>NW_027480423.1:625000-1250000 GCF_051401765.1 Calliopsis andreniformis | reverse complement strand
TCGCCGTAGAGAGAAGCCTAGGTTGCCCGGAACGTAGAAATGACCATACCTTTCACACTGGTTGCTATTGTTCGTTTTATACGATGGAAAAACTGTTATATTTATATTGTATTTAAACTTCTGGCGTTGTCTTCTGAGGCCGTTGCTATTCGATGTGGTGGAAGAACGCCATAGAGTGAAGCCTAGGTAGCCCGAATCGTAGAAATGTCCAGATCTTTCACACTGTTTGCAATTTTTCGTTTTATACGATGGAAAAACTGTTTTATTTATTTTGTATTTTATGCTTCGGGCGTTGACTTCTAAGGCCCTAGCTATTCGATCTAGTGGAGCAACGCCCTAGAGTGCAGCCTAGGTTGCCCGGAACGTAGAAATGACCATAACTTTCACACTGGTAGCAATTATTCGTTTGATACAATGGAAAAACTGTTCTATTTATTTTGTATGTAAAGCTTCGGGCGTTGACTTCTAAGGCCCTAACTATTCGATCAGGTGGAGCAACTCCCTAGAGTGAAGCCTAGGTTGCTCGAAATGTAGAAATGACCATAACATTCACACTGGTTGCTATCATTCGTTTTATATGATGGAAAGACTGTTGTATTTATATTGTATTTTATGCTTCTGGCGTTCACTTCTTAGGCCCTAACTATTCGATCTGGTGGAACAACGGCCTAGGGTGAAACCTAGGTTGCCCAGAACGTAGATATGACCATAACTTTTACACTGGTAGCAATTATTCGTTTTATACAATGGAAAAACTGTTCTATTTATTTTGTATTTAATGCTTCGGGCGTTGACTTCTAAGGCCCCAACTGTTTGATCTGGTGGAGCAACGCCCTAGAGTGAAGCCTAGGTTGCCTGGAACGTAGAAATGACCATCACTTTCACACGGTTTGCAATTATTCCTGTTATAGGATGGAAAGACTGTTGTATTTTTATTGTATTTTATACTTCAGGCGCTGACTTCTGAGGCCGTAGCTATTCGATGTGGTGGAGGAACGCCATACAGTGAAGCCTAGGTTTCCCGGAACGTAGAAATGACCATAACTTTCACACTGGTTGCAATTATTTGTTTTATACGATGGAAAAGCTGTTGTATTTACATCGTGTTTTATGCTTCTGGCGTTGACTTCTGAGGCCGTTGCTATTCGATGTGGTGGAAGAACGCCATAGAGTGAAGCCTAGGTAGCCCGGATCGTAGAAATGTCCATATCTTTCACACTGCTTGCAATTTTTCGTTTTATACGATGGAAAAACTGTTTTATTTATTTTGAATTTTATGCTTCGGGCGTTGACTTCTAAGGCCCTAACTATTCGATCTGGTGGAGCAACGACCTAGAGATATGCCTAGGTTGCCCGGAACGTACAAATGACAATTACTTTCAAACTGTTTGGTATTATTCATTTTGTACGATGGAAAAGCTGTTGTATTTATATTGTACTTTATGCCTCTGGCGTTGACTTCTAAGGCCGTAGCTATTAGATGCGGTGGAGCAACGCCCTAGAGTGACGCCTAGGTTGCCCGCAACGTAGAAATGACTATAACTTTCACACTGGTTGCTATCATTCGTTTTATACGATGGAAAAACTGTTATATTTATATTGTATTTTATGCTTCAGGCGTTGACTTCTGAGGCCGTAGCTATTCGATGTGGTGGAAGAACGCCATACAGTGAAGCCTAGGTTGCCCGGAACGTAGAAATGACCATTACTTTCACACTGTTTGCAATTATTCCTTTTATACGATGGAAAAGCTGTTGTATTTATATCGTATTTTATGCTTCTGGCGTTGACTTTTAAGGACCTAACTGTTTGATCTGGTGGAGCAACGCCCTAGAGTGAAGCCTAGGTTGCCCGGAACGTAGAAATGACTATAACTTTCACACGGGTTGCAATTATTCCTGTTATAGGATGGAAAGACTGTTGTATTTTTATTGTATTTTATACTTCAGGCGTTGACTTCTGAGGCCGTAGGTATCCGATGTGGTGGAAGAACTCCATACAGTCAACTCTAGGTTGCCCGGAACGTAGAAATGACCATAACTTTCACACTGGTTGCAATTATTCGTTTTATACGATGGAAAAGCTGTTGTATTTATATCGTATTTTATGCTTCTGGCGTTGACTTCCTAGCCCCTAACAATTCCATCTGGTGGAACAACGCCCTAGGGTGATGTCTAGGTTGCCCGGAAAGTAGAAATGACCATAACTTTCACACTGGTTGCAATTATTCGTTTTATACGATGGAAAAGCTGTGGCATCTTTATTGTATTTTATTCATCTGGGGCTGACTTCTAAGGCCGTAGCTATTAGATGGGGTGGAGCAACGCCCTAGAGTGACGACTAGGTTGCCCGGAACGTAGAAATGACCATTATTTTCACAATGTTTGCAATTATTCGTTTTATACGATGGAAAAACTTTTGTACTTATATTGTATTTTATTCTTCTGGCGTTGACTTCTTAGGCCCTAACTATTCGATCTGGGGAAACAACGCCCTAGAGTGAAGACTAGGTTGCCCGGAACATGGAAATGACCATTACTTTCAGACTGTTTGCAAATATACATTTTTTACGATGGAAAAGCTGTTGTATTTATGTTGTATTTTATGTTTCTGGCGTTGACTTCTTAGGCCCTAACTACTTAATCTGGTAGAGCACCGCCCTAGAGTGTTGCATAGGTTGCCCGGAACGTAGAAATGACCATAACTTTCACACCGGTAGCAACTATTCGTTTTATACGATGGAAAAACTGTTCTATTTATTTTGTATTTTATGCTTCAGGCGTTGACTTCTGAGGCCCTAACTATTCAATCTGTTGGTGCAACGCCCTAGGGTGAAGCCTAGGTTTCCCGGAACGTAGAAATGACCATAACTTTCACACTGGTTGCTATTATTCGTTTTATACGATGGAAACCCTGTTCGATTTATTTTGTATTTTATGCTTCGGGCGTTGACTTCTGAGGCCCTAACTGTTTGATCTGGTGGATCAACGCCCTAGAATGAAGCCTAGGTTGCCCGGAACGTAGAAATGACCAGTACATTCACACTGGTTGCAGTTATTCCTGTAAAACGATGGAAAAACTGTTGTATTTTAATTCTATTTTATGCTTTTAGCGATGAATTCTAAGGCCCTAGCTATTCGATCTGGTGGAGCAATGCCCTCGAGTGACGCCTAGGTTGCTCTGAACGTAGAAATGACCATTACTTTCACACTGGTTGCAATTATTCGTTTTATACGATGGAAAAGCTGTTCTAATTATGTCGTATTTTATGCTTCTGGCGTTGACTTCTTATGACCTAACTATTCGATCTGGTGGAGCAACGCCCTGGAGTGAAACCTATGTTGCCCGGAACGTAGGAATGACCATTACTTTCACACTGGTTGCAATTATTCCTGTTATACGGTGGAAAAACAGTTGTATTTTTATTGCATTTTATGCTTCGGGCATAGACTTTTAAGGCCCTAACTATTCAATCTGTTGGAGCAACGCCCTAGGGTGAAGCCTAGGTTGCCCGGACCGTAGAAATGAGCATAACTATCACACTGGCTGCAATTATTCGTTTTATACGATGGAAAAGCTGCCGCATTTATATCGTATTTTATGGTTCCGGCGTTGACTTCTTAGGCCCTAACTATTCCATTTGGTGGAACAACGCCCTAGGGTGACGCCTAGGTTGCCCGGAAAGTAGAAATGACCATAACTTTCACACTGGTAGCAATTATTCGATTTATACGATGGAAAAGCTGTTGTATTTATATCGTATTTTATGCTTCTGGCGTTGACTTCTTAGGCCCTAACTATTCCATCCGGTGGAACAACGCCCTGGAGTAAAGGCCAGGTTGCGCGGAACGTAGAAATGACCATAACTTTCACACTGGTAGCAATTATTCGTTTTATACAATGGAAAAACTGTTCTATTTATATTGTATTATATGCTTCTGGCGTTAACTACTTAAGCCCTAACTATTCGATCTTGTGGAACAACGCCCTAGAGTGAAGCCTAGGTTGCCTGGAACGTAGAAATGACCACCACCTTCACACGGGTTGCAGTTATCCCTGTTATAGGATGGAAAGACTGTTGTATTTTTATTGTACTTTATTCTTCTGGTGTTGACTTCTTAGGCCCTAACTATTCGATCTGGTGGAACAACGCCGTAGAGTGAAGCCTAGGTTGCCCGGAACGTAGAAATGACCATAACTTTCACACTGGTAGCAATTATTCGTTTTATACGATGGAAAAACTGTTCTATTTATTTTATATTTTATGCTTCGGGCGTTGACTTCTAAGGCCCTAACTATTCGATCTGGTGGAGCAACGCCCTAGAGTGAAGCCTAGGTTGTCCGGTACGTAGAAATGACCATCACTTTCAAACTGGTTGCAATTATTTGTTTTATACGATGGAAAAGCTGTTGTATTTATATCGTATTTTATGCTACTAGCGTTGACTTCTTAGGCCCTAACTATTCCATCTGGTGGAACAACGGCCTAGGGTGAAGACAAGGTTGCCCGGAACGTAGAAATGACCATAACTTTTACACTGGTAGCAATTATTCGTTTTATACAATGGAAAAACTGTTCTATTTATTTTGTATTTAATGCTTCGGGCGTTGACTTCTAAGGCGCTAACTGTTTGATCTGGTGGAGCAACGCCCTAGAGTGAAGCGTAGGTTGCCTGGAACGTAGAAATGACCATCACCATCACACGGGTTGCAATTACTCCTGTTATAGGATGGTAAGACAGTTGTATTTTTATTGTATTTTATACTTCAGGCGTTGACTTCTGAGGCCGTAGCTATCCCATGTGGTGGAAGAACGCCATACAGTGAAGCCTATGTTGCCCGGAACGTAGAAATGACCATAACTTTCACACTGGTTGCAATTATTTGTTTTATACGATGGAAAAGCTGTTGTATTTATATCGTATTTTATGCTTCTGGCGTTGACTTCCTAGGCCCTAACTATTCCATCTGGTGGAACAACGCCCTAGGGTGAAGCCTAGGTTGCCCGGAACGTAGAAATGACCATAGCTTTTACACTGGCAGCAATTATTCGTTTTATACAATGGAAAAACCGTTCTATTTATTTTGTATTTTATGCTTCGGGCGTTGACTTCTAAGTCCCTAACTGTTTGATCTGGTGGAGCATCGCCGTAGAGTGAAGCCTAGGTTGCGCGGAACGTAGAAATGACCATACCTTTCACACTGGTTGCTATTGTTCGTTTTATACGATGGAAAAACTGTTATATTTATATTGTATTTAAACTTCTGGCGTTGAATTCTGAGGCCGTTGCTATTCGATGTGGTCGAAGAACGCCATAGAGTGAAGCCTAGGTAGCCCGAATCGTAGAAATGTCCAGATCTTTCACACTGTTTGCAATTTTTCGTTTTATACGATGGAAAAACTGTTTTATTTATTTTGTATTTTATGCTTCGGGCGTTGACTTCTAAGGCCCTAGCTATTCGATCTAGTGGAGCAACGCCCTAGATTGCAGCCTAGGTTGCCCGGAACGTAGAAATGACCATAACTTTCACACTGGTTGCTATCATTCGTTTTATATGATGGAAAAACTGTTGTATTTATAGTGTATTTTATGCTTCTGGCGTTCACTTCTTAGGCCCTAACTATTCGATCTGGTGGAACAACGGCCTAGGGTGAAGCCTAGGTTGCCCGGAACGTAGAAATGACCATAACTTTTACACTGGTAGGAATTATTCGTTTTATACAATGGAAAAACTGTTCTATTTATTTTGTATTTTATGCTTCCGGCGCTGTCTTCTAAGGCCCTAACTATTCTATCTGGTGGTACAACGCCCTAGGGTGAAGCCTAGGTTGCCCGGAACGTAGAAATGACCATAACTTTTACACTGGCAGCAATTATTCGTTTATACAATGGAAAAACCGTTCTATTTATTTTGTATTTTATGCGTCGGGCGTTGACTTCTAAGGCCCTAACTGTTTGATCTGGTGGAGCATCGCCGTAGAGTGAAGCCTAGGTTGCCCGGTACGTAGAAATAACCATAACTTTCACACTGGTTGCTATCATTCGTTTTATATGATGGAAAGACTGTTGTATTTATATTGTATTTTATGCTTCTGGCGTTCACTTCTTAGGCCCTAACTATTCGATCTGGTGGAACAACACCCTAGAGTAAAGCCCAGGTTTCGCGGAACGTAGTAATGACCATAACTTTCACAGTGGTAGCAATTATTCGTTTGATACAATGGAAAAACTGTTCTATTTATTTTGTATGTAATGCTTCGGGCGTTGACTTCTAAGGCCCTAACTATTCGATCAGGTGGAGCAACGCCCTAGAGTGAAGCCTAGGTTGCTCGAAATGTAGAAATGACCATAACATTCACACTGGTTGCTATCATTCGTTTTATATGATGGAAAGACTGTTGTATTTATATTGTATTTTATGCTTCTGGCATTCACTTCTTAGGCCCTAACTATTCGATCTGGTGGAACAACGGCCTAGGGTGAAACCTAGGTTGCCCAGAACGTAGAAATGACCATAACTTTTACACTGGTAGCAATTATTCGTTTTGTACAATGGAAAAACTGTTCTATTTATTTTGTATTTAATGCTTCGGGCGTTGACTTCTAAGGCCCCAACTGTTTGATCTGGTGGAGCAACGCCCTAGAGTGAAGCCTAGGTTGCCTGGAACGTAGAAATGACCATCACTTTCACACGGTTTGCAATTATTCCTGTTATAGGATGGAAAGACTGTTGTATTTTTATTGTATTTTATACTTCAGGCGCTGACTTCTGAGGCCGTAGCTATTCGATGTGGTGGAAGAACGCCATACAGTGAAGCCTAGGTTTCCCGGAACGTAGAAATGACCATAACTTTCACACTGGTTGCAATTATTTGTTTTATACGATGGAAAAGCTGTTGTATTTATATCGTATTTTATGCTTCAGGCGTTGACCTCTGAGGCCGTTGCTATTCGATGTGGTGGAAGAACGCCATAGAGTGAAGCCTAGCTTGCTCGAAATGTAGAAATGACCATAGCTTTCACACTGGTTGCTATCATTCGTTTTATATGATGGAAAAACTGTTGTATTTATATTGTATTTTATGCTTCTGGCGTTCACTTCTTAGGCCCTAACTATTCGATCTGGTGGAACAACGGCCTAGGGTGAAACCTAGGTTGCCCAGAACGTAGAAATGACCATAACTTTTACACTGGTAGCAATTATTCGTTTTATACGATGGAAAAACTGTTCTATTTATTTTATATTTTATGCTTCGGGCGTTGACTTCTAAGGCCCTAACTATTCGATCTGGTGGAGCAACGCCCTAGAGTGAAGCCTAGGTTGTCGGGTACGTAGAAATGACCATCACTTTCAAACTGGTTGCAATTATTTGTTTTATACGATGGAAAAGCTGTTGTATTTATATCGTATTTTATGCTACTAGCGTTGACTTCTTAGGCCCTAACTATTCCATCTGGTGGAACAACGGCCTAGGGTGAAGACAAGGTTGCCCGGAACCTAGAAATGACCATAACTTTTACACTGGTAGCAATTATTCGTTTTATACAATGGAAAAACTGTTCTATTTATTTTGTATTTAATGCTTCGGGCGTTGACTTCTAAGGCGCTAACTGTTTGATCTGGTGGAGCAACGCCCTAGAGTGAAGCGTAGGTTGCCTGGAACGTAGAAATGACCATTACCTTCACACGGGTTGCAATTACTCCTGTTATAGGATGGAAAGACAGTTGTATTTTTATTGTATTTTATACTTCAGGCGTTGACTTCTGTGGCCGTAGCTATCCCATGTGGTGGAAGAACGCCATACAGTGAAGCCTATGTTGCCCGGAACGTAGAAATGACCATAACCTTCACACTGGTTGCAATTATTTGTTTTATACGATGGAAAAGCTGTTGTATTTATATCGTATTTTATGCTTCTGGCGTTCACTTCTTAGGCCCTAACTATTCGATCTGGTGGAACAACGCCCTAGGGTGAAGCCTAGGTTGCCCGGAACGTAGAAATGACCATAACTTTCACACTGGTAGCAATTATTCGTTTGATACAATGGAAAAACCGTTCTATTTATTTTGTATTTTATGCTTCGGGCGTTGACTTCTAAGGCCCTAACTATTCGATCAGGTGGAGCAACGCCCTAGAGTGAAGCCTAGGTTGCCCGGTACGTAGAAATAACCATAACTTTCACACTGGTTGCTATCATTCGTTTTATATGATGGAAAGACTGTTGTATTTATATTGTATTTTATGCTTCTGGCGTTCACTTCTTAGGCCCTAACTATTCGATCTGGTGGAACAACGGCCTAGGGTGAAACCTAGGTTGCCCAGAACGTAGAAATGACCATAACTTTTACACTGGTAGCAATTATTCGTTTTATACAATGGAAAAACTGTTCTATTTATTTTGTATTTAATGCTTCGGGCGTTGACTTCTAAGGCCCCAACTGTTTGATCTGGTGGAGCAACGCCCTAGAGTGAAGCCTAGGTTGCCTGGAACGTAGAAATGACCATCACTTTCACACGGTTTGCAATTATTCCTCTTATAGGATGGAAAGACTGTTGTATTTTTATTGTATTTTATACTTCAGGCGCTGACTTCTGAGGCCGTAGCTATTCGATGTGGTGGAAGAACGCCATACAGTGAAGCCTAGGTTTCCCGGAACGTAGAAATGACCATAACTTTCACACTGGTTGCAATTATTTGTTTTATACGATGGAAAAGCTGTTGTATTTATATCGTATTTTATGCTTCAGGCGTAGACTTCTGAGGCCGTTGCTATTCGATGTGGTGGAAGAACGCCATAGAGTGAAGCCTAGCTTGCTCGAAATGTAGAAATGACCATAGCTTTCACACTGGTTGCTATCATTCGTTTTATATGATGGAATAACTGTTGTATTTATATTGTATTTTATGCTTCTGGCGTTCACTTCTTAGGCCCTAACTATTCGATCTGGTGGAACAACGGCCTAGGGTGAAGCCTAGCTTGCCCAGAACGTAGAAATGACCATAACTTTCACACTGGTAGCAATTATTCGTTTTATACAATGGAAAAACTGTTCTATTTATTTTGTATTTAATGCTTCGGGCGTTGACTTCTAAGGCACCAGCTGTTTGATCTGGTGGAGCAACGCCCTAGAGTGAAGCCTAGGTTGCCTGGAACGTAGAAATGTCCATCACTTTCACACGGGTTGCAATTATTCCTGTTATAGGATGGAAAGACTGTTGTATTTTTATTGTATTTTATACTTCAGGCGCTGACTTCTGAGGCCGTAGCTATTCGATGTGGTGGAAGAACGCCATACAGTGAAGCCTAGGTTGCCCGGAACGTAGAAATGACCATAACTTTCACACTGGTTGCAATTATTTGTTTTATACGATGGAAAAGCTGTTGTATTTATATCGTGTTTTATGCTTCTGGCGTTGACTTCTGAGGCCGTTGCTATTCGATGTGGTGGAAGAACGCCATAGAGTGAAGCCTAGGTAGCCCGGATCGTCGAAATGTTCATATCTTTCACAATGTTTGCAATTTTTCGTTTTATACGATGGAAAAACTGTTTTATTTATTTTATATTTTATGCTTCGGGCGTTGACTTCTAAGGCCCTAACTATTCGATCTGGTAGAGCAACGCCCTAGAGTGATGCCTAGGTTGCCCGGATCGTAGAAATGTCCATATCTTTCACACTACTTGCAATTTTTCGTTTTATACGATGGAAAAACTGTTTTATTTATTTTGAATTTTATGCTTCGGGCGTTGACTTCTAAGGCCCTAACTATTCGATCTGGTGGAGCAACGACCTAGAGATATGCCTAGGTTGCCCGGAACGTACAAATGACAATTACTTTCACACTGTTTGGTATTAGTCATTTTGTACGATGGAAAAGCTGTTGTATTTATATTGTACTTTATGCCTCTGGCGTTGACTTCTAAGGCCGTAGCTATTAGATGCGGTGGAGCAACGCCCTAGAGTGACGCCTAGGTTGCCCGGAACATAGAAATGACTATAACTTTCACACTGGTTGCTATCATTCGTTTTATACGATGGAAAAACTGTTATATTTATATTGTATTTTATACTTCAGGCGTTGACTTCTGAGGCCGTAGCTATCCCATGTGGAGGAAGAACGCCATACAGAGAAGCCTATGTTGCCCGGAACGTAGAAATGACCATAACCTTCACACTGGTTGCAATTATTTGTTTTATACGATGGAAAAGCTGTTGTATTTATATCGTATTTTATGCTTCTGGCGTTGACTTCCTAGGCCCTAACTATTCCATCTGGTGGAACAACGCCCTAGGGTGAAGCCTAGGTTGACCGGAACGTAGAAACGACCATAGCTTTTACACTGGCAGCAATTATTCGTTTTATACAATGGAAAAACCGTTCTATTTATTTTGTATTTTATGCTTCGGGCGTTGACTTCTAAGGCCCTAACTGTTTGATCTGGTGGAGCATCGCTGTAGAGTGAAGCCTAGGTTGCCCGGAACGTAGAAATGACCATACCTTTCACACTGGTTGCTATTGTTCGTTTTATACGATGGAAAAACTGTTATATTTATATTGTATTTAAACTTCTGGCGTTGACTTTTGAGGCCGTTGCTATTCGATGTGGTGGAAGAACGCCATAGAGTGAAGCCTAGGTAGCCCGAATCGTAGAAATGTCCAGATCTTTCACACTGTTTGCAATTTTTCGTTTTATACGATGGAAAAACTGTTTTATTTAATTTGTATTTTATGCTTCGGGCGTTGACTTCTAAGGCCCTAGCTATTCGATCTAGTGGAGCAACGCCCTAGAGTGCAGCCTAGGTTGCCCGGAACGTAGAAATGACCATAACTTTCACACTGGTTGCTATCATTCGTTTTATATGATGGAAAAACTGTTGTATTTATATTGTATTTTATGCTTCTGGCGTTCACTTCTTAGGCCCTAACTATTCGATCTGGTGGAACAACGGCCTAGGGTGAAGCCTAGGTTGCCCGGAACGTAGAAATGACCATAACTTTTACACTGGTAGGAATTATTCGTTTTATACAATGGAAAAACTGTTCTATTTATTTTGTATTTTATGCTTCGGGCGCTGTCTTCTAAGGCCCTAACTATTCTATCTGGTGGTACAACGCCCTAGGGTGAAGCCTAGGTTGCCCGGAACGTAGAAATGTCCATAACTTTTACACTGGCAGCAATTATTCGTTTTATACAATGGAAAAACCGTTCTATTTATTTTGTATTTTATGTGTCGGGCGTTGACTTCTAAGGCCCTAACTGTTTGATCTGGTGGAGCATCGCCGTAGAGTGAAGCCTAGGTTGCCCGGTACGTAGAAATAACCATAACTTTCACACTGGTTGCTATCATTCGTTTTATATGATGGAAAGACTGTTGTATTGATATTGTATTTTATGCTTCTGGCGTTCACTTCTTAGGCCCTAACTATTCGATCTGGTAGAACAACACCCTAGAGTAAAGCCCAGGTTTCGCGGAACGTAGTAATGACCATAACTTTCACACTGGTAGCAATTATTCGTTTGATACAATGGAAAAACTGTTCTATTTATTTTGTATGTAATGCTTCGGGCGTTGACTTCTAAGGCCCTAACTATTCGATCAGGTGGAGCAACGCCCTAGAGTGAAGCCTAGGTTGCTCGAAATGTAGAAATGACCATAACATTCACACTGGTTGCTATCATTCGTTTTATATGATGGAAAAGCTGTTGTATTTATATCGTATTTTATGCTTCTGGCGTTGACTTCTAAGGACCTAACTGTTTGATCTGGTGGAGCAACGCCCTAGAGTGAAGCCTAGGTTGCCCGGAACGTAGAAATGACTATAACTTTCACACGGGTTGCAATTATTCCTGTTATAGGATGGAAAGACTGTTGTATTTTTATTGTATTTTATACTTCAGGCGTTGACTTCTGAGGCCGTAGGTATCCGATGTGGTGGAAGAACTCCATACAGTCAACCCTAGGTTGCCCGGAACGTAGAAATGACCATAACTTTCACACTGGTTGCAATTATTCGTTTTATACGATGGAAAAGCTGTTGTATTTATATCGTATTTTATGCTTCTGGCGTTGACTTCCTAGGCCCTAACAATTCCATCTGGTGGAACAACGCCCTAGGGTGATGTCTAGGTTGCCCGGAAAGTAGAAATGACCATAACTTTCACACTGGTAGCAATTATTCGTTTTATACGATGGAAAGACTGTTATATTTATATTGCATTTTATGCTTCTGGCGTTGACTTCTTAGGCCCTAACTGTCCGATCTGGTGGAACAACGCCCTAGGGTGAAGCCTAGGTTGCCGGGAAAGTAGAAATGACCATAACTTTCACACTGGTTGCAATTATTCGTTTTATACGATGGAAAAGCTGTGGCATCTTTATTGTATTTTATTCATCTGGGGCTGACTTCTAAGGCCGTAGCTATTAGATGTGGTGGAGCAACGCCCTAGAGTGACGACTAGGTTGCCCGGAACGTAGAAATGACCATTATTTTCACAATGTTTGCAATTATTCATTTTATACGATGGAAAAACTTTTGTACATATATTGTATTTTATTTTTCTGGCGTTGACTTCTTAGGCCCTAACTATTCGATCTGGGGGAACAACGCCCTAGAGTGAAGACTAGGTTGCCCGGAACATGGAAATGACCATTACTTTCAGACTGTTTGCAAATATACATTTTTTACGATGGAAAAGCTGTTGTATTTATGTTGTATTTTATGTTTCTGGCGTTGACTTCTTAGGCCCTAACTACTTAATCTGGTAGAGCACCGCCCTAGAGTGTTGCATAGGTTGCCCGGAACGTAGAAATGACCATAACTTTCACACCGGTAGCAACTATTCGTTTTATACGATGGAAAAACTGTTCTATTTATTTTGTATTTTATGCTTCAGGCGTTGACTTCTGAGGCCCTAACTATTCAATCTGTTGGTGCAACGCCCTAGGGTGAAGCCTAGGTTTCCCGGAACGTAGAAATGACCATAACTTTCACACTGGTTGCTATTATTCGTTTTATACGATGGAAACCCTGTTCGATTTATTTTATATTTTATGCTTCGGGCGTTGACTTCTAAGGCCCTAACTATTCGATCTGGTGGAGCAACGCCCTAGAGTGAAGCCTAGGTTGTCCGGTACGTAGAAATGACCATCACTTTCAAACTGGTTGCAATTATTTGTTTTATACGATGGAAAAGCTGTTGTATTTATATCGTATTTTATGCTACTAGCGTTGACTTCTTAGGCCCTAACTATTCCATCTGGTGGAACAACGGCCTAGGGTGAAGACAAGGTTGCCCGGAACCTAGAAATGACCATAACTTTTACACTGGTAGCAATTATTCGTTTTATACAATGGAAAAACTGTTCTATTTATTTTGTATTTAATGCTTCGGGCGTTGACTTCTAAGGCGCTAACTGTTTGATCTGGTGGAGCAACGCCCTAGAGTGAAGCGTAGGTTGCCTGGAACGTAGAAATGACCATCACCTTCACACGGGTTGCAATTACTCCTGTTATAGGATGGAAAGACAGTTGTATTTTTATTGTATTTTATACTTCAGGCGTTGACTTCTGAGGCCGTAGCTATCCCATGTGGTGGAAGAACGCCATACAGTGAAGCCTATGTTGCCCGGAACGTAGAAATGACCATAACCTTCACACTGGTTGCAATTATTTGTTTTATACGATGGAAAAGCTGTTGTATTTATATCGTATTTTATGCTTCTGGCGTTGACTTCCTAGGCCCTAACTATTCCATCTGGTGGAACAACGCCCTAGGGTGAAGCCTAGGTTGCCCGGAACGTAGAAATGACCATAGCTTTTACACTGGCAGCAATTATTCGTTTTATACAATGGAAAAACCGTTCTATTTATTTTGTATTTTATGCTTCGGGCGTTGACTTCTAAGGCCCTAACTGTTTGATCTGGTGGAGCATCGCCGTAGAGTGAAGCCTAGGTTGCCCGGAACGTAGAAATGACCATACCTTTCACACTGGTTGCTATTGTTCGTTTTATACGATGGAATAACTGTTATATTTATATTGTATTTAAACTTCTGGCGTTGACTTCTGAGGCCGTTGCTATTCGATGTGGTGGAAGAACGCCATAGAGCGAAGCCTAGGTAGCCCGAATCGTAGAAATGTCCAGATCTTTCACACTGTTTGCAATTTTTCGTTTTATACGATGGAAAAACTGTTTTATTTATTTTGTATTTTATGCTTCGGGCGTTGAGTTCTAAGGCCCTAGCTATTCGATCTAGTGGAGCAACGCCCTAGAGTGCAGCCTAGGTTGCCCGGAACATAGAAATGACCATAACTTTCACACTGGTTGCTATCATTCGTTTTATATGATGGAAAAACTGTTGTATTTATATTGTATTTTATGCTTCTGGCGTTCACTTCTTAGGCCCTAACTATTCGATCTGGTGGAACAACGGCCTAGGGTGAAGCCTAGGTTGCCCGGAACGTAGAAATGACCATAACTATTACACTGGTAGGAATTATTCGTTTTATACAATGGAAAAACTGTTCTATTTATTTTGTATTTTATGCTTCGGGCGCTGTCTTCTAAGGCCCTAACTATTCTATCTGGTGGTACAACGCCCTAGGGTGAAGCCTAGGTTGCCGGGAACGTAGAAATGACCATAACTTTTACCCTGGCAGCAATTATTCGTTTTATACAATGAAAAAACCGTTCTATTTATTTTGTATTTTATGTGTCGGGCGTTGACTTCTAAGGCCCTAACTGTTTGATCTGGTGGAGCATCGCCGTAGAGTGAAGCCTAGGTTGCCCGGTACGTAGAAATAACCATAACTTTCACACTGGTTGCTATCATTCGTTTTATATGATGGAAAGACTGTTGTATTTATATTGTATTTTATGCTTCTGGCGTTCACTTCTTAGGCCCTAACTATTCGATCTGGTGGAACAACGGCCTAGGGTGAAACCTAGGTTGCCCAGAACGTAGAAATGGCCATAACTTTTACACTGGTAGCAATTATTCGTTTTATACAATGGAAAAACTGTTCTATTTATTTTGTATTTAATGCTTCGGGCGTTGACTTCCAAGGCCCCAACTGTTTGATCTGGTGGAGCAACGCCCTAGAGTGAAGCCTAGGTTGCCTGGAACGTAGAAATGACCATCACTTTCACACGGTTTGCAATTATTCCTGTAATAGGATGGAAAGACTGTTGTATTTTTATTGTATTTTATACTTCAGGCGCTGACTTCTGAGGCCGTAGCTATTCGATGTGGTGGAAGAACGCCATACAGTGAAGCCTAGGTTTCCCGGAACGTAGAAATGACCATAACTTTCACACTGGTTGCAATTATTTGTTTTATACGATGGAAAAGCTGTTGTATTTATATCGTATTTTATGCTTCAGGCGTTGACTTCTGAGGCCGTTGCTATTCGATGTGGTGGAAGAACGCCATAGAGTGAAGCCTAGCTTGCTCGAAATGTAGAAATGACCATAGCTTTCACACTGGTTGCTATCATTCGTTTTATATGATGGAAAAACTGTTGTATTTATATTGTATTTTATGCTTCTGGCGTTCACTTCTTAGGCCCTAACTATTCGATCTGGTGGAACAACGGCCTAGGGTGAAACCTAGGTTGCCCAAACGTAGAAATGACCATAACTTTTACACTGGTAGCAATTATTCGTTTTATACGATGGAAAAACTGTTCTATTTATTTTATATTTTATGCTTCGGGCGTTGACTTCTAAGGCCCTAACTATTCGATCTGGTGGAGCAACGCCCTAGAGTGAAGCCTAGGTTGTCCGGTACGTAGAAATGACCATCACTTTCAAACTGGTTGCAATTATTTGTTTTATACGATGGAAAAGCTGTTGTATTTATATCGTATTTTATGCTACTAGCGTTGACTTCTTAGGCCCTAACTATTCCATCTGGTGGAACAACGGCCTAGGGTGAAGACAAGGTTGCCCGGAACCTAGAAATGACCATAACTTTTACACTGGTAGCAATTATTCGTTTTATACAATGGAAAAACTGTTCTATTTATTTTGTATTTAATGCTTCGGGCGTTGAATTCTAAGGCGCTAACTGTTTGATCTGGTGGAGCAACGCCCTAGAGTGAAGCGTAGGTTGCCTGGAACGTAGAAATGACCATCACCTTCACACGGGTTGCAATTACTCCTGTTATAGGATGGAAAGACAGTTGTATTTTTATTGTATTTTATACTTCAGGCGTTGACTTCTGAGGCCGTAGCTATCCCATGTGGTGGAAGAACGCCATACAGTGAAGCCTATGTTGCCCGGAACGTAGAAATGACCATAACCTTCACACTGGTTGCAATTATTTGTTTTATACGATGGAAAAGCTGTTGTATTTATATCGTATTTTATGCTTCTGGCGTTGACTTCCTAGGCCCTAACTATTCCATCTGGTGGAACAACGCCCTAGGGTGAAGCCTAGGTTGCCCGGAACGTAGAAATGACCATAGCTTTTACACTGGCAGCAATTATTCGTTTTATACAATGGAAAAACCGTTCTATTTATTTTGTATTTTATGCTTCGGGCGTTGACTTCTAAGGCCCTAACTGTTTGATCTGGTGGAGCATCGCTGTAGAGTGAAGCCTAGGTTGCCCGGAACGTAGAAATGACCATACCTTTCACACTGGTTGCTATTGTTCGTTTTATACGATGGAAAAACTGTTATATTTATATTGTATTTAAACTTCTGGCGTTGACTTCTGAGGCCGTTGCTATTCGATCTGGTGGAACAACGGCCTAGGGTGAAGCCTAGGTTGCCCGGAACGTAGAAATGACCATAACTTTTACACTGGTAGCAATTATTCGTTTGATACAATGGAAAAACTGTTCTATTTATTTTGTATGTAATGCTTCGGGCGTTGACTTCTAAGGCCCTAACTATTCGATCAGGTGGAGCAACGCCCTAGAGTGAAGCCTAGGTTGCTCGAAATGTAGAAATGACCATAACATTCACACTGGTTGCTATCATTCGTTTTATATGATGGAAAGACTGTTGTATTTATATTGTATTTTATGCTTCTGGCGTTCACTTCTTAGGCCCTAACTATTCGATCTGGTGGAACAACGGCCTAGGGTGAAACCTAGGTTGCCCAGAACGTAGAAATGACCATAACTTTTACACTGGTAGCAATTATTCGTTTTATACAATGGAAAAACTGTTCTATTTATTTTGTATTTAATGCTTCGGGCGTTGACTTCTAAGGCCCCAACTGTTTGATCTGGTGGAGCAACGCCCTAGAGTGAAGCCTAGGTTGCCTGGAACGTAGAAATGACCATCACTTTCACACGGTTTGCAATTATTCCTGTTATAGGATGGAAAGACTGTTGTATTTTTATTGTATTTTATACTTCAGGCGCTGATTTCTGAGGCCGTAGCTATTCGATGTGGTGGAAGAACGCCATACAGTGAAGCCTAGGTTTCGCGGAACGTAGAAATGACCATAACTTTCACACGGGTTGCAATTATTCCTGTTATAGGATGGAAAGACTGTTGTATTTTTATTGTATTTTATACTTCAGGCGCTGACTTCTGAGGCCGTAGCTATTCGATGTGGTGGAAGAACGCCATACAGTGAAGCCTAGGTTGCCCGGAACGTAGAAATGACCATAACTTTCACACTGGTTGCAATTATTTGTTTTATACGACGGAAAAGCTGTTGTATTTATATCGTGTTTTATGCTTCTGGCGTTGACTTCTGAGGCCGTTGCTATTCGATGTGGTGGAAGAACGCCATAGAGTGAAGCCTAGGTAGCCCGGATCGTCGAAATGTTCATATCTTTCACAATGTTTGCAATTTTTCGTTTTATACGATGGAAAAACTGTTTTATTTATTTTATATTTTATGCTTCGGGCGTTGACTTCTAAGGCCCTAACTATTCGATCTGGTAGAGCAACGCCCTAGAGTGATGCCTAGGTTGCCCGGATCGTAGAAATGTCCATATCTTTCACACTACTTGCAATTTTTCGTTATATACGATGGAAAAACTGTTTTATTTATTTTGAATTTTATGCTTCGGGCGTTGACTTCTAAGGCCCTAACTATTCGATCTGGTGGAGCAACGACCTAGAGATATGCCTAGGTTGCCCGGAACGTACAAATGACAATTACTTTCACACTGTTTGGTATTATTCATTTTGTACGATGGAAAAGCTGTTGTATTTATATTGTACTTTATGCCTCTGGCGTTGACTTCTAAGGCCGTAGCTATTCGATGTGGTGGAAGAACGCCATACAGTGAAGCCTAGGTTTCCCGGAACGTAGAAATGACCATAACTTTCACACTGGTTGCAATTATTTGTTTTATACGATGGAAAAGCTGTTGTATTTATATCGTATTTTATGCTTCAGGCGTTGACTTCTAAGGCCCTAACTATTCGATCTGGTAGAGCAACGCCCTAGAGTGATGCCTAGGTTGCCCGGAACGTAGAAATGACCATAGCTTTTACACTGGCAGCAATTATTCGTTTTATACAATGGAAAAACCGTTCTATTTATTTTGTATTTTATGCTTCGGGCGTTGACTTCTAAGGCCCTAACTGTTTGATCTGGTGGAGCATCGCTGTAGAGTGAAGCCTAGGTTGCCCGGAACGTAGAAATGACCATACCTTTCACACTGGTTGCTATTGTTCGTTTTATACGATGGAAAAACTGTTATATTTATATTGTATTTAAACTTCTGGCGTTGACTTCTGAGGCCGTTGCTATTCGATGTGGTGGAAGAACGCCATAGAGTGAAGCCTAGGTAGCCCGAATCGTAGAAATGTCCAGATCTTTCACACTGTTTGCAATTTTTCGTTTTATACGATGGAAAAACTGTTTTATTTATTTTGTATTTTATGCTTCGGGCGTTGACTTCTAAGGCCCTAGCTATTCGATCTAGTGGAGCAACGCCCTAGAGTGCAGCCTAGGTTGCCCGGAACGTAGAAATGACCATAACTTTCACACTGGTTGCTATCATTCGTTTTATATGATGGAAAAACTGTTGTATTTATATTGTATTTTATGCTTCTGGCGTTCACTTCTTAGGCCCTAACTATTCGATCTGGTGGAACAACGGCCTACGGTGAAGCCTAGGTTGCCCGGAACGTAGTAATGACCATAACTTTCACACTGGTAGCAATTATTCGTTTGATACAATGGAAAAACTGTTCTATTTATTTTGTATGTAATGCTTCGGGCGTTGACTTCTAAGGCCCTAACTATTCGATCAGGTGGAGCAACGCCCTAGAGTGAAGCCTAGGTTGCTCGAAATGTAGAAATGACCATAACATTCACACTGGTTGCTATCATTCGTTTTATATGATGGAAAGACTGTTGTATTTATATTGTATTTTATGCTTCTGGCGTTCACTTCTTAGGCCCTAACTATTCGATCTGGTGGAACAACGGCCTAGGGTGAAACCTAGGTTGCCCAGAACGTAGAAATGACCATCACTTTCACACGGTTTGCAATTATTCCTGTTATAGGATGGAAAGACTGTTGTATTTTTATTGTATTTTATACTTCAGGCGCTGACTTCTGAGGCCGTAGCTATTCGATGTGGTGGAAGAACGCCATACAGTGAAGCCTAGGTTGCCTGGAACGTAGAAATGACCATCACTTTCACACGGGTTGCAATTATTCCTGTTATAGGATGGAAAGACTGTTGTATTTTTATTGTATTTTATACTTCAGGCGCTGACTTCTGAGGCCGTAGCTATTCGATGTGGTGGAAGAACGCCATACAGTGAAGCCTAGGTTGCCCGGAACGTAGAAATGACCATAACTTTCACACTGGTTGCAATTATTTGTTTTATACGACGGAAAAGCTGTTGTATTTATATCGTGTTTTATGCTTCTGGCGTTGACTTGTGAGGCCGTTGCTATTCGATGTGGTGGAAGAACGCCATAGAGTGAAGCCTAGGTAGCCCGGATCGTCGAAATGTTCATATCTTTCACAATGTTTGCAATTTTTCGTTTTATACGATGGAAAAACTGTTTTATTTATTTTATATTTTATGCTTCGGGCGTTGACTTCTAAGGCCCTAACTATTCGATCTGGTAGAGCAACGCCCTAGAGTGATGCCTAGGTTGCCCGGATCGTAGAAATGTCCATATCTTTCACACTACTTGCAATTTTTCGTTATATACGATGGAAAAACTGTTTTATTTATTTTGAATTTTATGCTTCGGGCGTTGACTTCTAAGGCCCTAACTATTCGATCTGGTGGAGCAACGACCTAGAGATATGCCTAGGTTGCCCGGAACGTACAAATGACAATTACTTTCACACTGTTTGGTATTATTCATTTTGTACGATGGAAAAGCTGTTGTATTTATATTGTACTTTATGCCTCTGGCGTTGACTTCTAAGGCCGTAGCTATTAGATGCGGTGGAGCAACGCCCTAGAGTGACGCCTAGGTTGCCCGGAACATAGAAATGACTATAACTTTCACACTGGTTGCTATCATTCGTTTTATACGGTGGAAAAACTGTTATATTTATATTGTATTTTATACTTCAGGCGTTGACTTCTGAGGCCGTAGCTATCCCATGTGGTGGAAGAACGCCATACAGTGAAGCC
The DNA here is from genome assembly GCF_051401765.1 of Calliopsis andreniformis. NCBI lineage: Eukaryota > Metazoa > Arthropoda > Insecta > Hymenoptera > Andrenidae > Calliopsis > Calliopsis andreniformis. Next base: position 1,229,406 of record NW_027480423.1, on the reverse strand, counting down.
TATGTTGCCCGGAACGTAGAAATGACCATAACCTTCACACTGGTTGCAATTATTTGTTTTATACGATGGAAAAGCTGTTGTATTTATATCGTATTTTATGCTTCTGGCGTTGACTTCCTAGGCCCTAACTATTCCATCTGGTGGAACAACGCCCTAGGGTGAAGCCTAGGTTGCCCGGAACGTAGAAATGACCATAGCTTTTACACTGGCAGCAATTATTCGTTTTATACAATGGAAAAACCGTTCTATTTATTTTGTATTTTATGCTTCGGGCGTTGACTTCTAAGGCCCTAACTGTTTGATCTGGTGGAGCATCGCTGTAGAGTGAAGCCTAGGTTGCCCGGAACGTAGAAATGACCATACCTTTCACACTGGTTGCTATTGTTCGTTTTATACGATGGAAAAACTGTTATATTTATATTGTATTTAAACTTCTGGCGTTGACTTCTGAGGCCGTTGCTATTCGATGTGGTGGAAGAACGCCATAGAGTGAAGCCTAGGTAGCCCGAATCGTAGAAATGTCCAGATCTTTCACACTGTTTGCAATTTTTCGTTTTATACGATGGAAAAACTGTTTTATTTATTTTGTATTTTATGCTTCGGGCGTTGACTTCTAAGGCCCTAGCTATTCGATCTAGTGGAGCAACACCCTAGAGTGCAGCCTAGGTTGCCCGGAACGTAGAAATGACCATAACTTTCACACTGGTTGCTATCATTCGTTTTATATGATGGAAAAACTGTTGTATTTATATTGTATTTTATGCTTCTGGCGTTCACTTCTTAGGCCCTAACTATTCGATCTGGTGGAACAACGGCCTAGGGTGAAGCCTAGGTTGCCCGGAACGTAGAAATGACCATAACTTTTACACTGGTAGGAATTATTCGTTTTATACAATGGAAAAACTGTTCTATTTATTTTGTATTTTATGCTTCGGGCGCTGTCTTCTAAGGCCCTAACTATTCTATCTGGTGGTACAACGCCCTAGGGTGAAGCCTAGGTTGCCCGGAACGTAGAAATGACCATAACTTTTAGACTGGCAGCAATTATTCGTTTTATACAATGGAAAAACCGTTCTATTTATTTTGTATTTTATGTGTCGGGCGTTGACTTCTAAGGCCCTAACTGTTTGATCTGGTGGAGCATCGCCGTAGAGTGAAGCCTAGGTTGCCCGGTACGTAGAAATAACCATAACTTTCACACTGGTTGCTATCATTCGTTTTATATGATGGAAAGACTGTTGTATTTATATTGTATTTTATGCTTCTGGCGTTCACTTCTTAGGCCCTAACTATTCGATCTGGTGGAACAACACCCTAGAGTAAAGCCCAGGTTTCGCGGAACGTAGTAATGACCATAACTTTCACACTGGTAGCAATTATTCGTTTGATACAATGGAAAAACTGTTCTATTTATTTTGTATGTAATGCTTCGGGCGTTGACTTCTAAGGCCCTAACTATTCGATCAGGTGGAGCAACGCCCTAGAGTGAAGCCTAGGTTGCTCGAAATGTAGAAATGACCATAACATTCACACTGGTTGCTATCATTCGTTTTATATGATGGAAAGACTGTTGTATTTATATTGTATTTTATGCTTCTGGCGTTCACTTCTTAGGCCCTAACTATTCGATCTGGTGGAACAACGGCCTAGGGTGAAACCTAGGTTGCCCAGAACGTAGAAATGACCATAACTTTTACACTGGTAGCAATTATTCGTTTTATACAATGGAAAAACTGTTCTATTTATTTTGTATTTAATGCTTCGGGCGTTGACTTCCAAGGCCCCAACTGTTTGATCTGGTGGAGCAACGCCCTAGAGTGAAGCCTAGGTTGCCTGGAACGTAGAAATGACCATCACTTTCACACGGTTTGCAATTATTCCTGTTATAGGATGGAAAGACTGTTGTATTTTTATTGTATTTTATACTTCAGGCGCTGACTTCTGAGGCCGTAGCTATTCGATGTGGTGGAAGAACGCCATACAGTGAAGCCTAGGTTTCCCGGAACGTAGAAATGACCATAACTTTCACACTGGTTGCAATTATTTGTTTTATACGATGGAAAAGCTGTTGTATTTATATCGTATTTTATGCTTCAGGCGTTGACTTCTAAGGCCCTAACTATTCGATCTGGTAGAGCAACGCCCTAGAGTGATGCCTAGGTTGCCCGGATCGTAGAAATGTCCATATCTTTCACACTACTTGCAATTTTTCGTTTTATACGATGGAAAAACTGTTTTATTTATTTTGAATTTTATGCTTCGGGCGATGACTTCTAAGGCCCTAACTATTCGATCTGGTGGAGCAACGACCTAGAGATATGCCTAGGTTGCCCGGAACGTACAAATGACAATTACTTTCACACTGTTTGGTATTATTCATTTTGTACGATGGAAAAGCTGTTGTATTTATATTGTACTTTATGCCTCTGGCGTTGACTTCTAAGGCCGTAGCTATTAGGTGCGGTGGAGCAACGCCCTAGAGTGACGCCTAGGTTGCCCGGAACATAGAAATGACTATAACTTTCACACTGGTTGCTATCATTCGTTTTATACGATGGAAAAACTGTTATATTTATATCGTATTTTATACCTCAGGCGTTGACTTCTGAGGCCGTAGCTATCCCATGTGGTGGAAGAACGCCATACAGTGAAGCCTATGTTGCCCGGAACGTAGAAATGACCATAACCTTCACACTGGTTGCAATTATTTGTTTTATACGATGGAAAAGCTGTTGAATTTATATCGTATTTTATGCTTCTGGCGTTGACTTCCTAGGCCCTAACTATTCCATCTGGTGGAACAACGCCCTAGGGTGAAGCCTAGGTTGCCCGGAACGTAGAAATGACCATAGCTTTTACACTGGCAGCAATTATTCGTTTTATACAATGGAAAAACCGTTCTATTTATTTTGTATTTTATGCTTCGGGCGTTGACTTCTAAGGCCCTAACTGTTTGATCTGGTGGAGCATCGCTGTAGAGTGAAGCCTAGGTTGCCCGGAACGTAGAAATGACCATACCTTTCACACTGGTTGCTATTGTTCGTTTTATACGATGGAAAAATTGTTATATTTATATTGTATTTAAACTTCTGGCGTTGACTTCTGAGGCCGTTGCTATTCGATGTGGTGGAAGAACGCCATAGAGTGAAGCCTAGGTAGCCCGAATCGTAGAAATGTCCAGATCATTCACACTGTTTGCAATTTTTCGTTTTATACGATGGAAAAACTGTTTTATTTATTTTGTATTTTATGCTTCGGGCGTTGACTTCTAAGGCCCTAGCTATTCGATCTAGTGGAGCAACACCCTAGAGTGCAGCCTAGGTTGCCCGGAACGTAGAAATGACCATAACTTTCACACTGGTTGCTATCATTCGTTTTATATGATGGAAAAACTGTTGTATTTATATTGTATTTTATGCTTCTGGCGTTCACTTCTTAGGCCCTAACTATTCGATCTGGTGGAACAACGGCCTAGGGTGAAGCCTAGGTTGCCCGGAACGTAGAAATGACCATAACTTTTACACTGGTAGGAATTATTCGTTTTATACAATGGAAAAACTGTTCTATTTATTTTGTATTTTATCCTTCGGGCGCTGTCTTCTAAGGCCCTAACTATTCTATCTGGTGGTACAACGCCCTAGGGTGAAGCCTAGGTTGCCCGGAACGTAGAAATGACCATAACTTTTACACTGGCAGCAATTATTCGTTTTATACAATGGAAAAACCGTTCTATTTATTTTGTATTTTATGTGTCGGGCGTTGACTTCTAAGGCCCTAACTGTTTGATCTGGTGGAGCATCGCCGTAGAGTGAAGCCTAGGTTGCCCGGTACGTAGAAATAACCATAACTTTCACACTGGTTGCTATCATTCGTTTTATATGATGGAAAGACTGTTGTATTTATATTGTATTTTATGCTTCTGGCGTTCACTTCTTAGGCCCTAACTATTCGATCTGGTAGAACAACACCCTAGAGTAAAGCCCAGGTTTCGCGGAACGTAGTAATGACCATAACTTTCACACTGGTAGCAATTATTCGTTTGATACAATGGAAAAACTGTTCTATTTATTTTGTATGTAATGCTTCGGGCGTTGACTTCTAAGGCCCTAACTATTCGATCAGGTGGAGCAACGCCCTAGAGTGAAGCCTAGGTTGCTCGAAATGTAGAAATGACCATAACATTCACACTGGTTGCTATCATTCGTTTTATATGATGGAAAGACTGTTGTATTTATATTGTATTTTATGCTTCTGGCGTTCACTTCTTAGGCCCTAACTATTCGATCTGGTGGAACAACGGCCTAGGGTGAAACCTAGGTTGCCCAGAACGTAGAAATGACCATAACTTTTACACTGGTAGCAATTATTCGTTTTATACAATGGAAAAACTGTTCTATTTATTTTGTATTTAATGCTTCGGGCGTTGACTTCTAAGGCCCCAACTGTTTGATCTGGTGGAGCAACGCCCTAGAGTGAAGCCTAGGTTGCCTGGAACGTCGAAATGACCATCACTTTTACACGGTTTGCAATTATTCCTGTTATAGGATGGAAAGACTGTTGTATTTTTATTGTATTTTATACTTCAGGCGCTGTCTTCTGAGGCCGTAGCTGTTCGATGTGGTGGAAGAACGCCATACAGTGAAGCCTAGGTTTCCCGGAACGTAGAAATGACCATAACTTTCACACTGGTTGCAATTATTTGTTTTATACGATGGAAAAGCTGTTGTATTTATATCGTATTTTATGCTTCAGGCGTTGACTTCTGAGGCCGTTGCTATTCGATGTGGTGGAAGAACGCCATAGAGTGAAGCCTAGCTTGCTCGAAATGTAGAAATGACCATAGCTTTCACACTGGTTGCTATCATTCGTTTTATATGATGGAAAAACTGTTGTATTTATATCGTATTTTATGCTTCTGGCGTTCACTTCTTAGGCCCTAACTATTCGATCTGGTGGAACAACGGCCTAGGGTGAAGCCTAGGTTGCCCGGGACGTAGAAATGACCATAACTTTCACACTGGAAACAATTTTTCGTTTTATACATGGAAAAGCTGTTCTATTTATTTTGTATGTTATGCTTCGGGCGTTGACTTCTAAGGCCCTAACTGTTCGATCTGTTGGAGGAACACCCTAGAGTGGAGCCTCGGTTGCCCGGAACGTAGAAATGACCATAACTTTCACACTGGCAGCAATTATTCATGCTATACGATGGAAAAGCTGTTGTATTTATATCGTATTTTATGCTTCTGGCGCTGACTTCTTAGACCCTAACTATTCCATCTGGTGGAACAACGCCCTAGGGTGAAGCCTAGGTTGCCGGGAAAGTAGAAATGACCATAACTTTCACACTGGTAGCAATTATTCGTTTTATACGATGGAAAAGCTGTAGTATTTATATCGTATTTTATGCTTCTGGCGTTGACTTCTTAGGCCCTAACTATTCCATCTGGCGGAACAACGCCCTGGACTGAAGTCTAGGTTGCCCGGAACGTGGAAATGACCATAACTTTCTCACTGGTAGCAATTATTCGTTTTATACATGGAAAAACTGTTCTGTTGATTTTGTATTTTATGCTTCTGGCGCTGAATTCTAAGGCCCTACCTATTCGATCTGGTGGAGCAACGCCCTAGAGTGAAGCCTAGGTTGCCCGGAACGTACAAATGACCATAACATTCACACTGGTTACCATTATTCGTTTTATACGATGGAAAAGCTGTTGTATTTATATCGTATTTTATGCTTCTGGCACTGACTTCTTAGACCCTAACTATTCCATCTGGTGGAACAACGCCCTAGGGTGAAGCCTAGGTTGCCGGGAACGTAGAAATGACCATAACTTTCACACTGGTAGCAATTATTCGTTTTATACGATGGAAAAGCTGTAGTATTTTATCGTGTTTTATGCTTCTGGCGTTGACTTCTTAGGCCCTAACTATTCCATCTGGTGGAACGACGCCCTGGAGTGAAGTCTAGTTTGCCCGGAACGTGGAAATGACCATAACTTTCACACTGGTAGCAATTATTCGTTTTATACATGGAAAAACTGTTCTGTTTATTTTGTATTTTATGCTTCTGGCGCTGACTTCTAAGGCCCTACCTATCCGATCTGGCGGAGCAACGCCTCAGAGTTGAGCCTAGGATGCCCGAAACGTCGAAATGATCATTACATTCGCACTGGTTGCAATCAGTCATGCTATACGATGGAAAAACTGTTGCATTTTTATTGTATTTTATGCTTCTGGCGTTGACTTCTAAGGCCGTAGCTATTATCTGTGGTGCAGGAACGCTCTAGAGTGACGTCTAGGTTGCCCGGAACGTAGAAATGACAATTACTTTCACAATGTTTGCAATTATTCACTTTATACAATGGAAAAACTGTTGTACTTATATCGTATTTTATTCTTCTGGCGTTGACTTCTTAGGCCCTGTCTGTTCGATCTGGTGGAACAGCGCCCTAGAATGAAGCCTAGGTTGCCCGGAACGTAGAAATGACTATTACTTTCACACTGTTTGCAAATATACATTATATACGATGGAAAAGCTGTTGCACTTATATTGTAATTTATGCTTCGGGAGTTGACTTCTAAGGCCCTACCTATTCGATCTGGTGGAGCAACGGCCTAGAGTGAAGCCTAGGTTGCCCGGAACGTAGAAATGACCATAACTTTCACACTGGTTGCTATTATTCGTTTTATACGATGGAAAAGCTGTTGTATTTATATCGTATTTTATGCTTCTGGCGTCGACTTCTTGGGCCACAACTATTCCATCTGGTGGAACAACGCCCTATGGTGAAGCCTAGGTTGCCCGGGACGTAGAAATGACCATAACCTTCACACTGGAAGCAATTATTCGTTTTATACATGGAAAAGCTGTTCTATTTATTGTGTATGTTATGCTCCGGGCGTTGACTTCTAAGGCCCTAACTATTCGATCTGTTGGAGCAACACCCTAGAGTGAAGCCTCGGTTGCCCGGAACGTAGAAATGACCATAACTTTCACACTGGCAGCAATTATTCATGCTATACGATTGAAAAGCTGTTGTATTTATATCGTATTTTATGCTGCTGGCGTTGACTTCTTAGGCCCTAACTATTCTATCTGGCAGAGCAACGCCCTAGGGTGAGGCCTAGCTTGCCCGGAACGTAGAAATGACCATTACCTTCACACTGGTTGCAATTATTCCAGTTATACGATGGAAAAACTGTTGCATCTTTATTGTATTTTATGCTTCTGGCGGTAACTTCTAAGGCCCTATCTCTTCGATTTGGTGGAGCAAAGCCTCAGAGTTAAGCCTAGGATGCCCGAAACGTCGAAATGGTCATTACTTTCGCACTGGTTGCAATTAGTCATGCTATACGATGGAAAATCAGTTGCATTTTTATTGTATTTTATGCTTCTGGCGTTAGCTTCTAAGGCTGTGGCTTTTAGCTGTGGTGGAGCAACACCCTAGAGTGAAGCCTCGGTTGCCCGGAACGTAGAAATGACCATAACTTTCACACTGGCAGCAATTATTCATGCTATACGATTGAAAAGGTGTTGTATTTATATCGTATTTTATGCTGCTGGCGTTGACTTCTTAGGCCCTACCTATTCGATCTGGTGGAGCAACGGCCTAGAGTGAAGCCTAGGTTGCCCGGAACGTAGAAATGACCATAACTTTCACACTGGTTGCTATTATTCGTTTTATACGATGGAAAAGCTGTTGTATTTATATCGTATTTTATGCTTCTGGCGTCGACTTCTTGGGCCACAACTATTCCATCTGGTGGAACAACGCCCTATGGTGAAGCCTAGGTTGCCCGGGACGTAGAAATGACCATAACCTTCACACTGGAAGCAATTATTCGTTTTATACATGGAAAAGCTGTTCTATTTATTGTGTATGTTATGCTCCGGGCGTTGACTTCTAAGGCCCTACCTATCCGATCTGGTGGAGCAACGACCTCGAGTGAAGCCTAGGTTGCCCGGAACGTAGAAATGACGATTACTTTCACAATGTATGCAATTATTCATTTTATACGATGGAAAAACTGTTGTACTTATAATGCATTTTATTCTTCTGGCGTTGACTTCTTAGGCCCTGTCTGTTCGATCTGGTGGCACAGCGCCCTAGAATGAAGCCTAGGTTGCGCGGAACGTAGAAATGACCATTACTTTCACACTGTTTGCAAATATACATTATATACGATGGAAACGCTGTTGCATTTATATTGTATTTTATGCTTCTGGCGTTGACTTCTTAGGCCCTAACTATTTGGTATGGTGGAGCAACGCCCTAGAGTGACGCCTAGGTTGCCCGGAACGTCGAACGTACCATTACCTACACTGGTTGCAAATATTCCTGTTATACGATAGAAAAGCTGTTGCATCTTTATTGTATTTTATGCTTCTGGCGTTGACTTCTTAGGACCTAACCATTCGATCTGGTGGAGAAACGCCCTAGAGTGAAGCCTGCGATGCCCGGAACGTAGAAATGATCATTACCTTCACGCTTGATGCAATTATTCCTGTTATACGATGAAAAAACTGTTGTATTTTTATTGCATTTTTTGCTTCAGGCGCTGACTTCTAAGATCGTAGCTATTCGATGTGGTGGAGCAACGCCCTAGAGTGACGCCTAGGTTGCCTGGAACGTAGAAATGACCATTACTTTCACAATGTAAGCAATTATTCATTTTATACGATGGAAAAACTGTTGTACTTATATTGCATTTTATTCTTCTGCCGTTGGCTTCTAAGGCCCTAACTATTCGATCTGGTGGAGCAACGGCCTAGAGTGAAGCCTAGGTTGCCCGGAACGTAGAACATACGATTACCTTCACACTGGTTGCAATTATTCCTGTTATACGATAGAAAAGCTGTTGCATCTTTATTGTATTTTATGCTTCTGGCGTTGACTTCTTAGGACCTAACCATTCGATCTGGTGGAGCAAGGCCCTAGAGTGAAGCCTAGGTTGCCCGGAACGTAGAAATGACCATAACTTTCTCACAGGTTACCATTATTCGTTTTATACGATGGAAAAGCTATTGTATTTACATCGTATTTTATGCTTCTGGCGTTGTCTTCTTAGGCCCTAACTGTTCCATCTGGTGGAACAAGGCACTAGGGTGAAGCCTAGGTTGCCCGGAACGTCGAAATGTCCATAACTTTCACTCTGGTAACAATTATTCGTTTTATACAATGGAAAAACTGTTCTATTTATTTTGCATTTTATGCTTCGGGCGTTGACTTCTAAGGCCCTAACTATTCGATCTGGTGGAGCCACGCCCTAGAGTGAAGCCTAGGTTGCCCGGAACGTAGAACATACGATTACCTTCACACTGGTTGCAATTATTCCTGTTATACGATGGAAAAACTGTTGCACCATTATTGTATTTTATGCTTTCGGCGTTGACTTCTAAGGCCCTACCTATCCGATCTGGCGGAGCAACGCCCTCGAGTGAAGCCTAGGTTGCCCGGAACGTAGAAATGACCATAACTTCACACTGGTTGCTATTATTCGTCTTATACGATGAAAAAACTGTTATATTTATATTGCATTTTATGCTTCTGGCGTTGACTTCTTAGGCCCTAACTATTCGATCTGGTGGAGCAACGCCCTAGAGTGAAGCCTGCGATGCCCGGAACGTAGAAATGATCATTACCTTCACGCTTGTTGCAATTATTCCTGTTATACGATGAAAAAACTGTTGTATTTTTATTGCATTTTTGCCTTCAGGCGATGACTTCTAAGGCCGTAGCTATTCGATGTGGTGGACCAGCGCCCTAGAGTGACGCCTAGATTGCCCGGAACGTAGAAATGACCATTACTTTCACAATGTATGCAATTATACATTTTATACGATGGAAAAACTGTTGTACTTATATAGCATTTTATTCTTCTGGCCTTGACTTCTTAGGCCCTAACTATTCGATCTGGTGGAACAACGCCCTAGAGTGAAGCCTGCGATGACCGGAACGTAGAAATGATCATTACCTTCACGCTTGTTGCAATTATTCCTGTTATAAGATGAAAAAACTGTTGTATTTTTATTGCATTTTTTGCTTCAGGCGCTGACTTCTAAGATCGTAGCTATTCGATGTGGTGGAGCAACGCCCTAGAGTGACGCCTAGGTTGCCTGGAACGTAGAAATGACCATTACTTTCACAATGTAAGCAATTATTCATTTTATACGATGGAAAAACTGTTGTACTTATATTGCATTTTATTCTTCTGCCGTTGACTTCTAAGGCCCTAACTATTCGATCTGGTGGAGCAACGGCCTAGAGTGAAGCCCCGGTTGCCCGGAACGTAGAATTGACCATAACTTTCACACTGGAAACAATTATTCATTTTATACATGGAACAGCTGTTCTATTTATTTTGCATTTTATGCATCGGGCGTTGACTTCTATGGCCCTACCTATTCGATCTGGTGGAGCAACACCCTACATTGAAGCCTAGTTTGTCCGGAACGTAGATATGACCATAACCTTCACACAGGTTGCAATCATTCGTTTTATACGATTGAAAGACTGTTGTATTTATTTTGTAGTTTATGCTTCTGGCGTTGAATTCCAAGGCCCTAACACTTCGACCTGGTGGAGCAATGCCTCAGAGTTAAGTCTAGGATGCCCGAAACGTCGAAATGATCGTTACTTTCACACTGGTTGCAATTAGTCATGCTATACGATGGAAAATCAGTTGCATTTTTATTGTATTTTATGCTTCGGGCGTTAGCTTCTAAGGCTGTAGCTTTTAGCTGTGGTGGAGCAACACCGTAGAGTGACGCCTAGGTTGCCCGGCTCGTAGAAATGGCCATTACTTTCACAATGTTTGCAATTATTCATTTTATACGATGGTAATCTCTTGTACTTATATTGCATTTTATTCTTCTGGCGTTGACTTCTTAGGCCCTAACTATTCGATCTGGTGGAACAACGATCTAGAGTGAAGCCTAGGTTGCCAGGGACGTAGAAATGACCAGTACTTTCACACTGTTTGCTAATACACATTATATACGATGGAAAGGCTGTTGTATTTATATTGTATTTTATGCTTCTGGCGTTGACTTCTTAGGGCCTAACTATTTAACCTGGTGAAGCACCGCGCTAGAGTGAAGAGTAGGTTGCCCGGAACGTAGAACATACCATTACCTTCACACTGGTTGCAATTATTCCTGTTATACGATGGAAAAACTGTTGCATCTTTATTGTGTTTTATGCTTCTGGCGTGGACTTCTTAGGCCCTAACCAATCGATCTGGTGGAACAACGCCCTAGGGTGAAGCCTAGGTTGCCCGGAACGTAGAAATGACCATAACTTTCACACTGGTAGCAATTATTCGTTTTATACGATGGAAAAGCCTTAGTATTTATATCGTATTTTATGCTTCTGGCGTTGACCTCTTAGGCCCTAACTATTCCATCTGGTGGAACAACGCCCTTGAGTGAAGCCTATGTTGCCTCGGAACGTAGAAATGACCATAACTTTCACACTGGTATCAATTATTCGTTTTATACATGGAAAAACTGTTCTATTCATTTTGTATTTTATGCTTTCGGCGTTGACTTCTAAGGCCCTACCTATCCGATCTGGCGGAGCAACGCCCTCGAGTGAAGCCTAGGTTGCCCGGAACGTAGAAATGACCATAACTTCACACTGGTTGCTATTATTCGTCTTATACGATGAAAAAACTGTGATATTTATATTGCATTTTATGCTTCTGGCGTTGACTTCTTAGGCCCTAACTATTCGATCTGGTGGAGCAACGCCCTAGAGTGAAGCCTGCGATGCCCGGAACGTAGAAATGATCATTACCTTCACGCTTGTTGCAATTATTCCTGTTATACGATGAAAAAACTGTTGTATTTTTATTGCATTTTTTCCTTCAGGCGTTGACTTCTAAGGCCGTAGCTATTCGATGTGGTGGACCAGCGCCCTAGAGTGACGCCTAGGTTGCCCGGAACGTAGAAATGACCATTACTTTCACAATGTAAGCAATTATTCATTTTATACGATGGAAAAACTGTTGTACTTATATTGCATTTTATTCTTCTGGCCTTGACTTCTAAGGCCCTAACTATTCGATCTGGTGGAGCAACGGCCTAGAGTGGAGCCTCGGTTGCCCGGAACGTAGAATTGACCATAACTTTCACACTGGAAACAATTATTCATTTTATACATGGAACAGCTGTTCTATTTATTTTGCATTTTATGCATCGGGCGTTGACTTCTATGGCCCTACCTATTCGATCTGGTGGAGCAACACCCTACATTGAAGCCTAGTTTGTCCGGAACGTAGATATGACCATAACCTTCACACAGGTTGCAATCATTCGTTTTATACGATTGAAAGACTGTTGTATTTATTTTGTAGTTTATGCTTCTGGCGTTGAATTCCAAGGCCCTAACACTTCGACCTGGTGGAGCAATGCCTCAGAGTTAAGTCTAGGATGCCCGAAACGTCGAAATGATCGTTACTTTCACACTGGTTGCAATTAGTCATGCTATACGATGGAAAATCAGTTGCATTTTTATTGTATTTTATGCTTCGGGCGTTAGCTTCTAAGGCTGTAGCTTTTAGCTGTGGCGGAGCAACGCCGTAGAGTGACGCCTATGTTGCCCGGCTCGTAGAAATGGCCATTACTTTCACAATGTTTGCAATTATTCATTTTATACGATGGTAATCTCTTGTACTTATATTGCATTTTATTCTTCTGGCGTTGACTTCTTAGGCCCTAACTATTCGATCTGGTGGAACAACGATCTAGAGTGAAGCCCAGGTTGCCAGGGACGTAGAAATGACCATTACTTTCACACTGTTTGCTAATACACATTATATACGATGGAAAGGCTGTTGTATTTATATTGTATTTTATGCTTCTGGCGTTGACTTCTTAGGGCCTAACTATTTAACCTGGTGAAGCACCGCGCTAGAGTGAAGAGTAGGTTGCCCGGAACGTAGAACATACCATTACCTTCACACTGGTTGCAATTATTCCTGTTATACGATGGAAAAACTGTTGCATCTTTATTGTGTTTTATGCTTCTGGCGTGGACTTCTTAGGCCCTAACCATTCGATCTGGTGGAACAACGCCCTAGGGTGAAGCCTAGGTTGCCCGGAACGTAGAAATGACCATAAGTTTCACACTGGTAGCAATTATTCGTTTTATACGATGGCAAAGCTGTAGTATTTATATCGTATTTTATGCTTCTGGCGTTGACCTCTTAGGCCCTAACTATTCCATCTGGTGGAACAACGCCCTGGAGTGAAGCATAGGTTGCCCGGAACGTAGAAATGACCATAACTTTCACACTGGTATCAATTATTCGTTTTATACATGGAAAAACTGTTCTATTCATTTTGTATTTTATGCTTTCGGCGTTGACTTCTAAGGCCCTACCTATCCGATCTGGCGGAGCAACGCCCTCGAGTGAAGCCTAGGTTGCCCGGAACGTAGAAATGACGATTACTTTCACAATGTATGCAATTATTCATTTTATACGATGGAAAAACTGTTGTACTTATAATGCATTTTATTCTTCTGGCGTTGACTTCTTAGGCCCTGTCTGTTCGATCTGGTGGCACAGCGCCCTAGAATGAAGCCTAGGTTGCCCGGAACGTAGAAATGACCATTACTTTCACACTGTTTGCAAATATACATTATATACGATGGAAACGCTGTTGCATTTATATTGTATTTTATGCTTCTGGCGTTGACTTCTTAGGCCCTAACTATTTGGTCTGGTGGAGCAACGCCCTAGAGTGACGCCTAGGTTGCCCGGAACGTCGAACGTACCATTACCTTCACACTGGTTGCAAATATTCCTGTTATACGATAGAAAAGCTGTTGCATCTTTATTGTATTTTATGCTTCTGGCGTTGACTTCTTAGGACCTAACCATTCGATCTGGTGGAGCAAGGCCCTAGAGTGAAGCCTAGGTTGCCCGGAACGTAGAAATGACCAGTACTTTCACACTGTTTGCTAATACACATTATATACGATGGAAAGGCTGTTGTATTTATATTGTATTTTATGCTTCTGGCGTTGACTTCTTAGGGCCTAACTATTTAACCTGGTGAAGCACCGCGCTAGAGTGAAGAGTAGGTTGCCCGGAACGTAGAACATACCATTACCTTCACACTGGTTGCAATTATTCCTGTTATACGATGGAAAAACTGTTGCATCTTTATTGTGTTTTATGCTTCTGGCGTGGACTTCTTAGGCCCTGTCTGTTCGATCTGGTGGCACAGCGCCCTAGAATGAAGCCTAGGTTGCCCGGAACGTAGAAATGACCATTACTTTCACACTGTTTGCAAATATACATTATATACGATGGAAACGCTGTTGCATTTATATTGTATTTTATGCTTCTGGCGTTGACCTCTTAGGCCCTAACTATTCCATCTGGTGGAACAACGCCCTGGAGTGAAGCCTATGTTGCCCGGAACGTAGAAATGACCATAACTTTCACACTGGTAGCAATTATTCGTTCTATACATGGAAAAGCTGTTCTATTTATTTTGTATTTTATGCTTCTGGCGTTGACTTCTAAGGCCCTAACTATTCGATCTGGTGGAGCAACGATCTCGAGTGAAGCCTAGGTTGCCCGGAACGTAGAAATGACCATTACTTTCACAATGTATGCAATTATTCATTTTATACGATGGAAAAACTGTTGTACTTATAATGCATTTTATTCTTCTGGCGTTGACTTCTTAGGCCCTGTCTGTTCGATCTGGTGGCACAGCGCCCTAGAATGAAGCCTAGGTTGCCCGGAACGTAGAAATGACCATTGCTTTCACACTGTTTGCAAATATACATTATATACGATGGAAAGGCTGTTGTATTTATATTGTATTTTATGCTTCTGGCGTTGACTACTTAGGCCCTAACTATTCCATCTGGTGGAGCAACGCCCTAGGGTGAAGCCTAGGTTGCCGGGAACGTAGAAATGCCCATAAGTTTCACACTGGTAGCAATTATTCGTTTTATACGATGGCAAAGCCCTAGTATTTATATCGTATTTTATGCTTCTGGCGTTGACCTCTTAGGCCCTACCTATTCCATCTGGTGGAACAACGCCCTGGAGTGAAGCATAGGTTGCCCGGAACGTAGAAATGACCATAACTTTCACACTGGTATCAATTATTCGTTTTATACATGGAAAAACTGTTCTATTCATTTTGTATTTTATGCTTTCGGCGTTGACTTCTAAGGCCCTACCTATCCGATCTGGCGGAGCAACGCCCTCGAGTGAAGCCTAGGTTGCCCGGAACGTAGAAATGACCATTACTTCACACTGGTTGCTATTATTCGTCTTATACGATGAAAAAACTGTGATATTTATATTGCATTTTATGCTTCTGGCGTTGACTTCTTAGGACCTAACTATTCGATCTGGTGGAGAAACGCCCTAGAGTGAAGCCTGCGATGCCCGGAACGTAGAAATGATCATTACCTTCACGCTTGATGCAATTATTCCTGTTATACGATGAAAAAACTGTTGTATTTTTATTGCATGTTTTCCATCAGGCGTTGACTTCTAAGGCCGTAGCTATTCGATGTGGTGGACCAGCGCCCTAGAGTGACGCCTAGGTTGCCCGGAACGTAGAAATGACCATTACTTTCACAATGTATGCAATTACACATTTTATACGATGGAAAAACTGTTGTACTTATATAGCATTTTATTCTTCTGGCCTTGACTTCTTAGGCCCTAACTATTCGATCTGGTGGAACAACGCCCTAGAGTGAAGCCTGCGATGCCCGGAACGTAGAAATGATCATTACCTTCACGCTTGTTGCAATTATTCCTGTTATACGATGGAAAAACTCTTGTATATTTATCGTATTTTATGCTTCGGGCGTTGTCTTCTATGGCCCTACCTATTCGATCTGGTGGAGCAACACCCTACAGTGAAGCCTAGGTTGTCCAGAACGTAGATATGACCATAGCCTTCACACAGGTTGGAATTATTCGTTTTATACATGGAAAAACTGATCTACTTATTTTGCATTTTATTCTTCTGCCGTTGACTTCTTAGGCCCTACCTATTCGATCTGGTGGAGCAACACCCTACAGTGAAGCCTAGGTTGTCCGGAACGTATATATGACCATAACCTTCACACAGGTTGCAATTATTCGTTTTATACATGGAAAAACTGTTCCATTTATTTTGTATTTTATGCTTCTGGCGTTGACTTCTAAGGCCCTACCTATCCGATCTGGTGGAGCAACGACCTCGAGTGCAGCCTAGGTTGCCCGGAATGTAGAAATGACCATTACTTTCACAATGTATGCAATTATTCATTTTATACGATGGAAAAACTGTTGTACTTATAATGCATTTTATTCTTCTGGCGTTGACTTCTTAGGCTCTGTCTGTTCGATCTGGTGGCATAGCGCCCTAGAATCAAGCCTAGGTTGCCCGGAACGTAGAAATGACCATTACTTTCACACTGTTTGCAAATACGCATTATATACGATGGAAACGCTCTTGCATTTATATTGTATTTTATGCTTCTGGCGTTGACTTCTTAGGCCCTAACTATTTGGTCTGGTGGAGCAACGCCCTAGAGTGACGCCTAGGTTGCCCGGAACGTCGAACGTACCATTACCTTCACACTGGTTGCAATTATTCCTGTTATACGATAGAAAAGCTGTTGCATCTTTATTGTATTTTATGCTTCTGGCGTTGACTTCTTAGGACGTAACCATTCGATCTGGTGGAGCAAGGCCCTAGAGTGAAGCCTAGGTTGCCCGGAACGTAGAAATGACCATAACTTTCTCACTGGTTACCATTATTCGTTTTATACGATGGAAAAGCTGTTGTATTTACATCGTATTTTATGCTTCTGGCGTTGTCTTCTTAGGCCCTAACTGTTCCATCTGGTGGAACAACGCACTAGGGTGAAGCCTAGGTTCCCGGAACGTCGAAATGTCCATAACTTTCACTCTGGTAACAATTATTCGTTTTATACAATGGAAAAACTGTTCTATTTAGTTTGCATTTTGTGCTTCGGGCGTTGACTTCTAAGGGCCTAACTATTCGATCTGGTGGAGCAACGCCCTAGAGTGAAGCCTAGGTTGCCCGGAACGTAGAACATACGATTACCTTCACCCTGGTTGCAATTATTCCTGTTATACGATGGAAAAACTGTTGCACCATTATTGTATTTTATGCTTCTGGCGTTGACTTCATAGGCCCTAACTATTTGATCTGGTGGAGCAACGCCCTAGAGTGAAACCTAGGTTACACGGAACGTAGAAATGACCAGTACTTTCACACTGGTTGCAATTATTCCTGTTATAAGATGAAAAAACTGTTGTATTTTTATTGAATTTTTTGCTTCAGGCGCTGACTTCTAAGATCGTAGCTATTCGATGTGGTGGAGCAACGCCCTAGAGTGACGCCTAGGTTGCCTGGAACGTAGAAATGACCATTACTTTCACAATGTAAGCAATTATTCATTTTATACGATGGAAAAACTGTTGTACCTATATTGCATTTTATTCTTCTGCCGTTGACTTCTAAGGCCCTAACTATTCGATCTGGTGGAGCAACGGCCTAGAGTGAAGCCTCGGTTGCCCGGAACGTAGAAATGACCATAACTTTCACACTGGAAACAATTTTTCGTTTTATACATGGAAAAGCTGTTCTATTTATTTTGTATGTTATGCTTCGGGCGTTGACTTCTAAGGCCCTAACTATTCGATCTGTTGGAGCAAAACCCTAGAGTGGAGCCTCGGTTGCCCGGAACGTAGAAATGACCATAACTTTCACACTGGCAGCAATTATTCATGCTATACGATGGAAAAGCTGTTGTATTTATATCGTATTTTATGCTTCTGGCGCTGACTTCTTAGACCCTAACTATTCCATCTGGTGGAACAACGCCCTAGGGTGAAGCCTAGGTTGCCGGCAAAGTAGAAATGACCATAACTTTCACACTGGTAGCAATTATTCGTTTTATACGACGGAAAAGCTGTAGCATTTATATCGTATTTTATGCTTCTGGCGTTGACTTCTTAGGCCCTAACTATTCCATCTAGTGGAACAACGCCCTGGAGTGAAGTCTAGGTTGCCCGGAACGTGGAAATGACCATAACTTTAACACTGGTAGCAATTATTCGTTTTATACATGGAAAAACTGTTCTGTTGATTTTGTATTTTATGCTTCTGGCGCTGACTTCTAAGGCCCTACCTATTCGATCTGATGGAGCAACGCCCTAGAGTGAAGCCTAGGTTGCCCGGAACGTACAAATGATCATAACATTCACACTGGTTACCATTATTCGTTTTATACGATGGAAAAGCTGTTGTATTTATATCGTATTTTATGCTTCTGGCGATGACTTCTTAGACCCTAACTATTCCATCTGGTGGAACAACGCCCTAGGGTGAAGCCTAGGTTGCCGGGAACGTAGAAATGACCATAACTTTCACACTGGTAGCAATTATTCGTTTTATACGATGGAAAAGCTGTAGTATTTTATCGTATTTTATGCTTCTGGCGTTGACTTCTTAGGCCCTAACTATTTAACCTGGTGGAGCACCGCCCTAGAGTGAAGAGTAGGTTGCCCGGAACGTAGAACATACCATTACCTTCACACTGGTTGCAATTATTCCTGTTATACGATGGAAAGACTGTTGCATCTTTAATGTGTTTTATGCTTCTGGCGTTGACTTCTTAGGCCCTAACTATTCCATCTGGTGGAACAACGCCCTGGAGTGAAGTCTAGGTTGCCCGGAACGTGGAAGTTACCATAACTTTCACACTGGTAGCAATTATTCGTTTTATACATGGAAAAACTGTTCTGTTGATTTTGTATTTTATGCTTCTGGCGCTGACTTCTAAGGCCCTACCTATTCGATCTGATGGAGCAACGCCCTAGAGTGAAGCCTAGGTTGCCCGGAACGTACAAATGATCATAACATTCACACTGGTTACCATTATTCGTTTTATACGATGGAAAAGCTGTTGTATTTATATCGTATTTTATGCTTCTGGCGCTGACTTCTTAGACCCTAACTATTCCATCTGGTGGAACAACGCCCTAGGGTGAAGCCTAGGTTGCCGGGAACGTAGAAATGACCATAACTGTCACACTGGTAGCAATTATTCGTTTTATACGATGGAAAAGCTGCAGAATTTTATCGTATTTTATGCTTCTGGCGTTGACTTCTTAGGCCCTAACTATTTAACCTGGTGGAGCACCGCCCTAGAGTGAAGAGTAGGTTGCCCGGAACGGAGAACATACCATTACCTTCACACTGGTTGCAATTATTCCTGTTATACGATGGAAAAACTGTTGCATCTTTAATGTGTTTTATGCTTCTGGCGTTGACTTCTTAGACCCTAACTATTCCATCTGGTGGAACAACGCCCTAGGGTGAAGACTAGGTTGCCCGGAACGTAGAAATGACCATAACTTTCACACTGGTAGCAATTATTCGTTTAATACATGGAAAAACTGTTCTATTTATTTTGTATTTTATGCTTTCGGCGTTGACTTCTAAGGCCCTACCTATCCGATCTGGCGGACCAACGCCCTCGAGTGAAGCCTAGGTTGCCCGGAACGTAGAAATAACCATAACTTCACACTGGTTGCTATTATTCGTCTTATACGATGAAAAAACTGTTATATTTATATTGCATTTTATGGTTATAGCGTTGACTTCTTAGGCCCTAACTATTCGCTCTGGTGGAACAACGCCCTAGAGTGAAGCCTGCGATGCCCGGAACGTAGAAATGACCATTACTTTCACAACGTATGCAATTTTCCATTTTATACGATGGAAAAACTGTTGTACTTATATTGTAGTTTATGCTTATGGCGTTGACTTCTAAGGCCCTAACCCTTCGATCCGGTGGAGCAACGCCTCAGAGTTGAGCCTAGGATGCCCGAAACGTCGAAATGATCATTACATTCGCACTGGTTGCAATTAGTCATGCTATACGATGGAAAAACTGTTGCATTTTTATTGTATTTTATGCTTCTGGCGTTGACTTCTAAGGCCGTAGCTATTATCTGTGGTGCAGGAACGCCCTACAGTGACGTCTAGGTTGCCCGGAACGTAGAAATGACAATTACTTTCACAATGTTTGCAATTATTCACTTTATACAATGGAAAAACTGTTGTACTTATATCGTATTTTATTCTTCTGGCGTTGACTTCTTAGGCCCTGTCTGTTCGATCTGGTGGAACAGCGCCCTAGAATGCAGCCTAGGTTGCCCGGAACGTAGAAATGACTATTACTTTCACACTGTTTGCAAATATACATTATATACGATGGAAAAGCTGTTGCACTTATATTGTAATTTATGCTTCGGGAGTTGACTTCTAAGGCCCTAGCTATTCGATCTGGTCTAGCAACGGCCTAGAGTGAAGCCTAGGTTGCCCGGAACGTAGAAATGACCATAACTTTCACACTGGTTGCTATTATTCGTTTTATACGATGGAAAAGCCTTAGTATTTATATCGTGTTTTATGCTTCTGGCGTTGACCCCTTAGGCCCTAACTATTCTATCTGGTGGAACAACGCCCTGGAGTGAAGCCTATGTTGCCCGGAACGTAGAAATGATCATAACTTTCACACTGGTAGCAATTATTCGTTCTATACATGGAAAAGCTGTTCTATTTATTTTGTATTTTATGCTTCTGGCGATGACTTCTAAGGCCCTACCTATCCGATCTGGTGGAGCAACGACCTCGAGTGAAGCCTAGGTTGCCCGGAACGTAGAAATGACCATTACTTTCACAATGCATGCAATTATTCATTTTATACGATGGAAAGACTGTTGTACTTATAATGCATTTTATCCTTCTGGCGTTGACTTCTTAGGCCCTGTCTGTTCGATCTGGTGGCACAGCGCCCTAGAATGAAGTCTAGGTTGCCCGGAACGTAGAAATGACCATTACTTTCACACTGTTTGCAAATATACATTATATACGATGGAAACGCTGTTGCATTTATATTGTATTTTATGCTTCAGGCGTTGACTTCTTAGGCCCTAACTATTTGGTCTGGTGGAGCAAAGCCCTAGAGTGACGCCTAGGTTGCCCGGAACGTCGAACGTACCATTACCTTCACACTGGTTGCAATTATTCCTGTTACACGATAGAAAAGCTGTTGCATCTTTATTGTATTTTATGCTTCTGGCGTTGACTTCTTAGGACCTAACTATTCCATCTGGTGGAACAACGCCCTGGAGTGAAGTCTAGGTTGCCCGGAACGTGGAAATGACCATAACTTTCACACTGGTAGCAATTATTCGTTTTATACATGGAAAAACTGTTGTGTTTATTTTGTATTTTATGCTTCTGGCGCTGACTTCTAAGGCCCTACCTATTCGATCTGGCGGAGCAACACCCTACAGTGAAGCCTAGGTTGCTCGGAACGTAGAACTGACCATTACCTTCTCACTGTTTGCAATAATTCATTTTATACGATGGCAAAGCTGTTGTATTTATATTGTATTTTATGCTTCTGGCGTTGACTTCTAAGGCCCTATTTCTTCGATTTGTTGGAGCAACGCCTCAGAGTTAAACCTAGGATGCCCGAAACGTCGAAATGGTCATTACTTTCGCACTGGTTGCAATTAGTCATGCTATACGATGGAAAATCAGTTGCATTTTTATTGTATTTTATGCTTCGGGCGTTAGCTTCTAAGGCTGTAGCTTTTAGCTGTGGTGGAGCAACGCCGTAGAGTGACGCCTAGGTTGCCCGGCTCGTAGAAATGACCATTACTTTCACAATGTTTGCAATTATTCATTTTATACGATGGTAATCTGTTGCACTTATATTGCATTTTATTCTTCTGGCGTTGACTTCTTAGGCCCTAACTATTCGATCTGGTGGAACAACGATCTAGAGTGAAGCCTAGGTTGCCAGGGACGTAGAAATGACCATTACTTTCACACTGTTTGTTAATATACATTATATACGAAGGAAAGGCTGTTGTATTTATATTGTATTTTATGCTTCTGGCGTTGACTTCTTAGGTCCTAACTATTTAACCTGGTGAAGCACCGCGCTAGAGTGAAGAGTAGGTTGCCCGGAATGTAGAACATACCATTACCTTCACACTGGTTGCAATTATTCCTATTATACGATGGAAAAACTGTTGTATTTTTATTGCATTTTATGCTTCGGGCGTTGACTTCTAAGGCCCTAACTATTCAATCTGTTGGAGCAACGCCCTAGGGTGAAGCCTAGGTTGCCTCGAAAGTAGAAATGTCCATAACTTTCATACTGGTTGCAATTATTCGTTCTATACGATGGAAAATCTGTTGTATTTATATTGTATTTTATGCTTCTGACGTTGACTTCTAAGGCACCAACTATTCGATCTGGTGGACCAACGCCCTAGAGTGACGCCTAGGTTGCACGGAACGTAGAAATGACCATTACCTTCGCACTGTTTGCAATTATTCCTGTTATACGGTGGAAAAACTGTTGTATTTTTATTGTATTTTATGCTTCGGGTGTTGACTTCTAAGCCCCTAACTATTCGATATGGTGGAGCCACATCCTAGGGTGAAGCCTAGGTTGACCGGAAAGTAGAAATGTCCATAACTTTCATACTGGTTGCAATTATTCGTTTTATACGATGGAAGAACTGTTGTATTTATACTGTATTTTATGCTTCTGACGTAGACTTCTAAGGCACTACCTATTCGATCTGGTGGAGCTACGCCCTAGAGTGAAGCCTAGGTTGCCCGGAACGTAGAAATGACCATAACTTTCACACTGGTTGCAATTATTCGTTTTGTACGATGGAAAAACTGTTGTATTTGTATTGTATTTTATGCTTCTGGCGTTCACTTCTTAGGCCCTAACTATTCGATCGGGTGGAACAACGCCCTAGGATGAAGCCTAGGTTGCCCGGAAAGTAGAAATGACCATAACTTTCAAACTGGTTGCAATTATTCCTGTTATACGATGGAAGAACTGATGCATTTATATTGTATATTATGCTTCTGGCGTTGACTTCTAAGGCACTAAGTATTCGATATGGTGGAGCAACGCCCTAGAGTGAAGCCTAGGCTGCCGGAACGTCGAAATGACCTTCACTTTCAAACTGGATACAATTATTCCTGTTATACGATGGAAAAACTGTTGTATTCTTATTGCATTTTATGCTTCGGGCGTTGACTTGTAAGGCCCTAACCATTCAATCTGTTGGAGCAACGCCCTAGGGTGAAGCCTAGGTTGCCCGGAAAGTAGAAATGTCCATAACTTTCATACTCGTTGCAATTATTCGTTTTATACGATGGAAAAACTGTTGTATTTATATTGTATTTTATGCTTCTTGCGCTCACTTCTTAGGCCCTAACTATTCGATCTGGTGGAACATCGCCCTAGGGTGAAGCCTAGGTTTCCCGGAACGTAGAGATGACCATATCTTTCACAGTTGTAGCAATTATTCGATTTATACAATGGAAAAACAGTTCTATTAATTTTGTTATTTATGTTTCGGGCGTCGACTTCTAAGGCACTAACTATTCGATCTGGTGGAGCAACGCCCTAGAGTGAAGCCTAAGATGCCCGGAACGTAGAAATGACCATAACGTTCACACTGATTGCAATTATTCGTTTTATACGATGGAAAAGCTGTTGTATTTATATTGTATTTTATGCTTCTAGCGTTCACTTCTTAGGCCTCAACTATTCGATCTGGTGGAACAACGCACTAGTGTGAAGCCTAGGTTTCCCGGAACGTAGAAATGGCCATAACTTTCACACTGGTTGCAATTATTCGTTTTGTACGATGGAAAAACTGTTGTATTTGTATTGTATTTTATGCTTCTGGCGTTCACTTCTTAGGCCCTAACTATTCGATCGGGTGGAACAACGCACTAGTGTGAAGCCTAGGTTTCCCGGAACGTAGAAATGGCCATAACTTTCATACTGGTTTTAATTACTCGTTTTATACGATGGAAGAACTGTTGTATTTATACTATATTTTATGCTTCTGACGTTGACTTCTAAGGCACTAACTATTCGATCTGGTGGAGCTACACCCTAGAGTGAAACATACGTTGCCGGGAACGTAGAAATGACCATTACTTTCACACTCTTTGCAATTATTCATTTTATGCGATGGAAAAGCTGTTGCATTTATATTGTATTTTATGCTACTGGCGTTGACTTCTTGGGCCCTAACTATTCGATCTGGTGGAGCAACGCCCTAAGGAGAATCCTAGATTGACCGGGAAGTAGAAATGACCATAACTTTCATACTGGTAGCAATTATTCGATTTATACAATGGAAAAACAGTTCTATCAATTTTGTTTTTTATGTTTCGGGCGTCGACTTCTAAGGCACTAACTATTCGATCTGGTGGAGCAACGCCCTAGGGTGAAGCATAAGATGCCCGGAACGTAGAAATGACCATAACGTTCACACTGATCGCAATTATTCGTTTTATACGATGGAAAAGCTGTTGTATTTATATTGTATTTTATGCTTCTGGCGTTCACTTCTTAGGCCTTAACTATTCGATCTGGTGGAACAACGCACTAGTGTGAAGCCTAGGTTTCCCGGAACGTAGAAATGGCCATAACTTTCACACTGGTAGCAATTATTCGAAATATACAATGGAAAAACTGTTCTACCTATTTTGTGTTTTATGTTTCGCGCGTTGACTTCTAAGGCCCTAACTATTCGATCTAGTGGAGCAACGCCCTAGTGTGAAGCCTAGGTTGCCTGGAAAGTAGAAACGTCCATAACTTTCATACTGGTTTTAATTACTCGTTTTATACGATGGAAGAACTGTTGTATTTATACTATATTTTATGCTTCTGACGTTGACTTCTAAGGCACTAACTATTCGATCTGGTCGAGCTACGCCCTAGAGTGAAACATACGTTGCCCGGAACGTAGAAATGACCATTACTTTCACACTCTTTGCAATTATTCATTTTATGCGATGGAAAAGCTGTTGCATTTATATTGTATTTAATGCTACTGGCGTTGACTTCTTGGGCCCTAACTATTCGATCTGGTGGAGCAACGCCCTAAGGAGAATCCTAGATTGACCGGGAAGTAGAAATGACCATAACTTTCATACTGGTAGCAATTATTCGATTTATACAATGGAAAAACTGTTGTATTTATACTGTATTTTATGCTTCTGACGTTGACTTCTAACGCACTAACTATTCGATCTGGTGGAGCAACGCCCTAGAGTGATACCTAGGTTGCCCGGACCGTAGAAATGACCATATCTTTCACACTGGTTGCAATTGTTCCTGTTGTACGATGGAAAATATGTTGTATTTATATTGTACCTTATGCATCTGGCGTTGACTTCTAAGGCCCTAACTATTCGATCTGGTGGAGCAACGCCCTAGAGTGAAGCCTAGGTTGCCCGGAACGTAGAATTGACCATAACTTTCACACTGGTTGCAATTATTCGTTTTATACGATGGAAAAACTGTTGTATTTATATTGTATTTTATGCTTCTGGCGTTTTCTTCTTAGGCCCTAACTATTCGATCGGGTGGAACAACGCCCTAGGGTGAAGCCTAGGTTGCCCGGAAAGTAGAAATGACCATAACTTTCAAACTGGTTGCAATTATTCCTGTTATACGATGGAAAAACTGTTGTATTTATATTGTATTTTATGCTTCTGGCGTTTTCTTCTTAGGCCCTGACTATTCGATCTGTTGGAGCAACACCCTAGAGTGAAGCCTCGGTTGCCCGGAACGTAGAAATGACCATAACTTTCACACTGGCAGCAATTATTCATGCTATACGATTGAAAAGCTGTTGTATTTATATCGTATTTTATGCTGCTGGCGTTGACTTCTTAGGCCCTAACTATTCTATCTGGTGGAGCAACGCCCTAGGGTGAGGCCTAGCTTGCCCGGAACGTAGAAATGACCATTACCTTCACACTGGTTGCAATTATTCCTGTTATACGATGGAAAAACTGTTGCATCTTTATTGTATTTTATGCTTCTGGCGTTGACTTCTTAGAACCTAACTATTCCATCTGGTGGAACAACGCCCTGGAGTGAAGTCTAGGTTGCCCGGAACGTGGAAATGACCATAACTTTCACACTGGTAGCAATTATTCGTTTTATACATGGAAAAACTGTTGTGTTTATTTTGTATTTTATGCTTCTGGCGCTGACTTCTAAGGCCCTACCTATTCGATCTGGAGGAGCAACACCCTACAGTGAAGCCTAGGTTGCTCGGAACGTAGAACTGACCATTACCTTCTCACTGTTTGCAATAATTCATTTTATACGATGGCAAAGCTGTTGTATTTATATTGTATTTTATGCTTATGGCGTTGACTTCTAAGGCCCTATTTCTTCGATTTGGTGGAGCAACGCCTCAGAGTTAAACCTAGGATGCCCGAAACGTCGAAATGGTCATTACTTTCGCACTGGTTGCAATTAGTCATGCTATACGATGGAAAATCAGTTGCATTTTTATTGTATTTTATGCTTCGGGCGTTAGCTTCTAAGGCTGTAGCTTTTAGCTGTGGTGGAGGAACGCCGTAGAGTGACGCCTAGGTTGCCCGGCTCGTAGAAATGACCATTACTTTCACAATGTTTGCAATTATTCATTTTATACGATGGTAATCTGTTGTACTTATATTGCATTTTATTCTTCTGGCGTTGACTTCTTAGGCCCTAACTATTCCATCTGGTGGAACAACGATCTAGAGTGAAGCCTAGGTTGCCAGGGACGTAGAAATGACCATTACTTTCACACTGTTTGTTAATATACATTATATACGAAGGAAAGGCTGTTGTATTTATATTGTATTTTATGCGTCTGGCGTTGACTTCTTAGGCCCTAACTATTTATCCTGGTGAAGCACCGCGCTAGAGTGAAGAGTAGGTTGCCCGGAATGTAGAACATACCATTACCTTCACACTGGTTGCAATTATTCCTATTATACGATGGAAAAACTGTTGCATCTTTATTGTGTTTTATGCTTCTGGCGTGGACTTCTTAGGCCCTAACCATTCGATCTGGTGGAACAACGCCCTAGGGTGAAGCCTACGTTGCCCGGAACGTAGAAATGACCATAACTTTCACACTGGTAGCAATTATTCATTTTATACGATGGAAAAGCCTTAGTATTTATATCGTATTTTATGCTTCTGGCGTTGACCTCTTAGGCCCTAACTATTCCATCTGGTGGAACAGCGCCCTGGAGTGAAGCCTATATTGCCCGGAACGTAGAAATGACCATTACTTTCACAATGTATGCAATTATTCATTTTATACGATGGAAAAACTGTTGTACTTATAATGCATTTTATTCTTCTGGCGTTGACTTCCTAGGACCTGTCTGTTCGATCTGGTGGCACAGCGCCCTAGAATGAAGCCTAGGTTGCCCGGAACGTAGAAATGACCATTACTTTCACACTGTTTGCAAATATACATTATATACGATGGAAACGCTGTTGCATTTATATTGTATTTTATGCTTCTGGCGTTGACTTCTTAGGCCCTAACTATTTGGTCTGGTGGAGCAACGCCCTAGAGTGACGCCTAGGTTGCCCGGAACGTCGAACGTACCATTACCTTCACACTGGTTGCAAATATTCCTGTTATACGATAGAAAAGCTGTTGCATCTTTATTGTATTTTATGCTTCTGGCGTTGACTTCCTAGGACCTAACCATTCGATCTGGTGGAGCAAGGCCCTAGAGTGAAGCCTAGGTTGCCCGGAACGTAGAAATGACCATAACTTTCTCACTGGTTACCATTATTCGTTTTATACGATGGAAAAGCTGTTGTATTTACATCGTATTTTATGCTTCTGGCGTTGTCTTCTTAGGCCCTAACTGTTCCATCTGGTGGAACAACGCACTAGGGTGAAGCCTAGGTTGCCCGGAACGTCGAAATGTCCATAACTTTCACTCTGGTAACAATTATTCGTTTTATACAATGGAAAAACTGTTCTATTTATTTTGCATTTTATGCTTCGGGCGTTGACTTCTAAGGCCCTAACTATTCGATCTGGTGGAGCAACGCCCTAGAGTGAAGCCTAGGTTGCCCGGAACGTAGAACATACGATTACCTTCACACTGGTTGCAATTATTCCTGTTATACGATGGAAAAACTGTTGCACCATTATTCTATTTTATGCTCTCGGCGTTGACTTCTAAGGCCCTACCTATCCGATCTGGCGGAGCAACGCCCTCGAGTGAAGCCTAGGTTGCCCGGAACGTAGAACTGACCATTACCTTCTCACTGGTAGCAATTATTCGTTTTATACATGGAAAAACTGTTGTGTTTATTTTGTATTTTGTGCTTCTGGCGCTGACTTCTAAGGCCCTACCTATTCGATCTGGAGGAGCAACACCCTACAGTGAAGCCTAGGTTGCTCGGAACGTAGAACTGACCATTACCTTCTCACTGTTTGCAATAATTCATTTTATACGATGGCAAAGCTGTTGTATTTATATTGTATTTTATGCTTATGGCGTTGACTTCTAAGGCCCTATTTCTTCGATTTGGTGGAGCAACGCCTCAGAGTTAAACCTAGGATGCCCGAAACGTCGAAATGGTCATTAGTTTCGCACTGGTTGCAATTAGTCATGCTATACGATGGAAAATCAGTTGCATTTTTATTGTATTTTATGCTTCGGGCGTTAGCTTCTAAGGCTGTAGCTTTTAGCTGTGGTGGAGGAACGCCGTAGAGTGACGCCTAGGTTGCCCGGCTCGTAGAAATGACCATTACTTTCACAATGTTTGCAATTATTCATTTTATACGATGGTAATCTGTTGTACTTATATTGCATTTTATTCTTCTGGCGTTGACTTCTTAGGCCCTAACTATTCCATCTGGTGGAACAACGATCTAGAGTGAAGCCTAGGTTGCCAGGGACGTAGAAATGACCATTACTTTCACACTGTTTGTTAATATACATTATATACGAAGGAAAGGCTGTTGTATTTATATTGTATTTTATGCGTCTGGCGTTGACTTCTTAGGCCCTAACTATTTATCCTGGTGAAGCACCGCGCTAGAGTGAAGAGTAGGTTGCCCGGAATGTAGAACATACCATTACCTTCACACTGGTTGCAATTATTCCTATTATACGATGGAAAAACTGTTGCATCTTTATTGTGTTTTATGCTTCTGGCGTGGACTTCTTAGGCCCTAACCATTCGATCTGGTGGAACAACGCCCTAGGGTGAAGCCTACGTTGCCCGGAACGTAGAAATGACCATAACTTTCACACTGGTAGCAATTATTCATTTTATACGATGGAAAAGCCTTAGTATTTATATCGTATTTTATGCTTCTGGCGTTGACCTCTTAGGCCCTAACTATTCCATCTGGTGGAACAGCGCCCTGGAGTGAAGCCTATATTGCCCGGAACGTAGAAATGACCATAACTTTCACACTGGTAGCAATTATTCGTTCTATACATGGAAAAGCTGTTCTATTTATTTTGTATTTTATGCTTCTGGCGTTGACTTCTAAGGACCTACCTATCCGATCTGGTGGAGCAACGACCTCGAGTGAAGCCTAGGTTGCCCGGAACGAAGAAATGACCATTACTTTCACAATGTATGCAATTATTCATTTTATACGATGGAAAAACTGTTGTACTTATAATGCATTTTATTCTTCTGGCGTTGACTTCCTAGGACCTGTCTGTTCGATCTGGTGGCACAGCGCCCTAGAATGAAGCCTAGGTTGCCCGGAACGTAGAAATGACCATTACGTTCACACTGTTTGCAAATATACATTATATACGATGGAAACGCTGTTGCATTTATATTGTATTTTATGCTTCTGGCGTTGACTTCTTAGGCCCTAACTATTTGGTCTGGTGGAGCAACGCCCTAGAGTGACGCCTAGGTTGCCCGGAACGTCGAACGTACCATTACCTTCACACTGGTTGCAAATATTCCTGTTATACGATAGAAAAGCTGTTGCATCTTTATTGTATTTTATGCTTCTGGCGTTGACTTCCTAGGACCTAACCATTCGATCTGGTGGAGCAAGGCCCTAGAGTGAAGCCTAGGTTGCCCGGAACGTAGAAATGACCATAACTTTCTCACTGGTTACCATTATTCGTTTTATACGATGGAAAAGCTGTTGTATTTACATCGTATTTTATGCTTCTGGCGTTGTCTTCTTAGGCCCTAACTGTTCCATCTGGTGGAACAACGCACTAGGGTGAAGCCTAGGTTGCCCGGAACGTCGAAATGTCCATAACTTTCACTCTGGTAACAATTATTCGTTTTATACAATGGAAAAACTGTTCTATTTATTTTGCATTTTATGCTTCGGGCGTTGACTTCTAAGGCCCTAACTATTCGATCTGGTGGAGCAACGCCCTAGAGTGAAGCCTAGGTTGCCCGGAACGTAGAACATACGATTACCTTCACACTGGTTGCAATTATTCCTGTTATACGATGGAAAAACTGTTGCACCATTATTGTATTTTATGCTTTCGGCGTTGACTTCTAAGGCCCTACCTATCCGATCTGGCGGAGCAACGCCCTCGAGTGAAGCCTAGGTTGCCCGGAACGTAGAACTGACCATTACCTTCTCACTGGTAGCAATTATTCGTTTTATACATGGAAAAACTGTTGTGTTTATTTTGTATTTTATGCTTCTGGCGCTGACTTCTAAGGCCCTACCTATTCGATCTGGAGGAGCAACACCCTACAGTGAAGCCTAGGTTGCTCGGAACGTAGAACTGACCATTACCTTCTCACTGTTTGCAATAATTCATTTTATACGATGGCAAAGCTGTTGTATTTATATTGTATTTTATGCTTATGGCGTTGACTTCTAAGGCCCTATTTCTTCGATTTGGTGGAGCAACGCCTCAGAGTTAAACCTAGGATGCCCGAAACGTCGAAATGGTCATTACTTTCGCACTGGTTGCAGTTAGTCATGCTATACGATGGAAAATCAGTTGCATTTTTATTGTATTTTATGCTTCGGGCGTTAGCTTCTAAGGCTGTAGCTTTTAGCTGTGGTGGAGGAACGCCGTAGAGTGACGCCTAGGTTGCCCGGCTCGTAGAAATGACCATTACTTTCACAATGTTTGCAATTATTCATTTTATACGATGGTAATCTGTTGTACTTATATTGCATTTTATTCTTCTGGCGTTGACTTCTTAGGCCCTAACTATTCCATCTGGTGGAACAACGATCTAGAGTGAAGCCTAGGTTGCCAGGGACGTAGAAATGACCATTACTTTCACACTGTTTGTTAATATACATTATATACGAAGGAAAGGCTGTTGTATTTATATTGTATTTTATGCGTCTGGCGTTGACTTCTTAGGCCCTAACTATTTATCCTGGTGAAGCACCGCGCTAGAGTGAAGAGTAGGTTGCCCGGAATGTAGAACATACCATTACCTTCACACTGGTTGCAATTATTCCTATTATACGATGGAAAAACTGTTGCATCTTTATTGTGTTTTATGCTTCTGGCGTGGACTTCTTAGGCCCTAACCATTCGATCTGGTGGAACAACGCCCTAGGGTGAAGCCTACGTTGCCCGGAACGTAGAAATGACCATAACTTTCACACTGGTAGCAATTATTCATTTTATACGATGGAAAAGCCTTAGTATTTATATCGTATTTTATGCTTCTGGCGTTGACCTCTTAGGCCCTAACTATTCCATCTGGTGGAACAGCGCCCTGGAGTGAAGCCTATATTGCCCGGAACGTAGAAATGACCATAACTTTCACACTGGTAGCAATTATTCGTTCTATACATGGAAAAGCTGTTCTATTTATTTTGTATTTTATGCTTCTGGCGTTGACTTCTAAGGACCTACCTATCCGATCTGGTGGAGCAACGACCTCGAGTGAAGCCTAGGTTGCCCGGAACGAAGAAATGACCATTACTTTCACAATGTATGCAATTATTCATTTTATACGATGGAAAAACTGTTGTACTTATAATGCATTTTATTCTTCTGGCGTTGACTTCCTAGGACCTGTCTGTTCGATCTGGTGGCACAGCGCCCTAGAATGAAGCCTAGGTTGCCCGGAACGTAGAAATGACCATTACTTTCACACTGTTTGCAAATATACATTATATACGATGGAAACGCTGTTGCATTTATATTGTATTTTATGCTTCTGGCGTTGACTTCTTAGGCCCTAACTATTCGATCTGGTGGAGCAACGCCCTAAGGAGAATCCTAGATTGACCGGGAAGTAGAAATGACCATAACTTTCATACTGGTAGCAATTATTCGATTTATACAATGGAAAAACAGTTCTATTAATTTTGTTTTTTATGTTTCGGGCGTCGACTTCTAAGGCACTAACTATTCGATCTGGTGGAGCAACGCCCTAGAGTGAAGCATAAGATGCCCGGAACGTAGAAATGACCATAACGTTCACACTGATCGCAATTATTCGTTTTATACGATGGAAAAGCTGTTGTATTTATATTGTATTTTATGCTTCTGGCGTTCACTTCTTAGGCCTTAACTATTCGATCTGGTGGAACAACGCACTAGTGTGAAGCCTAGGTTTCCCGGAACGTAGAAATGGCCATAACTTTCACTCTGGTAGCAATTATTCGAAATATACAATGGAAAAACTGTTCTACCTATTTTGTGTTTTATGTTTCGCGCGTTGACTTCTAAGGCCCTAACTATTCGATCTAGTGGAGCAACGCCCTAGTGTGTAGCCTGGGTTGCCTGGAAAGTAGAAATGTCCATAACTTTCATACTGGTTTTAATTACTCGTTTTATACGATGGAAGAACTGTTGTATTTATACTATATTTTATGCTTCTGACGTTGACTTCTAAGGCACTAACTATTCGATCTGGTGGAGCTACGCCCTAGAGTGAAACCTAGGTTGCCCGGAACGTAGAAATGACCATTACTTTCACACTCTTTACAATTTGTCATTTTATACGATGGAAAAGCTGTTGCATTTATATTGTATTATATGCTTCTGGCGCTGACTTCTTAGGCCCTAACTATTCGATCTGGTGGAGCAACGCCTTAGAGTGACGCCTAGGTTGCCCGGAACGTAGAAATGACCATACCTTTCACACTGGTTGCAATAGTTCCTGTTATACGATGGAAAAGATGTTGTATTTATATTGTACCTTATGCATCTGGCGTTGACTTCTAAGGCCCTAACTATTCGATCTGGTGGAGCAACGCCCTAGAGTGAAGCCTAGGTTGCCCGGAACGTAGAAATGACCATAACTTTCACACTGGTTGCAATTATTCGTTTTATACGATGGAAAAACTGTTGTATTTATATTGTATTTTATGCTTCTGGCGTTTTCTTCTTAGGCCCTAACCATTCGATCGGGTAGAACAACGCCCTAGGGTGAAGCCTAGGTTGCCCGGAAAGTAGAAATGACCATAACTTTCAAACTGGTTGCAATTATTCCTGTTATACGATGGAAAACCTGTTGCATTTATATTGTATTTTATGCTTCTGGTGTTGACTTCATAGGCCCTAACTATTCGATCTGGTGGAGCAACGCCCTAGAGTGAAGCCTAGGTTGCCCGGAACGTAGAAATGACCATAACTTTCACACTGATAGCAATTATTCGATTTATACAATGGAAAAACTGTTGTATTTATACTGTATTTTATGCTTCTGACGTTGACTTCTTAGGCCTTAACTATTCGATCTGGTGGAACAACGCACTAGGGTGAAGCCTAGGTTGCCCGGAACGTAGAAATGACCATAACTTTCACACTGGTAGCAATTATTCGATTTATACAATGGAAAAACTGTTGTATTTATACTGTATTTTATGCTTCTGACGTTGACTCCTAACGCACTAACTATTCGATCTGGTGGAGCAACGCCCTAGAGTGAAACCTAGGTTGCCCGGAACGTAGAACTGACCATTACTTTCACACTCTTTACAATTTGTCATTTTATACGATGGAAAAGCTGTTGCATTTATATTGTATTTTATGCTTCTGGCGTTTTCTTCTTAGGCCCTAACTATTCGATCGGGTGGAACAACGCCCTAGGGTGAAGCCTAGGTTGCCCGGAAAGTAGAAATGACCATAACTTTCAAACTGGTTGCAATTATTCCTGTTATACGATGGAAAAACTGTTGTGTTTATATTGTATTTTATGCTTATGGCGTTGACTTCTAAGGCACTAAGAATTCGATCAGGTGGAGCAACGCCCTAGTGTGAAGCTTAGGTTGCCCGGAACATAGAAATGACCATAACCTTCACACTGGTGGCTATTATTCGTTTTATTCGATGGAAAAACTGTTATATTTATATTGTATTTTATGCTTCCGGCGCAGACTTCTAAGGCCCTAACTATTCGATCTGGTGGAACAACGCCCTAGAGTGAAGTCTAGGTTGCCCGAAACGCAGAAATGACCATCACTTTCACACTGGTTGCAATTATTCATATTATAGGATGGAAAAACTGTTGTATTTATATTGTATTTTATGCTTCTGGCGTTCACTTCTTAGGCCTTAACTATTCAATCTAGTGGAGCAACGCCCTAGGGTGAAGCCTAGGTTGCCTGGAAAGTAGAAATGTCCATAACTTTCATACTGGTTGCAATTATTCGTTTTATACGATGGAAGAACTGTTGTATTTATACTGTATTTTATGCTTCTGGCGTTGACTTCTAAGGCCCTAACTATTCGATCTGGTGGAGCAACGCCCTAGAGTGAAGCCTAGGTTGCTCGGAATGTAGAAATGTCCATAACTTTCCAGCTGGTTGCAATTATTAGTTTTATACGATGGAAAAGCTGTTGTATTTATGTTGTATTTCATGCTTCTGGCGTTGACTTCTAAGGCCCTAACTATTCGATCTAGTGGAGCAACGCCCTAGGGTGAAGCCTAGGTTGCCTGGAAAGTAGAAATGTCCATAACTTTCATACTGGTTGCAATTATTCGTTTTATACGATGGAAGAACTGTTGTATTTATACTGTATTTTATGCTTCTGACGATGACTTCTAAGGCACTAACTATTCGATCTGGTGGAGCTACGCCCTGGGGTGAAGCCTAGGTTGCCCGGCAAGCAGAAATGACCATAACTTTCAAACTGGTTGCAATTATTCCTGTTATACGATGGAAAAACTGTTGTATTTATATTGTATTTTATGCTTCTGGCGTTGACTTCTAAGGCACTACGTATTCGATATGGTGGAGCAACGCCCTAGAGTGAAGCCTAGGGTGCCCGGAACGTAGAAATGACCATCACTTTCAAACTGGATGCAATTACTCCTGTTATATCATGGAAAAACTGTTGTATTTTTATTGCATTTTATGCTTCGGGCGTTGACTTCTAAGGCACTAACTATTCAACCTGTTGGAGCAACGCCCTAGGGTGAATCCTAGGTTGCCCGGAAAGTAGAAATGACCATAACTTTCATACTGGTTGCAATTATCCGTTTTATACGATGGTAAAGCTGTTGTATGTATATTGTATTTTATGCTTCTGGCGTTCACTCCTTAGGCCTTAACTATTCGATCTGGTGGAACAACGCACTAGGGTGAAGCCTAGGTTGCCCGGAACGTAGAAATGACCATAACTTTCACACTGGTTGCAAGTATTCGTTTTATACGATGGAAAAACTGTTGTATTTATATTGTATTTTATGCTTCCGGCGTTGACTTCTAAGGCACTAAGTATTCGATATGGTGGAGCAACGCCCTAGAGTGAAGCCTAGGGTGCCCGGAACGTAGAAATGACCATCACTTTCAAACTGGTTGCAATTACTCCTGTTATATGATGGAAAAACAGTTGTATTTTTATTGCATTTTATGCTTCGGGCGTTGACTTCTAAGGCACTAACTATTATATCTTTTGGAGCAACGCCCTAGGGTGAATCCTAGGTTGCCCGGAAAGTAGAAATGACCATAACTTTCATACTGGTTGCAATTATCTGGTTTATAGGATGGAAAAACTGTTGTATTTATATTGTATTTTATGCTTCTGGCGTTCACTTCTTAGGCCTTAACTATTCGATCTGGTGGAGCTGCGCCCTAGAGTGAAATCTAGGTTGCCCGGAACGTAGAAATGACCATTACTTTCACACTCTTTGCAATTATTCATTTTATACGATGGAAAAGCTGTTGCATTTATATTGTATTTTATGCTTCTGGCGTTGACTTCTTAGGCCCTAACTATTCGATCTGTTGGAGCAACGCCTTAGAGTGAAGCCTTGGTTTCCCGGAACGTAGAAATGACCATCACTTTCATACTGGTTGCAATTATTCGTTTTATACGATGGAAAAACTGTTGTACTTATATTGTATTTTATGCTCGTGGCGTTGAATTCTAAGGCACTAACTATTCCATCTGTTGGAGCAACGCCCTAGAGTGAAGCCTAGGGTGCCCGGAACGTAGAAATGACCATCACTTTCAAACTGGTTGCAACTATACGTTTTATACGATGGAAAAGCTGTTGTATTTATATTGTATTTTATGCTTCTTGCGCTCACTTCTTAGGCCCTAACTATTTGATCTGGTGACGCACCGCCCTAGAGTGAAGCCTAGGTTGCCCGGAACGTAGAACATACCGTTACCTTCACACTGGTTGCAATTATTCCTGTTATACGATGGAAAAACTGTTTCATCTTTATTGTATTTTATGCTTCTGGCGTTGACTTCTTAGGACCTACCATTTCGATATGGTGGAACAACGCCCTAGAGTGAAGCCTAGGTTGCCCAGAACGTAGAAATGGCCTTTACTTTCACACTGGTTGCCGTTATTCGTTTTACACGATGGAAAAGCTGTTATATTTATATCGTATTTTATGCTTCTGGCGTTGACTTCTTAGGCCCTAACTATTCCATCTGGTGGAACAACGCCCTGGGGTGAAGCCTAGGTTGCCCGGAACGTAGAAATGACCATAACTTTCACACTGATAGCAATTATTCGTTCTATACACAGAAAAACTGTTCTATTTATTTTGTATTTTATGCTTCGGGCTTTGACTTCTAAGGCCCTAA
The DNA here is from genome assembly GCF_051401765.1 of Calliopsis andreniformis. Classification (NCBI taxonomy): domain Eukaryota; kingdom Metazoa; phylum Arthropoda; class Insecta; order Hymenoptera; family Andrenidae; genus Calliopsis; species Calliopsis andreniformis. Next base: position 1,192,469 of record NW_027480423.1, on the reverse strand, counting down.
CTATTCGATCTGGTGGAGGAACGCCCTAGAGTGAAGCCTAGGTAGACCGGAACGTAGAAATGACCATAACTTTCACACTGGCTGCTATTGTTCGTTTTATACGATGGAAAAACTGTTATATTTATATTGTATATTATGCTTCTGGCGTTGACTTCTAAGGCCGCAGCTCTTCGATCTGGTGGAGCAACGCCTCAGAGTTAAGCCTAGGATGCCCGAAACGTCGAAATGATCATTACCTTCGCACTGGTTGCAATTAGTCATGCTATACGATGGAAAAACTGTTGCATTTTTTTGTATTTTACGCTTCTGGCGTTGAGTTCTTAGGCCCTAACTATTTGATCTGGTGGGGCACCGCCCGAGAGTGAAGCCTAGATTGACCGGAACGTAGAAATGACCATTACCTTCACGCTTGTTGCAATTATTCCTGTTATGCAATGAAAAAACTGTTGTTTTATTATTGTATTTTATGCTTCTAGCGTTGACTTCTAATGCCGTAGCTATTCGATGTGGTGGAGCAACGCCCAAGAATGCAGACTAGGATGCCCGGAACGTAGAAATGACTATTACTTTCACAATGGTTGCAGTTACTGCTGTTATACGAAGGAAAACCTGTCGTATTTTTACTGTATTTTATGCGTCTGGAGTTGTTTTCTAAGACTCTAACTATTCGACCTGGTGGTGCAACGTCAAAGAGTAAAGCGTATGTTTCCCGAAACGTAAAAATGACCATAACATTCACACTGGTGCAATTATTCGTTTTATACGATGGAAAAACTGTTAGATTCATATTGTATTTTATGCTTCTGGCGTTGACTTCTTAGGCCCTAACTATTCGATCTGTTTGAGCAACGCCCTAGAGTGAAGCCTTGGTTTCCCGGAACATAGAAGTGACCATAGCCTTCACACTGGTGGCTATTATTCGTCTTATTCGATGGAAAAACTGTTATATTTATAAGTACCTTATGCTTCTGGCGTCGACTTCTAAGACCCTAACTATTCGATCTGGTGGAGCAACGCCCTAGGGTGAAGCCTAGGTTGCCCGGATAGTAGTAATGACCATAACTTTCATAGTGGTTGCAATTATTCGCTTTATACGATGGAAAAACTGTTGTATTTATATTGTATTTTATGCTTCCGGCGTTGACTTCTGAGGCCCTAACTGTTCGATCTGTTGGAGCAACGCCCTAGAGTACAGCCCTGGTTTACCGGAACGTAGAAAGGACCATGACTTTCATACTGGTTGCAATTATTCGTTTTATACGATGGAAAAACTGTTCTATTTATTTTGTATTTTATGCCTCGCGCGTTGACTTCTAAGGCCCTAACCTTTCGATCTGGTGGAGCAACGCCCTAGAGTGAAGCGTAGGTGGCTCGGAACGTAGAAATAATCATTACTTTCACACTGGTTGCAATTATTGATGTTATAGGATGGAAAACCTGTTGTACTTATATTGTGTTTTATGCTCCTGGTGTTGCCTTCTAAGGCCCTAACAATTCGATCTGTTGGAGCAACGCCCTAGAGTGAAGCCTTAGTTTCCCGGAACGTAGAAATCACCATGACTTTCATACTGGTTGCAATTATTCGTTTTATACGATGGAATAACTGCAGTATTTATATTGTATTTTATGCTTCTGGCGTTGACTTCTAGGGCACTAACTGTTCAATCTGGTGGAGCAACGCCCTAGAGTGAAGCTTAGGTTGCCCGGAACATAGAAATGACCATAACCTTCACACTGGTGGCTATTATTCGTCCTATTCGATGGAAAAACTGTTATATTTATAATTACCTTATGCTTTAGGCTTTGACTTCTAAGGCCCTAACCATTCGATCTGGTGGAGCAACGCCCTAGGGTGAAGCCTAGGTTGCCCGGATAGTAGAAATGACCATAACTTTCATAGTGGTTGCAATTATTCGCTTCATACGATGGAAAAATTGTTGTATTTATATTGTATTTTATGCTTCTGGCGCTGACTTCTGAGTCCCTAACTATTCAATCTGCTGGAGCAACGCCCTAGGGTGAAGCATAGGCTGCCCGGAAAGTTGAAATGACTATAACATTCATACTGGTTGCAATTATTCGTTTTATACGATGGAAAATCTGTTCTATTTATTTTGTATTTTATGCTTCGGGCGTTGACTTCTAAGGCCCTAACTATTCGATCTGGTGGAGCAACGCCCTAGAATGACGCCTAGGTTGCCCGGAACGTAGAAATGACCATTACTTTCACAATGTTTGCAATTATTCACTTTATACGGTGGAACAACTGTAGTACTGATATTGTATTTTATTCTTCTGGCGTTGACTTCTTAGGCCCTGTCTATTCGATCTGGTGGAACAACGCCCTAGATTGAAGCCTAGGTAGCGTGGAACGTAGAAATGACCATAGCTTTCACACTGATAGCAATTATTCGTTCGATACATGGAAAAACTGTTTTATTTATTTTGTATTTTATGCTTCGGGCGTTGACTTCTAAGGCCCTAACTATTCGATCTGGTGGAGCAACGCCCTAGAATGACGCCTAGGTTGCTCGGAACGTAGAAATGACCATAACTTTCACACTGGTTGCTATTATTCGTTTTATACGATGGAAAAACTGTTAGATTCATATTGTATTTTATGCTTCTGGCGTTGATTTCTTAGGGCCTAACTATTCCATCTGGTGGAACGACTCCCTAGAGTGAAGCCTAGGTTGTCCGGAACGTAGAAATGACCATTACTTTCACACTGCTTGCAATTATTCATTTTATACGATGGAAAAACTGTTGCACTTTTATTGTATTTTATGCTTCTGGCGTTGCCTTCTAATGCCGTAGCTATTAGATATGATGGAGCAACGCCCTAGAGTGACGCCTAGGTTACCCGGATCGTAGAAATGACCAGTACTTTCACACTGGTTGCAGTTATTCATGTTGTACGATGAAAGAACTGTTGCATCTTTATTGTATTTTATGCTTCTGGCGTTTACTTCTTAGGCCCTAGATATTTGGTCTGGTAGAGCACCGGCCTCGAGTGAAGCCTAGGTTGCCCGGAACGTAGAAATGACCATTACTTTCACACTGTTTGCCAATATACATTTTATACGATGGAAAAGCCGTTGTACTTATATTGTAATTTATGCTCCTGGCGTTGACTTCTTAGGCCCTAACTATTTGATCTGGTGGGGCACCGCCCGAGAGTGAAGCCTAGATTGCCCGGAACGTAGAAATGACCATTACCTTCACGCTTGTTGCAATTATTCCTGTTATGCAATGAAAAAACTGTTGTTTTATTATTGTATCTTATGCTTCTAGCGTTGACTTCTAAGGCCGTAGCTATTCGATGTGGTGGAGCAACGCCCAAGAATGCAGACTAGGCTGCCCGGAACGTAGAAATGACCATTACTTTCACAATGGTTGCAGTTACTGCTGTTATACGAAGGAAAACCTGTCGTATTTTTACTGTATTTTATGCGTCTGGAGTTGTTTTCTAAGACTCTAACTATTCGACCTGGTGGTGCAACGCCAAAGAGTAAAGCGTATGTTTCCCGAAACGTAAAAATGACCATAACATTCACACTGGTGCAATTTTTCGTTTTATACGATGGAAAAACTGTTAGATTCATATTGTATTTTATGCTTCTGGCGTTGACTTCTTAGGCCCTAACTATTCGATCTGTTTGAGCAACGCCCTAGAGTGAAGCCTTGGTTTCCCGGAACATAGAAGTGACCATAGCCTTCACACTGGTGGCTATTATTCGTCCTATTCGATGGAAAAACTGTTATATTTATAAGTACCTTATGCTTCTGGCGTCGACTTCTAAGACCCTAACTATTCGATCTGGTGGAGCAACGCCCTAGGGTGAAGCCTAGGTTGCCCGGATAGTAGTAATGACCATAACTTTCATAGTGGTTGCAATTATTCGCTTTATACGATGGAAAAACTGTTGTATTTATATTGTATTTTATGCTTCCGGCGTTGACTTCTGAGGCCCTAACTGTTCGATCTGTTGGAGCAACGCCCCAGAGTACAGCCCTGGTTTACCGGAACGTAGAAAGGACCGTGACTTTCATACTGGTTGCAATTATTCGTTTTATACGATGGAAAAACTGTTTTATTTATTTTGTATTTTATGCCTCGCGCGTTGACTTCTAAGGCCCTAACCTTTCGATCTGGTGGAGCAACGCCCTAGAGTGAAGCGTAGGTTGCTCGGAACGTAGAAATAATCATTACTTTCACACTGGTTGCAATTATTGATGTTATAGGATGGAAAACCTGTTGTATTTATATTGTGTTTTATGCTCCTGGTGTTGACTTCTAAGGCCCTAACAATTCGATCTGTTGGAGCAACGCCCTAGAGTGAAGCCTTGGTTTCCCGGAACGTAGAAATCACCATGACTTTCATACTGGTTGCAATTATTCGTTTTATACGATGGAATAACTGCTGTATTTATATTGTATTTTATGCTTCTGGCGTTGACTTCTAAGGCACTAACTGTTCAATCTGGTGGAGCAACGCCCTAGAGTGAAGCTTAGGTTGCCCGGAACATAGAAATGACCATAACCTTCACACTGGTGGCTATTATTCGTCCTATTCGATGGAAAAACTGTTATATTTATAAATACCTTATGCTTTAGGCGTTGACTTCTAAGGCCCTAACTATTCGATCTGGTGGAGCAACGCCCTAGGGTGAAGCCTAGGTTGCCCGGATAGTAGAAATGACCATAACTTTCATAGTGGTTGCAATTATTCGCTTCATACGATGGAAAAATTGTTGTATTTATATTGTATTTTATGCTTCTGGCGCTGACTTCTGAGTCCCTAACTATTCAATCTGCTGGAGCAACGCCCTAGGGTGAAGCATAGGCTGCCCGAAAAGTTGAAATGACTATAACATTCATACTGGTTGCAATTATTCGTTTTATACGATGGAAAATCTGTTCTATTTATTTTGTATTTTATGCTTCGCGCGTTGACTTCTAAGGCCCTAACCTTTCGATCTGGTGGAGCAACGCCCTAGAGTGAAGCGTAGGTGGCTCGGAACGTAGAAATAACCATTACTTTCACACTGGTTGCAATTATTGATGTTATAGGATGGAAAACCTGTTTTATTTATATTGTATTTTATGCTCCTGGTGTTGACTTCTTAGGCCCTAACTATTCGATCTGGTGGAGCAACGCCCTAGAGTGAAGCCTAGGCTGCCCGGAACGTAGAAATGACCATCACTTTCAAACTGGTTACTATTATTCCTGTTATACGATGGAAAAACTGTTGTATTTTTGTTGCATTTTATTCTTCGGGCGTTGACTTCTAAGGCCCTAACTATTCGATCTGGTGGAGCAACGCCCTAGTGTGAAGCCTAGGTTGCCCGGATAGTAGAAATGACCATAACTTTCATAGTGGTTGCAATTATTCGCTTTATACGATGGAAAAACTGTTGTATTTATATTGTATTTTATGCTTCTGGCGCTGACTTCTGAGGCCCTAACTATTCGATCTGCTGGAGCAACGCCCTAGAGTGAAGCCTTGGTTTCCCGGAACGTAGAAATGACCATGACTTTCATACTGGTTGCAATTATTCGCTTTATACGATGGAAAAACTGTTGTATTTATATTGTATTTTATGCTTCTGGCGTTGACATCTGAGGCCCTAACTATTTAATCTGTTGGAGCAACGCCCTAGGGTGAAGCCTAGGTTGCCCGGAACGTAGAAAAGACCATAACTTTCACACTTGTAGAAATTATTCGATTTATACAATGGAAAAACTGTTCTATTTATTTTGTGTTTTATGCTTCGCGCGTTGATTTCTAAGGCCCTAACTATTCGATCTGGTGGAGCATCGCCCTAGGGTGAAGCCTAGGATGCCCGGATAGTAGAAATGTCCATAACTTTCATACTGGTTGCAATTATTCGTTTTATACGATGGAAAAACTGTTGTATTTATACTGTATTTTATGCTTCTGACGTTGACTTCTAACGCACTAACTATTCGATCTGGTGGAGCAACGCCCTAGAGTGAAACCTAGGTTGCCCGGAACGTAGAAATGACCATTACTTTCACACTCTTTGCAATTATTCATTTTATACGATGGAAAAGCTGTTGCATTTATATTGCATTTTATGCTTCTGACGTTGACTTCTAAGGCTCGAACCATTCGATCTGGTGGAGCAACGCCCTAGAGTGAAACCTAGGTTGCGCGGAACGTAGAAATGACCATAACTTTCACACTGGTTGCAATTATTCATTTTATACGATGGAAAAACTGTTGTATTTATTTTGTATTTGGTGCTTCTGGCGTTGACTTCATAGGCCCTAACTATTGGATCTGGAGGTCCAACAACCTAGAGTGAAGCCTATGTTGCACGGAACGTAGAAATGCACATTACTTTCACACTGGTTGCAATTATTCCTGGTATACCATGGAACAACTGTTTATTTTTATTGTATTTTATGCTTCTGGCGCTGACTTCTAAGGCCCTAACAATTCGATCTGTTGGAGCAACGCCCTAGAGTGAAGCCTTGGTTTCCCGGAACGTAGAAATGACCATGACTGTCATACTGGTTGCAATTATTCGTTTTATACGATGGAAAAACTGTTGTATTTATATTGTATTTTATGCCTCTAGAGTTGACTTCTAAGGCTCGAACTATTAGATCTGGTGGAGCAACGCCCTAGAGTGAAACATAGGTTGCCCGGAACGTAGAAATGACCATAACCTTCACACTGGTTGCAATTATTCGTTTTATACGATGGAAAAACTGTTGTATTTATATTGTATTTTATGCTTCTGGCGTTGACTTCTTAGGCCCTAACCATTCGATCTGGTGGAGCAAGGCCCTAGAGTGAAGCCTAGGTTGCCCAGAACGTAGAAATGACCATTACTTTCACACTGGTTGCCATTATTCGTTTTATACGATGGAAAAGCTGTTGTATTTACATCGTGTTTTAAGCTTCTGGCGTTGACTTCTTAGGCCCTGAATATTCCATCTGGTGGAACAACGCCCTGGGGTGAAGCCCAGGTTGCACGGAACGTAGAAATGACTATAGCTTTCGCACTGATAGCAATTATTCGTTTTATACATGGAAAAACTGTTCTATTTATTTTGTATTTTATGCTTCGGGCGTTGACTTCTAAGGCCCTAACTATTCGATCTGGTGGAACAACGCCCTAGAGTGAAGCCTAGGTTGCCCAGAACGTAGAAATGGCCATTACTATCACACTGGTTGCCATTATTCGTTTTATACGATGGAAAAGCTGTTGTATTTATATCGTATTTTATGCTTCTGGCGTTGACTTCTTAGGCCCTAACTATTCCATCTGGTGGAACAACGCCCTGGGGTGAAGCCTAGGTTGCCCGGAACGTAGAAATGACCATAACTTTCACACTGATAGCAATTATTCGTTGTATACATACAAAAACTGTTCTATTTATTTTGTATTTTATGCTTCTGGCGTTGACTTCTTAGGCCCTAACCATTCGATCTGGTGGAGCAAGGCCCTAGAGTGAAGCCTAGGTTGCCCGGAACGTAGATATGACCATAGCCTTCACACAGGATGCAATTACTCGTTTTATACGATGGAAAGACTGTTGTATTTATTTTGTAGCTTATGCTTCTGTCGTTGACTTCTAAGTCCCTAACTCTTCGATATGGTGGAGCAACGCCTCAGAGTTAAGCCTAGGATGCCCGGAACGTCGAAATGGTCATTACTTTCGCACTGGTTGCAATTAGTCATGCTATACGATGGAAAAGCTGTTGCAGTTTTATTGTATTTTATGCTTCTGGCGTTGACTTCTTAGGCCCTAACATTTCGATCTGGTGGAACAACGCCCTAGAATGAAGCCTAGGTTGCCCAGAACGTAGAAATGACCATTACTTTCACACTGGTTGCCATTATTCGTTTTATACGATGGAAAAGCTGTTGTATTTACATCGTCTTTTAAGCTTCTGGCGTTGACTTCTTAGGCCCTAAATATTCCATCTGGTGGAACAACGCCCTGGGGTGAAGCCCAGGTTGCACGGAACGTAGAAATGACCATAACTTTCACACTGATAGCAATTATTCGTTTTATACATGGAAAAACTGTTCTATTTATTTTGTATTTTATGCTTCGGGCGTTGACTTCTAAGGCCCTAACTATTCGATCTGGTGGAACAACGCCCTAGAGTGAAGCCTAGGTTGCCCAGAACGTTGAAATGGCCATTACTATCACACTGGTTGCCGTTATACGTTTTATACGATGGAAAAGCTGTTGTATTTATATCGTATTTTATGCTTCTGGCGTTGACTTCTTAGGCCCTAACTATTCCATCTGGTGGAACAACGCACTGGGGTGAAGTCTAGGTTGCCCGGAACGTAGAAATGACCATAACTTTCACACTGATAGCAATTATTCGTTCTTTACATGGAAAAACTGTTGTATTTATTTTGCATTTTATGCTTCGGGCGTTGACTTGTAAGGCCCTAACTATTCGATCTGGTGGTCCAACTCCCTAGAGTGAAGCCTAGGTTGCACGGAACGTAGAAATGCACATTACTTTCACACTGGTTGCAATTATTCCTGGTATACGATGGAACAACTGTTTATTTTTATTGTATTTTATGCTTCTGGCGCTGACTTCTAAGGCCCTGACAATTCGATCTGTTGGAGCAACGCCCTAGAGTGAAGCCTTGGTTTCCCGGAACGTAGAAACGACCATGACTTTCATACTGGTTGCAATTATTCGTTTTATACGATGGAAAAACTGTTGTATTTATATTGTATTTTATGCCTCTAGCATTGACTTCTAAGGCACTAACTGTTCGATCTGGTGGAGCAACGCCCTAGAGTGAAGCTTAGGTTGCCCGGAACATAGAAATGACCATAACTTTCACACTGGTGGCTATTATTCGTCTTATTCGATGGAAGAACTGTTATGTTTATAAGTACCTTATTCTTCTGGCGTTGACTTCTAGGGCCCTAACTATTCGATCGGGTGGAACAACGCCCTAGGGTGAATCCTAGGTTGCCCGGAAAGCAGAAATGACCATAACTTTCAAACTGGTTGCAATTATTCCTGTTATACGATGGAAAAACTGTTGTATTTATATTGTATTTTATGCTTCTGGCGTTGACTTCTGAGGCCCTAACTATTTAATCTGTTGGAGCAACGCCCTAGGGTGAAGCCTAGGTTGCCCGGAAAGTAGAAATATCCGTAACTTTCATACAGGTTGCAATTATTCGTTTTATACGATGGAAATACTGTTGTATTTATACTGTATTTTATGTTTCTGACGTTGACTTCTTAGGCCCTAACTATTCGATCTGGTGGAGCAACGCCTTAGAGTGACGCCTAGGTTGCCCGGAACGTAGAAATGACCATATCTTTCACACCGGTGGCTATTATTCGTCTTATTCGATGGAAAAACTGTTATATTTATATGTACCCTATGCTTCTGGCGTTGACTTCTAAGGCCCTAGCTATTCGATCTGGTGGAGCAACGCCGTAGGGTGAAGCCTAGGTTGCCCAGAACGTAGAAATGGCCATTACTTTCACACTGGTTGCCGTTATTCGTTTTATACGATGGAATAGCTGTTGTATTTATATCGTATTTTATGCTTCTGGCGTTGACTTCTTAGGCCCTAACTATTCCATCTGGTGGAACAACGCCCTGGGGTGAAGCTTAGGTTGCCCGGAACGTAGAAATGACCATAACTTTCACACTGATAGCAATTATTCGTTCTATACATAGAAAAACTGTTCTATTTATTTTGTATTTTATGCTTCGGGCGTTGACTTCTAAGGCCCTAACTATTCGATCTGGTGGAGGAACGCCCTAGAGTGAAGCCTAGGTAGACCGGAACGTAGAAATGACCATAACTTTCACACTGGTTGCTATTGTTCGTTTTATACGATGGAAAAACTGTTATATTTATATTGTATATTATGCGTCGGGCGTTGACTTCTAAGGCCGTAGCTCTTCGATCTGGTGGAGCAACGCCTCAGAGTTAAGCCTAGGATGCCCGAAACGTCGAAATGATCATTACTTTCCCACTGGTTGCAATTAGTCATGCTATACGATGGAAAAACTGTTGCATTTTTTTGTATTTTACGTTTCTGGCGTTGACTTCTTAGGACCTAACATTTCGATCTGGTGGAACAACGCCCTAGAGTGAAGCCTAGGTTGCCCAGAACGTAGAAATGACCATTACTTTCACACTGGTTTCCATTATTCGTTTTATACGATGGAAAAGCTGTTGTATTTACATCGCATTTTATGCTTCTGGCGTTGACTTCTTAGGCCCTAAATATTCCATCTGGTGGAACAACGCCCTGGGGTGAAGTCTAGGTTGCCCGGAACGTAGAAATGACCATAACTTTCACACTGATAGCAATTATTCGTTCTTTACATGGAAAAACTGTTGTATTTATTTTGTATTTTATGCTTCGGGCGTTGACTTCTAAGGCCCTAACTATTCGATCTGGTGGAGCAACGCCCTAGAGTGAAGCCTAGGTAGCCCGGATCGTAGAAATGACCATAACTTTCACATTGATAGCAATTATTCGTTCTATACATGGAAAAACTGTTCTATTTATTTTGTATTTTATGCTTCGGGCGTTGACTTCTAAGGCCCTAACTATTCGATCTGGTGGAGCAACGCCCTAGAATGACGCCTAGGTTGCCCGGAACGTAGAAATGACCATTACTTTCACAATGTTTGCAATTATTCACTTTATACGGTGGAACAGCTGTAGTACTGATATTGTATTTTATTCTTCTGGCGTTGACTTCTTAGGCCCTGTCTATTCGATCTGGTGGAACAGCGCCCTAGATTGAAGCCTAGGTAGCGTGGAACGTAGAAATGACCATAGCTTTCACACTGATAGCAATTATTCGTTCTATACATGGAAAGACTGTTGTATTTATATTGTATTTTATGCTTCTGGCGTTCACTTCTTAGGCCCTAACTATTCGATCGGGTGGAACAACGTCCTAGGGTGAAGCCTATGTTGCCCGGAAAGCAGAAATGACCATAACTTTCAAACTGGTTGCAATTATTCCTGTTATACGATGGAAAAACTGTTGTATTTATATTGTATTTTATGCTTCTGGCGTTGACTTCTGAGGCCCTAACTATTTAATCTGTTGGAGCAACGCCCTAGGGTGAAGCCTAGGTTGTCCGGAACGTAGAAATGACCATTACATTCACACTGGTGCAATTATTCGTTTTATACGATGGAAAAACTGTTGTATTTATTTTGTATTTGGTGCTTCCGGCGTTGACTTCATAGGCCCTAACTATTGGATCTGGAGGTCCAACAACCTAGAGTGAAGCCTATGTTGCACGGAACGTAGAAATGCACATTACTTTCACACTGGTTGCAATTATTCCTGGTATACGATGGAACAACTGTTTATTTTTATTGTATTTTATGCTTCTGGCGCTGACTTCGAAGGCCCTAACAATTCGATCTGTTGGAGCAACGCCCTAGAGTGAAGCCTTGGTTTCCCGGAACGTAGAAATGACCATGACTTTCATACTGGTTGCAATTATTCGGTTTATACGATGGAAAAACTGTTGTATTTATATTGTATTTTATTCCTCTAGAGTTGACTTCTAAGGCTCGAACTATTAGATCTGGTGGAGCAACGCCCTAGAGTGAAACATAGGTTGCCCGGAACGTAGAAATGACCATAACCTTCACACTGGTTGCAATTATTCGTTTTATACGATGGAAAAACTGTTGTATTTATATTGTATTTTATGCTTCTGGCGTTCACTTCTTAGGCCCTAACTATTCGATCGGGTGGAACAACGTCCTAGGGTGAAGCCTATGTTGCCCGGAAAGCAGAAATGACCATAACTTTCACACTGGTTGCTATTATTCGTTTTATACGATGGAAAAACTGTTAGATTCATATTGTACTTTATGCTTCTGGCGTTGATTTCTTAGGGCCTAACTATTCCATCTGGTGGAACACCTCCCTAGAGTGAAGCCTAGGTTGTCCGGAACGTAGAAATGACCATTACTTTCACACTGCTTGCAATTATTCATTTTATACGATGGAAAAACTGTTGCACTTTTATTGTATTTTATGCTTCTGGCGTTGCCTTCTAATGCCGTAGCTATTAGATATGGTGGAGCAACGCCCTAGAGTGACGCCTAGGTTACCCGGATCGTAGAAATGACCAGTACTTTCACACTGGTTGCAATTAGTCATGCTATACGATGGAAAAGCTGTTGCAGTTTTATTGTATTTTATGCTTCTGGCGTTGACTTCTTAGGCCCTAACATTTCGATCTGGTGGAACAACGCCCTAGAATGAAGCCTAGGTTGCCCAGAACGTAGAAATGACCATTACTTTCACACTGGTTGCCATTATTCGTTTTATACGATGGAAAAGCTGTTGTATTTACATCGTCTTTTAAGCTTCTGGCGTTGACTTCTTAGGCCCTAAATATTCCATCTGGTGGAACAACGCCCTGGGGTGAAGCCCAGGTTGCACGGAACGTAGAAATGACCATAACTTTCACACTGATAGCAATTATTCGTTTTATACATGGAAAAACTGTTCTATTTATTTTGTATTTTATGCTTCGGGCGTTGACTTCTAAGGCCCTAACTATTCGATCTGGTGGAACAACGCCCTAGAGTGAAGCCTAGGTTGCCCAGAACGTTGAAATGGCCATTACTATCACACTGGTTGCCGTTATACGTTTTATACGATGGAAAAGCTGTTGTATTTATATCGTATTTTATGCTTCTGGCGTTGACTTCTTAGGCCCTAACTATTCCATCTGGTGGAACAACGCACTGGGGTGAAGTCTAGGTTGCCCGGAACGTAGAAATGACCATAACTTTCACACTGATAGCAATTATTCGTTCTTTACATGGAAAAACTGTTGTATTTATTTTGCATTCTATGCTTCGGGCGTTGACTTGTAAGGCCCTAACTATTCGATCTGGTGGTCCAACTCCCTAGAGTGAAGCCTAGGTTGCACGGAACGTAGAAATGCACATTACTTTCACACTGGTTGCAATTATTCCTGGTATACGATGGAACAACTGTTTATTTTTATTGTATTTTATGCTTCTGGCGCTGACTTCTAAGGCCCTGACAATTCGATCTGTTGGAGCAACGCCCTAGAGTGAAGCCTTGGTTTCCCGGAACGTAGAAATGACCATGACTTTCATACTGGTTGCAATTATTCGTTTTATACGATGGAAAAACTGTTGTATTTATATTGTATTTTATGCCTCTAGCATTGACTTCTAAGGCACTAACTGTTCGATCTGGTGGTCCAACTCCCTAGAGTGAAGCCTAGGTTGCACGGAACGTAGAAATGCACATTACTTTCACACTGGTTGCAATTATTCCTGGTATACGATGGAACAACTGTTTATTTTTATTGTATTTTATGCTTCTGGCGCTGACTTCTAAGGCCCTGACAATTCGATCTGTTGGAGCAACGCCCTAGAGTGAAGCCTTGGTTTCCCGGAACGTAGAAATGACCATGACTTTCATACTGGTTGCAATTATTCGTTTTATACGATGGAAAAACTGTTGTATTTATATTGTATTTTATGCCTCTAGCATTGACTTCTAAGGCACTAACTGTTCGATCTGGTGGAGCAACGCCCTAGAGTGAAGCTTAGGTTGCCCGGAACATAGAAATGACCATAACTTTCACACTGGTGGCTATTATTCGTCTTATTCGATGGAAGAACTGTTATGTTCATAAGTACCTTATTCTTCTGGCGTTGACTTCTAGGGCCCTAACTATTCGATCGGGTGGAACAACGCCCTAGGGTGAATCCTAGGTTGCCCGGAAAGCAGAAATGACCATAACTTTCAAACTGGTTGCAATTATTCCTGTTATACGATGGAAAAACTGTTGTATTTATATTGTATTTTATGCTTCTGGCGTTGACTTCTGAGGCCCTAACTATTTAATCTGTTGGAGCAACGCCCTAGGGTGAAGCCTAGGTTGCCCGGAAAGTAGAAATATCCGTAACTTTCATACAGGTTGCAATTATTCGTTTTATACGATGGAAATACTGTTGTATTTATACTGTATTTTATGTTTCTGACGTTGACTTCTTAGGCCCTAACTATTCGATCTGGTGGAGCAACGCCTTAGAGTGACGCCTAGGTTGCCCGGAACGTAGAAATGACCATATCTTTCACACCGGGGGCTATTATTCGTCTTATTCGATGGAAAAACTGTTATATTTATATGTACCCTATGCTTCTGGCGTTGACTTCTAAGGCCCTAGCTATTCGATCTGGTGGAGCAACGCCCTAGGGTGAAGCCTAGGTTGCCCAGAACGTAGAAATGGCCATTACTTTCACACTGGTTGCCGTTATTCGTTTTATACGATGGAATAGCTGTTGTATTTATATCGTATTTTATGCTTCTGGCGTTGACTTCTTAGGCCCTAACTATTCCATCTGGTGGAACAACGCCCTGGGGTGAAGCCTAGGTTGCCCGGAACGTAGAAATGACCATAACTTTCACACTGATAGCAATTATTCGTTCTATACATAGAAAAACTGTTCTATTTATTTTGTATTTTATGCTTCGGGCGTTGACTTCTAAGGCCCTAACTATTCGATCTGGTGGAGGAACGCCCTAGAGTGAAGCCTAGGTAGACCGGAACGTAGAAATGACCATAACTTTCACACTGGTTGCTATTGTTCGTTTTATACGATGGAAAAACTGTTATATTTATATTGTATATTATGCGTCGGGCGTTGACTTCTAAGGCCGTAGCTCTTCGATCTGGTGGAGCAACGCCTCAGAGTTAAGCCTAGGATGCCCGAAACGTCGAAATGATCATTACTATCGCACTGGTTGCAATTAGTCATGCTATACGATGGAAAAACTGTTGCATTTTTTTGTATTTTACGTTTCTGGCGTTGACTTCTTAGGACCTAACATTTCGATCTGGTGGAACAACGCCCTAGAGTGAAGCCTAGGTTGCCCAGAACGTAGAAATGACCATTACTTTCACACTGGTTTCCATTATTCGTTTTATACGATGGAAAAGCTGTTGTATTTACATCGCATTTTATGCTTCTGGCGTTGACTTCTTAGGCCCTAAATACTCCATCTGGTGGAACAACGCCCTGGGGTGAAGTCTAGGTTGCCCGGAACGTAGAAATGACCATAACTTTCACACTGATAGCAATTATTCGTTCTTTACATGGAAAAACTGTTGTATTTATTTTGTATTTTATGCTTCGGGCGTTGACTTCTAAGGCCCTAACTATTCGATCTGGTGGAGCAACGCCCTAGAGTGAAGCCTAGGTAGCCCGGATCGTAGAAATGACCATAACTTTCACATTGATAGCAATTATTCGTTCTATACATGGAAAAACTGTTCTATTTATTTTGTATTTTATGCTTCGGGCGTTGACTTCTAAGGCCCTAACTATTCGATCTGGTGGAGCAACGCCCTAGAATGACGCCTAGGTTGCCCGGAACGTAGAAATGACCATTACTTTCACAATGTTTGCAATTATTCACTTTATACGGTGGAACAACTGTAGTACTGATATTGTATTTTATTCTTCTGGCGTTGACTTCTTAGGCCCTGTCTATTCGATCTGGTGGAACAGCGCCCTAGATTGAAGCCTAGGTAGCGTGGAACGTAGAAATGACCATAGCTTTCACACTGATAGCAATTATTCGTTCTATACATGGAAAGACTGTTGTATTTATATTGTATTTTATGCTTCTGGCGTTCACTTCTTAGGCCCTAACTATTCGATCGGGTGGAACAACGTCCTAGGGTGAAGCCTATGTTGCCCGGAAAGCAGAAATGACCATAACTTTCAAACTGGTTGCAATTATTCCTGTTATACGATGGAAAAACTGTTGTATTTATATTGTATTTTATGCTTCTGGCGTTGACTTCTGAGGCCCTAACTATTTAATCTGTTGGAGCAACGCCCTAGGGTGAAGCCT
Source organism: Calliopsis andreniformis (assembly GCF_051401765.1). Lineage (NCBI taxonomy): Eukaryota > Metazoa > Arthropoda > Insecta > Hymenoptera > Andrenidae > Calliopsis > Calliopsis andreniformis. The sequence goes on along the minus strand of NW_027480423.1, from coordinate 1,176,528 downwards.
AGGTTGTCCGGAACGTAGACATGACCATTACATTCACACTGGTGCAATTATTCGTTTTATACGATGGAAAAACTGTTGTATTTTTGTTGCATTTTATTCTTCGGGCGTTGACTTCTAAGGCCCTAACTATTCCATCTGGTGGAGCAACGCCCTAGGGTGAAGCCTAGGTTGCCCGGAACGTAGAAATGACCATTACTTTCACACTCTTTACAATTATTCATTTTATACGGTGGAAAAGCTGTTGCATTTTTATTGTATTTTATGCTTCTGGCGCTGACTTCTAAGGCCCTAACAATTCGATCTGTTGGAGCAACGCCCTAGAGCGAAGCCTTGGTTTCCCGGAACGTAGAAATGACCATGACTTTCATACTGGTTGCAATTATTCGTTTCATACGATGGAATAACTGTTGTATTTAAATTGTATTTTATGCTTCTGGCGTTGACTTCTAAGGCACTAACTGTTCGATCTGTTGGAGCAACGCCCTAGAGTGAAGCTTAGGTTGCCCGGAACATAGAAATGACCATAACCTTCACACTGGTGGCTATTATTCGTCTTATTCGATGGAAAAACTGTTATATTTATAAATACCTTATGCTTCTGGCGTTGACTTCTAAGGCCCTAACTATTCGATCTGGTGGAGCAACGCCCTAGTGTGAAGCCTAGGTTGCCCGGATAGTAGAAGTGACCATAACTTTCATACTGGTTGCAATTATTCGTTTTGTACGATGGAAAAACTGTTGTATTTATACTGTATTTTATGCTTCTGACGTTGACTTCTAACGCACTAACTATTCGATCTGGTGGAGCAACACCCTAGAGTGAAACCTAGGTTGCCCGGAACGTAGAAATGACCATTACTTTCACACACTTTGCAATTATACATTTTATACGATGGAAAAGCTGTTGCATTTATATTGCATTTCATGCTTCTGGCGTTGACTTCTTAGGCCCTAACTATTCGATCTGGTGGAGCAACGCCTTAGAGTGACGCCTAGGTTGCCCGGAACGTAGAAATGACCATATCTTTCACACTGGTGGCTATTATTCGTCTTATTCGATGGAAAAACTGTTATATTTATAAGTACCCTATGCTTCTGGCGTTGACTTCTAAGGCCCAAACTATTCGATCTGGTGGAGCAACGCCCTAGGGTGAAGCCTAGGTTGCCCGGATAGTAGAAATGACCATAACTTTCATAGTGGTTGCTATTATTCGCTTTCTACGATGGAAAAACTGTTGTATTTATATTGTATTTTATGCCTCTGGCATTGAGTTCTGAGGCCCTAACTATTCGATCTGTTGGAGCAACGCCCTAGAGTGGAGCCTTGGTTTCCCGGAACGTAGAAATGACCATGACTTTCATACTGGTTGCAATTATTCGTTTTATACGATGGAAAAACTGTTGTATTTATACTGTATTTTATGCTTCTGACGTTGACTTCGAACGCACTAACTATTCGATCTGGTGGAGCAACGCCCTAGAGTGAAACCTAGGTTGCCCGGAACGAAGAAATGACCATTACTTTCACACTCTTTGCAATTATTCATTTTATACGATGGAAAAGCAGTTGCATTTATATTGCATTTTATGCTTCTGGCGTTGACTTCTTAGGCCCTAACTATTCGATCTGGTGGAGCAACGCCTTAGAGTGACGCCTAGGTTGCCCGGAACGTAGAAATGACCATATCTTTCACACTGGTGGCTATTATTCGTCTTATTCGATGGAAAAACTGTTATACTTATAAGTACCCTATGCTTCTGGCGTTGACTTCTAAGGCCCTAACTATTCGATCTGGTGGAGCAACGCCCTAGGGTGAAGCCTAGGTTGCCCGGATAGTAGAAATGACCATAACTTTCATAGTGGTTGCTATTATTCGCTTTCTACGATGGAAAAACTGTTGTATTTATATTATATTTTATGCTTCTGGCATTGAGTTCTGAGGACCAAACTATTCGATCTGTTGGAGCAACGCCCTAGAGTGGAGCCTTGGTTTCCCGGAACGTAGAAATGACCATGACTTTCATACTGGTTGCAATTATTCGTTTTATACGATGGAAAAACTGTTGTATTTATACTGTATTTTATGCTTCTGACGTTGACTTCTAACGCACTAACTATTCGATCTGGTGGAGCAACGCCCTAGAGTGAAACCTAGGTTGCCCGGAACGAAGAAATGACCATTACTTTCACACTCTTTGCAATTATTCATTTTATACGATGGAAAAGCAGTTGCATTTATATTGCATTTTATGCTTCTGGCGTTGACTTCTTAGGCCCTAACTATTCGATCTGGTGGAGCAACGCCTTAGAGTGACGCCTAGGTTGCCCGGAACGTAGAAATGACCATATCTTTCACACTGGTCGCTATTATTCGTCTTATTCGATGGAAAAACTGTTATACTTATAAGTACCCTATGCTTCTGGCGTTGACTTCTAAGGCCCTAACTATTCGATCCGGTGGAGCAACGCCCTAGGGTGAAGCCTAGGTTGCCCGGATAGTAGAAATGACCATAACTTTCATAGTGGTTGCTATTATTCGCTTTCTACGATGGAAAAACTGTTGTATTTATATTGTATTTTATGCTTCTGGCATTGAGTTCTGAGGACCAAACTATTCGATCTGCTGGAGCAACGCCCTAGAGTGGAGCCTTGGTTTCCCGGAACGTAGAAATGACCATGACTTTCATACTGGTTGCAATTATTCGTTTTATACGATGGAAAAACTGTTGTATTTATATTGTATTTTATGCTTCTGACGTTGACTTCTAAGGCTCGAACCATTCGATCTGGTGGAGCAACTCCCTAGAGTGAAACCTAGGTTGCGCGGAACATGGAAATGACCATAACTTTCACACTGGTTGCAATTATTCATTTTATACGATGGAAAAACTGTTGTATTTATATTGTATTTTATGCTTCTGGCGTTCACTTCTTAGGCCCTAACTATTCGTTCGTGTGGAACAACGCCCTAGGGTGAAGCCTAGGTTGCCCAGAAAGCAGAAATGACCATAACTTTCAAACTGGTTGCAATTATTCCTGTTATACGATGGAAAAACTGTTGTATTTATATTGTATTTTATGCTTCTGGCGTTGACTTCTGAGGCCCTAACTATTCAAACTGTGGGAGCAACGCGCTATGGTGAATCCTAGGTTGTCCGGTAAGTAGAAATGACCATATCTTTCACACTGGTTGCAATTATTCGTTTTATACGATGGAAAAACTGTTGTATTTATATTGTATTTTATGCTTCTGGCGTTCACTTCTTAGACCCTAACTATTCGATTTGGTGGACCAACGCCCTAGAGTGAAGCTTAGGTTTCGCGGAACATAGAAATGACCATACCTTTCACACTGGTAGAAATTATTCGATTTATACAATGGAAAAACTGTACTATTTATTTTGTGTTTTATGTTTCGCGCGTTGACTTCTAAGGCCCTAACTATTCGATCTGGTGGAGCATCGCCCTAGGGTGAAGCCTAGGTTGCCCGGAAAGTAGAAATGTCCATAACTTTCATACTGGTTGCAATTATTCGTTTTATACGATGGAAAAACTGTTGCATTTATACTGTATTTTACGCTTCTGACGTTCACTTCTTAGGCCTTAACTATTCGATCTGGTGGAACAACGCACTAGGGTGAATCCTAGGTTGCCCGGTAAGTAGAAATGACCATAACTTTCATACTGGTGGCATTATCCGTTTTATACGATGGAAAAACTGTTGTATTTATATTGTATTTTATGCTTCTGGCGTTCACTTCTTAGGCCTTAACTATTCGATCTGGTGGAACAACGCACTAGGGTGAAGCCTAGGTTGCCCGGAACATAGAAAAGACCATACCTTTCACACTGGTAGAAATTATTCGATTTATAGAATGGAAAAACTGTTCTATTTATTTTGTGTTTTATGTTTCGCGCGTTGACTTCTAAGGCCCTAACTATTCGATCTGGTGGGGCATCGCCCTAGGGTGAAGCCTAGGTTGCCCGGAAATTAGAAATGTTCATAACTTTCATACTGGTTGCAATTATTCGTTTTATACGATGGAAAAACTGTTGCATACTTATTGCATTTTATTCTTCGGGCGTTGACTTCTAAGGACCTAACTATTCGATCTGGTGGAGCAACGCCCTAGGGTGAAGCCTAGGTTGCCCGGAAAATAGAAAAATCCATAACTGGACATTTCTACTTTATAACATGGCAAAACTGTTGTATTTATACTGTATTTTATGCTTCTGACGTTGCCTTCTAAGTCACTGTCCATCCAAGACAATGTCCATAACTGGACATTTCTACTTTATAACATGGCAAAACTGTTGTATTTATACTGTATTTTATGCTTCTGACATTGACTTCTAAGTCACTAACTATTCGATCTGGTGGAGCAACGCCCTAGAGTGAAGCCTAGGTTGCCCGGAAGGTAGAAATGACCATTACTTTCACACTCTTTGCAATTATTCATTTTATGCGGTGGAAAAGCTGTTGCATTTTTATTGTATTTTATGCTTCTGGCGCTGACTTCTAAGGCCCTAACAATTCGATCTGTTTGAGCAACGCCCTAGAGTGAAGCCTTGGTTTCCCCGGAACATAGAAATGACCATGGCCTTCACGCTGGTGGCTATTATTCGTCTTATTCGATGGAAAAACTGTTATATTTATAAGTACCTTATGCTTCTGGCGTCGACTTCTAAGGCCCTAACTATTCGATCTGGTGGAGCAACGCCCTAGGGTGAAGCCTAGGTTGCCCGGATAGTAGAAATGACCATAACCTTCATAGTGGTTGCAATTATTCGCTTTATACGATGGAAAAACTGTTGTATTTATATTGTATTTTATGCTTCCGGCGTTGACTTCTGAGGCCCTAACTATTCAATCTGTTGGAGCAACGCCCTAGGGTGAATCCTAGGTTGCCCGGTAAGTAGAAATGTCCATAACTTTCATACTGGTGGCAATTATCCGTTTTATACGATGGAAAAACTGTTGTAATTATATTGTATTTTATGCTTCTGGCGTTCACTTCTTAGGCCTTAACTATTCGATCTGGTGGAACAACGCACTAGGGTGAAGCCTAGGTTTTCCGGAACGTAGAAAAGACCATAACTTTCACACTGGTAGAAATTATTCGATTTATACAATGGAAAAACTGTTCTATTTATTTTGAGTTTTATGTTTCGCGCGTTGACTTCTAAGGCCCTAACTATTCGATCTGGTGGAGCATCGCCCTAGGGTGAAGCCTAGGTTGCCCGGAAAGTAGAAATGTCCATAACTTTCATACTGGTTGCAATTATTCGTTTTATACGATGGAAAAACTGTTGTATTTATATTGTATTTTATGCTTCTGACGTTGACTTCTAAGGAACCAACTATTCGATCTGTTGGAGCAACGCCCTAGAGTGAAGCCTAGGTTGCCCGGAACGTAGAAATGACCATAACGTTCACACTGGTTGCAATTATTCGTTTTATACGATGGAAAAACTGTTGTATTTATATTGTATTATATGCTTCTGGCGTTGACTTCTTAGGCCCTAACTATTCGATCTGGTGGAGCAACGCCTTAGAGTGAAGCCTTGGTTTCCCGGAACGTAGAAGTGTTCATCACTTTCATACTGGATGCAATTATTCGTTTTATACGATGGAAAAACTGTTGTGCTTATATTGTATTTTATGCTTGTGGCGTTGAATTCTAAGGCACTAACTATTCGATCTGGTGGAGCAACGCCCTAGAGTGAAGCCTAGGGTGCCCGGAACGTAGAAATGACCATCACTTTCAAACTGGTAGCAACTATCCCTGTTATATGATGGAAAAACTGTTGCTTTTTTATTGCATTTTATGCTTCGGGCGTTGACTTCCAAGGCCCTAACTGTCCAATCTGTTGGAGCAACGCCCTAGGGTGAGTCCTAGGTTGCCCGGAAAGTAGAAATGACCATAACTTTCATACTCGTTGCAATTATTCGTTTTATACGATGGAAAAACTGTTGTATTTATACTGTATTTTATGCTTCTGACGTTGACTTATAAGGCACTAACTATGCGATCTGGTGGAGCAACGCCCTAGAGTGAAACCTAGGTTACCCGGAACGTAGAAATGACCATTACTTTCACACTCTTTGCAATTATTCATTTTATACGATGGAAAAGCTGTTGTATTCATATTGTACCTTATGCTTCTGGCGTTGACTTCTAAGGCCCTAACTATTCGATCTGGTGGAGCAACGCCCTAGGGTGAAGCCTAGGTTGCCCGGAACGTAGAAATGACCATCACTTTCACACTGGTTGCAATTATTCCTGTTATACGATGGAAAAACTGTTGTATTTTTTTGCATTTTATGCTTCGGGCGTTGACTTCTAAGGCCCTACCTATTCGATCTGGTGGAGCATCGCCCTAGGGTGAAGCCTAGGTTGCCCGGAAAGTAGAAATGTCCATACCTTTCACACTGGTAGAAATTATTCGATTTATACAATGGAAAAGCTGTTCTATTTATTTTGTGTTTTATGTTTCGCGCGTTGACTTCTAAGGCCCTAACTATTCGATCTGGTGGGGCATCGCCCAAGGGTGAAGCCTAGGTTGCCCGGAAATTAGAAATGTTCATAACTTTCATACTGGTTGCAATTATTCGTTTTATACGATGGAAAAACTGTTGTAATTATATTGTATTTTATGCTTCTAGCGTTCACTTCTTAGGCCTTAACTATTCGATCTGGTGGAACAACGCACCAGGGTGAAGCCTAGGTTTTCCGGAACGTTGAAAAGACCATAACTTTCACACTGGTAGAAATTATTCGATTTATACAATGGAAAAACTGTTCTATTTATTTTGAGTTTTATGTTTCGCGCGTTGACTTCTAAGGCCCTAACTGTTCCATCTGGTGGAGCATCGCCCTAGGGTGAAGCCTAGGTTGCCCGGAAAGTAGAAATGTCCATAACTTTCATACTGGTTGCAATTATTCGTTTTATACGATGGAAAAACTGTTGTATTTATATTGTATTTTATGCTTCTGACGTTGACTTCTAAGGAACCAACTATTGGATCTGTTGGAGCAACGCCCTAGAGTGAAGCCTAGGTTGCCCGGATAGTAGAAATGACCATAACTTTCATAGTGGTTGCAATTAGTCGTTTTATACGATGGAAAAACTGTTGTATTTCTATTGTATTTTATGCTTCGCGCGTTGACTTCTAAGGCCCTAACCTTTCCATCTGGTGGAGCAACGCCCTAGAGTGAAGCGTAGGCGGCTCGGAACGTAGACATAACCATTACTTTCACACTGGTTGCAATTATTGATGTTATAGGATGGAAATCCTGTTGTATTTATATTGTATTTTATGCTCCTGGTGTTGACTTCTTAGGCCCTAACTATTCGTTCTGGTGGAGCAACGGCCTAGAGTGAAGCTTAGGGTGCCCGGAACGTAGAAATGACCATAACTTTCACACTGGTTGCAATTATTCTTTTTATACGATGGAAAAACTGTTGTATTTATATTGTACTTTATGCTTCTGACGTTGACTTCTAAGGCACTAACTATTCGATCTGGTGGAACTACGCCCTAGAGTGAAACCTAGGTTGCCCGGAACGTAGAAATGACCGTTACTTTCACACTCTTTGCAATTAATCATTTTATACGATGGAAAACCTGTTGCATTTATATTGTATTTTATGCTTCTGGCGTTGACTTCTTAGGCCCTAACTATTCGATCTGGTGGAGCAACGCCTTAGAGTGAAGCCTTGGTTTCCCGGTACGTAGAAGTGTCCATCACTTTCATACTGGATGCAATTATTCGTTTTATTCGATGGAAAAACTGTTGTGCTTATATTGTATTTTATGCTTGTGGCGTTGAATTCTAAGGCACTAACTATTCGATCTGGTGGAGCAACGCCCTAGAGTGAAGCCTAGGGTGCCCGGAACGTAGAAATGACCATCACTTTCAAACTGGTAGCAACTATCCCTGTTATATGATGGAAAAACTGTTGCTTTTTTATTGCATTTTATGCTTCGGGCGTTGACTTCCAAGGCCCTAACTGTCCAATCTGTTGGAGCAACGCCCTAGGGTGAGTCCTAGGTTGCCCGGAAAGTAGAAATGACCATAACTTTCACACTGGTTGCAATTATTCGTTTTATACGATGGAAAAACTGTTGTATTTATATTGTATTATATGCTTCTGGCGTTCACTTCTTAGGCCCTAACTATTCGATCCGGGGGAACAACGCCCTAGGGTGAAGCCTAGTTTGCCCGGATAGTAGAAATGACCATAACTTTCATAGTGGTTGCAATTAGTCGTTTTATACGATGGAAAAACTGTTGTATTTCTATTGTATTTTATGCTTCGCGCGTTGACTTCTAAGGCCCTAACCTTTCCATCTGGTGGAGCAACGCCCTAGAGTGAAGCGTAGGCGGCTCGGAACGTAGACATAACCATTACTTTCACACTGGTTGCAATTATTGATGTTATAGGATGGAAATCCTGTTGTATTTATATTGTATTTTATGCTCCTGGTGTTGACTTCTTAGGCCCTAACTATTCGTTCTGGTGGAGCAACGGCCTAGAGTGAAGCTTAGGGTGCCCGGAACGTAGAAATGACCATAACTTTCACACTGGTTGCAATTATTCGTTTTATACGATGGAAAAACTGTTGTATTTATATTGTATTTTATGCTTCTGACGTTGACTTCTAAGGCACTAACTATTCGATCTGGTGGAACAACGCCCTAGAGTGAAACCTAGGTTGCCCGGAACGTAGAAATGACCATTACTTTCACACTCTTTGCAATTAATCATTTTATACGATGGAAAACCTGTTGCATTTATATTGTATTTTATGCTTCTGGCGTTGACTTCTTAGACCCTAACTATTCGATCTGGTGGAGCAACGCCTTAGAGTGAAGCCTTGGTTTCCCGGAACGTAGAAGTGTCCATCACTTTCATACTGGATGCAATTATTCGTTTTATACGATGGAAAAACTGTTGTGCTTATATTGTATTTTATGCTTGTGGCGTTGAATTCTAAGGCACTAACTATTCGATCTGGTGGAGCAACGCCCTAGAGTGAAGCCTAGGGTGCCCGGAACGTAGAAATGACCATCACTTTCAAACTGGTAGCAACTATCCCTGTTATATGATGGAAAAACTGTTGTATTTTTTTGCATTTTATGCTTCGGGCGTTGACTTCTAAGGCCCTAACTATTCGATCTGGTGGAGCATCGCCCTAGGGTGAAGCCTAGGTTGCCCGGAAAGTAGAAATGTCCATAACTTTCATACTGGTTGCAATTATTCGTTTTATACGATGGAAAAACTGTTGCATTTATACTGTATTTTACGCTTCTGACGTTCACTTCTTAGGCCTTAACTATTCGATCTGGTGGAACAACGCACTAGGGTGAATCCTAGGTTGCCCGGTAAGTAGAAATGACCATAACTTTCATACTGGTGGCATTATCCGTTTTATACGATGGAAAAACTGTTGTATTTATATTGTATTTTATGCTTCTGGCGTTCACTTCTTAGGCCTTAACTATTCGATCTGGTGGAACAACGCACTAGGGTGAAGCCTAGGTTGCCCGGAACATAGAAAAGACCATACCTTTCACACTGGTAGAAATTATTCGATTTATACAATGGAAAAGCTGTTCTATTTATTTTGTGTTTTATGTTTCGCGCGTTGACTTCTAAGGCCCTAACTATTCGATCTGGTGGGGCATCGCCCTAGGGTGAAGCCTAGGTTGCCCGGAAATTAGAAATGTTCATAACTTTCATACTGGTTGCAATTATTCGTTTTATACGATGGAAAAACTGTTGTAATTATATTGTATTTTATGCTTCTAGCGTTCACTTCTTAGGCCTTAACTATTCGATCTGGTGGAACAACGCACCAGGGTGAAGCCTAGGTTTTCCGGAACGTAGAAAAGACCATAACTTTCACACTGGTAGAAATTATTCGATTTATACAATGGAAAAACTGTTCTATTTATTTTGAGTTTTATGTTTCGCGCGTTGACTTCTAAGGCCCTAACTGTTCCATCTGGTGGAGCATCGCCCTAGGGTGAAGCCTAGGTTGCCCGGAAAGTAGAAATGTCCATAACTTTCATACTGGTTGCAATTATTCGTTTTATACGATGGAAAAACTGTTGTATTTATATTGTATTTTATGCTTCTGACGTTGACTTCTAAGGAACCAACTATTCGATCTGTTGGAGCAACGCCCTAGAGTGAAGCCTAGGTTGCCCGGATAGTAGAAATGACCATAACTTTCATAGTGGTTGCAATTAGTCGTTTTATACGATGGAAAAACTGTTGTATTTCTATTGTATTTTATGCTTCGCGCGTTGACTTCTAAGGCCCTAACCTTTCCATCTGGTGGAGCAACGCCCTAGAGTGAAGCGTAGGCGGCTCGGAACGTAGGCATAACCATTACTTTCACACTGGTTGCAATTATTGATGTTATAGGATGGAAATCCTGTTGTATTTATATTGTATTTTATGCTCCTGGTGTTGACTTCTTAGGCCCTAACTATTCGTTCTGGTGGAGCAACGGCCTAGAGTGAAGCTTAGGGTGCCCGGAACGTAGAAATGACCATAACTTTCACACTGGTTGCAATTATTCTTTTTATACGATGGAAAAACTGTTGTATTTATATTGTACTTTATGCTTCTGACGTTGACTTCTAAGGCACTAACTATTCGATCTGGTGGAACTACGCCCTAGAGTGAATCCTAGGTTGCCCGGAACGTAGAAATGACCATTACTTTCACACTCTTTGCAATTAATCATTTTATACGATGGAAAACCTGTTGCATTTATATTGTATTTTATGCTTCTGGCGTTGACTTCTTAGGCCCTAACTATTCGATCTGGTGGAGCAACGCCTTAGAGTGAAGCCTTGGTTTCCCGGTACGTAGAAGTGTCCATCACTTTCATACTGGATGCAATTATTCGTTTTATACGATGGAAAAACTGTTGTGCTTATATTGTATTTTATGCTTGTGGCGTTGAATTCTAAGGCACTAACTATTCGATCTGGTGGAGCAACGCCCTAGAGTGAAGCCTAGGGTGCCCGGAACGTAGAAATGACCATCACTTTCAAACTGGTAGCAACTATCCCTGTTATATGATGGAAAAACTGTTGCTTTTTTATTGCATTTTATGCTTCGGGCGTTGACTTCCAAGGCACTAACTGTCCAATCTGTTGGAGCAACGCCCTAGGGTGAGTCCTAGGTTGCCCGGAAAGTAGAAATGACCATAACTTTCACACTGGTTGCAATTATTCGTTTTATACGATGGAAAAACTGTTGTATTTATATTGTATTATATGCTTCTGGCGTTCACTTCTTAGGCCCTAACTATTCGATCCGGGGGAACAACGCCCTAGGGTGAAGCCTAGTTTGCCCGGATAGTAGAAATGACCATAACTTTCATAGTGGTTGCAATTAGTCGTTTTATACGATGGAAAAACTGTTGCATTTATACTGTATTTTATGCTTCTGACGTTGACTTATAAGGCACTAACTATTCGATCTGGTGGAGCAACGCCCTAGAGTGAAACCTAGGTTACCCGGAACGTAGAAATGACCATTACTTTCACACTCTTTGCAATTATTCATTTTATACGATGGAAAAGCTGTTGTATTCATATTGTACCTTATGCTTCTGGCGTTGACTTCTAAGGCCCTAACTATTCGATCTGGTGGAGCAACGCCCTAGGGTGTAGCCTAGGTTGCCCGGAACGTAGAAATGACCATCACTTTCAAACTGGTAGCAACTATCCCTGTTATATGATGGAAAAACTGTTGCTTTTTTATTGCATTTTATGCTTCGGGCGTTCACTTCTTAGGCCTTAACTATTCGATCTGGTGGAACAACGCACTAGGGTGAAGCCTAGGTATCCCGGAACGTAGAAATGGCCATAACTTTCACACTGGTAGCAATTATTCGATTTATACAATGGAAAAACTGTTCTATTTATTTTGTGTTTTGTGTTTCGCGCGTTGACTTCGAAGGCCCTAACTATTCGATCTAGTGGAGCAACGCCCTAGGGTGAAGCCTAGGTTGCCTGGAAAGTAGAAATGTCCATAACTTTCATACTGGTTGCAATTATTCGTTTTATACGATGGAAGAACTGTTGTATTTATACTGTATTTTATGCTTCTGACGTTGACTTCTAAGGCACTAACTATTCGATCTGGTGGAGCTACGCCCTAGAGTGAAGCCTAGGTTGCCCGGAACGTAGAAATGACCATTACCTTCACACTGGATGCAATTATTCGTTTTATACGATGGAAAAACTGTTGTATTTATATTGTATTTTATGCTTCTGGCGTTCACTTCTTAGGCCCTAACTATTCGATCGGGTGGAACAACGCCCTAGCGTGAAGCCTAGGTTGCCCGGAAAGTAGAAATGACCATAACATTCAAACTGGTTGCAATTATTCCTGTTATACGATGGAAAAACTGGTGTATTTATATTGCGTTTTATGCTTCTGGCGTTGACTTCTAAGGTACTAAGCATTCCATATGGTGGAGCAACGCCCTAGAGTGAAGCCTAGGGTGCCCGGAACGTAGAAATGACCATAACCTTCATACTGGTTGCAATTATTCGTTTTATACGATGGAAAAACTGTTGTATTTATACTGTATTTTATGCTTCTGACGTTGAATTCTAAGGCACTAACTATTCGATCTGGTGGAGCAACGCCCTAGAGTGAAGCCTAGGGTGCGCGGAACGTAGAAATGACAATCACTTTCAAACTGGTTGCAATTATCCCCGTTATATGATGGAAAAACTATTGCATTTTTATTGTATTTTATGCTTCGGTCGTTGTCTTCTAAGGCTGTATTCCGTCATATAACGGGAATAATTGCAACCAGTGTGAAACTAATGGTCATTTCAACGTTCCGAGCAACGTAGGCCTCTCTCTAGGGCGTTGCACCACCAGATCGAATAGCTAGAGCCGTAGAAGTCAACGCCAGAAGCATAAAATACAATATAAATGCAACAGTTTTTACATCGTATAAAAAGAATAATTGCAACCAGTGTGAAAGTATTGGTCATTTCTACGGTTCGGGCAACATACGCTTCACTCTTGGACGTTGCCCAACGAGACAGAGTACCTAGGACCTTATAAGTCAACGCCAGAAGCTTAAAGTACAATAAAAATCCAACAGTTTGTCCATCGTATAGCCGGAGTAATTGCAACCAGTGTGAAAGTGATGGTCATTTCTACGTTCCGGGCAAAGCAGGCTTCACTCCAGGGCGTTGTTTCACCAGATCGACTGGTTAGGGCATAAGAAGTCAACGCCAGAAGCATAAAGTACAATATAAATACAACAGTTTTTCAATCGTATATCAGGTATAATTGCCACCAGTGTGAAAGATATGGTCATTTCTACGTTCCGGGCAACCTAGGCTTCACTCTAGGGCGTTGGTCCACCAGATCCAATAGTTTGGGCCTTAGAAGACAACGCCAGAAATATAAAATACAAAACAAATACAACAGTTTTTCCATCGTATAAAACGAATAATTGCAACCAGTGTGAAAGTTATGGTCATTTCTACGTTCCGTGCAACCTAGGCTTCACTATAGGGCGTTGCTCCACCAGGTCGCATAGTTAGGGCCTTAGAAGTCAACGCTCGAAGCATAAAATACAATAAAGATACAACAGTTTTTCCATCGTATAACAGGAGTAATTGCAAACAGTGTGAAAGGGATGGTCATTTCTACGTTCCGAGCAACCTAGGCTTCACTCTATGGCGTTGTTCCACCAGATCGAATTGATAGGGCCTTAGGAGTCAACTCCAGAAATATAAAGTACAAAACAAATACAACAGCTTTTCCATCGTATAAATTGAATAATTGCAAACAGTGTGAAAGTACCGTTCATTTCTTCGTTCCGGGCAGCTTCCGCTTGACTCCAGGGCGTTGCTCCACCAGATCGAAGAGATAGGGCCTTAGAAGACAACGCCCGAAGCATAAAATACAAAATAAATAGAACAGTCTTTCCATCGTATAAAACGAATAATTGCAGCCAGTGTGAAAGTTATGGTCATTTCTACCTTCCGTGCAACCTAGGCTTCAATCTATGGCGTTGCTCCACCAGATCGAATAGTTATGGCCTCAGAAGTCAACGCCAGAAGCATAAAATACAATATTAATGGAACAGTTTTTCCATTGTAAAAAACGAATAATTGCAACCAGTATGAACGTTATGGTCATTTCTACGTTCCGGGCCACCGAGGCTTCACCCTGGGACGTGGCTCCACCATATCGAATAGTTAGGGCCTATGAAGTCAACGCCAGAAGCATAAAATACAATATAAATACAACTGCTTTTCCAGCGTACAAATTGAATAATTGCAAACAGTGTGAATGTAACGTTCATTTCTACGTTCCGGGCAACTTAGGCTTGACTCTAGGGCGTTGTACCACCAGATCGAATAGCTAGGGCTTTAGAAGTCAGCGCCGGGAGCATAAAGTACAATATAGATACAACAGTTTGTCCATCGTATAAAACGAATAATTGCATCCAATGTGAAAGTAATGGCCATTTCTACGTTCCGGGCAACCTAGGCTTCACTCTAGGGCGTTGCTCCACCAGATCGAATAGTTAAGGCCTTAGAAGTCAACGCCCGAAGCATAAAATACACTAAAAATACAACAGTTTTTCCATCGTATAAAACGCATAATTGCATCCAATGTGAACGTAATGGCCACTTCTACGTTCCGGGCAACCAAGGCTTCACTCTAGGGCGTTGCTCCACCAGACCGAATACCTAGGGACTTAGAAGTCAACGCCAGAAGCATACAATACCATAAAAATACAACAGTTTTTCATCGTATAACTTGAATAATTCCAACCAGTGTGAATGTGATAGTCGCTTCTACGTTCCTGGAAGCCTAGACTTCAATCTAGGTCGTTGTTCCTCCAGTTCGAATAGTTAGGGCCTTAGAAGTCAAAGCACGAAGCATAAAATACAATAAAGATACACAGTTTTTCCATCGTATAACAGGAGTAATTGCAACCAGTGTGAAAGGGATGGTCATTTCTACGTTCCGAGCAACCTAGGCTTCACTCTATGGCGTTGTTCCACCAGATCGAATTTTAGGATCTTAGAAGTCAACGCCAGAAGTATAAAATTCAAGACAAATACAACTATTTTTACATCGTATGAAACGAATAATTGCAACCAGTGTGAAAGTTGTGGTCATTTCTACGTTCCGGGCAACCTAGGCTTCACTATAGGGCGTTGCTCCACCACATCGAATGGCTACGGCCTTAGAAGCCAACGTCAGAAGCAAAAAATACAATATAAATACAACAGTTTTTCCATCGTATAGAACGAATAATTGCATCCAGTGCGAAAGCAATGGCCATTTCTACGATCCCGGAAACCTAGGCTTCACCCTAGGACGTTGCTCCACCAGATCGAATAGTTAGGGCCTAAGACGTCAACGCCAGAAGCATAAAATACACTAAAAATACAACAGTCTTTCCATCGTATAAAACGAATATTTGCATCCAGTGTGAAAGCAATGGCCATTTCTACGTTCCGGGCAACCTAGGCGTCACTCTAGTGCGCTGCTCCAACAGATCGAATAGTTAGGGCCTTAGAAGTCAACGCCCGAAGCATAAAATACAACAAAGATACAACAATTTTTCCATCGTATAACAGGAGTAATTGCAACCAGTGTGAAAGGGATGGTCATTTCTACGTTCAGGGCAACCTAGGCTTCACTCTATGGCGTTGTGCCACCAGATCGAATTGTTAGGGCCTTTGAAGTCAACGCCAGAAATATAAAATACAAAACAAATACAACAGTTTTTCCATCGTATAAAACGAATAATTGCAAACCGTGTGAAAGTTATGGTCATTACTATTTTCCGGGCAGCCTAGGCTTCACTATAGGGCGATGCTCCACCACATCGAATAGCTACGGCCATAGAAGCCAACGTCAGAAGCATAAAATACAATACAAATACAACAGCTTTTCCAGCGTACAAATTGAGTAATTGCATCCAGTGTGAAAGTAATGGCCATTTCTACGTTGCAGGCAACCTAGGCTTCACTCTAGGGCGTTGCTCCAACAGATCGAATAGTTACGGCCTTAGAAGTCAACGCCCGAAGCATAAAATACAATAAAGATACAACAGATTTTCAATCGTATGACAGGAGTAATTGCATCCAGCGTGAAGGTTATGGTCATTTCTACGTTTCGGGCAACCTAGGCTTCAATATGGGGAGTTGTTCCACCAGACCGAATAGCTACGGAGTTAGAAGTCAACGCCAGAAGCATAAAATACAATATAAATACAACAACTTTTCCATCGTATAAAATGAATAACTGCAAACAGTGTGAAAGTAATGGTCATTTCTACATTCCGTGCCACCTAGGCTCCACTCTAGGGCGTTGCTCCTCCAGATCGAATAGTTAGGGCCTAAGAAGTCAACGCCAGAAGCATAAAGTACAATAAAAATACAACGGTTTTTCCATCGTGTAAAACGAATAATTGCAACCAGTGTAAAGGTAATGGTCTTTTCTACGTTCCGGGAAACCTAGGCTTCAATCTAGGTCGTTGTTCCACCAGATCGAACAGTTAGGCCCTAAGAAGTCAACGCAAGAAGCATAAAATACACTAAAAATACAACAGTCTTTCCATCGTATAAAACGAATAATTGCATCCAGCGTGAAAGCAATGGCCATTTCTACGTCCCGGGCAACCTAGGCGTCACTCTAGCGCGTTGCTCCAACAGATCGAATAGTTAGGGCATTAGAAGTCAACGCCCGAAGCATAAAATACAGTAAAGATACAACAGTTTTTCCATCTTATAACAGGAGTAATTGCAACCAGTGTGAAAGGGATGGTCATTTCTACGTTCCGGGCAAACTAGGCTACACTCTATGGCGTTGTGCCACCAGATAGAATTGTTAGGGCCTTTGAAGTCAACGCCAGAAATATAAAATAGAAAACAAATACAACAGTATTTCCAACGTATAAAACGAATAATTGCAAACAGTGCGGAAGTTATGGTCATTTCTATTTTCCGGGCGACCTAGGCTTCACTACAGGGCGTTGATCCACCACATCGAATAGCTACGGCCTTAGAAGCCAACGTCAGAAGCATAAAATACAATATAAATACAACAGCTTTTCCAGCGTACAAATTGAATAATTGCAACCAGTGTGAAAACAATGGTCGTTTCTACGTTCCCGGCAACCTAGGCTTCACTCTACGGCGTTGCTTCACCAGATCGAATAGTTAGGGCCTTAGAAGTCAACGCCCGAAGCATAAAATACACTAAAAATACAACAGTCTTTCCATCGTATAAAACGAATAATTGCATCCAGTGTGGAAGCAATGGCCATTTCTACGTTCCGGGCAACCTGGGCGTCACTCTAGTGCGTTGCTCCAACAGATCGAATAGTTAGGGCATTAGAAGTCAACGCCCGAAGCATAAAATACAGTAAAGATACAACAGTTTTTCCATCGTATAACAGGAGTAATTGCAACCAGTGTGAAAGGGATGGTCATTTCTACGTTCAGGGCAACCTAGGCTTCACTCTATGGCGTTGTGCCACCAGATCGAATTGTTAGGGCCTTTGAAGTCAACGCCAGAAATATAAAATACAAAACCAATACAACAGTTTTTCCATCGTATAAAACGAATAATTGCAAACCGTGTGAAAGTTATGGTCATTACTATTTTCCGGGCAGCCTAGGCTTCACTATAGGGCGTTGCTCCACCACATCGAATAGCTACGGCCATAGAAGCCAACGTCAGAAGCATAAAATACAATACAAATACAACAGCTTTTCCAGCGTATAAATTGAGTAATTGCATCCAGTGTGAAAGTAATGGCCATTTCTACGTTGCAGGCAACCTAGACTTCACTCTAGGGCGTTGCTCCAACAGATCGAATAGTTACGGCCTTAGAAGTCAACGCCCGAAGCATAAAATACAATAAAAATACAACGGTTTTTCCATCGTATAAAACGAATAATTGCAACCAGTGTAAAGGTAATGGTCTTTTCTACGTTCCGGGAAACCTAGGCTTCAATCTAGGTCGTTGTTCCACCAGATCGAACAGTTAGGCCCTAAGAAGTCAACGCAAGAGGCATAAAATACACTAAAAATACAACAGTCTTTCCATCGTATAAAACGAATAATTGCATCCAGCGTGAAAGCAATGGCCATTTCTACGTCCCGGGCAACCTAGGCGTCACTCTAGCGCGTTGCTCCAACAGATCGAATAGTTAGGGCATTCGAAGTCAACGCCCGAAGCATAAAATACAGTAAAGATACAACAGTTTTTCCATCTTATAACAGGAGTAATTGCAACAAGTGTGAAAGGGATGGTCATTTCTACGTTCCGGGCAACCTAGGCTACACTCTATGGCGTTGTGCCACCAGATAGAATTGTTAGGGCCTTTGAAGTCAACGCCAGAAATATAAAATAGAAAACAAATACAACAGTATTTCCAACGTATAAAACGAATAATTGCAAACAGTGCGGAAGTTATGGTCATTTCTATTTTCCGGGCGACCTAGGCTTCACTACAGGGCGTTGATCCACCACATCGAATAGCTACGGCCTTAGAAGCCAACGTCAGAAGCGTAAAATACAATATAAATACAACAGCTTTTCCAGCGTACAAATTGAATAATTGCAAACAGTGTGAATGTAACGTTCATTTCTACGTTCCGGGCAACTTAGGCTTGACTCTAGGGCGTTGTCCCACCAGATTGAATAGTTAGGGCTTTAGAAGTCAGCGCCGGGAGCATAAAATACAATATAGATACAACAGTTTTTCCATCCTATAAAACGAATAATTGCATCCAATGTGAAAGTAATGGCCATTTCTACGTTCCGGGCAACCTAGGCTTCACTCTAGGGCGTTGGTCCACCAGATCGAATAGCTAGGGCCTTAGAAGTCAACGCCCGAAGCATAAAATACAGTAAAGATACAACAGTTTTTCCATCGTATAACAGGAGTAATTGCAACCAGTGTGAAAGGGATGGTCATTTCTACGTTCAGGGCAACCTAGGCTTCACTCTATGGCGTTGTGCCACCAGATCAAATTGTTAGGGCCTTTGAAGTCAACGCCAGAAATATAAAATACAAAACCAATACAACAGTTTTTCCATCGTATAAAACGAATAATTGCAAACCGTGTGAAAGTTATGGTCATTACTATTTTCCGGGCAGCCTAGGCTTCACTATAGGGCGTTGCTCCACCACATCGAATAGCTACGGCCATAGAAGCCAACGTCAGAAGCATAAAATACAATACAAATACAACAGCTTTTCCAGCGTATAAATTGAGTAATTGCATCCAGTGTGAAAGTAATGGCCATTTCTACGTTGCAGGCAACCTAGACTTCACTCTAGGGCGTTGCTCCAACATATCGAATAGTTACGGCCTTAGAAGTCAACGCCCGAAGCATAAAATACAATAAAGATACAACAGATTTTCAATCGTATGACAGTAGTAATTGCATCCAGCGTGAAGGTTATGGTCATTTCTACGTTTCGGTCAACCTAGGCTTCAATATGGGGAGTTGTTCCACCAGACCGAATAGCTACGGAGTTAGAAGTCGACGCCAGAAGCATAAAATACAATATAAATACAACAACTTTTCCATCGTATAAAATGCATAATTGCAAACAGTGTGAAAGTAATGGTCATTTCTACATTCCGTGCCACCTAGGCTCCACTCTAGGGCGTTGCTCCTCCAGATCGAATAGTTAGGGCCTAAGAAGTCAACGCCAGAAATATAAAATAGAAAACAAATACAACAGTATTTCCAACGTATAAAACGAATAATTGCAAACAGTGCGGAAGTTATGGTCATTTCTATTTTCCGGGCGACCTAGGCTTCACTACAGGGCGTTGATCCACCACATCGAATAGCTACGGCCTTAGAAGCCAACGTCAGAAGCATAAAATACAATATAAATACAACAGCTTTTCCATCGTATAAAATGAATAATTGCAAACAGTGTGAAAGTAATGGTCATTTCTACATTCCGTGCAACCTAGGCACCACTCTAGGGCGTTGCTCCACCAGATCGAATAGTTAGGGCCTAAGAAGTCAACGCCAGAAGCATAAAATAGAATAAAAATACAACGGTTTTTCCATCGTATAAAACGAATAATTGCAACCAGTGTGAAGGTAATGGTCTTTTCTACGTTCGGGGCAACCTAGGCTTCAATCTAGGTGGTTGTTCCACCAGATCGAACAGCTAGGGCCTAAGAAGTCAACGCAAGAAGCATAAAATACAATATAAATACAACAGTTTGTCCATCGTATAGAACGAATAATTGCATCCAGTTTGAAAGTAATGGCCATTTCTACGTTCCAGGCACCCTAGGCTTCACTCTAGGGCGTTGCTCCACCATATGGAATACTTAGTACCTTAGAAGTCAACGCCAGAAGCCTAAAATGCAATATAAATACACCAGTTTTTCCATCGTATAACAGGAATAATTGCAACCAATATAAGTTCAACAGTCTTTTCATCGTATAAAATGAATAATTGCAAACAGTGTGAAAGTACTGGTCATTCCTACGTTCCGGGTAACCTAGGTTTCACTCTAGGGCGTTGCTCCACCAGAACGAATAGCTAGGGACTTAGAATTAATCGCCAGAATCATATAATACGATAAAAATACAACTGTTTTTCCATCGCATAACAGGAATAATTGCAAACAGTGTGAAAGTACTGGTCATTTCTACGTTCCGGGCAACCAAGGCTTCACTCTAGGGCGCTGGACCACCAGATCGAATAGTTAGGGCCTAAGAAGTCAACGCCAGAAGCAGAAGATACAATAAAAATGTAACAGTTTTTCCATCATATAGCATGTCTAATTGCAACCAGTGCGAAAGTAATGTTCATTTCGGCGTTTCGGGCATCCTGAACTTAGCTCGGTGACGTTGTTCCACCAGATCGAAGAGTCAGGGCCTTAGAAATCGACGGCAGAAGCATAAACCAGAAAATAAATACAACAGCCTTTACAACGTGTAAAACGAACTGCAACTGCACTGCAGTTAGGGCCTAGATGTCAGGGCCTTAGATGTCAACGCCCGAAGCATAAAATGCAATAAAAATACAAGAGTTTTTCCATCGTGTAACAGGAATAATTGCAACCAGTGTGAAAGTAATGGTCATTTCTACGTTCCGGGCAACCTAGGCTCCACTCTAGGGCGTTGCACCACCTGATCGAATATTTAGGGCCTTAGAAGTCAACGCCTGGAGCATAAAATACAATAAAGATGCAACAGTTTTTCCATCGTATAACAGGAATAACTGCCACTAGTTTGAAGGTGCTGGTAATTTCTACGTTCCGGGCAACCTAGGCTTCACTCTAGGGCGTTGCTCCACCAGATCGAATAGTTAGGGCCTAAGAAGTCAACGCCAGAAGCATATAATACAATATAAATACAACAGCTTTTCCATCGTATAAAACGGATAATTGCAACCAGTGTGAAAGTAATGGTCAATTCTACGTTCCGGGCTAACTAGGTTTCACTCTAGGGCGGTGCTCCACCAGATCAAATAGTTAGGGCCTAAGAAGTCAGCGCCAGTAGCATAAAATACAATATAAATACAACAGCTTTTCCATCGTATAGAATGTATATTTGCAAACAGTGTGAAAGTAATGGACAGTTCTACATTCCGAGCAACCTAGGCTTCACTGTAGGGCGTTGCTCCACCAGATCGAATAGTTAGTGCCATAGGAGTCAACGCCAGAAGCATGAAATACAACATAAATGCAACAGTTTTTCCATAGCCTAACAGGAATAATTGCAAACAGTGTGAAGGTAATGGTCATTTCTGCGCTCCGCGCAACCTAGGCACCACTCTAGGGCGTTGCTCCACCAGATCGAATAGTTAGGGCCTAAGAAGTCAACGCCAGAAGCATAAAATAGAATAAAAATACAACGGTTTTTCCATCGTATAAAACGAATAATTGCAACCAGTGTGAAGGTAATGGTCTTTTCTACGTTCGGGGCAACCTAGGCTTCAATCTAGGTGGTTGTTCCACCAGATCGAACAGCTAGGGCCTAAGAAGTCAACGCAAGAAGCATAAAATACAATATAAATACAACAGTTTGTCCATCGTATAGAACGAATAATTGCATCCAGTTTGAAAGTAATGGCCATTTCTACGTTCCGGGCACCCTAGGCTTCACTCTAGGGCGTTGCTCCACCATATGGAATACTTAGTACCTTAGAAGTCAACGCCAGAAGCCTAAAATGCAATATAAATACACCAGTTTTTCCATCGTATAACAGGAATAATTGCAACCAATATAAGTTCAACAGTCTTTTCATCGTATAAAATGAATAATTGCAAACAGTGTGAAAGTACTGGTCATTCCTACGTTCCGGGTAACCTAGGTTTCACTCTAGGGCGTTGCTCCACCAGAACGAATAGCTAGGGACTTAGAATTAATCGCCAGAATCATAAAATACGATAAAAATACAACTGTTTTTCCATCGCATAACAGGAATAATTGCAAACAGTGTGAAAGTACTGGTCATTTCTACGTTCCGGGCAACCAAGGCTTCACTCTAGGGCGCTGGACCACCAGATCGAATAGTTAGGGCCTAAGAAGTCAACGCCAGAAGCAGAAGATACAATAAAAATGTAACAGTTTTTCCATCATATAGCATGTCTAATTGCAACCAGTGCGAAAGTAATGTTCATTTCGGCGTTTCGGGCATCCTAAACTTAACTCGGAGACGTTGTTCCACCAGATCGAAGAGTCAGGGCCTTAGAAATCGACGGCAGAAGCATAAACCAGAAAATAAATACAACAGCCTTTACAACGTGTAAAACGAATAACTGCAACCTGTGTGAAGGTTATGGTAATATCTACGTTCCGGGCAACCTAGGCTTCACTGTAGGGCGTTGATACACCAGATCGAATAGGTAGGGCCATAGAAGTCATCGCCCCAAGCATAAAATTCAATAAATATACAAGAGTTTTTCCATAGTACAACAGGAGTAATTGCAACCAGTGTGAAAGTGATGGTGGTTTCTACGTTCCGGGCAACCTATGCTTCACACTAGGGCGTTGCTCCACCACATCTAATTACTACGGCCTCCGAAGTCAACGCCAGCAGCAAAAAAGACAATATAAATACAACAGATTTTCCATCGTATAAAATGAATAATTGCAAACAGTGTGAAAGTACTGGTGATTCCTACGTTCCGGGCAAAATAGGCTTCACTCTAGGGCGTTGCTCGTCCAGATCGAATAGCAATGGCATTAGAAGTCAACGCCAGAAGCATAAAATAAAATAAAGGTACAACAGTTTTTCCATTGTATAACAGGAATAATTGCAACCAGTGTGAAAGGAATGACCATTTCTACGTTCCGTGCAACCTAGGCGTCACTTTAAGGCGATGCTCCACCAGATCGAATAGTTAGGGCCCTAGAAAACAACGACAGAAGCATGAAATGCAATAAAAATACCATAGTTTTTCCATTTTGTAGCAGGAATAATTGCAACCAATGTGGAAGTAATGGTCATTTCTACGTTCCGCGCAACCTAGGCATCACCCTAGGGCGTTCTTCCACCAGATGGAATAGTTAGGGCCTAAGAAGTCAACGCCAGAAGCATAAAGTACAAAATAAATACAACAGTTTTTCCATCGTATAAAACGAATAATTGCAACCAGTGTGAAAGTTATGGTCCTTTCTTCGTTGCGGGCATCCTAAGCTTGGCTCTAGGGCGTTGCTCCACCCGATCGAATAGTTAGGGCGTTAGAAGGCAACGCCCGAAGCATAAAATACAATAAAGATACAACAGTTTTTCCATCGTATAGCAGGAATAATAGCAACCAGTGTGAAAGTGATAGTCATTTCTACGTTCCGGGCAACCTAGGCTTCACTGTACGGCGGTGTTCCACCAGACCGAATAGTTAGGGCCTAAGATGTCAAAGCCTGAATCATAAAATACAATAAAAATCCAACAGCTTTTCCATCGTATAAAACGAATAATTGCAATCAGCGTGAAGGTTATGGTCATTTCTACGGTTCGGGCAACCTAGGCTTCACACCAGGGCGTTGCTTCACCAGATCGAATAGTTGGGGCCTGAGAAGTCTACGTCAGAGGCATAAAATACGATATAAACACAACAGCTTTTTCATCGTATAAAACGGATAATTGCGACCAGTGTGAAAGTACTGGTCGTTTCTACGTTCCGGGCAACGTAGGTTTCACTCTAGGGCGTTGCTCCACCACATCAAATAGCTACGGCCTTAGAAGTCAATGCCACTAGCATAAAATACAATATAAATACAGCAGCTGTTTCATCGTATAAAATGATTAATTGCAAACAGTGTGAAAGTAATGGTCATTTCTACGTTCCGGGCAACCTAGGCTCCACTCTAGGGCGTTGCACCACCTGATCGAATATTTAGGGCCTAAGAAGTTAACACCAGGAGCATAAAATACAATATAAATACTACAGCTTTTCCATCGTATGACGGGAATAACTGCAAGCAGTGTGATGGTACTGGTCATTTCTACGTTCCGGGCATCCGAGGCTTCACTCTAGCGCGTTGCTCCACGAGATCGAATAGCTGGGGCCTAAGAAGTCAACGCCAGAAGCATAAAATGCAAAATAAATGCAACAGCTTTTACATCGTATAAAAGGGATAATGGCAACCAGTGTGAAAGTGATGGTCATTTCTACGTTCCGCGCAACATACTCTTCACTCTATGGCGTTACTCCGCCACAGCGAATAGCTACGGCCGTAGAAATCAACGCCAGACGCATAAGATACAATATAAGTACAACAGTTTTTCCATCGGATAAAACGAATAACTGCAACCACTGTGAACGTAATGGCCATTTCTTCGTTCCCGGCAACCTAGGCTTCACTCTAGGGTGTTGCTCCACCACGTCGAATAGCTACTGCCTTGGAAGTCAATGCCAGAAGCATAAAATACAATATAAATACAGAAGTTTTTCTATTGTATAACAGGAATAATTGCAACCAATGAGGACGTGATGGTCATTTCTACGTTCCGGGCAACCCAGGCTTAACTCTTGGGCGTCGCTCCACCAGATCGAATATTTAGGGCCTTAGAAGTCAGCGAACGAAGCATAAAATACAATAAAGGTAGAACAGTTTTTCCATTGTATAACAGGAATAATTGCAACCAGTGTGAAGGTAATGGTCATTTATACGTTTCGGGAGACCTAGGCTACACTCTAGGGCGTTGCTCCACCAGTTCGAATAGTTAGGGCCTTAGATGTCAACGCCCGAAGCATAAAATGCAATAAAAATACAAGAGTTTTTCCACCGTGTAACAGGAATAATTGCAACCAGTGTGAAAGTAATGGTCATTTCTACGTTCCGGGCAACCTAGGCTCCACTCTAGGGCGTTGCACCACCTGATCGAATATTTAGGGCCTTAGAAGTCAACGCCTGGAGCATAAAATACAATAAAGATGCAACAGTTTTTCCATCGTATAACAGGAATAACTGCCACTAGTTTGAAGGTGCTGGTAATTTCTACGTTCCGGGCAACCTAGGCTTCACTCTAGGGCGTTGCTCCACCAGATCGAATAGTTAGGGCCTAAGAAGTCAACGCCAGAAGCATATAATACAATATAAATACAACAGCTTTTCCATCGTATAAAACGAATAATTGCAACCAGTGTGAAAGTAATGGTCAATTCTACGTTCCGGGCTAACTAGGCTTCACTCTAGGGCGGTGCTCCACCAGATCAAATAGTTAGGGCCTAAGAAGTCAGCGCCAGGAGCATAAAATACAATATAAATACAACAGCTTTTCCATCGTATAGAATGTATATTTGCAAACAGTGTGAAAGTAATGGACAGTTCTACATTCCGAGCAACCTAGGCTTCACTGTAGGGCGTTGCTCCACCAGATCGAATAGTTAGTGCCATAGGAGTCAACGCCAGAAGCATGAAATACAACATAAATGCAACAGTTTTTACATAGCCTAACAGGAATAATTGCAAACAGTGTGAAGGTAATGGTCATTTCTGCGCTCCGCGCAACCTAGGCTTCACTCTAGTGTGTTGCTCCACCACATCGAATAGTTATGGCCTTAGAAGTCAACGGCAGAAGAATAAAATATAATATAAATAGAAGAGCTTTTCCATCGCATAAAATGAATATCTGCAACCAGTGTGAAAGTACTGGTCATTTCTACGTTCCGGGCAAGATAGGCTCCATTCTAGGGCGTTGCTCCACCAGATCGAATAGTTAGGGCCTCAGAAGTCAACGCTAGAAGCATTAAATACAATAAAGATGCAACAGTTTATCCATCGTGTAGCAGGAATAATAGCAACCAGTGTGAAAGTGATTGTCATTTCTACGTTACGGGCTACCTAGGCTTCAATCTATGGCGTTGTTCCACCAGATTGAATAGTTAGGGCCTGAGAAGTCAACGTCAGAAGCATAAAATACAATATAAATACAACAGCTTTTCCATCGCATAAAACGGATAATTGCAACCAGTGTGAAAGTACTGGTCATTTCTACGTTACGGGCAACGTAGGCTTCACTCTAGGGCGTTGCTCCACCACATCAAATAGCAACGGCCATAAAAGTCAACGTCACTAGCATAAAATACAATATAAATACAGCTGCTGTTTCATCGTATAAAATGATTAATTGCAAACAGTGTGAAAGTAATGGTCGTTTCTACGTTCCGGGCAACGTAGGTTTCACTCTAGGGCGTTGCTCCACCACATCAAATAGCTACGGCCTTAGAAGTCAATGCCACTAGCATAAAATACAATATAAATACAGCAGCTGTTTCATCGTATAAAATGATTAATTGCAAACAGTGTGAAAGTAATGGTCATTTCTACGTTCCGGGCAACCTAGGCTCCACTCTAGGGCGTTGCTCCACCTGATCGAATATTTAGGGCCTTAGAAGTCAACGCCTGGAGCATAAAATACAATAAAGATGCAACAGTTTTTCCATCGAATAACAGGAATATTTGCAACAAGAGTGAAGGTGATGGTCATTTCCACGTTCCGGGCAACCTAGCCTTCACTCTAGGGCGTTGGTCGACCAGAGCGAATAGTTAGGGCCTAAGAAGTCAACGTCAGAATCATAAAATACAAAACAAATACAATAGTTTTTCCATCGTATAAAAAGGATAATTGCAACCAGTGTGAAAGTTATGGTCACTTCTACGTTTCGTGCAACCTAGGCTTCACACCAGCGCGTTCCTCCACCAGATGGAATAGTTAGGGCCTTAGAGGTCAACGCCGGAAGCATAAAACACAATATAAATACAACAGCTTTTCCACTGTATAAATTGAATATTTGCAAACAGTGTGAAAGTAATGGTCATTTCTACGTTCCGGGAAACCTAGGCTTCTCTATAGGGCGCTGCACCACACGATCGTAAAGCTAGGGACTTAGAAGTCAACGATAGAAGCATAAAATACAATACAAATGCAACTGCTTTGCCATCGTATAAAGTGAATAACTGCAAACAGTGTGAAAGTATAGGTCCTTTCTACTTTCAGGGCAACCTAGACTTTACCCAAGGGCGTTATTCCAACAGATTGCATAGTTAGGGCCTCAGAAGTCATCGCCAGAAGCATAAAATACAATGAAAATCCAACAGTTTTTGCAACGTATAACAGGAATAATTGCAACCAGTGTGAAAGTAATGGTGATTTCTACGTTCCGGGCATGCTAGGTTTCACTCTATGGCGTTCCTCCACCAGATCGAATAGTTAGGGCATAAGAAGTCAACGCCAGAAGCATAAAATACAATATAAATACAACAGATCTTCCATCGTATAAAACGAATAATTGCAACCAGTGTGAAAGTTATGGTCAGTTCTACGTTTCGGGTGACCTAGGCTTCAATCTAGGGCGTTGCTCCACTAGATCAAATAGCTAGGGCCTAAGAAGTCAACGCCAGAAGCATAAAATACAATACAAATACAACACTTTTGCCATAGTATAACAGGAATAATTGCAACCAGTGTGAAGGTAATGGTATGTTGCACGTTCCGGGCAACCTAGCCTTCACTTTAGGGCGGTGCTCCACCAGATCAAATAGCTACGACCTAAGAATTCAACGCCAGATGCATAAAATACAATAAAAATGCAACAGTTTTTCCATTGTATAACTGGAATAATTGCAAGCAGTGTGTAAGTAATGGTCATTTCCACGTTGCGTGCATCCTAGGCGTCACTCTAGCGCGTTCCTCCACCACATCTAATAGCTACGGCCTTAGAAGTCAACGCCAGATGCATAAAATACAATAAAAATACAACAGTTTTTCCATTGTATAACAGGAATAATTGCAACCAGTGTGAAAGTAATGGTCGTTTCTACGTTCCCGGCAACCTAGACATCACTCTAGTGCGTTGCTCCACCACATCGAATAACCACGGCCTTAGATGTCAACGCTAGAATCACAAAATACAATATAAATACCACAGCTTTTCCATCGTATAAAATGAATAATTGCAAACAGTGTGGAGATGATGGTCATTTCTACGTTCCGGGCTACATAGGATTCACTCTAGGGCGTTGCTCCACAACATCGAATAGCTACAGCCTTAGAAGTCAACGCCAGAAGCATAAAATACAATATAAATACAACAGCCTTTCCATCGTATAGCATGAGTAATAGCAACCAGTGTGAAAGTTATGGTCATATCTACGTTCCGGGCAACCTAGGCATGACGCTAGGGCGTAGCTCCTCCAGATGGAATAGGTATGGCTATAGAAGCCAATGCCTGAAACATAAAATACAGTAAAGATACAAGAGCTTCTCCATACTATAACAGGTATAATTGCAACCAGTGTGAAAGTGATGGTCATTTCTACGGTCCGGGCAACCTAGGCTCCGCTCTATGCGGGTCTCCACCAGATCGAATAGCTAGGGACTTAGAAGTCAACGCCAGAAGCATAAAATACAATAAAAATACACCAGTTGTTCCATTGTATAACAGGAATAATTGCAACCAGTGTGAAAGTACTGGTCATTTCTACGTTTCGGGCAACCTAGACTTCACTCTAGGGCATTGCTCCACCAAATCGAATAGCTAGGGCCTTAGAAGTCAACGCCCAAAGCATAAAATACAATATAAATACAACAGCTTTTCCATCGTATAAAATGAATAATTGAAAACAGTGTGAAAGTAATGGTCATTTCTACGTTCCGGGCAACCTAGGCTTCACTCTAGGGCGTAGCTCCACCAGATCGAATAGCTAGGGACTTAGAATTCAACGCCAGAAGCATTAAATACAATAAAAATACAACAGTTTTGCCATCGTATAATAGGAATAATTCCAACCAGTGTGAAGGTAATGGTCATTTCTACGTTCCGTGCAACCTAGGCGTCTCTCTAGCGCGTTCCTCCACCACATCTAATAGCTACGGCCTTAGAAGTCAACGCCATAAGCATAAAATACAATATAAATACAACAGCTTCTCCATCGTATAAAATGAATAATTGCAGACAGAGTGAAAGTAATGGTCATTCCTGCGTTCCGGGCAACCTAGGCTACTCTCTAGGGCGTTGCTCCACCAGATCGAATAGCTAGGGTCTTAGAATTCAACGCCAGATGCATAAAATACAATAAAAATACAACAGTTTTTCCATGGTATAACAGGAATAATTGCAACCAGTGTGAAAGTAATGGTCGTTTCTACGTTCGCGGCAACCTAGACTTCACTCTAGGGCGTTGCTCCACCACATCGAATAACCACGGCCTTAGATGTCAACGCTAGAATCACAAAATACAATATAAATACCACAGCTTTTCCATCGTATAAAATGAATAATTGCAAACAGTGTGGAGATGATGGTCATTTCTACGTTCCGGGATACATAGGATTCACTCTAGGGCGTTGCTCCACCACATCGAATAGCTACGGCCTTAGAAGTCAACGCCAGAAGCATAAAATACAATATAAGTACAACAGCTTTTCCATCATATAAAATGAATGATTGCAAACAGTGTGAAAGTAATGGTCATTTCTACGTTCCGGGCAACCTAGGCTTCACTCTAGGGCGTTGCTCCACCAGATCGAATACCTAGGGCCTTAGAATACAACGCCAGAAGCATAAAATACAATATAAATACAACAGCTTTTCCATTGTATAAAATGAATAATTGCAAACAGTGTGAAAGTAATGGTCATTTCTACGTTCCGGGCAACCTAGGCTCGGCTCTAGGGCGTTGCTCCACCAGATCGAATAGCTAGGGACTTAGAATTCAACACCAGATGCATAAAATGCAATAAAAATGCAACAGTTTTTCCATTGTATAACAGGAATAATTGCAAGCAGTGTGAAAGTAATGGTCATTTCTACGTTCCGTGCAACCTAGGCGTCACTCTAGCGCGTTCCTCCACCACTTCTAATAGCTACGGCCTTAGAAGTCAACGCCAGAAGCATAAAATACAATATAAATACAACAGCTTGTCCATCGTATAAAATGAATAATTGCAGACAGAGTGAAAGTAATGGTCATTGCTGCGTTCCGGGCAACCTAGGCTCCTCTCTAGGGCGTTGCTCCACCAGATCGAATAGCTAGGGACTTAGAATTCAACGCCAGATGCATAAAATACAATAAAAATGCAACAGTTTTTCCATTGTATAACAGGAATAATTGCAAGCAGTGTGAAAGTAATGGACATTTCTACGTTCCGTGCAACCTAGGAGTCACTCTAGCGCGTTGCTCCACCACATCTAATAGCTACGGCCTTAGAAGTCAACGCCAGAAGCATAAAATACAATATAAATACAACAGCTCTTCCATCGTATAAAATGAATAGTTGCAAACAGTGTGAAAGTAATGGTCATTTCTACGTTCCGGGCAACCTAGGCTTCACTCTAGGGCGTTGCTCCACCAGATCGAATAGCTAGGGCCATAGAATTCAACGCCAGAAGCATAAAATACAATATAAATACAACAGCTTTTCCATCGTATAAAATGAATAATTGCAAACAGTGTGAAAGTGATGGTCATTTCTACGTTCCGGGCAACCTAGGCTCCGCTCTAGGGCGTTGCTCCACCAGATCGAATAGCTAGGGACTTAGACTTCAACGCCAGATGCATAAAATACAATAAAAATGCAACAGTTTTTCCATTGTATAACAGGAATAATTGCAAGCAGTGTGAAAGTAATGGTCATTTCTACGTTCCGTGCAACCTAGGCGTCACTGTAGCGCGTTCCTCCACCACATCTAATAGCTACGGCCTTAGAAGTCAACGCCAGAAGCATAAAATACAATATAAATACAACAGCTCTTCCATCGTATAAAATGAATAGTTGCAAACAGTGTGAAAGTAATCGTCATTTCTACGTTCCGGGCAACCTAGGCTTCACTCTAGGGCGTTGCTCCACCAGATCGAATAGCTAGGGCCTTAGAAGTCAACGCCAGAAGCATAAAATGCAATAAAAATACAGCAGTTTTTCCGTCGTATAACAGGAGTAATTGCAACCAGAGTGAAGGTGATAGTCATTTCTACGTTTCGGGCAACCTAGGCTTCACTCTAGGGCGTTGGTCAACCAGAGCATATAGTTAGGGCCTAAGAAGTCAACGTTAGAATCATAAAATACAAAATAAATACAACAGTTTTTCCATCGCATAAAAAGTATAATTGCAACCAGAGTGAAGGTGATGGTCATTTTTACGTTCCGGGCAACCTAGGCTTCACTCTACGGCGTTGCTTCACCAGATCGAATAGTTAGGGCCTTACAAGTCAACGCCGGAAGCATAAAATACAATAAAGATGCAACAGTTTTTCTATCGTATAAGAGGAATAATTACAACCAGTGTGAAAGTAATGGTCATTGCTGCGTTCCGGGCAACCTAGGCTTCACTCTAGGGCGTTGCTCCACCAGATCGAATAGCTAGGGACTTAGAATTCAACTCAAGAAGCATAAAATACAATAAAAATACAACAGTTTTTCCATGGTATAACAGGAATAATTGCAACCAGTGTGAAAATAATGGTCCTTTCTACGTTCCCGGCAACCTAGGCTTCACTCTACGGCGTTGCTCCACCAGATCGAATAGTTAGGGCCTTACAAGTGAACGCCGGAAGCATAAAATACAATAAAGATGCAACAGTTTTTCCATCGTATAAAATGAATAGTTGCAAACAGTGTGAAAGTAATGGTCATTTCTACGTTCCGGGCAACCTAGGCTCCGCTATAGGGCGTTGCTCCACCAGATCGAATAGCTAGGAACTTAGACTTCAACGCCAGATGCATAAAATACAATAAAAATGCAGCAGTTTTTCCATTGTATAACAGGAATAATTGCAAGCAGTGTGAAAGTAATGGTCATTTCTACGTTCCGTGCAACCTAGGCGTCACTCTAGCGCGTTCCTCCACCACATCTAATAGCTACGGCCTTAGAAGTCAACGCCAGAAGCATAAAAAACAGTAAAAGTACAACAGTTTTTCCATGGTACAACAGGAATAATTGCAACCAGTGTGAAAGTAATGGTCGTTTCTACGTTCCCGGCAACCTACACATCACTCTAGGGCGTTGCTCCACCACATCGAATAACCACGGCCTTAGATGTCAACGCCAGAATCACAAAATGCAATATAAATACCACAGCTTTTCCATCGTATAAAATGAATAATTGCAAACAGTGTGGAGATGATGGTCAGTTCTACGTTCCGGGGTACATAGGATTCACTCTAGGGCGTTGCTCCACCACATCGAATAGCTACAGCCTTAGAAGTCAACGCCAGATGCATAAAATACAATATAAATACAACAGCCTTTCCATCGTATAGCATGAGTAATAGCAACCATTGTGGAAGTAATGGTCATATCTACGTTCCGCGCAACCTAGGCATGACGCTAGGGCGTTGCTCCTCCAGATGGAATAGGTATGGCTATAGAAGCCAATGCCTGAAGCATAAAATACAGTAAAGATACAAGAGCTTCTCCATACTATAACAGGTATAATTGCAACCAGTGTGAAAGTGATGGTCATTTCTACGTTCCGGGCAACCTAGGCTCCGCTCTATGCAGGTCTCCACCAGATCGAATAGCTAGGGACTTAGAAGTCCACGCCAGAAGCATAAAATTCAATAAAAATACAACAGTTGTTGCATTGTATAACAGGAATAATTGCAACCAGTGTCAAAGTACTGGTCATTTCTACGTTTCGGGCAACCTAGACTTCACTCTACGGCGTTGCTCCACCAAATCGAATAGCTAGGGCCTTAGAAGTCAACGCCCAAAGCATAAAATACAATATAAATACAACAGCTTTTCCATCGTATAAAATGAATAATTGCAAACAGTGTGAAAGTAATGGTCATTTCTACGTTCCGGGCAACCTAGGCTTCACTCTAGGGCGTAGCTCCACCAGATCGAATAGCTAGGGACTTAGAATTCAACGCCAGAAGCATAAAATACAATAAAAATACAACAGTCTTGCCATCGTATAATAGGAATAATTCCAACCAGTGTGAAGGTAATGGTCATATCTACGTTCCGTGCAACCTAGGTGTCTCTCTAGCGCGTTCCTCCACCACATCTAATAGCTACGGCCTTAGAAGTCAACGCCATAAGCATAAAATACAATATAAATACAACAGCTTCTCCATCGTATAAAATGAATAATTGCAGACAGAGTGAAAGTAATGGTCATTGCTGCGTTCCGGGCAACCTATGCTCCGCCCTAGGTTGTTGCTCCACCAGATCGAATAGCTAGGGACTTAGAATTCAACGCCAGATGAATAAAATAAAATAAAAATGCAACAGTTTTTCCATTGTATAACAGGAATAATTGCAAGCAGTTTGAAAGTAATGGTCATTTCTACGCTCCGTGCAACCTAGGCGTCACTGTAGCGCGTTCCTCCACCACATCTAATAGCTACGGCCTTAGAAGTCAACGCCAGAAGCATAAAATACAATATAAATACAACAGCTTTTCCATCGTATAGAATGAATCATTGCAAACAGTGTGAAAGTCATGGTCGTTTCTACGTTCCGGGAAACCTAGCCTTCCCTTTAGGGCGTTACTTCACCACATCGAATAGCTACGGCCTTAGAAGTCAACGCCAGAAGCATAAAATGCTATAAAAATACAGCAGTTTTTCCGTCGTATAACAGGAGTAATTGCAACCAGAGTGAAGGTGATGGTCATTTCTACGTTCCGGGCAACCTAGGCTTCACTCTAGGGCGTTGGTCAACCAGAGCGTATAGTAAGGGCCTAAGAAGTCAACGTTAGAATCATAAAATACAAAATAAATACAACAGTTTTTCCATCGCATAAAAAGTATAATTGCAACCAGTGTGAAAACTATGGTCACTTCTACGTTCCGGGCAACCTCGGCTTCACCCTACGGCGTTGCTCTACCAGATCGAAGAGTGAGAGCCTTAGACGTCAACACCAGAAGCAGAAAATGCAATAAAAATGCAACAGTTTTTCCATCGATTAGCATGAATAATTGCAACCAGAGTGAAGGTGATGGTCATTTTTACGTTCCGGGCAACCTAGGCTTCACTCTACGGCGTTGCTCCACCAGATCGAATAGCTAGGGACTTAGAATTCAACTCAAGAAGCATAAAATACAATAAAAATACAACAGTTTTTCCATGGTATAACAGGAATAATTGCAACCAGTGTGAAAATAGTGGTCGTTTCTACGTTCCCGGCAACCTAGGCTTCACTCTACGGCGTTGCTCCACCAGATCGAATAGTTAGGGCCTTACAAGTCAACGCCGGAAGCATAAAATACAATAAAGATGCAACAGTTTTTCCATCGTATAAAATGAATAGTTGCAAACAGTGTGAAAGTAATGGTCATTTCTACGTTCCGGGCAACCTAGGCTCCGCTATAGGGCGTTGCTCCACCAGATCGAATAGCTAGGGACTTAGACTTCAACGCCAGATGCATAAAATACAATAAAAATGCAGCAGTTTTTCCATCGTATAATAGGAATAATTCCAACCAGTGTGAAGGTAATGGTCATTTCTACGTTCCGTGCAACCTAGGTGTCTCTCTAGCGCGTTCCTCCACCACATCTAATAGCTACGGCCTTAGAAGTCAACGCCATAAGCATAAAATACAATATAAATACAACAGCTTCTCCATCGTATAAAATGAATAATTGCAGACAGAGTGAAAGTAATGGTCATTGCTGCGTTCCGGGCAACCTATGCTCCGCCCTAGGTTGTTGCTCCACCAGATCGAATAGCTAGGGACTTAGAATTCAACGCCAGATGAATAAAATAAAATAAAAATGCAACAGTTTTTCCATTGTATAACAGGAATAATTGCAAGCAGTTTGAAAGTAATGGTCATTTCTACGCTCCGTGCAACCTAGGCGTCACTGTAGCGCGTTCCTCCACCACATCTAATAGCTACGGCCTTAGAAGTCAACGCCAGAAGCATAAAATACAATATAAATACAACAGCTTTTCCATCGTATAGAATGAATCATTGCAAACAGTGTGAAAGTCATGGTCGTTTCTACGTTCCGGGAAACCTAGCCTTCCCTCTAGGGCGTTACTTCACCACATCGAATAGCTACGGCCTTAGAAGTCAACGCCAGAAGCATAAAATGCTATAAAAATACAGCAGTTTTTCCGTCGTATAACAGGAGTAATTGCAACCAGAGTGAAGGTGATGGTCATTTCTACGTTCCGGGCAACCTAGGCTTCACTCTAGGGCGTTGGTCAACCAGAGCGTATAGTAAGGGCCTAAGAAGTCAACGTTAGAATCATAAAATACAAAATAAATACAACAGTTTTTCCATCGCATAAAAAGTATAATTGCAACCAGTGTGAAAACTATGGTCACTTCTACGTTCCGGGCAACCTCGGCTTCACCCTACGGCGTTGCTCTACCAGATCAAAGAGTGAGAGCCTTAGACGTCAACACCAGAATCAGAAAATGCAATAAAAATGCAACAGTTTTTCCATCGATTAGCATGAATAATTGCAACCAGAGTGAAGGTGATGCTCATTTTTACGTTCCGGGCAACCTAGGCTTCACTCTACGGCGTTGCTTCACCAGATCGAATAGTTAGGGCCTTACAAGTCAACGCCGGAAGCATAAAATACAATAAAGATGCAACAGTTTTTCCATCGTTTAAGAGGAATAATTACAACCAGTGTGAAAGTGATGGTCATTGCTGCGTTCCGGGCAACCTAGGCTTCACTCTAGGGCGTTGCTCCACCAGATCGAATAGCTAGGGACTTAGAATTCAACTCAAGAAGCATAACATACAATAAAAATACAACAGTTTTTCCATGGTATAACAGGAATAATTGCAACCAGTGTGAAAATAATGGTCGTATCTACGTTCCCGGCAACCTAGGCTTCACTCTACGGCGTTGCTTCACCAGATCGAATAGTTAGGGCCTTACAAGTCAACGCCGGAAGCATAAAATACAATAAAGATGCAACAGTTTTTCAATCGTATAAGAGGAATAATTACAACCAGTGTGAAAGTAATGGTCATTGCTGCGTTCCGGGCAACCTAGGCTTCACTCTAGGGCGTTGCTCCACCAGATTGAATAGCTAGGGACTTAGAATTCAACTCAAGAAGCATAAAATACAATAAAAATACAACAGTTTTTCCATGGTATAACAGGCATAATTGCAACCAGTGTGAAAATAATGGTCGTTTCTACGTTCCCGGCAACCTAGGCTTCACTCTACGGCGTTGCTTCACCAGATCGAATAGTTAGGGCCTTACAAGTCAACGCCGGAAGCATAAAGTACAATAAAGATGCAACAGTTTATCCATCGTATAAGAGGAATAATTACAACCAGTGTGAAAGTAATGGTCATTGCTGCGTTCCGGGCAACCTAGGCTCCTCTCTAGGGCGTTGCTCCACCAGATCGAATAGCTAGGGTCTTAGAATTCAACGCCAGATGCATAAAATACAATAAAAATGCAACAGTTTTTCCATCGTATAAAGCGAATAGTTGCAAACAGCGTGAAAGTAATGGTCATTTCTACGTTCCGGGCAACCTAGGCTTCACTCTAGGGCGTTGCTCCACCAGATCGAATAGCTAGGGCCTTAGAATTCAACGCCAGAAGCATAAAATACAATATAAATACAACAGCTTTTCCATCGTATAAAATGAATAATTGCAAACAGTGTGAAAGTAATGGTCATTTCTACGCTCCGTGCAACCTAGGCGTCACTGTAGCGCGTTCCTCCACCACATCTAATAGCTACGGCCTTAGAAGTCAACGCCAGAAGCATAAAATACAATATAAATACAACAGCTTTTCCATCGTATAAAATGAATAATTGCAAACAGTGTGAAAGTCATGGTCGTTTCTACGTTCCGGGAAACCTAGCCTTCACTCCAGGGCGTTACTTCACCACATCGAATAGCTACGGCCTTAGAAGTCAACGCCAGAAGCATAAAATGCTATAAAAATACAGCAGTTTTTCCGTCGTATAACAGGAGTAATTGCAGCCAGAGTGAAGGTGATGGTCATTTCTACGTTTCGGGCAACCTAGGCTTCACTCTAGGGCGTTGGTCAACCAGAGCGTATAGTTAGGGCCTAAGAAGTCAACGTTAGAATCATAAAATACAAAATAAATACAACAGTTTTTCCATCGCATAAAAAGTATAAT
Organism: Calliopsis andreniformis; assembly: GCF_051401765.1. Taxonomy (NCBI): domain Eukaryota; kingdom Metazoa; phylum Arthropoda; class Insecta; order Hymenoptera; family Andrenidae; genus Calliopsis; species Calliopsis andreniformis. Next base: position 1,138,909 of record NW_027480423.1, on the reverse strand, counting down.
TGCAACCAGTGTGAAAGCTATGGTCACTTCTACGTTCCGGGCAACCTCGGCTTCACCCTAGGGCGTTGCTCTACCAGATCGAAGAGTGAGAGCCTTAGACGTCAACACCAGAAGCAGAAAATGCAATAAAAATGCAACAGTTTTTCCATCGATTAGCATGAATAATTGCAACCAGAGTGAAGGTGATGGTCATTTTTACGTTCCGGGCAACCTAGGCTTCACTCTACGGCGTTGCTTCACCAGATCGAATAGTTAGGGCCTTACAAGTCAACGCCGGAAGCATAAAATACAATAAAGATGCAACAGTTTTTCCATCGTATAAGAGGAATAATTACAACCAGTGTGAAAGTAATGGGCATTGCTGCGTTCCGGGCAACCTAGGCTTCACTCTAGGGCGTTGCTCCACCAGATCGAATAGCTAGGGACTTAGAATTCAACTCAAGAAGCATAAAATACAATAAAAATACAACAGTTTTTCCATGGTATAACAGGAATAATTGCAACCAGTGTGAAAACAATGGTCGTTTCTACGTTCCCGGCAACCTAGGCTTCACTCTACGGCGTTGCTTCACCAGATCGAATAGTTAGGGCCTTACAAGTCAACGCCGGAAGCATAAAATACAATAAAGATGCAACAGTTTTTCCATCGTATAAGAGGAATAATTACAACCAGTGTGAAAGTAATGGTCATTGCTGCGTTCCGGGCAACCTAGGCTTCACTCTAGGGCGTTGCTCCACCAGATCGAATAGCTAGGGACTTAGAATTCAACTCAAGAAGCATAAAATACAATAAAAATACAACAGTTTTTCCATGGTATAACGGGAATAATTGCAACCAGTGTGAAAATAATGGTCGTTTCTACGTTCCCGGCAACCTAGGCTTCACTCTACGGCGTTGCTTCACCAGATCGAATAGTTAGGGCCTTACAAGTCAACGCCGGAAGCATAAAATACAATAAAGATGCAACAGTTTTTCCATCGTATAAAATGAATAGTTGCAAACAGCGTGAAAGTAATGGTCATTTCTACGTTCCGGGCAACCTAGGCTTCACTCTAGGGCGTTGCTCCACCAGATCGAATAGCTAGGGCCTTAGAATTCAACGCCAGAAGCATAAAATACAATATAAATACAACAGCTTTTCCATCGTATAAAATGAATAATTGCAAACAGTGTGAAAGTAATGGTCCTTTCTACGTTCCGGGCAACCTAGGCTCCGCTATAGGGCGTTGCTCCACCAGATCGAATAGCTAGGGACTTAGACTTCAACGCCAGATGCATAAAATACAATATAAATACAACAGCTCTTCCATCGTATAAAATGAATAATTGCAAACAGTGTGAAAGTGATCGTCATTTCTACGTTCCGGGCAACCTAGGCTCCTCCCTAGTGCGTTGCTCCACCAGATCGAATAGCTAGGGTCTTAGAATTCAACGCCAGATGCATAAAATACAATAAAAATGCAACAGTTTTTCCATTGTATAACAGGAATAATTGCAAGCAGTGTGAAAGTAATGATGATTTCTACGATCCGTGCAACCTAGGCGTCACTCTAGCGCGTTGCTCCACCACATCTAATAGCTACGGCCTTAGCAGTCAACGCCAGAAGCATAAAATACAATATAAATACAACAGCTTTTCCATCGTATAAAATGAATAATTGCAAACAGTGTGAAAGTAATGGTCATTTTTACGTTCCGGGCAACCTAGGCTTCACTCTAGGGCGTAGCTCCACCAGATCGAATAGCTAGGTCCTTAGAAGTCAACGCTAGAAGCATAAAATACAATATAAATCCAACAGCTTTTCCATCGAATAACAGGAATGATTGCAACCAGAGTGAAAGTAATTGTCGTTTCTACGTTCCGGGCAACCTAGGCTTCACTCTATGGCGTTGCCCCCCCACATCGAATAGCTACGGCCTTAGAAGTCAAAGCCAGAAGCATAAAATACAATAAAAATACAACAGCTTTTCCATCGTATAACAGGAATAATTACAACCAGTGTCAAAGTAATGCTCGTTTCTACGTACTGGGCAACCTAGGCTTCACTCTAGGGCGTTTCTCCACCACATCGAATAGCTACGGCCTTAGAAGTCAACGCCAGAAGCATAAAACACAATATAAATACAACAGCTTTTCCATTGTATAAACTGAATAATTGCAAACAATGTGAAGATGATGGTCATTTCTACGATCCGGGCTACCTAGGCTTCACTCTAGGGCGTTGCTCCACCACATCGAATAGCTACGGCCTTAGAAGTCAACGCCAGAAGCATAAAATACAATATAAATACAACTGCTCTTCCATCGTATCAAATGAATAATTGCAAACAGTGTGAAAGTAATGGTCATTTCTACGCTCCGGGCAACCTAGGCTTCACTCTAGGGCGTTGCTCCTCCAGATCGAATCGCTAGGGCCTTAGAATTCAACGCCAGAAGCATAAAATACAATATAAATACAACAGTTTTTCCATCGTATAACAGGAATAATTGCAAACAGTGTGAAGGTAGTGGCCATTTCTGCGCTCCGGGCTACCTAGGCTACACTCTAGGGCGTTGCTACACCAGATCGAATAGCTAGGGCCTTAGAATTCAACGCCAGAAGCATAAAATACAGTATAAATACAACAGCTTTTCCATCGTATAAAATGAATAATTGCAAACAGTGTGAAAGTAATGGTCATTTCTACGTTCCGTGCAACCTAGGCGTCACTCTAGCGCGTTCCTCCACCACATCTAATAGCTACGGCCTTAGAAGTCAACGCCAGAAGCATAAAAAACAATAAAAGTACAACAGTTTTTCCATGGTACTACAGGAATAATTGCAACCAGTGTGAAAGTAATGGTCGTTTCTACGTTCCCGGCAACCTAGGCTTCACTCTAGGGCGTTGCTCCACCACATCGAATAACCACGGCCTTAGATGTCAACGCCAGAATCACAAAATGCAATATAAATACCATAGCTTTTCCATCGTATAAAATGAATAATTGCAAACAGTGTGGAGACGATGGTCATTTCTACGTTCCGAGGTACATAGGATTCACTCTAGGGCGTTGCTCCACCACATCGAATAGCTACAGCCTTAGAAGTCAACGCCAGATGCATAAAATACAATATAAATACAACAGCCTTTCCATCCTGTAGCATGAGTAATAGCAACCATTGTGGAAGTTATGGTCATATCTACGTTCCGCGCAACCTAGGCATGACGCTAGGGCGTTGCTGCTCCAGATGGAATAGGTATGGCTATAGAAGCCAATGCATGAAGCATAAAATACAGTAAAGATACAAGAGCTTCTCCATACTATAACAGGTATAATTGCAACCAGTGTGAAAGTGATGGTCATTTCTACGTTCCGGGCAACCTAGGCTCCGCTCTAGGTTGTTGCTCCACAAGATCGAATAGCTAGGGACTTAGAATTCAACGCCAGATGCATAAAATAAAATAAAAATGCAACAGTTTTTCCATTGTATAACAGGAATAATTGCAAGCAGTTTGAAAGTAATGGTCATTTCTACGCTCCGTGCAACCTAGGCGTCACTGTAGCGCGTTCCTCCACCACATCTAATAGCTACGGCCTTAGAAGTCAACGCCAGAAGCATAAAATACAATATAAATACAACAGCTTCTCCATCGTATAAAATGAATAATTGCAGACAGAGTGAAAGTAATGGTCATTGCTGCGTTCCGGGCAACCTATGCTCCGCCCTAGGTTGTTGCTCCACCAGATCGAATAGCTAGGGACTTAGAATTCAACGCCAGATGAATAAAATAAAATAAAAATGCAACAGTTTTTCCATTGTATAACAGGAATAATTGCAAGCAGTTTGAAAGTAATGGTCATTTCTACGCTCCGTGCAACCTAGGCGTCACTGTAGCGCGTTCCTCCACCACATCTAATAGCTACGGCCTTAGAAGTCAACGCCAGAAGCATAAAATACAATATAAATACAACAGCTTTTCCATCGTATAGAATGAATCATTGCAAACAGTGTGAAAGTCATGGTCGTTTCTACGTTCCGGGAAACCTAGCCTTCCCTCTAGGGCGTTACTTCACCACATCGAATAGCTACGGCCTTAGAAGTCAACGCCAGAAGCATAAAATGCTATAAAAATACAGCAGTTTTTCCGTCGTATAACAGGAGTAATTGCAACCAGAGTGAAGGTGATGGTCATTTCTACGTTCCGGGCAACCTAGGCTTCACTCTAGGGCGTTGGTCAACCAGAGCGTATAGTAAGGGCCTAAGAAGTCAACGTTAGAATCATAAAATACAAAATAAATACAACAGTTTTTCCATCGCATAAAAAGTATAATTGCAACCAGTGTGAAAACTATGGTCACTTCTACGTTCCGGGCAACCTCGGCTTCACCCTACGGCGTTGCTCTACCAGATCGAAGAGTGAGAGCCTTAGACGTCAACACCAGAAGCAGAAAATGCAATAAAAATGCAACAGTTTTTCCATCGATTAGCATGAATAATTGCAACCAGAGTGAAGGTGATGGTCATTTTTACGTTCCGGGCAACCTAGGCTTCACTCTACGGCGTTGCTCCACCAGATCGAATAGCTAGGGACTTAGAATTCAACTCAAGAAGCATAAAATACAATAAAAATACAACAGTTTTTCCATGGTATAACGGGAATAATTGCAACCAGTGTGAAAATAATGGTCGTTTCTACGTTCCCGGCAACCTAGGCTTCACTCTACGGCGTTGCTCCACCAGATCGAATAGTTAGGGCCTTACAAGTCAACGCCGGAAGCATAAAATACAATAAAGATGCAACAGTTTTTCCATCGTATAAAATGAATAGTTGCAAACAGTGTGAAAGTAATGGTCATTTCTACGTTCCGGGCAACCTAGGCTCCGCTATAGGGCGTTGCTCCACCAGATCGAATAGCTAGGGACTTAGACTTCAACGCCAGATGCATAAAATACAATAAAAATGCAGCAGTTTTTCCATCGTATAATAGGAATAATTCCAACCAGTGTGAAGGTAATGGTCATTTCTACGTTCCGTGCAACCTAGGTGTCTCTCTAGCGCGTTCCTCCACCACATCTAATAGCTACGGCCTTAGAAGTCAACGCCATAAGCATAAAATACAATATAAATACAACAGATTCTCCATCGTATAAAATGAATAATTGCAGACAGAGTGAAAGTAATGGTCATTGCTGCGTTCCGGGCAACCTATGCTCCGCCCTAGGTTGTTGCTCCACCAGATCGAATAGCTAGGGACTTAGAATTCAACGCCAGATGAATAAAATAAAATAAAAATGCAACAGTTTTTCCATTGTATAACAGGAATAATTGCAAGCAGTTTGAAAGTAATGGTCATTTCTACGCTCCGTGCAACCTAGGCGTCACTGTAGCGCGTTCCTCCACCACATCTAATAGCTACGGCCTTAGAAGTCAACGCCAGAAGCATAAAATACAATATAAATACAACAGCTTTTCCATCGTATAGAATGAATCATTGCAAACAGTGTGAAAGTCATGGTCGTTTCTACGTTCCGGGAAACCTAGCCTTCCCTCTAGGGCGTTACTTCACCACATCGAATAGCTACGGCCTTAGAAGTCAACGCCAGAAGCATAAAATGCTATAAAAATACAGCAGTTTTTCCGTCGTATAACAGGAGTAATTGCAACCAGAGTGAAGGTGATGGTCATTTCTACGTTCCGGGCAACCTAGGCTTCACTCTAGGGCGTTGGTCAACCAGAGCGTATAGTAAGGGCCTAAGAAGTCAACGTTAGAATCATAAAATACAAAATAAATACAACAGTTTTTCCATCGCATAAAAAGTATAATTGCAACCAGTGTGAAAACTATGGTCACTTCTACGTTCCGGGCAACCTCGGCTTCACCCTACGGCGTTGCTCTACCAGATCAAAGAGTGAGAGCCTTAGACGTCAACACCAGAATCAGAAAATGCAATAAAAATGCAACAGTTTTTCCATCGATTAGCATGAATAATTGCAACCAGAGTGAAGGTGATGCTCATTTTTACGTTCCGGGCAACCTAGGCTTCACTCTACGGCGTTGCTTCACCAGATCGAATAGTTAGGGCCTTACAAGTCAACGCCGGAAGCATAAAATACAATAAAGATGCAACAGTTTTTCCATCGTTTAAGAGGAATAATTACAACCAGTGTGAAAGTGATGGTCATTGCTGCGTTCCGGGCAACCTAGGCTTCACTCTAGGGCGTTGCTCCACCAGATCGAATAGCTAGGGACTTAGAATTCAACTCAAGAAGCATAACATACAATAAAAATACAACAGTTTTTCCATGGTATAACAGGAATAATTGCAACCAGTGTGAAAATAATGGTCGTATCTACGTTCCCGGCAACCTAGGCTTCACTCTACGGCGTTGCTTCACCAGATCGAATAGTTAGGGCCTTACAAGTCAACGCCGGAAGCATAAAATACAATAAAGATGCAACAGTTTTTCCATCGTATAAGAGGAATAATTACAACCAGTGTGAAAGTAATGGTCATTGCTGCGTTCCGGGCAACCTAGGCTTCACTCTAGGGCGTTGCTCCACCAGATCGAATAGCTAGGGACTTAGAATTCAACTCAAGAAGCATAAAATACAATAAAAATACAACAGTTTTTCCATGGTATAACAGGAATAATTGCAACCAGTGTGAAAATAATGGTCGTTTCTACGTTCCCGGCAACCTAGGCTTCACTCTACGGCGTTGCTTCACCAGATCGAATAGTTAGGGCCTTACAAGTCAACGCCGGAAGCATAAAGTACAATAAAGATGCAACAGTTTTTCCATCGTATAAGAGGAATAATTACAACCAGTGTGAAAGTAATGGTCATTGCTGCGTTCCGGGCAACCTAGGCTCCTCTCTAGGGCGTTGCTCCACCAGATCGAATAGCTAGGGTCTTAGAATTCAACGCCAGATGCATAAAATACAATAAAAATGCAACAGTTTTTCCATCGTATAAAACGAATAGTTGCAAACAGCGTGAAAGTAATGGTCATTTCTACGTTCCGGGCAACCTAGGCTTCACTCTAGGGCGTTGCTCCACCAGATCGAATAGCTAGGGCCTTAGAATTCAACGCCAGAAGCATAAAATACAATATAAATACAACAGCTTTTCCATCGTATAAAATGAATAATTGCAAACAGTGTGAAAGTAATGGTCATTTCTACGTTCCGTGCAACCTAGGCGTCACTCTAGCGCGTTCCTCCACCACATCTAATAGCTACGGCCTTAGAAGTCATCGCCAGAAGCATAAAAAACAATAAAAGTACAACAGTTTTTCCATGGTACAACAGGAATAATTGCAACCAGTGTGAAAGTAATGGTCGTTTCTACGTTCCCGGCAACCTAGGCTTCACTCTAGGGCGTTGCTCCACCACATCGAATAACCACGGCCTTAGATGTCAACGCCAGAATCACAAAATGCAATATAAATACCACAGCTTTTCCATCGTATAAAATGAATAATTGCAAACAGTGTGGAGATGATGGTCATTTCTACGTTCCGAGGTACATAGGATTCACTCTAGGGCGTTGCTCCACCACATCGAATAGCTACAGCCTTAGAAGTCAACGCCAGATGCATAAAATACAATATAAATACAACAGCCTTTCCATCGTGTAGCATGAGTAATAGCAACCATTGTGGAAGTTATGGTCATATCTACGTTCCGCGCAACCTAGGCATGACGCTAGGGCGTTGCTGCTCCAGATGGAATAGGTATGGCTATAGAAGCCAATGCATGAAGCATAAAATACAGTAAAGATACAAGAGCTTCTCCATACTATAACAGGTATAATTGCAACCAGTGTGAAAGTGATGGTCATTTCTACGTTCCGGGCAACCTAGGCTCCGCTCTAGGTTGTTGCTCCACCAGATCGAATAGCTAGGGACTTAGAATTCAACGCCAGATGCATAAAATAAAATAAAAATGCAACAGTTTTTCCATTGTATAACAGGAATAATTGCAAGCAGTTTGAAAGTAATGGTCATTTCTACGCTCCGTGCAACCTAGGCGTCACTGTAGCGCGTTCCTCCACCACATCTAATAGCTACGGCCTTAGAAATCAACGCCAGAAGCATAAAATACAATATAAATACAACAGCTTTTCCATCGTATAAAATGAATAATTGCAAACAGTGTGAAAGTCATGGTCGTTTCTACGTTCCGGGAAACCTAGCCTTCACTCCAGGGCGTTACTTCACCACATCGAATAGCTACGGCCTTAGAAGTCAACGCCAGAAGCATAAAATGCTATAAAAATACAGCAGTTTTTCCGTCGTATAACAGGAGTAATTGCAGCCAGAGTGAAGGTGATGGTCATTTCTACGTTTCGGGCAACCTAGGCTTCAGTCTAGGGCGTTGGTCAACCAGAGCGTATAGTTAGGGCCTAAGAAGTCAACGTTAGAATCATAAAATACAAAATAAATACAACAGTTTTTCCATCGCATAAAAAGTATAATTGCAACCAGTGTGAAAGCTATGGTCACTTCTACGTTCCGGGCAACCTCGGCTTCACCCTAGGGCGTTGCTCTACCAGATCGAAGAGTGAGAGCCTTAGACGTCAACACCAGAAGCAGAAAATGCAATAAAAATGCAACAGTTTTTCCATCGATTAGCATGAATAATTGCAACCAGAGTGAAGGTGATGGTCATTTTTACGTTCCGGGCAACCTAGGCTTCACTCTACGGCGTTGCTCCACCAGATCGAATAGCTAGGGACTTAGAATTCAACTCAAGAAGCATAAAATACAATAAAAATACAACAGTTTTTCCATGGTATAACAGGAATAATTGCAACCAGTGTGAAAATAATGGTCGTTTCTACGTTCCCGGCAACCTAGGCTTCACTCTACGGCGTTGCTCCACCAGATCGAATAGTTAGGGCCTTACAAGTCAACGCCGGAAGCATAAAATACAATAAAGATGCAACAGTTTTTCCATCGTATAAAATGAATAGTTGCAAACAGTGTGAAAGTAATGGTCATTTCTACGTTCCGGGCAACCTAGGCTCCGCTATAGGGCGTTGCTCCACCAGATCGAATAGCTAGGGACTTAGACTTCAACGCCAGATGCATAAAATACAATAAAAATGCAGCAGTTTTTCCATTGTATAACAGGAATAATTGCAAGCAGTGTGAAAGTAATGGTCATTTCTACGTTCCGTGCAACCTAGGCGTCACTCTAGCGCGTTCCTCCACCACATCTAATAGCTACGGCCTTAGAAGTCAACGCCAGAAGCATAAAAAACAGTAAAAGTACAACAGTTTTTCCATGGTACAACAGGAATAATTGCAACCAGTGTGAAAGTAATGGTCGTTTCTACGTTCCCGGCAACCTACACTTCACTCTAGGGCGTTGCTCCACCACATCGAATAACCACGGCCTTAGATGTCAACGCCAGAATCACAAAATGCAATATAAATACCACAGCTTTTCCATCGTATAAAATGAATAATTGCAAACAGTGTGGAGATGATGGTCAGTTCTACGTTCCGGGGTACATAGGATTCACTCTAGGGCGTTGCTCCACCACATCGAATAGCTACAGCCTTAGAAGTCAACGCCAGATGCATAAAATACAATATAAATACAACAGCCTTTCCATCCTATAGCATGAGTAATAGCAACCATTGTGGAAGTTATGGTCATATCTACGTTCCGCGCAACCTAGGCATGACGCTAGGGCGTTGCTCCTCCAGATGGAATAGGTATGGCTATAGAAGCCAATGCCTGAAGCATAAAATACAGTAAAGATACAAGAGCTTCTCCATACTATAACAGGTATAATTGCAACCAGTGTGAAAGTGATGGTCATTTCTACGTTCCGGGCAACCTAGGCTCCGCTCTATGCAGGTCTCCACCAGATCGAATAGCTAGGGACTTAGAAGTCCACGCCAGAAGCATAAAATTCAATAAAAATACAACTGTTGTTGCATTGTATAACAGGAATAATTGCAACCAGTGTCAAAGTACTGGCCATTTCTACGTTTCGGGCAACCTAGACTTCACTCTACGGCGTTGCTCCACCAAATCGAATAGCTAGGGCCTTAGAAGTCAACGCCCAAAGCATAAAATACAATATAAATACAACAGCTTTTCCATCGTATAAAATGAATAATTGCAAACAGTGTGAAAGTAATGGTCATTTCTACGATCCGGGCAACCTAGGCTTCACTCTAGGGCGTAGCTCCACCAGATGGAATAGCTAGGGACTTAGAATTCAACGCCAGAAGCATAAAATACAATAAAAATACAACAGTCTTGCCATCGTATAATAGGAATAATTCCAACCAGTGTGAAGGTAATGGTCATTTCTACGTTCCGTGCAACCTAGGTGTCTCTCTAGCGCGTTCCTCCACCACATCTAATAGCTACGGCCTTAGAAGTCAACGCCAGAAGCATAAAATACAATATAAATACAACAGCTTTTCCATCGTATAGAATGAATCATTGCAAACAGTGTGAAAGTCATGGTCGTTTCTACGTTCCGGGAAACCTAGCCTTCCCTCTAGGGCGTTACTTCACCACATCGAATAGCTACGGCCTTAGAAGTCAACGCCAGAAGCATAAAATGCTATAAAAATACAGCAGTTTTTCCGTCGTATAACAGGAGTAATTGCAACCAGAGTGAAGGTGATGGTCATTTCTACGTTCCGGGCAACCTAGGCTTCACTCTAGGGCGTTGGTCAACCAGAGCGTATAGTAAGGGCCTAAGAAGTCAACGTTAGAATCATAAAATACAAAATAAATACAACAGTTTTTCCATCGCATAAAAAGTATAATTGCAACCAGTGTGAAAACTATGGTCACTTCTACGTTCCGGGCAACCTCGGCTTCACCCTACGGCGTTGCTCTACCAGATCGAAGAGTGAGAGCCTTAGACGTCAACACCAGAATCAGAAAATGCAATAAAAATGCAACAGTTTTTCCATCGATTAGCATGAATAATTGCAACCAGAGTGAAGGTGATGGTCATTTTTACGTTCCGGGCAACCTAGGCTTCACTCTACGGCGTTGCTTCACCAGATCGAATAGTTAGGGCCTTACAAGTCAACGCCGGAAGCATAAAATACAATAAAGATGCAACAGTTTTTCCATCGTATAAGAGGAATAATTACAACCAGTGTGAAAGTGATGGTCATTGCTGCGTTCCGGGCAACCTAGGCTTCACTCTAGGGCGTTGCTCCACCAGATCGTATAGCTAGGGACTTAGAATTCAACTCAAGAAGCATAACATACAATAAAAATACAACAGTTTTTCCATGGTATAACAGGAATAATTGCAACCAGTGTGAAAATAATGGTCGTATCTACGTTCCCGGCAACCTAGGCTTCACTCTACGGCGTTGCTTCACCAGATCGAATAGTTAGGGCCTTACAAGTCAACGCCGGAAGCATAAAATACAATAAAGATGCAACAGTTTTTCCATCGTATAAGAGGAATAATTACAACCAGTGTGAAAGTAATGGTCATTGCTGCGTTCCGGGCAACCTAGGCTTCACTCTAGGGCGTTGCTCCACCAGATCGAATAGCTAGGGACTTAGAATTCAACTCAAGAAGCATAAAATACAATAAAAATACAACAGTTTTTCCATGGTATAACAGGAATAATTGCAACCAGTGTGAAAATAATGGTCGTTTCTACGTTCCCGGCAACCTAGGCTTCACTCTACGGCGTTGCTTCACCAGATCGAATAGTTAGGGCCTTACAAGTCAACGCCGGAAGCATAAAGTACAATAAAGATGCAACAGTTTTTCCATCGTATAAGAGGAATAATTACAACCAGTGTGAAAGTAATGGTCATTGCTGCGTTCCGGGCAACCTAGGCTCCTCTCTAGGGCGTTGCTCCACCAGATCGAATAGCTAGGGTCTTAGAATTCAACGCCAGATGCATAAAATACAATAAAAATGCAACAGTTTTTCCATCGTATAAAACGAATAGTTGCAAACAGCGTGAAAGTAATGGTCATTTCTACGTTCCGGGCAACCTAGGCTTCACTCTAGGGCGTTGCTCCACCAGATCGAATAGCTAGGGCCTTAGAATTCAACGCCAGAAGCATAAAATACAATATAAATACAACAGCTTTTCCATCGTATAAAATGAATAATTGCAAACAGTGTGAAAGTAATGGTCATTTCTACGTTCCGTGCAACCTAGGCGTCACTCTAGCGCGTTCCTCCACCACATCTAATAGCTACGGCCTTAGAAGTCAACGCCAGAAGCATAAAAAACAATAAAAGTACAACAGTTTTTCCATGGTACAACAGGAATAATTGCAACCAGTGTGAAAGTAATGGTCGTTTCTACGTTCCCGGCAACCTAGGCTTCACTCTAGGGCGTTGCTCCACCACATCGAATAACCACGGCCTTAGATGTCAACGCCAGAATCACAAAATGCAATATAAATACCACAGCTTTTCCATCGTATAAAATGAATAATTGCAAACAGTGTGGAGATGATGGTCATTTCTACGTTCCGAGGTACATAGGATTCACTCTAGGGCGTTGCTCCACCACATCGAATAGCTACAGCCTTAGAAGTCAACGCCAGATGCATAAAATACAATATAAATACAACAGCCTTTCCATCGTGTAGCATGAGTAATAGCAACCATTGTGGAAGTTATGGTCATATCTACGTTCCGCGCAACCTAGGCATGACGCTAGGGCGTTGCTGCTCCAGATGGAATAGGTATGGCTATAGAAGCCAATGCATGAAGCATAAATTACAGTAAAGATACAAGAGCTTCTCCATACTATAACAGGTATAATTGCAACCAGTGTGAAAGTGATGGTCATTTCTACGTTCCGGGCAACCTAGGCTCCGCTCTAGGTTGTTGCTCCACAAGATCGAATAGCTAGGGACTTAGAATTCAACGCCAGATGCATAAAATAAAATAAAAATGCAACAGTTTTTCCATTGTATAACAGGAATAATTGCAAGCAGTTTGAAAGTAATGGTCATTTCTACGCTCCGTGCAACCTAGGCGTCACTGTAGCGCGTTCCTCCACCACATCTAATAGCTACGGCCTTAGAAGTCAACGCCAGAAGCATAAAATACAATATAAATACAACAGCTTTTCCATCGTATAAAATGAATAATTGCAAACAGTGTGAAAGTCATGGTCGTTTCTACGTTCCGGGAAACCTAGCCTTCACTCCAGGGCGTTACTTCACCACATCGAATAGCTACGGCCTTAGAAGTCAACGCCAGAAGCATAAAATGCTATAAAAATACAGCAGTTTTTCCGTCGTATAACAGGAGTAATTGCAGCCAGAGTGAAGGTGATGGTCATTTCTACGTTTCGGGCAACCTAGGCTTCACTCTAGGGCGTTGGTCAACCAGAGCGTATAGTTAGGGCCTAAGAAGTCAACGTTAGAATCATAAAATACAAAATAAATACAACAGTTTTTCCATCGCATAAAAAGTATAATTGCAACCAGTGTGAAAGCTATGGTCACTTCTACGTTCCGGGCAACCTCGGCTTCACCCTAGGGCGTTGCTCTACCAGATCGAAGAGTGAGAGCCTTAGACGTCAACACCAGAAGCAGAAAATGCAATAAAAATGCAACAGTTTTTCCATCGATTAGCATGAATAATTGCAACCAGAGTGAAGGTGATGGTCATTTTTACGTTCCGGGCAACCTAGGCTTCACTCTACGGCGTTGCTTCACCAGATCGAATAGTTAGGGCCTTACAAGTCAACGCCGGAAGCATAAAATACAATAAAGATGCAACAGTTTTTCCATCGTATAAGAGGAATAATTACAACCAGTGTGAAAGTAATGGGCATTGCTGCGTTCCGGGCAACCTAGGCTTCACTCTAGGGCGTTGCTCCACCAGATCGAATAGCTAGGGACTTAGAATTCAACTCAAGAAGCATAAAATACAATAAAAATACAACAGTTTTTCCATGGTATAACAGGAATAATTGCAACCAGTGTGAAAACAATGGTCGTTTCTACGTTCCCGGCAACCTAGGCTTCACTCTACGGCGTTGCTTCACCAGATCGAATAGTTAGGGCCTTACAAGTCAACGCCGGAAGCATAAAATACAATAAAGATGCAACAGTTTTTCCATCGTATAAGAGGAATAATTACAACCAGTGTGAAAGTAATGGTCATTGCTGCGTTCCGGGCAACCTAGGCTTCACTCTAGGGCGTTGCTCCACCAGATCGAATAGCTAGGGACTTAGAATTCAACTCAAGAAGCATAAAATACAATAAAAATACAACAGTTTTTCCATGGTATAACGGGAATAATTGCAACCAGTGTGAAAATAATGGTCGTTTCTACGTTCCCGGCAACCTAGGCTTCACTCTACGGCGTTGCTTCACCAGATCGAATAGTTAGGGCCTTACAAGTCAACGCCGGAAGCATAAAATACAATAAAGATGCAACAGTTTTTCCATCGTATAAAATGAATAGTTGCAAACAGCGTGAAAGTAATGGTCATTTCTACGTTCCGGGCAACCTAGGCTTCACTCTAGGGCGTTGCTCCACCAGATCGAATAGCTAGGGCCTTAGAATTCAACGCCAGAAGCATAAAATACAATATAAATACAACAGCTTTTCCATCGTATAAAATGAATAATTGCAAACAGTGTGAAAGTAATGGTCATTTCTACGTTCCGGGCAACCTAGGCTCCGCTATAGGGCGTTGTTCCACCAGATCGAATAGCTAGGGACTTAGACTTCAACGCCAGATGCATAAAATACAATATAAATACAACAGCTCTTCCATCGTATAAAATGAATAATTGCAAACAGTGTGAAAGTGATCGTCATTTCTACGTTCCGGGCAACCTAGGCTCCTCCCTAGTGCGTTGCTCCACCAGATCGAATAGCTAGGGACTTAGAATTCAACGCCAGATGCATAAAATACAATAAAAATGCAACAGTTTTTCCATTGTATAACAGGAATAATTGCAAGCAGTGTGAAAGTAATGATGATTTCTACGATCCGTGCAACCTAGGCGTCACTCTAGCGCGTTGCTCCACCACATCTAATAGCTACGGCCTTAGCAGTCAACGCCAGAAGCATAAAATACAATATAAATACAACAGCTTTTCCATCGTATAAAATGAATAATTGCAAACAGTGTGAAAGTAATGGTCATTTTTACGTTCCGGGCAACCTAGGCTTCACTCTAGGGCGTTGCTCCACCAGATCGAATAGCTAGGGCCTTAGAATTCAACGCCAGAAGCATAAAATACAATATAAATACAACAGCTTTTCCATCGTATAAAATGAATAATTGCAAACAGTGTGAAAGTAATGGTCATTTCTACGTTCCGTGCAACCTAGGCGTCACTCTAGCGCGTTCCTCCACCACATCTAATAGCTACGGCCTTAGAAGTCAACGCCAGAAGCATAAAAAACAATAAAAGTACAACAGTTTTTCCATGGTACAACAGGAATAATTGCAACCAGTGTGAAAGTAATGGTCGTTTCTACGTTCCCGGCAACCTAGGCTTCACTCTAGGGCGTTGCTCCACCACATCGAATAACCACGGCCTTAGATGTCAACGCCAGAATCACAAAATGCAATATAAATACCACAGCTTTTCCATCGTATAAAATGAATAATTGCAAACAGTGTGGAGATGATGGTCATTTCTACGTTCCGAGGTACATAGGATTCACTCTAGGGCGTTGCTCCACCACATCGAATAGCTACAGCCTTAGAAGTCAACGCCAGATGCATAAAATACAATATAAATACAACAGCCTTTCCATCGTGTAGCATGAGTAATAGCAACCATTGTGGAAGTTATGGTCATATCTACGTTCCGCGCAACCTAGGCATGACGCTAGGGCGTTGCTGCTCCAGATGGAATAGGTATGGCTATAGAAGCCAATGCATGAAGCATAAAATACAGTAAAGATACAAGAGCTTCTCCATACTATAACAGGTATAATTGCAACCAGTGTGAAAGTGATGGTCATTTCTACGTTCCGGGCAACCTAGGCTCCGCTCTAGGTTGTTGCTCCACAAGATCGAATAGCTAGGGACTTAGAATTCAACGCCAGATGCATAAAATAAAATAAAAATGCAACAGTTTTTCCATTGTATAACAGGAATAATTGCAAGCAGTTTGAAAGTAATGGTCATTTCTACGCTCCGTGCAACCTAGGCGTCACTGTAGCGCGTTCCTCCACCACATCTAATAGCTACGGCCTTAGAAGTCAACGCCAGAAGCATAAAATACAATATAAATACAACAGCTTTTCCATCGTATAAAATGAATAATTGCAAACAGTGTGAAAGTCATGGTCGTTTCTACGTTCCGGGAAACCTAGCCTTCACTCCAGGGCGTTACTTCACCACATCGAATAGCTACGGCCTTAGAAGTCAACGCCAGAAGCATAAAATGCTATAAAAATACAGCAGTTTTTCCGTCGTATAACAGGAGTAATTGCAGCCAGAGTGAAGGTGATGGTCATTTCTACGTTTCGGGCAACCTAGGCTTCACTCTAGGGCGTTGGTCAACCAGAGCGTATAGTTAGGGCCTAAGAAGTCAACGTTAGAATCATAAAATACAAAATAAATACAACAGTTTTTCCATCGCATAAAAAGTATAATTGCAACCAGTGTGAAAGCTATGGTCACTTCTACGTTCCGGGCAACCTCGGCTTCACCCTAGGGCGTTGCTCTACCAGATCGAAGAGTGAGAGCCTTAGACGTCAACACCAGAAGCAGAAAATGCAATAAAAATGCAGCAGTTTTTCCATCGATTAGCATGAATAATTGCAACCAGAGTGAAGGTGATGGTCATTTTTACGTTCCGGGCAACCTAGGCTTCACTCTACGGCGTTGCTTCACCAGATCGAATAGTTAGGGCCTTACAAGTCAACGCCGGAAGCATAAAATACAATAAAGATGCAACAGTTTTTCCATCGTATAAGAGGAATAATTACAACCAGTGTGAAAGTAATGGGCATTGCTGCGTTCCGGGCAACCTAGGCTTCACTCTAGGGCGTTGCTCCACCAGATCGAATAGCTAGGGACTTAGAATTCAACTCAAGAAGCATAAAATACAATAAAAATACAACAGTTTTTCCATGGTATAACAGGAATAATTGCAACCAGTGTGAAAACAATGGTCGTTTCTACGTTCCCGGCAACCTAGGCTTCACTCTACGGCGTTGCTTCACCAGATCGAATAGTTAGGGCCTTACAAGTCAACGCCGGAAGCATAAAATACAATAAAGATGCAACAGTTTTTCCATCGTATAAGAGGAATAATTACAACCAGTGTGAAAGTAATGGTCATTGCTGCGTTCCGGGCAACCTAGGCTTCACTCTAGGGCGTTGCTCCACCAGATCGAATAGCTAGGGACTTAGAATTCAACTCAAGAAGCATAAAATACAATAAAAATACAACAGTTTTTCCATGGTATGACGGGAATAATTGCAACCAGTGTGAAAATAATGGTCGTTTCTACGTTCCCGGCAACCTAGGCTTCACTCTACGGCGTTGCTTCATCAGATCGAATAGTTAGGGCCTTACAAGTCAACGCCGGAAGCATAAAATACAATAAAGATGCAACAGTTTTTCCATCGTATAAAATGAATAGTTGCAAACAGCGTGAAAGTAATGGTCATTTCTACGTTCCGGGCAACCTAGGCTTCACTCTAGGGCGTTGCTCCACCAGATCGAATAGCTAGGGCCTTAGAATTCAACGCCAGAAGCATAAAATACAATATAAATACAACAGCTTTTCCATCGTATAAAATGAATAATTGCAAACAGTGTGAAAGTAATGGTCATTTCTACGTTCCGGGCAACCTAGGCTCCGCTATAGGGCGTTGCTCCACCAGATCGAATAGCTAGGGACTTAGACTTCAACGCCAGATGCATAAAATACAATATAAATACAACAGCTCTTCCATCGTATAAAATGAATAATTGCAAACAGTGTGAAAGTGATCGTCATTTCTACGTTCCGGGCAACCTAGGCTCCTCCCTAGTGCGTTGCTCCACCAGATCGAATAGCTAGGGACTTAGAATTCAACGCCAGATGCATAAAATACAATAAAAATGCAACAGTTTTTCCATTGTATAACAGGAATAATTGCAAGCAGTGTGAAAGTAATGATGATTTCTACGATCCGTGCAACCTAGGCGTCACTCTAGCGCGTTGCTCCACCACATCTAATAGCTACGGCCTTAGCAGTCAACGCCAGAAGCATAAAATACAATATAAATACAACAGCTTTTCCATCGTATAAAATGAATAATTGCAAACAGTGTGAAAGTAATGGTCATTTCTACGTTCCGGGCAACCTAGGCTCCGCTATAGGGCGTTGCTCCACCAGATCGAATAGCTAGGGACTTAGACTTCAACGCCAGATGCATAAAATACAATATAAATACAACAGCTCTTCCATCGTATAAAATGAATAATTGCAAACAGTGTGAAAGTGATCGTCATTTCTACGTTCCGGGCAACCTGGGCTCCTCCCTAGTGCGTTGCTCCACCAGATCGAATAGCTAGGGACTTAGAATTCAACGCCAGATGCATAAAATACAATAAAAATGCAACAGTTTTTCCATTGTATAACAGGAATAATTGCAAGCAGTGTGAAAGTAATGATGATTTCTACGATCCGTGCAACCTAGGCGTCACTCTAGCGCGTTGCTCCACCACATCTAATAGCTACGGCCTTAGCAGTCAACGCCAGAAGCATAAAATACAATATAAATACAACAGTTTTTCCATCGTATAACAGGAATAATTGCAAACAGTGTGAAGGTAGTGGCCATTTCTGCGCTCCGGGCTACCTAGGCTACACTCTAGGGCGTTGCTACACCAGATCGAATAGCTAGGGCCTTAGAATTCAACGCCAGAAGCATAAAATACAATATAAATACAACAGCTTTTCCATCGTATAAAATGAATAATTGCAAACAGTGTGAAAGTAATGGTCATTTCTACGTTCCGTGCAACCTAGGCGTCACTCTAGCGCGTTCCTCCACCACATCTAATAGCTACGGCCTTAGAAGTCAACGCCAGAAGCATAAAAAACAATAAAAGTACAACAGTTTTTCCATGGTACAACAGGAATAATTGCAACCAGTGTGAAAGTAATGGTCGTTTCTACGTTCCCGGCAACCTAGGCTTCACTCTAGGGCGTTGCTCCACCACATCGAATAACCACGGCCTTAGATGTCAACGCCAGAATCACAAAATGCAATATAAATACCACAGCTTTTCCATCGTATAAAATGAATAATTGCAAACAGTGTGGAGATGATGGTCATTTCTACGTTCCGAGGTACATAGGATTCACTCTAGGGCGTTGCTCCACCACATCGAATAGCTACAGCCTTAGAAGTCAACGCCAGATGCATAAAATACAATATAAATACAACAGCCTTTCCATCGTGTAGCATGAGTAATAGCAACCATTGTGGAAGTTATGGTCATATCTACGTTCCGCGCAACCTAGGCATGACGCTAGGGCGTTGCTGCTCCAGATGGAATAGGTATGGCTATAGAAGCCAATGCATGAAGCATAAAATACAGTAAAGATACAAGAGCTTCTCCATACTATAACAGGTATAATTGCAACCAGTGTGAAAGTGATGGTCATTTCTACGTTCCGGGCAACCTAGGCTCCGCTCTAGGTTGTTGCTCCACAAGATCGAATAGCTAGGGACTTAGAATTCAACGCCAGATGCATAAAATAAAATAAAAATGCAACAGTTTTTCCATTGTATAACAGGAATAATTGCAAGCAGTTTGAAAGTAATGGTCATTTCTACGCTCCGTGCAACCTAGGCGTCACTGTAGCGCGTTCCTCCACCACATCTAATAGCTACGGCCTTAGAAGTCAACGCCAGAAGCATAAAATACAATATAAATACAACAGCTTTTCCATCGTATAAAATGAATAATTGCAAACAGTGTGAAAGTCATGGTCGTTTCTACGTTCCGGGAAACCTAGCCTTCACTCCAGGGCGTTACTTCACCACATCGAATAGCTACGGCCTTAGAAGTCAACGCCAGAAGCATAAAATGCTATAAAAATACAGCAGTTTTTCCGTCGTATAACAGGAGTAATTGCAGCCAGAGTGAAGGTGATGGTCATTTCTACGTTTCGGGCAACCTAGGCTTCACTCTAGGGCGTTGGTCAACCAGAGCGTATAGTTAGGGCCTAAGAAGTCAACGTTAGAATCATAAAATACAAAATAAATACAACAGTTTTTCCATCGCATAAAAAGTATAATTGCAACCAGTGTGAAAGCTATGGTCACTTCTACGTTCCGGGCAACCTCGGCTTCACCCTAGGGCGTTGCTCTACCAGATCGAAGAGTGAGAGCCTTAGACGTCAACACCAGAAGCAGAAAATGCAATAAAAATGCAACAGTTTTTCCATCGATTAGCATGAATAATTGCAACCAGAGTGAAGGTGATGGTCATTTTTACGTTCCGGGCAACCTAGGCTTCACTCTACGGCGTTGCTTCACCAGATCGAATAGTTAGGGCCTTACAAGTCAACGCCGGAAGCATAAAATACAATAAAGATGCAACAGTTTTTCCATCGTATAAGAGGAATAATTACAACCAGTGTGAAAGTAATGGGCATTGCTGCGTTCCGGGCAACCTAGGCTTCACTCTAGGGCGTTGCTCCACCAGATCGAATAGCTAGGGACTTAGAATTCAACTCAAGAAGCATAAAATACAATAAAAATACAACAGTTTTTCCATGGTATAACAGGAATAATTGCAACCAGTGTGAAAACAATGGTCGTTTCTACGTTCCCGGCAACCTAGGCTTCACTCTACGGCGTTGCTTCACCAGATCGAATAGTTAGGGCCTTACAAGTCAACGCCGGAAGCATAAAATACAATAAAGATGCAACAGTTTTTCCATCGTATAAGAGGAATAATTACAACCAGTGTGAAAGTAATGGTCATTGCTGCGTTCCGGGCAACCTAGGCTTCACTCTAGGGCGTTGCTCCACCAGATCGAATAGCTAGGGACTTAGAATTCAACTCAAGAAGCATAAAATACATTAAAAATACAACAGTTTTTCCATGGTATAACGGGAATAATTGCAACCAGTGTGAAAATAATGGTCGTTTCTACGTTCCCGGCAACCTAGGCTTCACTCTACGGCGTTGCTTCACCAGATCGAATAGTTAGGGCCTTACAAGTCAACGCCGGAAGCATAAAATACAATAAAGATGCAACAGTTTTTCCATCGTATAAAATGAATAGTTGCAAACAGCGTGAATGTAATGGTCATTTCTACGTTCCGGGCAACCTAGGCTTCACTCTAGGGCGTTGCTCCACCAGATCGAATAGCTAGGGCCTTAGAATTCAACGCCAGAAGCATGAAATACAATATAAATACAACAGCTTTTCCATCGTATAAAATGAATAATTGCAAACAGTGTGAAAGTAATGGTCATTTCTACGTTCCGGGCAACCTAGGCTCCGCTATAGGGCGTTGCTCCACCAGATCGAATAGCTAGGGACTTAGACTTCAACGCCAGATGCATAAAATACAATATAAATACAACAGCTCTTCCATCGTATAAAATGAATAATTGCAAACAGTGTGAAAGTGATCGTCATTTCTACGTTCCGGGCAACCTAGGCTCCTCCCTAGTGCGTTGCTCCACCAGATCGAATAGCTAGGGACTTAGAATTCAACGCCAGATGCATAAAATACAATAAAAATGCAACAGTTTTTCCATTGTTATAACAGGAATAATTGCAAGCAGTGTGAAAGTAATGATGATTTCTACGATCCGTGCAACCTAGGCGTCACTCTAGCGCGTTGCTCCACCACATCTAATAGCTACGGCCTTAGCAGTCAACGCCAGAAGCATAAAATACAATATAAATACAACAGCTTTTCCATCGTATAAAATGAATAATTGCAAACAGTGTGAAAGTAATGGTCATTTTTACGTTCCGGGCAACCTAGGCTTCACTCTAGGGCGTAGCTCCACCAGATCGAATAGCTAGGTCCTTAGAAGTCAACGCTAGAAGCATAAAATACAATATAAATCCAACAGCTTTTCCATCGAATAACAGGAATGATTGCAACCAGAGTGAAAGTAATTGTCGTTTCTACGTTCCGGGCAACCTAGGCTTCACTCTATGGCGTTGCCCCCCCACATCGAATAGCTACGGCCTTAGAAGTCAAAGCCAGAAGCATAAAATACAATAAAAATACAACAGCTTTTCCATCGTATAACAGGAATAATTACAACCAGTGTCAAAGTAATGCTCGTTTCTACGTACTGGGCAACCTAGGCTTCACTCTAGGGCGTTTCTCCACCACATCGAATAGCTACGGCCTTAGAAGTCAACGCCAGAAGCATAAAACACAATATAAATACAACAGCTTTTCCATTGTATAAACTGAATAATTGCAAACAATGTGAAGATGATGGTCATTTCTACGATCCGGGCGACCTAGGCTTCACTCTAGGGCGTTGCTCCACCACATCGAATAGCTACGGCCTTAGAAGTCAACGCCAGAAGCATAAAATACAATATAAATACAACTGCTCTTCCATCGTATCAAATGAATAATTGCAAACAGTGTGAAAGTAATGGTCATTTCTACGCTCCGGGCAACCTAGGCTTCACTCTAGGGCGTTGCTCCTCCAGATCGAATCGCTAGGGCCTTAGAATTCAACGCCAGAAGCATAAAATACAATATAAATACAACAGTTTTTCCATCGTATAACAGGAATAATTGCAAACAGTGTGAAGGTAGTGGCCATTTCTGCGCTCCGGGCTACCTAGGCTACACTCTAGGGCGTTGCTACACCAGATCGAATAGCTAGGGCCTTAGAATTCAACGCCAGAAGCATAAAATACAATATAAATACAACAGCTTTTCCATCGTATAAAATGAATAATTGCAAACAGTGTGAAAGTAATGGTCATTTCTACGTTCCGTGCAACCTAGGCGTCACTCTAGCGCGTTCCTCCACCACATCTAATAGCTACGGCCTTAGAAGTCAACGCCAGAAGCATAAAAAACAATAAAAGTACAACAGTTTTTCCATGGTACAACAGGAATAATTGCAACCAGTGTGAAAGTAATGGTCGTTTCTACGTTCCCGGCAACCTAGGCTTCACTCTAGGGCGTTGCTCCACCACATCGAATAACCACGGCCTTAGATGTCAACGCCAGAATCACAAAATGCAATATAAATACCACAGCTTTTCCATCGTATAAAATGAATAATTGCAAACAGTGTGGAGATGATGGTCATTTCTACGTTCCGAGGTGCATAGGATTCACTCTAGGGCGTTGCTCCACCACATCGAATAGCTACAGCCTTAGAAGTCAACGCCAGATGCATAAAATACAATATAAATACAACAGCCTTTCCATCGTGTAGCATGAGTAATAGCAACCATTGTGGAAGTTATGGTCATATCTACGTTCCGCGCAACCTAGGCATGACGCTAGGGCGTTGCTGCTCCAGATGGAATAGGTATGGCTATAGAAGCCAATGCATGAAGCATAAAATACAGTAAAGATACAAGAGCTTCTCCATACTATAACAGGTATAATTGCAACCAGTGTGAAAGTGATGGTCATTTCTACGTTCCGGGCAACCTAGGCTCCGCTCTAGGTTGTTGCTCCACAAGATCGAATAGCTAGGGACTTAGAATTCAACGCCAGATGCATAAAATAAAATAAAAATGCAACAGTTTTTCCATTGTATAACAGGAATAATTGCAAGCAGTTTGAAAGTAATGGTCATTTCTACGCTCCGTGCAACCTAGGCGTCACTGTAGCGCGTTCCTCCACCACATCTAATAGCTACGGCCTTAGAAGTCAACGCCAGAAGCATAAAATACAATATAAATACAACAGCTTTTCCATCGTATAAAATGAATAATTGCAAACAGTGTGAAAGGCATGGTCGTTTCTACGTTCCGGGAATACTAGCCTTCACTCCAGGGCGTTACTTCACCACATCGAATAGCTACGGCCTTAGAAGTCAACGCCAGAAGCATAAAATGCTATAAAAATACAGCAGTTTTTCCGTCGTATAACAGGAGTAATTGCAGCCAGAGTGAAGGTGATGGTCATTTCTACGTTTCGGGCAACCTAGGCTTCACTCTAGGGCGTTGGTCAACCAGAGCGTATAGTTAGGGCCTAAGAAGTCAACGTTAGAATCATAAAATACAAAATAAATACAACAGTTTTTCCATCGCATAAAAAGTATAATTGCAACCAGTGTGAAAGCTATGGTCACTTCTACGTTCCGGGCAACCTCGGCTTCACCGTAGGGCGTTGCTCTACCAGATCGAAGAGTGAGAGCCTTAGACGTCAACACCAGAAGCAGAAAATGCAATAAAAATGCAACAGTTTTTCCATCGATTAGCATGAATAATTGCAACCAGAGTGAAGGTGATGGTCATTTTTACGTTCCGGGCAACCTAGGCTTCACTCTACGGCGTTGCTTCACCAGATCGAATAGTTAGGGCCTTACAAGTCAACGCCGGAAGCATAAAATACAATAAAGATGCAACAGTTTTTCCATCGTATAAGAGGAATAATTACAACCAGTGTGAAAGTAATGGGCATTGCTGCGTTCCGGGCAACCTAGGCTTCACTCTAGGGCGTTGCTCCACCAGATCGAATAGCTAGGGACTTAGAATTCAACTCAAGAAGCATAAAATACAATAAAAATACAACAGTTTTTCCATGGTATAACAGGAATAATTGCAACCAGTGTGAAAACAATGGTCGTTTCTACGTTCCCGGCAACCTAGGCTTCACTCTACGGCGTTGCTTCACCAGATCGAATAGTTAGGGCCTTACAAGTCAACGCCGGAAGCATAAAATACAATAAAGATGCTACAGTTTTTCCATCGTATAAGAGGAGTAATTACAACCAGTGTGAAAGTAATGGTCATTGCTGCGTTCCGGGCAACCTAGGCTTCACTCTAGGGCGTTGCTGCACCAGATCGAATAGCTAGGGACTTAGAATTCAACTCAAGAAGCATAAAATACATTAAAAATACAACAGTTTTTCCATGGTATAACGGGAATAATTGCAACCAGTGTGAAAATAATGGTCGTTTCTACGTTCCCGGCAACCTAGGCTTCACTCTACGGCGTTGCTTCACCAGATCGAATAGTTAGGGCCTTACAAGTCAACGCCGGAAGCATAAAATACAATAAAGATGCAACAGTTTTTCCATCGTATAAAATGAATAGTTGCAAACAGCGTGAAAGTAATGGTCATTTCTACGTTCCGTGCAACCTAGGCGTCACTCTAGCGCGTTCCTCCACCACATCTAATAGCTACGGCCTTAGAAGTCAACGCCAGAAGCATAAAAAACAATAAAAGTACAACAGTTTTTCCATGGTACAACAGGAATAATTGCAACCAGTGTGAAAGTAATGGTCGTTTCTACGTTCCCGGCAACCTAGGCTTCACTCTAGGGCGTTGCTCCACCACATCGAATAACCACGGCCTTAGATGTCAACGCCAGAATCACAAAATGCAATATAAATACCACAGCTTTTCCATCGTATAAAATGAATAATTGCAAACAGTGTGGAGATGATGGTCATTTCTACGTTCCGAGGTACATAGGATTCACTCTAGGGCGTTGCTCCACCACATCGAATAGCTACAGCCTTAGAAGTCAACGCCAGATGCATAAAATACAATATAAATACAACAGCCTTTCCATCGTGTAGCATGAGTAATAGCAACCATTGTGGAAGTTATGGTCATATCTACGTTCCGCGCAACCTAGGCATGACGCTAGGGCGTTGCTGCTCCAGATGGAATAGGTATGGCTATAGAAGCCAATGCATGAAGCATAAAATACAGTAAAGATACAAGAGCTTCTCCATACTATAACAGGTATAATTGCAACCAGTGTGAAAGTGATGGTCATTTCTACGTTCCGGGCAACCTAGGCTCCGCTCTAGGTTGTTGCTCCACAAGATCGAATAGCTAGGGACTTAGAATTCAACGCCAGATGCATAAAATAAAATAAAAATGCAACAGTTTTTCCATTGTATAACAGGAATAATTGCAAGCAGTTTGAAAGTAATGGTCATTTCTACGCTCCGTGCAACCTAGGCGTCACTGTAGCGCGTTCCTCCACCACATCTAATAGCTACGGCCTTAGAAGTCAACGCCAGAAGCATAAAATACAATATAAATACAACAGCTTTTCCATCGTATAAAATGAATAATTGCAAACAGTGTGAAAGTCATGGTCGTTTCTACGTTCCGGGAAACCTAGCCTTCACTCCAGGGCGTTACTTCACCACATCGAATAGCTACGGCCTTAGAAGTCAACGCCAGAAGCATAAAATGCTATAAAAATACAGCAGTTTTTCCGTCGTATAACAGGAGTAATTGCAGCCAGAGTGAAGGTGATGGTCATTTCTACGTTTCGGGCAACCTAGGCTTCACTCTAGGGCGTTGGTCAACCAGAGCGTATAGTTAGGGCCTAAGAAGTCAACGTTAGAATCATAAAATACAAAATAAATACAACAGTTTTTCCATCGCATAAAAAGTATAATTGCAACCAGTGTGAAAGCTATGGTCACTTCTACGTTCCGGGCAACCTCGGCTTCACCCTAGGGCGTTGCTCTACCAGATCGAAGAGTGAGAGCCTTAGACGTCAACACCAGAAGCAGAAAATGCAATAAAAATGCAACAGTTTTTCCATCGATTAGCATGAATAATTGCAACCAGAGTGAAGGTGATGGTCATTTTTACGTTCCGGGCAACCTAGGCTTCACTCTACGGCGTTGCTTCACCAGATCGAATAGTTAGGGCCTTACAAGTCAACGCCGGAAGCATAAAATACAATAAAGATGCAACAGTTTTTCCATCGTATAAGAGGAATAATTACAACCAGTGTGAAAGTAATGGGCATTGCTGCGTTCCGGGCAACCTAGGCTTCACTCTAGGGCGTTGCTCCACCAGATCGAATAGCTAGGGACTTAGAATTCAACTCAAGAAGCATAAAATACAATAAAAATACAACAGTTTTTCCATGGTATAACAGGAATAATTGCAACCAGTGTGAAAACAATGGTCGTTTCTACGTTCCCGGCAACCTAGGCTTCACTCTACGGCGTTGCTTCACCAGATCGAATAGTTAGGGCCTTACAAGTCAACGCCGGAAGCATAAAATACAATAAAGATGCAACAGTTTTTCCATCGTATAAGAGGAATAATTACAACCAGTGTGAAAGTAATGGTCATTGCTGCGTTCCGGGCAACCTAGGCTTCACTCTAGGGCGTTGCTCCACCAGATCGAATAGCTAGGGACTTAGAATTCAACTCAAGAAGCATAAAATACATTAAAAATACAACAGTTTTTCCATGGTATAACGGGAATAATTGCAACCAGTGTGAAAATAATGGTCGTTTCTACGTTCCCGGCAACCTAGGCTTCACTCTACGGCGTTGCTTCACCAGATCGAATAGTTAGGGCCTTACAAGTCAACGCCGGAAGCATAAAATACAATAAAGATGCAACAGTTTTTCCATCGTATAAAATGAATAGTTGCAAACAGCGTGAATGTAATGGTCATTTCTACGTTCCGGGCAACCTAGGCTTCACTCTAGGGCGTTGCTCCACCAGATCGAATAGCTAGGGCCTTAGAATTCAACGCCAGAAGCATGAAATACAATATAAATACAACAGCTTTTCCATCGTATAAAATGAATAATTGCAAACAGTGTGAAAGTAATGGTCATTTCTACGTTCCGGGCCACCTAGGCTCCGCTATAGGGCGTTGCTCCACCAGATCGAATAGCTAGGGACTTAGACTTCAACGCCAGATGCATAAAATACAATATAAATACAACAGCTCTTCCATCGTATAAAATGAATAATTGCAAACAGTGTGAAAGTGATCGTCATTTCTACGTTCCGGGCAACCTAGGCTCCTCCCTAGTGCGTTGCTCCACCAGATCGAATAGCTAGGGACTTAGAATTCAACGCCAGATGCATAAAATACAATAAAAATGCAACAGTTTTTCCATTGTTATAACAGGAATAATTGCAAGCAGTGTGAAAGTAATGATGATTTCTACGATCCGTGCAACCTAGGCGTCACTCTAGCGCGTTGCTCCACCACATCTAATAGCTACGGCCTTAGCAGTCAACGCCAGAAGCATAAAATACAATATAAATACAACAGCTTTTCCATCGTATAAAATGAATAATTGCAAACAGTGTGAAAGTAATGGTCATTTTTACGTTCCGGGCAACCTAGGCTTCACTCTAGGGCGTAGCTCCACCAGATCGAATAGCTAGGTCCTTAGAAGTCAACGCTAGAAGCATAAAATACAATATAAATCCAACAGCTTTTCCATCGAATAACAGGAATGATTGCAACCAGAGTGAAAGTAATTGTCGTTTCTACGTTCCGGGCAACCTAGGCTTCACTCTATGGCGTTGCCCCCCCACATCGAATAGCTACGGCCTTAGAAGTCAAAGCCAGAAGCATAAAATACAATAAAAATACAACAGCTTTTCCATCGTATAACAGGAATAATTACAACCAGTGTCAAAGTAATGCTCGTTTCTACGTACTGGGCAACCTAGGCTTCACTCTAGGGCGTTTCTCCACCACATCGAATAGCTACGGCCTTAGAAGTCAACGCCAGAAGCATAAAACACAATATAAATACAACAGCTTTTCCATTGTATAAACTGAATAATTGCAAACAATGTGAAGATGATGGTCATTTCTACGATCCGGGCGACCTAGGCTTCACTCTAGGGCGTTGCTCCACCACATCGAATAGCTACGGCCTTAGAAGTCAACGCCAGAAGCATAAAATACAATATAAATACAACTGCTCTTCCATCGTATCAAATGAATAATTGCAAACAGTGTGAAAGTAATGGTCATTTCTACGCTCCGGGCAACCTAGGCTTCACTCTAGGGCGTTGCTCCTCCAGATCGAATCGCTAGGGCCTTAGAATTCAACGCCAGAAGCATAAAATACAATATAAATACAACAGTTTTTCCATCGTATAACAGGAATAATTGCAAACAGTGTGAAGGTAGTGGCCATTTCTGCGCTCCGGGCTACCTAGGCTACACTCTAGGGCGTTGCTACACCAGATCGAATAGCTAGGGCCTTAGAATTCAACGCCAGAAGCATAAAATACAATATAAATACAACAGCTTTTCCATCGTATAAAATGAATAATTGCAAACAGTGTGAAAGTAATGGTCATTTCTACGTTCCGTGCAACCTAGGCGTCACTCTAGCGCGTTCCTCCACCACATCTAATAGCTACGGCCTTAGAAGTCAACGCCAGAAGCATAAAAAACAATAAAAGTACAACAGTTTTTCCATGGTACAACAGGAATAATTGCAACCAGTGTGAAAGTAATGGTCGTTTCTACGTTCCCGGCAACCTAGGCTTCACTCTAGGGCGTTGCTCCACCACATCGAATAACCACGGCCTTAGATGTCAACGCCAGAATCACAAAATGCAATATAAATACCACAGCTTTTCCATCGTATAAAATGAATAATTGCAAACAGTGTGGAGATGATGGTCATTTCTACGTTCCGAGGTGCATAGGATTCACTCTAGGGCGTTGCTCCACCACATCGAATAGCTACAGCCTTAGAAGTCAACGCCAGATGCATAAAATACAATATAAATACAACAGCCTTTCCATCGTGTAGCATGAGTAATAGCAACCATTGTGGAAGTTATGGTCATATCTACGTTCCGCGCAACCTAGGCATGACGCTAGGGCGTTGCTGCTCCAGATGGAATAGGTATGGCTATAGAAGCCAATGCATGAAGCATAAAATACAGTAAAGATACAAGAGCTTCTCCATACTATAACAGGTATAATTGCAACCAGTGTGAAAGTGATGGTCATTTCTACGTTCCGGGCAACCTAGGCTCCGCTCTAGGTTGTTGCTCCACAAGATCGAATAGCTAGGGACTTAGAATTCAACGCCAGATGCATAAAATAAAATAAAAATGCAACAGTTTTTCCATTGTATAACAGGAATAATTGCAAGCAGTTTGAAAGTAATGGTCATTTCTACGCTCCGTGCAACCTAGGCGTCACTGTAGCGCGTTCCTCCACCACATCTAATAGCTACGGCCTTAGAAGTCAACGCCAGAAGCATAAAATACAATATAAATACAACAGCTTTTCCATCGTATAAAATGAATAATTGCAAACAGTGTGAAAGGCATGGTCGTTTCTACGTTCCGGGAATACTAGCCTTCACTCCAGGGCGTTACTTCACCACATCGAATAGCTACGGCCTTAGAAGTCAACGCCAGAAGCATAAAATGCTATAAAAATACAGCAGTTTTTCCGTCGTATAACAGGAGTAATTGCAGCCAGAGTGAAGGTGATGGTCATTTCTACGTTTCGGGCAACCTAGGCTTCACTCTAGGGCGTTGGTCAACCAGAGCGTATAGTTAGGGCCTAAGAAGTCAACGTTAGAATCATAAAATACAAAATAAATACAACAGTTTTTCCATCGCATAAAAAGTATAATTGCAACCAGTGTGAAAGCTATGGTCACTTCTACGTTCCGGGCAACCTCGGCTTCACCGTAGGGCGTTGCTCTACCAGATCGAAGAGTGAGAGCCTTAGACGTCAACACCAGAAGCAGAAAATGCAATAAAAATGCAACAGTTTTTCCATCGATTAGCATGAATAATTGCAACCAGAGTGAAGGTGATGGTCATTTTTACGTTCCGGGCAACCTAGGCTTCACTCTACGGCGTTGCTTCACCAGATCGAATAGTTAGGGCCTTACAAGTCAACGCCGGAAGCATAAAATACAATAAAGATGCAACAGTTTTTCCATCGTATAAGAGGAATAATTACAACCAGTGTGAAAGTAATGGGCATTGCTGCGTTCCGGGCAACCTAGGCTTCACTCTAGGGCGTTGCTCCACCAGATCGAATAGCTAGGGACTTAGAATTCAACTCAAGAAGCATAAAATACAATAAAAATACAACAGTTTTTCCATGGTATAACAGGAATAATTGCAACCAGTGTGAAAACAATGGTCGTTTCTACGTTCCCGGCAACCTAGGCTTCACTCTACGGCGTTGCTTCACCAGATC
This sequence comes from Calliopsis andreniformis, assembly GCF_051401765.1. NCBI lineage: Eukaryota > Metazoa > Arthropoda > Insecta > Hymenoptera > Andrenidae > Calliopsis > Calliopsis andreniformis. The sequence goes on along the minus strand of NW_027480423.1, from coordinate 1,107,786 downwards.
GAATAGTTAGGGCCTTACAAGTCAACGCCGGAAGCATAAAATACAATAAAGATGCTACAGTTTTTCCATCGTATAAGAGGAGTAATTACAACCAGTGTGAAAGTAATGGTCATTGCTGCGTTCCGGGCAACCTAGGCTTCACTCTAGGGCGTTGCTCCACCAGATCGAATAGCTAGGGACTTAGAATTCAACTCAAGAAGCATAAAATACATTAAAAATACAACAGTTTTTCCATGGTATAACGGGAATAATTGCAACCAGTGTGAAAATAATGGTCGTTTCTACGTTCCCGGCAACCTAGGCTTCACTCTACGGCGTTGCTTCACCAGATCGAATAGTTAGGGCCTTACAAGTCAACGCCGGAAGCATAAAATACAATAAAGATGCAACAGTTTTTCCATCGTATAAAATGAATAGTTGCAAACAGCGTGAAAGTAATGGTCATTTCTACGTTCCGGGCAACCTAGGCTTCACTCTAGGGCGTTGCTCCACCAGATCGAATAGCTAGGGCCTTAGAATTCAACGCCAGAAGCATAAAAAACAATAAAAGTACAACAGTTTTTCCATGGTACAACAGGAATAATTGCAACCAGTGTGAAAGTAATGGTCGTTTCTACGTTCCCGGCAACCTAGGCTTCACTCTAGGGCGTTGCTCCACCACATCGAATAACCACGGCCTTAGATGTCAACGCCAGAATCACAAAATGCAATATAAATACCACAGCTTTTCCATCGTATAAAATGAATAATTGCAAACAGTGTGGAGATGATGGTCATTTCTACGTTCCGAGGTGCATAGGATTCACTCTAGGGCGTTGCTCCACCACATCGAATAGCTACAGCCTTAGAAGTCAACGCCAGATGCATAAAATACAATATAAATACAACAGCCTTTCCATCGTGTAGCATGAGTAATAGCAACCATTGTGGAAGTTATGGTCATATCTACGTTCCGCGCAACCTAGGCATGACGCTAGGGCGTTGCTGCTCCAGATGGAATAGGTATGGCTATAGAAGCCAATGCATGAAGCATAAAATACAGTAAAGATACAAGAGCTTCTCCATACTATAACAGGTATAATTGCAACCAGTGTGAAAGTGATGGTCATTTCTACGTTCCGGGCAACCTAGGCTCCGCTCTAGGCTGTTGCTCCACAAGATCGAATAGCTAGGGACTTAGAATTCAACGCCAGATGCATAAAATAAAATAAAAATGCAACAGTTTTTCCATTGTATAACAGGAATAATTGCAAGCAGTTTGAAAGTAATGGTCATTTCTACGCTCCGTGCAACCTAGGCGTCACTGTAGCGCGTTCCTCCACCACATCTAATAGCTACGGCCTTAGAAGTCAACGCCAGAAGCATAAAATACAATATAAATACAACAGCTTTTCCATCGTATAAAATGAATAATTGCAAACAGTGTGAAAGTCATGGTCGTTTCTACGTTCCGGGAATACTAGCCTTCACTCCAGGGCGTTACTTCACCACATCGAATAGCTACGGCCTTAGAAGTCAACGCCAGAAGCATAAAATGCTATAAAAATACAGCAGTTTTTCCGTCGTATAACAGGAGTAATTGCAGCCAGAGTGAAGGTGATGGTCATTTCTACGTTTCGGGCAACCTAGGCTTCACTCTAGGGCGTTGGTCAACCAGAGCGTATAGTTAGGGCCTAAGAAGTCAACGTTAGAATCATAAAATACAAAATAAATACAACAGTTTTTCCATCGCATAAAAAGTATAATTGCAACCAGTGTGAAAGCTATGGTCACTTCTACGTTCCGGGCAACCTCGGCTTCACCGTAGGGCGTTGCTCTACCAGATCGAAGAGTGAGAGCCTTAGACGTCAACACCAGAAGCAGAAAATGCAATAAAAATGCAACAGTTTTTCCATCGATTAGCATGAATAATTGCAACCAGAGTGAAGGTGATGGTCATTTTTACGTTCCGGGCAACCTAGGCTTCACTCTACGGCGTTGCTTCACCAGATCGAATAGTTAGGGCCTTACAAGTCAACGCCGGAAGCATAAAATACAATAAAGATGCAACAGTTTTTCCATCGTATAAGAGGAATAATTACAACCAGTGTGAAAGTAATGGGCATTGCTGCGTTCCGGGCAACCTAGGCTTCACTCTAGGGCGTTGCTCCACCAGATCGAATAGCTAGGGACTTAGAATTCAACTCAAGAAGCATAAAATACAATAAAAATACAACAGTTTTTCCATGGTATAACAGGAATAATTGCAACCAGTGTGAAAACAATGGTCGTTTCTACGTTCCCGGCAACCTAGGCTTCACTCTACGGCGTTGCTTCACCAGATCGAATAGTTAGGGCCTTACAAGTCAACGCCGGAAGCATAAAATACAATAAAGATGCAACAGTTTTTCCATCGTATAAGAGGAGTAATTACAACCAGTGTGAAAGTAATGGTCATTGCTGCGTTCCGGGCAACCTAGGCTTCACTCTAGGGCGTTGCTCCACCAGATCGAATAGCTAGGGACTTAGAATTCAACTCAAGAAGCATAAAATACATTAAAAATACAACAGTTTTTCCATGGTATAACGGGAATAATTGCAACCAGTGTGAAAATAATGGTCGTTTCTACGTTCCCGGCAACCTAGGCTTCACTCTACGGCGTTGCTTCACCAGATCGAATAGTTAGGGCCTTACAAGTCAACGCCGGAAGCATAAAATACAATAAAGATGCAACAGTTTTTCCATCGTATAAAATGAATAGTTGCAAACAGCGTGAAAGTAATGGTCATTTCTACGTTCCGGGCAACCTAGGCTTCACTCTAGGGCGTTGCTCCACCAGATCGAATAGCTAGGGCCTTAGAATTCAACGCCAGAAGCATAAAATACAATATAAATACAACAGCTTTTCCATCGTATAAAATGAATAATTGCAAACAGTGTGAAAGTAATGGTCATTTCTACGTTCCGGGCAACCTAGGCTCCGCTATAGGGCGTTGCTCCACCAGATCGAATAGCTAGGGACTTAGACTTCAACGCCAGATGCATAAAATACAATATAAATACAACAGCTCTTCCATCGTATAAAATGAATAATTGCAAACAGTGTGAAAGTGATCGTCATTTCTACGTTCCGGGCAACCTAGGCTCCTCCCTAGTGCGTTGCTCCACCAGATCGAATAGCTAGGGACTTAGAATTCAACGCCAGATGCATAAAATACAATAAAAATGCAACAGTTTTTCCATTGTATAACAGGAATAATTGCAAGCAGTGTGAAAGTAATGATGATTTCTACGATCCGTGCAACCTAGGCGTCACTCTAGCGCGTTGCTCCACCACATCTAATAGCTACGGCCTTAGCAGTCAACGCCAGAAGCATAAAATACAATATAAATACAACAGCTTTTCCATCGTATAAAATGAATAATTGCAAACAGTGTGAAAGTAATGGTCATTTTTACGTTCCGGGCAACCTAGGCTTCACTCTAGGGCGTAGCTCCACCAGATCGAATAGCTAGGTCCTTAGAAGTCAACGCTAGAAGCATAAAATACAATATAAATCCAACAGCTTTTCCATCGAATAACAGGAATGATTGCAACCAGAGTGAAAGTAATTGTCGTTTCTACGTTCCGGGCAACCTAGGCTTCACTCTATGGCGTTGCCCCCCCACATCGAATAGCTACGGCCTTAGAAGTCAAAGCCAGAAGCATAAAATACAATAAAAATACAACAGCTTTTCCATCGTATAACAGGAATAATTACAACCAGTGTCAAAGTAATGCTCGTCTCTACGTACTGGGCAACCTAGGCTTCACTCTAGGGCGTTTCTCCACCACATCGAATAGCTACGGCCTTAGAAGTCAACGCCAGAAGCATAAAACACAATATAAATACAACAGCTTTTCCATTGTATAAACTGAATAATTGCAAACAATGTGAAGATGATGGTCATTTCTACGATCCGGGCTACCTAGGCTTCACTCTAGGGCGTTGCTCCACCACATCGAATAGCTACGGCCTTAGAAGTCAACGCCAGAAGCATAAAATACAATATAAATACAACTGCTCTTCCATCGTATCAAATGAATAATTGCAAACAGTGTGAAAGTAATGGTCATTTCTACGCTCCGGGCAACCTAGGCTACACTCTAGGGCGTTGCTACACCAGATCGAATAGCTAGGGCCTTAGAATTCAACGCCAGAAGCATAAAATACAATATAAATACAACAGCTTTTCCATCGTATAAAATGAATAATTGCAAACAGTGTGAAAGTAATGGTCATTTCTACGTTCCGTGCAACCTAGGCGTCACTCTAGCGCGTTCCTCCACCACATCTAATAGCTACGGCCTTAGAAGTCAACGCCAGAAGCATAAAAAACAATAAAAGTACAACAGTTTTTCCATGGTACAACAGGAATAATTGCAACCAGTGTGAAAGTAATGGTCGTTTCTACGTTCCCGGCAACCTAGGCTTCACTCTAGGGCGTTGCTCCACCACATCGAATAACCACGGCCTTAGATGTCAACGCCAGAATCACAAAATGCAATATAAATACCACAGCTTTTCCATCGTATAAAATGAATAATTGCAAACAGTGTGGAGACGATGGTCATTTCTACGTTCCGAGGTACATAGGATTCACTCTAGGGCGTTGCTCCACCACATCGAATAGCTACAGCCTTAGAAGTCAACGCCAGATGCATAAAATACAATATAAATACAACAGCCTTTCCATCGTGTAGCATGAGTAATAGCAACCATTGTGGAAGTTATGGTCATATCTACGTTCCGCGCAACCTAGGCATGACGCTAGGGCGTTGCTGCTCCAGATGGAATAGGTATGGCTATAGAAGCCAATGCATGAAGCATAAAATACAGTAAAGATACAAGAGCTTCTCCATACTATAACAGGTATAATTGCAACCAGTGTGAAAGTGATGGTCATTTCTACGTTCCGGGCAACCTAGGCTCCGCTCTAGGTTGTTGCTCCACAAGATCGAATAGCTAGGGACTTAGAATTCAACGCCAGATGCATAAAATAAAATAAAAATGCAACAGTTTTTCCATTGTATAACAGGAATAATTGCAAGCAGTTTGAAAGTAATGGTCATTTCTACGCTCCGTGCAACCTAGGCGTCACTGTAGCGCGTTCCTCCACCACATCTAATAGCTACGGCCTTAGAAGTCAACGCCAGAAGCATAAAATACAATATAAATACAACAGCTTTTGCATCGTATAAAATGAATAATTGCAAACAGTGTGAAAGTCATGGTCGTTTCTACGTTCCGGGAAACCTAGCCTTCACTCCAGGGCGTTACTTCACCACATCGAATAGCTACGGCCTTAGAAGTCAACGCCAGAAGCATAAAATGCTATAAAAATACAGCAGTTTTTCCGTCGTATAACAGGAGTAATTGCAGCCAGGGTGAAGGTGATGGTCATTTCTACGTTTCGGGCAACCTAGGCTTCAGTCTAGGGCGTTGGTCAACCAGAGCGTATAGTTAGGGCCTAAGAAGTCAACGTTAGAATCATAAAATACAAAATAAATACAACAGTTTTTCCATCGCATAAAAAGTATAATTGCAACCAGTGTGAAAGCTATGGTCACTTCTACGTTCCGGGCAACCTCGGCTTCACCCTAGGGCGTTGCTCTACCAGATCGAAGAGTGAGAGCCTTAGACGTCAACACCAGAAGCAGAAAATGCAATAAAAATGCAACAGTTTTTCCATCGATTAGCATGAATAATTGCAACCAGAGTGAAGGTGATGGTCATTTTTACGTTCCGGGCAACCTAGGCTTCACTCTACGGCGTTGCTTCACCAGATCGAATAGTTAGGGCCTTACAAGTCAACGCCGGAAGCATAAAATACAATAAAGATGCAACAGTTTTTCCATCGTATAAGAGGAATAATTACAACCAGTGTGAAAGTAATGGGCATTGCTGCGTTCCGGGCAACCTAGGCTTCACTCTAGGGCGTTGCTCCACCAGATCGAATAGCTAGGGACTTAGAATTCAACTCAAGAAGCATAAAATACAATAAAAATACAACAGTTTTTCCATGGTATAACAGGAATAATTGCAACCAGTGTGAAAACAATGGTCGTTTCTACGTTCCCGGCAACCTAGGCTTCACTCTACGGCGTTGCTTCACCAGATCGAATAGTTAGGGCCTTACAAGTCAACGCCGGAAGCATAAAATACAATAAAGATGCAACAGTTTTTCCATCGTATAAGAGGAATAATTACAACCAGTGTGAAAGTAATGGTCATTGCTGCGTTCCGGGCAACCTAGGCTTCACTCTAGGGCGTTGCTCCACCAGATCGAATAGCTAGGGACTTAGAATTCAACTCAAGAAGCATAAAATACAATAAAAATACAACAGTTTTTCCATGGTATAACGGGAATAATTGCAACCAGTGTGAAAATAATGGTCGTTTCTACGTTCCCGGCAACCTAGGCTTCACTCTACGGCGTTGCTTCACCAGATCGAATAGTTAGGGCCTTACAAGTCAACGCCGGAAGCATAAAATACAATAAAGATGCAACAGTTTTTCCATCGTATAAAATGAATAGTTGCAAACAGCGTGAAAGTAATGGTCATTTCTACGTTCCGGGCAACCTAGGCTTCACTCTAGGGCGTTGCTCCACCAGATCGAATAGCTAGGGCCTTAGAATTCAACGCCAGAAGCATAAAATACAATATAAATACAACAGCTTTTCCATCGTATAAAATGAATAATTGCAAACAGTGTGAAAGTAATGGTCATTTCTACGTTCCGGGCAACCTAGGCTCCGCTATAGGGCGTTGCTCCACCAGATCGAATAGCTAGGGACTTAGACTTCAACGCCAGATGCATAAAATACAATATAAATACAACAGCTCTTCCATCGTATAAAATGAATAATTGCAAACAGTGTGAAAGTGATCGTCATTTCTACGTTCCGGGCAACCTAGGCTCCTCCCTAGTGCGTTGCTCCACCAGATCGAATAGCTAGGGACTTAGAATTCAACGCCAGATGCATAAAATACAATAAAAATGCAACAGTTTTTCCATTGTATAACAGGAATAATTGCAAGCAGTGTGAAAGTAATGATGATTTCTACGATCCGTGCAACCTAGGCGTCACTCTAGCGCGTTGCTCCACCACATCTAATAGCTACGGCCTTAGCAGTCAACGCCAGAAGCATAAAATACAATATAAATACAACAGCTTTTCCATCGTATAAAATGAATAATTGCAAACAGTGTGAAAGTAATGGTCATTTTTACGTTCCGGGCAACCTAGGCTTCACTCTAGGGCGTAGCTCCACCAGATCGAATAGCTAGGTCCTTAGAAGTCAACGCTAGAAGCATAAAATACAATATAAATCCAACAGCTTTTCCATCGAATAACAGGAATGATTGCAACCAGAGTGAAAGTAATTGTCGTTTCTACGTTCCGGGCAACCTAGGCTTCACTCTATGGCGTTACCCCCCCACATCGAATAGCTACGGCCTTAGAAGTCAAAGCCAGAAGCATAAAATACAATAAAAATACAACAGCTTTTCCATCGTATAACAGGAATAATTACAACCAGTGTCAAAGTAATGCTCGTTTCTACGTACTGGGCAACCTAGGCTTCACTCTAGGGCGTTTCTCCACCACATCGAATAGCTACGGCCTTAGAAGTCAACGCCAGAAGCATAAAACACAATATAAATACAACAGCTTTTCCATTGTATAAACTGAATAATTGCAAACAATGTGAAGATGATGGTCATTTCTACGATCCGGGCTACCTAGGCTTCACTCTAGGGCGTTGCTCCACCACATCGAATAGCTACGGCCTTAGAAGTCAACGCCAGAAGCATAAAATACAATATAAATACAACTGCTCTTCCATCGTATCAAATGAATAATTGCAAACAGTGTGAAAGTAATGGTCATTTCTACGCTCCGGGTAACCTAGGCTTCACTCTAGGGCGTTGCTCCTCCAGATCGAATCGCTAGGGCCTTAGAATTCAACGCCAGAAGCATAAAATACAATATAAATACAACAGTTTTTCCATCGTATAACAGGAATAATTGCAAACAGTGTGAAGGTAGTGGCCATTTCTGCGCTCCGGACTACCTAGGCTACACTCTAGGGCGTTGCTACACCAGATCGAATAGCTAGGGCCTTAGAATTCAACGCCAGAAGCATAAAATACAATATAAATACAACAGCTTTTCCATCGTATAAAATGAATAATTCCAACCAGTGTGAAGGTAATGGTCATTTCTACGTTCCGTGCAACCTAGGTGTCTCTCTAGCGCGTTCCTCCACCACATCTAATAGCTACGGCCTTAGAAGTCAACGCCATAAGCATAAAATACAATATAAATACAACAGCTTCTCCATCGTATAAAATGAATAATTGCAGACAGAGTGAAAGTAATGGTCATTGCTGCGTTCCGGGCAACCTATGCTCCGCCCTAGGTTGTTGCTCCACCAGATCGAATAGCTAGGGACTTAGAATTCAACGCCAGATGAATAAAATAAAATAAAAATGCAACAGTTTTTCCATTGTATAACAGGAATAATTGCAAGCAGTTTGAAAGTAATGGTCATTTCTACGCTCCGTGCAACCTAGGCGTCACTGTAGCGCGTTCCTCCACCACATCTAATAGCTACGGCCTTAGAAGTCAACGCCAGAAGCATAAAATACAATATAAATACAACAGCTTTTCCATCGTATAGAATGAATCATTGCAAACAGTGTGAAAGTCATGGTCGTTTCTACGTTCCGGGAAACCTAGCCTTCCCTCTAGGGCGTTACTTCACCACATCGAATAGCTACGGCCTTAGAAGTCAACGCCAGAAGCATAAAATGCTATAAAAATACAGCAGTTTTTCCGTCGTATAACAGGAGTAATTGCAACCAGAGTGAAGGTGATGGTCATTTCTACGTTCCGGGCAACCTAGGCTTCACTCTAGGGCGTTGGTCAACCAGAGCGTATAGTAAGGGCCTAAGAAGTCAACGTTAGAATCATAAAATACAAAATAAATACAACAGTTTTTCCATCGCATAAAAAGTATAATTGCAACCAGTGTGAAAACTATGGTCACTTCTACGTTCCGGGCAACCTCGGCTTCACCCTACGGCGTTGCTCTACCAGATCGAAGAGTGAGAGCCTTAGACGTCAACACCAGAATCAGAAAATGCAATAAAAATGCAACAGTTTTTCCATCGATTAGCATGAATAATTGCAACCAGAGTGAAGGTGATGGTCATTTTTACGTTCCGGGCAACCTAGGCTTCACTCTACGGCGTTGCTTCACCAGATCGAATAGTTAGGGCCTTACAAGTCAACGCCGGAAGCATAAAATACAATAAAGATGCAACAGTTTTTCCATCGTATAAGAGGAATAATTACAACCAGTGTGAAAGTAATGGTCATTGCTGCGTTCCGGGCAACCTAGGCTTCACTCTAGGGCGTTGCTCCACCAGATCGAATAGCTAGGGACTTAGAATTCAACTCAAGAAGCATAAAATACAATAAAAATACAACAGTTTTTCCATGGTATGACAGGAATAATTGCAACCAGTGTGAAAATAATGGTCGTTTCTACGTTCCCGGCAACCTAGGCTTCACTCTACGGCGTTGCTTCACCAGATCGAATAGTTAGGGCCTTACAAGTCAACGCCGGAAGCATAAAGTACAATAAAGATGCAACAGTTTTTCCATCGTATAAGAGGAATAATTACAACCAGTGTGAAAGTAATGGTCATTGCTGCGTTCCGGGCAACCTAGGCTCCTCTCTAGGGCGTTGCTCCACCAGATCGAATAGCTAGGGTCTTAGAATTCAACGCCAGATGCATAAAATACAATAAAAATGCAACAGTTTTTCCATCGTATAAAACGAATAGTTGCAAACAGCGTGAAAGTAATGGTCATTTCTACGTTCCGGGCAACCTAGGCTTCACTCTAGGGCGTTGCTCCACCAGATCGAATAGCTAGGGCCTTAGAATTCAACGCCAGAAGCATAAAATACAATATAAATACAACAGCTTTTCCATCGTATAAAATGAATAATTGCAAACAGTGTGAAAGTAATGGTCATTTCTACGTTCCGTGCAACCTAGGCGTCACTCTAGCGCGTTCCTCCACCACATCTAATAGCTACGGCCTTAGAAGTCAACGCCAGAAGCATAAAAAACAATAAAAGTACAACAGTTTTTCCATGGTACAACAGGAATAATTGCAACCAGTGTGAAAGTAATGGTCGTTTCTACGGTCCCGGCAACCTAGGCTTCACTCTAGGGCGTTGCTCCACCACATCGAATAACCACGGCCTTAGATGTCAACGCCAGAATCACAAAATGCAATATAAATACCACAGCTTTTCCATCGTATAAAATGAATTATTGCAAACAGTGTGGAGATGATGGTCATTTCTACGTTCCGAGGTACATAGGATTCACTCTAGGGCGTTGCTACACCAGATCGAATAGCTAGGGCCTTAGAATTCAACGCCAGAAGCATAAAATACAATATAAATACAACAGCTTTTCCATCGTATAAAATGAATAATTCCAACCAGTGTGAAGGTAATGGTCATTTCTACGTTCCGTGCAACCTAGGTGTCTCTCTAGCGCGTTCCTCCACCACATCTAATAGCTACGGCCTTAGAAGTCAACGCCATAAGCATAAAATACAATATAAATACAACAGCTTCTCCATCGTATAAAATGAATAATTGCAGACAGAGTGAAAGTAATGGTCATTGCTGCGTTCCGGGCAACCTATGCTCCGCCCTAGGTTGTTGCTCCACCAGATCGAATAGCTAGGGACTTAGAATTCAACGCCAGATGAATAAAATAAAATAAAAATGCAACAGTTTTTCCATTGTATAACAGGAATAATTGCAAGCAGTTTGAAAGTAATGGTCATTTCTACGCTCCGTGCAACCTAGGCGTCACTGTAGCGCGTTCCTCCACCACATCTAATAGCTACGGCCTTAGAAGTCAACGCCAGAAGCATAAAATACAATATAAATACAACAGCTTTTCCATCGTATAGAATGAATCATTGCAAACAGTGTGAAAGTCATGGTCGTTTCTACGTTCCGGGAAACCTAGCCTTCCCTCTAGGGCGTTACTTCACCACATCGAATAGCTACGGCCTTAGAAGTCAACGCCAGAAGCATAAAATGCTATAAAAATACAGCAGTTTTTCCGTCGTATAACAGGAGTAATTGCAACCAGAGTGAAGGTGATGGTCATTTCTACGTTCCGGGCAACCTAGGCTTCACTCTAGGGCGTTGGTCAACCAGAGCGTATAGTAAGGGCCTAAGAAGTCAATGTTAGAATCATAAAATACAAAATAAATACAACAGTTTTTCCATCGCATAAAAAGTATAATTGCAACCAGTGTGAAAACTATGGTCACTTCTACGTTCCGGGCAACCTCGGCTTCACCCTACGGCGTTGCTCTACCAGATCGAAGAGTGAGAGCCTTAGACGTCAACACCAGAATCAGAAAATGCAATAAAAATGCAACAGTTTTTCCATCGATTAGCATGAATAATTGCAACCAGAGTGAAGGTGATGGTCATTTTTACGTTCCGGGCAACCTAGGCTTCACTCTACGGCGTTGCTTCACCAGATCGAATAGTTAGGGCCTTACAAGTCAACGCCGGAAGCATAAAATACAATAAAGATGCAACAGTTTTTCCATCGTATAAGAGGAATAATTACAACCAGTGTGAAAGTGATGGTCATTGCTGCGTTCCGGGCAACCTAGGCTTCACTCTAGGTCGTTGCTCCACCAGATCGTATAGCTAGGGACTTAGAATTCAACTCAAGAAGCATAACATACAATAAAAATACAACAGTTTTTCCATGGTATAACAGGAATAATTGCAACCAGTGTGAAAATAATGGTCGTATCTACGTTCCCGGCAACCTAGGCTTCACTCTACGGCGTTGCTTCACCAGATCGAATAGTTAGGGCCTTACAAGTCAACGCCGGAAGCATAAAATACAATAAAGATGCAACAGTTTTTCCATCGTATAAGAGGAATAATTACAACCAGTGTGAAAGTAATGGTCATTGCTGCGTTCCGGGCAACCTAGGCTTCACTCTAGGGCGTTGCTCCACCAGATCGAATAGCTAGGGACTTAGAATTCAACTCAAGAAGCATAAAATACAATAAAAATACAACAGTTTTTCCATGGTATGACAGGAATAATTGCAACCAGTGTGAAAATAATGGTCGTTTCTACGTTCCCGGCAACCTAGGCTTCACTCTACGGCGTTGCTTCACCAGATCGAATAGTTAGGGCCTTACAAGTCAACGCCGGAAGCATAAAGTACAATAAAGATGCAACAGTTTTTCCATCGTATAAGAGGAATAATTACAACCAGTGTGAAAGTAATGGTCATTGCTGCGTTCCGGGCAACCTAGGCTCCTCTCTAGGGCGTTGCTCCACCAGATCGAATAGCTAGGGTCTTAGAATTCAACGCCAGATGCATAAAATACAATAAAAATGCAACAGTTTTTCCATCGTATAAAACGAATAGTTGCAAACAGCGTGAAAGTAATGGTCATTTCTACGTTCCGGGCAACCTAGGCTTCACTCTAGGGCGTTGCTCCACCAGATCGAATAGCTAGGGTCTTAGAATTCAACGCCAGATGCATAAAATACAATAAAAATGCAACAGTTTTTCCATCGTATAAAACGAATAGTTGCAAACAGCGTGAAAGTAATGGTCATTTCTACGTTCCGGGCAACCTAGGCGTCACTCTAGCGCGTTCCTCCACCACATCTAATAGCTACGGCCTTAGAAGTCAACGCCAGAAGCATAAAAAACAATAAAAGTACAACAGTTTTTCCATGGTACAACAGGAATAATTGCAACCAGTGTGAAAGTAATGGTCGTTTCTACGTTCCCGGCAACCTAGGCTTCACTCTAGGGCGTTGCTCCACCACATCGAATAACCACGGCCTTAGATGTCAACGCCAGAATCACAAAATGCAATATAAATACCACAGCTTTTCCATCGTATAAAATGAATTATTGCAAACAGTGTGGAGATGATGGTCATTTCTACGTTCCGAGGTACATAGGATTCACTCTAGGGCGTTGCTACACCACATCGAATAGCTACAGCCTTAGAAGTCAACGCCAGATGCATAAAATACAATATAAATACAACAGCCTTTCCATCGTGTAGCATGAGTAATAGCAACCATTGTGGAAGTTATAGTCATATCTACGTTCCGCGCAACCTAGGCATGACGCTAGGGCGTTGCTGCTCCAGATGGAATAGGTATGGCTATAGAAGCCAATGCATGAAGCATAAAATACAGTAAAGATACAAGAGCTTCTCCATACTATAACAGGTATAATTGCAACCAGTGTGAAAGTGATGGTCATTTCTACGTTCCGGGCAACTTAGGCTCCGCTCTAGGTTGTTGCTCCACAAGATCGAATAGCTAGGGACTTAGAATTCAACGCCAGATGCATAAAATAAAATAAAAATGCAACAGTTTTTCCATTGTATAACAGGAATAATTGCAAGCAGTTTGAAAGTAATGGTCATTTCTACGCTCCGTGCAACCTAGGCGTCACTGTAGCGCGTTCCTCCACCACATCTAATAGCTACGGCCTTAGAAGTCAACGCCAGAAGCATAAAATACAATATAAATACAACAGCTTTTCCATCGTATAAAATGAATAATTGCAAACAGTGTGAAAGTCATGGTCGTTTCTACGTTCCGGGAAACCTAGCCTTCACTCCAGGGCGTTACTTCACCACATCGAATAGCTACGGCCTTAGAAGTCAACGCCAGAAGCATAAAATGCTATAAAAATACAGCAGTTTTTCCGTCGTATAACAGGAGTAATTGCAGCCAGAGTGAAGGTGATGGTCATTTCTACGTTTCGGGCAACCTAGGCTTCACTCTAGGGCGTTGGTCAACCAGAGCGTATAGTTAGGGCCTAAGAAGTCAACGTTAGAATCATAAAATACAAAATAAATACAACAGTTTTTCCATCGCATAAAAAGTATAATTGCAACCAGTGTGAAAGCTATGGTCACTTCTACGTTCCGGGCAACCTCGGCTTCACCCTAGGGCGTTGCTCTACCAGATCGAAGAGTGAGAGCCTTAGACGTCAACACCAGAAGCAGAAAATGCAATAAAAATGCAACAGTTTTTCCATCGATTAGCATGAATAATTGCAACCAGAGTGAAGGTGATGGTCATTTTTACGTTCCGGGCAACCTAGGCTTCACTCTACGGCGTTGCTTCACCAGATCGAATAGTTAGGGCCTTACAAGTCAACGCCGGAAGCATAAAATACAATAAAGATGCAACAGTTTTTCCATCGTATAAGAGGAATAATTACAACCAGTGTGAAAGTAATGGGCATTGCTGCGTTCCGGGCAACCTAGGCTTCACTCTAGGGCGTTGCTCCACCAGATCGAATAGCTAGGGACTTAGAATTCAACTCAAGAAGCATAAAATACAATAAAAATACAACAGTTTTTCCATGGTATAACAGGAATAATTGCAACCAGTGTGAAAACAATGGTCGTTTCTACGTTCCCGGCAACCTAGGCTTCACTCTACGGCGTTGCTTCACCAGATCGAATAGTTAGGTCCTTACAAGTCAACGCCGGAAGCATAAAATACAATAAAGATGCAACAGTTTTTCCATCGTATAAGAGGAATAATTACAACCAGTGTGAAAGTAATGGTCATTGCTGCGTTCCGGGCAACCTAGGCTTCACTCTAGGGCGTTGCTCCACCAGATCGAATAGCTAGGGACTTAGAATTCAACTCAAGAAGCATAAAATACAATAAAAATACAACAGTTTTTCCATGGTATAACGGGAATAATTGCAACCAGTGTGAAAATAATGGTCGTTTCTACGTTCCCGGCAACCTAGGCTTCACTCTACGGCGTTGCTTCACCAGATCGAATAGTTAGGGCCTTACAAGTCAACGCCGGAAGCATAAAATACAATAAAGATGCAACAGTTTTTCCATCGTATAAAATGAATAGTTGCAAACAGCGTGAAAGTAATGGTCATTTCTACGTTCCGGGCAACCTAGGCTTCACTCTAGGGCGTTGCTCCACCAGATCGAATAGCTAGGGCCTTAGAATTCAACGCCAGAAGCATAAAATACAATATAAATACAACAGCTTTTCCATCGTATAAAATGAATAATTGCAAACAGTGTGAAAGTAATGGTCATTTCTACGTTCCGGGCAACCTAGGCTCCGCTATAGGGCGTTGCTCCACGAGATCGAATAGCTAGGGACTTAGACTTCAACGCCAGATGCATAAAATACAATATAAATACAACAGCTCTTCCATCGTATAAAATGAATAATTGCAAACAGTGTGAAAGTGATCGTCATTTCTACGTTCCGGGCAACCTAGGCTCCTCCCTAGTGCGTTGCTCCACCAGATCGAATAGCTAGGGACTTAGAATTCAACGCCAGATGCATAAAATACAATAAAAATGCAACAGTTTTTCCATTGTATAACAGGAATAATTGCAAGCAGTGTGAAAGTAATGATGATTTCTACGATCCGTGCAACCTAGGCGTCACTCTAGCGCGTTGCTCCACCACATCTAATAGCTACGGCCTTAGCAGTCAACGCCAGAAGCATAAAATACAATATAAATACAACAGCTTTTCCATCGTATAAAATGAATAATTGCAAACAGTGTGAAAGTAATGGTCATTTTTACGTTCCGGGCAACCTAGGCTTCACTCTAGGGCGTAGCTCCACCAGATCGAATAGCTAGGTCCTTAGAAGTCAACGCTAGAAGCATAAAATACAATATAAATCCAACAGCTTTTCCATCGAATAACAGGAATGATTGCAACCAGAGTGAAAGTAATTGTCGTTTCTACGTTCCGGGCAACCTAGGCTTCACTCTATGGCGTTGCCCCCCCACATCGAATAGCTACGGCCTTAGAAGTCAAAGCCAGAAGCATAAAATACAATAAAAATACAACAGCTTTTCCATCGTATAACAGGAATAATTACAACCAGTGTCAAAGTAATGCTCGTTTCTACGTACTGGGCAACCTAGGCTTCACTCTAGGGCGTTTCTCCACCACATCGAATAGCTACGGCCTTGGAAGTCAACGCCAGAAGCATAAAACACAATATAAATACAACAGCTTTTCCATTGTATAAACTGAATAATTGCAAACAATGTGAAGATGATGGTCATTTCTACGATCCGGGCTACCTAGGCTTCACTCTAGGGCGTTGCTCCACCACATCGAATAGCTACGGCCTTAGAAGTCAACGCCAGAAGCATAAAATACAATATAAATACAACTGCTCTTCCATCGTATCAAATGAATAATTGCAAACAGTGTGAAAGTAATGGTCATTTCTACGCTCCGGGCAACCTAGGCTTCACTCTAGGGCGTTGCTCCTCCAGATCGAATCGCTAGGGCCTTAGAATTCAACGCCAGAAGCATAAAATACAATATAAATACAACAGTTTTTCCATCGTATAACAGGAATAATTGCAAACAGTGTGAAGGTAGTGGCCATTTCTGCGCTCCGGGCTACCTAGGCTACACTCTAGGGCGTTGCTACACCAGATCGAATAGCTAGGGCCTTAGAATTCAACGCCAGAAGCATAAAATACAATATAAATACAACAGCTTTTCCATCGTATAAAAGGAATAATTGCAAACAGTGTGAAAGTAATGGTCATTTCTACGTTCCGTGCAACCTAGGCGTCACTCTAGCGCGTTCCTCCACCACATCTAATAGCTACGGCCTTAGAAGTCAACGCCAGAAGCATAAAAAACAATAAAAGTACAACAGTTTTTCCATGGTACAACAGGAATAATTGCAACCAGTGTGAAAGTAATGGTCGTTTCTACGTTCCCGGCAACCTAGGCTTCACTCTAGGGCGTTGCTCCACCACATCGAATAACCACGGCCTTAGATGTCAACGCCAGAATCACAAAATGCAATATAAATACCACAGCTTTTCCATCGTATAAAATGAATTATTGCAAACAGTGTGGAGATGATGGTCATTTCTACGTTCCGAGGTACATAGGATTCACTCTAGGGCGTTGCTACACCACATCGAATAGCTACAGCCTTAGAAGTCAACGCCAGATGCATAAAATACAATATAAATACAACAGCCTTTCCATCGTGTAGCATGAGTAATAGCAACCATTGTGGAAGTTATAGTCATATCTACGTTCCGCGCAACCTAGGCATGACGCTAGGGCGTTGCTGCTCCAGATGGAATAGGTATGGCTATAGAAGCCAATGCATGAAGCATAAAATACAGTAAAGATACAAGAGCTTCTCCATACTATAACAGGTATAATTGCAACCAGTGTGAAAGTGATGGTCATTTCTACGTTCCGGGCAACTTAGGCTCCGCTCTAGGTTGTTGCTCCACAAGATCGAATAGCTAGGGACTTAGAATTCAACGCCAGATGCATAAAATAAAATAAAAATGCAACAGTTTTTCCATTGTATAACAGGAATAATTGCAAGCAGTTTGAAAGTAATGGTCATTTCTACGCTCCGTGCAACCTAGGCGTCACTGTAGCGCGTTCCTCCACCACATCTAATAGCTACGGCCTTAGAAGTCAACGCCAGAAGCATAAAATACAATATAAATACAACAGCTTTTCCATCGTATAAAATGAATAATTGCAAACAGTGTGAAAGTCATGGTCGTTTCTACGTTCCGGGAAACCTAGCCTTCACTCCAGGGCGTTACTTCACCACATCGAATAGCTACGGCCTTAGAAGTCAACGCCAGAAGCATAAAATGCTATAAAAATACAGCAGTTTTTCCGTCGTATAACAGGAGTAATTGCAGCCAGAGTGAAGGTGATGGTCATTTCTACGTTTCGGGCAACCTAGGCTTCACTCTAGGGCGTTGGTCAACCAGAGCGTATAGTTAGGGCCTAAGAAGTCAACGTTAGAATCATAAAATACAAAATAAATACAACAGTTTTTCCATCGCATAAAAAGTATAATTGCAACCAGTGTGAAAGCTATGGTCACTTCTACGTTCCGGGCAACCTCGGCTTCACCCTAGGGCGTTGCTCTACCAGATCGAAGAGTGAGAGCCTTAGACGTCAACACCAGAAGCAGAAAATGCAATAAAAATGCAACAGTTTTTCCATCGATTAGCATGAATAATTGCAACCAGAGTGAAGGTGATGGTCATTTTTACGTTCCGGGCAACCTAGGCTTCACTCTACGGCGTTGCTTCACCAGATCGAATAGTTAGGGCCTTACAAGTCAACGCCGGAAGCATAAAATACAATAAAGATGCAACAGTTTTTCCATCGTATAAGAGGAATAATTACAACCAGTGTGAAAGTAATGGGCATTGCTGCGTTCCGGGCAACCTAGGCTTCACTCTAGGGCGTTGCTCCACCAGATCGAATAGCTAGGGACTTAGAATTCAACTCAAGAAGCATAAAATACAATAAAAATACAACAGTTTTTCCATGGTATAACAGGAATAATTGCAACCAGTGTGAAAACAATGGTCGTTTCTACGTTCCCGGCAACCTAGGCTTCACTCTACGGCGTTGCTTCACCAGATCGAATAGTTAGGTCCTTACAAGTCAACGCCGGAAGCATAAAATACAATAAAGATGCAACAGTTTTTCCATCGTATAAGAGGAATAATTACAACCAGTGTGAAAGTAATGGTCATTGCTGCGTTCCGGGCAACCTAGGCTTCACTCTAGGGCGTTGCTCCACCAGATCGAATAGCTAGGGACTTAGAATTCAACTCAAGAAGCATAAAATACAATAAAAATACAACAGTTTTTCCATGGTATAACGGGAATAATTGCAACCAGTGTGAAAATAATGGTCGTTTCTACGTTCCCGGCAACCTAGGCTTCACTCTACGGCGTTGCTTCACCAGATCGAATAGTTAGGGCCTTACAAGTCAACGCCGGAAGCATAAAATACAATAAAGATGCAACAGTTTTTCCATCGTATAAAATGAATAGTTGCAAACAGCGTGAAAGTAATGGTCATTTCTACGTTCCGGGCAACCTAGGCTTCACTCTAGGGCGTTGCTCCACCAGATCGAATAGCTAGGGCCTTAGAATTCAACGCCAGAAGCATAAAATACAATATAAATACAACAGCTTTTCCATCGTATAAAATGAATAATTGCAAACAGTGTGAAAGTAATGGTCATTTCTACGTTCCGGGCAACCTAGGCTCCGCTATAGGGCGTTGCTCCACGAGATCGAATAGCTAGGGACTTAGACTTCAACGCCAGATGCATAAAATACAATATAAATACAACAGCTCTTCCATCGTATAAAATGAATAATTGCAAACAGTGTGAAAGTGATCGTCATTTCTACGTTCCGGGCAACCTAGGCTCCTCCCTAGTGCGTTGCTCCACCAGATCGAATAGCTAGGGACTTAGAATTCAACGCCAGATGCATAAAATACAATAAAAATGCAACAGTTTTTCCATTGTATAACAGGAATAATTGCAAGCAGTGTGAAAGTAATGATGATTTCTACGATCCGTGCAACCTAGGCGTCACTCTAGCGCGTTGCTCCACCACATCTAATAGCTACGGCCTTAGCAGTCAACGCCAGAAGCATAAAATACAATATAAATACAACAGCTTTTCCATCGTATAAAATGAATAATTGCAAACAGTGTGAAAGTAATGGTCATTTTTACGTTCCGGGCAACCTAGGCTTCACTCTAGGGCGTAGCTCCACCAGATCGAATAGCTAGGTCCTTAGAAGTCAACGCTAGAAGCATAAAATACAATATAAATCCAACAGCTTTTCCATCGAATAACAGGAATGATTGCAACCAGAGTGAAAGTAATTGTCGTTTCTACGTTCCGGGCAACCTAGGCTTCACTCTATGGCGTTGCCCCCCCACATCGAATAGCTACGGCCTTAGAAGTCAAAGCCAGAAGCATAAAATACAATAAAAATACAACAGCTTTTCCATCGTATAACAGGAATAATTACAACCAGTGTCAAAGTAATGCTCGTTTCTACGTACTGGGCAACCTAGGCTTCACTCTAGGGCGTTTCTCCACCACATCGAATAGCTACGGCCTTGGAAGTCAACGCCAGAAGCATAAAACACAATATAAATACAACAGCTTTTCCATTGTATAAACTGAATAATTGCAAACAATGTGAAGATGATGGTCATTTCTACGATCCGGGCTACCTAGGCTTCACTCTAGGGCGTTGCTCCACCACATCGAATAGCTACGGCCTTAGAAGTCAACGCCAGAAGCATAAAATACAATATAAATACAACTGCTCTTCCATCGTATCAAATGAATAATTGCAAACAGTGTGAAAGTAATGGTCATTTCTACGCTCCGGGCAACCTAGGCTTCACTCTAGGGCGTTGCTCCTCCAGATCGAATCGCTAGGGCCTTAGAATTCAACGCCAGAAGCATAAAATACAATATAAATACAACAGTTTTTCCATCGTATAACAGGAATAATTGCAAACAGTGTGAAGGTAGTGGCCATTTCTGCGCTCCGGGCTACCTAGGCTACACTCTAGGGCGTTGCTACACCAGATCGAATAGCTAGGGCCTTAGAATTCAACGCCAGAAGCATAAAATACAATATAAATACAACAGCTTTTCCATCGTATAAAATGAATAATTGCAAACAGTGTGAAAGTAATGGTCATTTCTACGTTCCGTGCAACCTAGGCGTCACTCTAGCGCGTTCCTCCACCACATCTAATAGCTACGGCCTTAGAAGTCAACGCCAGAAGCATAAAAAACAATAAAAGTACAACAGTTTTTCCATGGTACAACAGGAATAATTGCAACCAGTGTGAAAGTAATGGTCGTTTCTACGTTCCCGGCAACCTAGGCTTCACTCTAGGGCGTTGCTCCACCACATCGAATAACCACGGCCTTAGATGTCAACGCCAGAATCACAAAATGCAATATAAATACCACAGCTTTTCCATCGTATAAAATGAATTATTGCAAACAGTGTGGAGATGATGGTCATTTCTACGTTCCGAGGTACATAGGATTCACTCTAGGGCGTTGCTACACCAGATCGAATAGCTAGGGCCTTAGAATTCAACGCCAGAAGCATAAAATACAATATAAATACAACAGCTTTTCCATCGTATAAAATGAATAATTCCAACCAGTGTGAAGGTAATGGTCATTTCTACGTTCCGTGCAACCTAGGTGTCTCTCTAGCGCGTTCCTCCACCACATCTAATAGCTACGGCCTTAGAAGTCAACGCCATAAGCATAAAATACAATATAAATACAACAGCTTCTCCATCGTATAAAATGAATAATTGCAGACAGAGTGAAAGTAATGGTCATTGCTGCGTTCCGGGCAACCTATGCTCCGCCCTAGGTTGTTGCTCCACCAGATCGAATAGCTAGGGACTTAGAATTCAACGCCAGATGAATAAAATAAAATAAAAATGCAACAGTTTTTCCATTGTATAACAGGAATAATTGCAAGCAGTTTGAAAGTAATGGTCATTTCTACGCTCCGTGCAACCTAGGCGTCACTGTAGCGCGTTCCTCCACCACATCTAATAGCTACGGCCTTAGAAGTCAACGCCAGAATCACAAAATGCAATATAAATACCACAGCTTTTCCATCGTATAAAATGAATTATTGCAAACAGTGTGGAGATGATGGTCATTTCTACGTTCCGAGGTACATAGGATTCACTCTAGGGCGTTGCTCCACCACATCGAATAGCTACAGCCTTAGAAGTCAACGCCAGATGCATAAAATACAATATAAATACAACAGCCTTTCCATCGTGTAGCATGAGTAATAGCAACCATTGTGGAAGTTATAGTCATATCTACGTTCCGCGCAACCTAGGCATGACGCTAGGGCGTTGCTGCTCCAGATGGAATAGGTATGGCTATAGAAGCCAATGCATGAAGCATAAAATACAGTAAAGATACAAGAGCTTCTCCATACTATAACAGGTATAATTGCAACCAGTGTGAAAGTGATGGTCATTTCTACGTTCCGGGCAACCTAGGCTCCGCTCTAGGTTGTTGCTCCACAAGATCGAATAGCTAGGGACTTAGAATTCAACGCCAGATGCATAAAATAAAATAAAAATGCAACAGTTTTTCCATTGTATAACAGGAATAATTGCAAGCAGTTTGAAAGTAATGGTCATTTCTACGCTCCGTGCAACCTAGGCGTCACTGTAGCGCGTTCCTCCACCACATCTAATAGCTACGGCCTTAGAAGTCAACGCCAGAAGCATAAAATACAATATAAATACAACAGCTTTTCCATCGTATAAAATGAATAATTGCAAACAGTGTGAAAGTCATGGTCGTTTCTACGTTCCGGGAAACCTAGCCTTCACTCCAGGGCGTTACTTCACCACATCGAATAGCTACGGCCTTAGAAGTCAACGCCAGAAGCATAAAATGCTATAAAAATACAGAAGTTTTTCCGTCGTATAACAGGAGTAATTGCAGCCAGAGTGAAGGTGATGGTCATTTCTACGTTTCGGGCAACCTAGGCTTCACTCTAGGGCGTTGGTCAACCAGAGCGTATAGTTAGGGCCTAAGAAGTCAACGTTAGAATCATAAAATACAAAATAAATACAACAGTTTTTCCATCGCATAAAAAGTATAATTGCAACCAGTGTGAAAGCTATGGTCACTTCTACGTTCCGGGCAACCTCGGCTTCACCCTAGGGCGTTGCTCTACCAGATCGAAGAGTGAGAGCCTTAGACGTCAACACCAGAAGCAGAAAATGCAATAAAAATGCAACAGTTTTTCCATCGATTAGCATGAATAATTGCAACCAGAGTGAAGGTGATGGTCATTTTTACGTTCCGGGCAACCTAGGCTTCACTCTACGGCGTTGCTTCACCAGATCGAATAGTTAGGGCCTTACAAGTCAACGCCGGAAGCATAAAATACAATAAAGATGCAACAGTTTTTCCATCGTATAAGAGGAATAATTACGACCAGTGTGAAAGTAATGGGCATTGCTGCGTTCCGGGCAACCTAGGCTTCACTCTAGGGCGTTGCTCCACCAGATCGAATAGCTAGGGACTTAGAATTCAACTCAAGAAGCATAAAATACAATAAAAATACAACAGTTTTTCCATGGTATAACAGGAATAATTGCAACCAGTGTGAAAACAATGGTCGTTTCTACGTTCCCGGCAACCTAGGCTTCACTCTACGGCGTTGCTTCACCAGATCGAATAGTTAGGTCCTTACAAGTCAACGCCGGAAGCATAAAATACAATAAAGATGCAACAGTTTTTCCATCGTATAAGAGGAATAATTACAACCAGTGTGAAAGTAATGGTCATTGCTGCGTTCCGGGCAACCTAGGCTTCACTCTAGGGCGTTGCTCCACCAGATCGAATAGCTAGGGACTTAGAATTCAACTCAAGAAGCATAAAATACAATAAAAATACAACAGTTTTTCCATGGTATAACGGGAATAATTGCAACCAGTGTGAAAATAATGGTCGTTTCTACGTTCCCGGCAACCTAGGCTTCACTCTACGGCGTTGCTTCACCAGATCGAATAGTTAGGGCCTTACAAGTCAACGCCGGAAGCATAAAATACAATAAAGATGCAACAGTTTTTCCATCGTATAAAATGAATAGTTGCAAACAGCGTGAAAGTAATGGTCATTTCTACGTTCCGGGCAACCTAGGCTTCACTCTAGGGCGTTGCTCCACCAGATCGAATAGCTAGGGCCTTAGAATTCAACGCCAGAAGCATAAAATACAATATAAATACAACAGCTTTTCCATCGTATAAAATGAATAATTGCAAACAGTGTGAAAGTAATGGTCATTTCTACGTTCCGGGCAACCTAGGCTCCGCTATAGGGCGTTGCTCCACGAGATCGAATAGCTAGGGACTTAGACTTCAACGCCAGATGCATAAAATACAATATAAATACAACAGCTCTTCCATCGTATAAAATGAATAATTGCAAACAGTGTGAAAGTGATCGTCATTTCTACGTTCCGGGCAACCTAGGCTCCTCCCTAGTGCGTTGCTCCACCAGATCGAATAGCTAGGGACTTAGAATTCAACGCCAGATGCATAAAATACAATAAAAATGCAACAGTTTTTCCATTGTATAACAGGAATAATTGCAAGCAGTGTGAAAGTAATGATGATTTCTACGATCCGTGCAACCTAGGCGTCACTCTAGCGCGTTGCTCCACCACATCTAATAGCTACGGCCTTAGCAGTCAACGCCAGAAGCATAAAATACAATATAAATACAACAGCTTTTCCATCGTATAAAATGAATAATTGCAAACAGTGTGAAAGTAATGGTCATTTTTACGTTCCGGGCAACCTAGGCTTCACTCTAGGGCGTAGCTCCACCAGATCGAATAGCTAGGTCCTTAGAAGTCAACGCTAGAAGCATAAAATACAATATAAATCCAACAGCTTTTCCATCGAATAACAGGAATGATTGCAACCAGAGTGAAAGTAATTGTCGTTTCTACGTTCCGGGCAACCTAGGCTTCACTCTATGGCGTTGCCCCCCCACATCGAATAGCTACGGCCTTAGAAGTCAAAGCCAGAAGCATAAAATACAATAAAAATACAACAGCTTTTCCATCGTATAACAGGAATAATTACAACCAGTGTCAAAGTAATGCTCGTTTCTACGTACTGGGCAACCCAGGCTTCACTCTAGGGCGTTTCTCCACCACATCGAATAGCTACGGCCTTAGAAGTCAACGCCAGAAGCATAAAACACAATATAAATACAACAGCTTTTCCATTGTATAAACTGAATAATTGCAAACAATGTGAAGATGATGGTCATTTCTACGATCCGGGCTACCTAGGCTTCACTCTAGGGCGTTGCTCCACCACATCGAATAGCTACGGCCTTAGAAGTCAACGCCAGAAGCATAAAATACAATATAAATACAACTGCTCTTCCATCGTATCAAATGAATAATTGCAAACAGTGTGAAAGTAATGGTCATTTCTACGCTCCGGGCAACCTAGGCTTCACTCTAGGGCGTTGCTCCTCCAGATCGAATCGCT
Organism: Calliopsis andreniformis; assembly: GCF_051401765.1. Lineage (NCBI taxonomy): Eukaryota > Metazoa > Arthropoda > Insecta > Hymenoptera > Andrenidae > Calliopsis > Calliopsis andreniformis. Next base: position 1,082,712 of record NW_027480423.1, on the reverse strand, counting down.
AGGGCCTTAGAATTCAACGCCAGAAGCATAAAATACAATATAAATACAACAGTTTTTCCATCGTATAACAGGAATAATTGCAAACAGTGTGAAGGTAGTGGCCATTTCTGCGCTCCGGGCTACCTAGGCTACACTCTAGGGCGTTGCTACACCAGATCGAATAGCTAGGGCCTTAGAATTCAACGCCAGAAGCATAAAATACAATATAAATACAACAGCTTTTCCATCGTATAAAATGAATAATTGCAAACAGTGTGAAAGTAATGGTCATTTCTACGTTCCGTGCAACCTAGGCGTCACTCTAGCGCGTTCCTCCACCACATCTAATAGCTACGGCCTTAGAAGTCAACGCCAGAAGCATAAAAAACAATAAAAGTACAACAGTTTTTCCATGGTACAACAGGAATAATTGCAACCAGTGTGAAAGTAATGGTCGTTTCTACGTTCCCGGCAACCTAGGCTTCACTCTAGGGCGTTGCTCCACCACATCGAATAACCACGGCCTTAGATGTCAACGCCAGAATCACAAAATGCAATATAAATACCACAGCTTTTCCATCGTATAAAATGAATTATTGCAAACAGTGTGGAGATGATGGTCATTTCTACGTTCCGAGGTACATAGGATTCACTCTAGGGCGTTGCTACACCAGATCGAATAGCTAGGGCCTTAGAATTCAACGCCAGAAGCATAAAATACAATATAAATACAACAGCTTTTCCATCGTATAAAATGAATAATTCCAACCAGTGTGAAGGTAATGGTCATTTCTACGTTCCGTGCAACCTAGGTGTCTCTCTAGCGCGTTCCTCCACCACATCTAATAGCTACGGCCTTAGAAGTCAACGCCATAAGCATAAAATACAATATAAATACAACAGCTTCTCCATCGTATAAAATGAATAATTGCAGACAGAGTGAAAGTAATGGTCATTGCTGCGTTCCGGGCAACCTATGCTCCGCCCTAGGTTGTTGCTCCACCAGATCGAATAGCTAGGGACTTAGAATTCAACGCCAGATGAATAAAATAAAATAAAAATGCAACAGTTTTTCCATTGTATAACAGGAATAATTGCAAGCAGTTTGAAAGTAATGGTCATTTCTACGCTCCGTGCAACCTAGGCGTCACTGTAGCGCGTTCCTCCACCACATCTAATAGCTACGGCCTTAGAAGTCAACGCCAGAAGCATAAAATACAATATAAATACAACAGCTTTTCCATCGTATAGAATGAATCATTGCAAACAGTGTGAAAGTCATGGTCGTTTCTACGTTCCGGGAAACCTAGCCTTCCCTCTAGGGCGTTACTTCACCACATCGAATAGCTACGGCCTTAGAAGTCAACGCCAGAAGCATAAAATGCTATAAAAATACAGCAGTTTTTCCGTCGTATAACAGGAGTAATTGCAACCAGAGTGAAGGTGATGGTCATTTCTACGTTCCGGGCAACCTAGGCTTCACTCTAGGGCGTTGGTCAACCAGAGCGTATAGTAAGGGCCTAAGAAGTCAACGTTAGAATCATAAAATACAAAATAAATACAACAGTTTTTCCATCGCATAAAAAGTATAATTGCAACCAGTGTGAAAACTATGGTCACTTCTACGTTCCGGGCAACCTCGGCTTCACCCTACGGCGTTGCTCTACCAGATCGAAGAGTGAGAGCCTTAGACGTCAACACCAGAATCAGAAAATGCAATAAAAATGCAACAGTTTTTCCATCGATTAGCATGAATAATTGCAACCAGAGTGAAGGTGATGGTCATTTTTACGTTCCGGGCAACCTAGGCTTCACTCTACGGCGTTGCTTCACCAGATCGAATAGTTAGGGCCTTACAAGTCAACGCCGGAAGCATAAAATACAATAAAGATGCAACAGTTTTTCCATCGTATAAGAGGAATAATTACAACCAGTGTGAAAGTGATGGTCATTGCTGCGTTCCGGGCAACCTAGGCTTCACTCTAGGGCGTTGCTCCACCAGATCGTATAGCTAGGGACTTAGAATTCAACTCAAGAAGCATAACATACAATAAAAATACAACAGTTTTTCCATGGTATAACAGGAATAATTGCAACCAGTGTGAAAATAATGGTCGTATCTACGTTCCCGGCAACCTAGGCTTCACTCTACGGCGTTGCTTCACCAGATCGAATAGTTAGGGCCTTACAAGTCAACGCCGGAAGCATAAAGTACAATAAAGATGCAACAGTTTTTCCATCGTATAAGAGGAATAATTACAACCAGTGTGAAAGTAATGGTCATTGCTGCGTTCCGGGCAACCTAGGCTCCTCTCTAGGGCGTTGCTCCACCAGATCGAATAGCTAGGGTCTTAGAATTCAACGCCAGATGCATAAAATACAATAAAAATGCAACAGTTTTTCCATCGTATAAAACGAATAGTTGCAAACAGCGTGAAAGTAATGGTCATTTCTACGTTCCGGGCAACCTAGGCTTCACTCTAGGGCGTTGCTCCACCAGATCGAATAGCTAGGGCCTTAGAATTCAACGCCAGAAGCATAAAATACAATATAAATACAACAGCTTTTCCATCGTATAAAATGAATAATTGCAAACAGTGTGAAAGTAATGGTCATTTCTACGTTCCGTGCAACCTAGGCGTCACTCTAGCGCGTTCCTCCACCACATCTAATAGCTACGGCCTTAGAAGTCAACGCCAGAAGCATAAAAAACAATAAAAGTACAACAGTTTTTCCATGGTACAACAGGAATAATTGCAACCAGTGTGAAAGTAATGGTCGTTTCTACGTTCCCGGCAACCTAGGCTTCACTCTAGGGCGTTGCTCCACCACATCGAATAACCACGGCCTTAGATGTCAACGCCAGAATCACAAAATGCAATATAAATACCACAGCTTTTCCATCGTATAAAATGAATTATTGCAAACAGTGTGGAGATGATGGTCATTTCTACGTTCCGAGGTACATAGGATTCACTCTAGGGCGTTGCTCCACCACATCGAATAGCTACAGCCTTAGAAGTCAACGCCAGATGCATAAAATACAATATAAATACAACAGCCTTTCCATCGTGTAGCATGAGTAATAGCAACCATTGTGGAAGTTATGGTCATATCTACGTTCCGCGCAACCTAGGCATGACGCTAGGGCGTTGCTGCTCCAGATGGAATAGGTATGGCTATAGAAGCCAATGCATGAAGCATAAAATACAGTAAAGATACAAGAGCTTCTCCATACTATAACAGGTATAATTGCAACCAGTGTGAAAGTGATGGTCATTTCTACGTTCCGGGCAACCTAGGCTCCGCTCTAGGTTGTTGCTCCACAAGATCGAATAGCTAGGGACTTAGAATTCAACGCCAGATGCATAAAATAAAATAAAAATGCAACAGTTTTTCCATTGTATAACAGGAATAATTGCAAGCAGTTTGAAAGTAATGGTCATTTCTACGCTCCGTGCAACCTAGGCGTCACTGTAGCGCGTTCCTCCACCACATCTAATAGCTACGGCCTTAGAAGTCAACGCCAGAAGCATAAAATACAATATAAATACAACAGCTTTTCCATCGTATAAAATGAATAATTGCAAACAGTGTGAAAGTCATGGTCGTTTCTACGTTCCGGGAAACCTAGCCTTCACTCCAGGGCGTTACTTCACCACATCGAATAGCTACGGCCTTAGAAGTCAACTCAAGAAGCATAAAATACAATAAAAATACAACAGTTTTTCCATCGCATAAAAAGTATAATTGCAACCAGTGTGAAAGCTATGGTCACTTCTACGTTCCGGGCAACCTCGGCTTCACCCTAGGGCGTTGCTCTACCAGATCGAAGAGTGAGAGCCTTAGACGTCAACACCAGAAGCAGAAAATGCAATAAAAATGCAACAGTTTTTCCATCGATTAGCATGAATAATTGCAACCAGAGTGAAGGTGATGGTCATTTTTACGTTCCGGGCAACCTAGGCTTCACTCTACGGCGTTGCTTCACCAGATCGAATAGTTAGGGCCTTACAAGTCAACGCCGGAAGCATAAAATACAATAAAGATGCAACAGTTTTTCCATCGTATAAGAGGAATAATTACAACCAGTGTGAAAGTAATGGGCATTGCTGCGTTCCGGGCAACCTAGGCTTCACTCTAGGGCGTTGCTCCACCAGATCGAATAGCTAGGGACTTAGAATTCAACTCAAGAAGCATAAAATACAATAAAAATACAACAGTTTTTCCATGATATAACAGGAATAATTGCAACCAGTGTGAAAACAATGGTCGTTTCTACGTTCCCGGCAACCTAGGCTTCACTCTACGGCGTTGCTTCACCAGATCGAATAGTTAGGGCCTTACAAGTCAACGCCGGAAGCATAAAATACAATAAAGATGCAACAGTTTTTCCATCGTATAAGAGGAATAATTACAACCAGTGTGAAAGTAATGGTCATTGCTGCGTTCCGGGCAACCTAGGCTTCACTCTAGGGCGTTGCTCCACCAGATCGAATAGCTAGGGACTTAGAATTCAACTCAAGAAGCATAAAATACAATAAAAATACAACAGTTTTTCCATGGTATAACGGGAATAATTGCAACCAGTGTGAAAATAATGGTCGTTTCTACGTTCCCGGCAACCTAGGCTTCACTCTACGGCGTTGCTTCACCAGATCGAATAGTTAGGGCCTTACAAGTCAACGCCGGAAGCATAAAATACAATAAAGATGCAACAGTTTTTCCATCGTATAAAATGAATAGTTGCAAACAGCGTGAAAGTAATGGTCATTTCTACGTTCCGGGCAACCTAGGCTTCACTCTAGGGCGTTGCTCCACCAGATCGAATAGCTAGGGCCTTAGAATTCAACGCCAGAAGCATAAAATACAATATAAATACAACAGCTTTTCCATCGTATAAAATGAATAATTGCAAACAGTGTGAAAGTAATGGTCATTTCTACGTTCCGGGCAACCTAGGCTCCGCTATAGGGCGTTGCTCCACCAGATCGAATAGCTAGGGACTTAGACTTCAACGCCAGATGCATAAAATACAATATAAATACAACAGCTCTTCCATCGTATAAAATGAATAATTGCAAACAGTGTGAAAGTGATCGTCATTTCTACGTTCCGGGCAACCTAGGCTCCTCCCTAGTGCGTTGCTCCACCAGATCGAATAGCTAGGGACTTAGAATTCAACGCCAGATGCATAAAATACAATAAAAATGCAACAGTTTTTCCATTGTATAACAGGAATAATTGCAAGCAGTGTGAAAGTAATGATGATTTCTACGATCCGTGCAACCTAGGCGTCACTCTAGCGCGTTGCTCCACCACATCTAATAGCTACGGCCTTAGCAGTCAACGCCAGAAGCATAAAATACAATATAAATACAACAGCTTTTCCATCGTATAAAATGAATAATTGCAAACAGTGTGAAAGTAATGGTCATTTTTACGTTCCGGGCAACCTAGGCTTCACTCTAGGGCGTAGCTCCACCAGATCGAATAGCTAGGTCCTTAGAAGTCAACGCTAGAAGCATAAAATACAATATAAATCCAACAGCTTTTCCATCGAATAACAGGAATGATTGCAACCAGAGTGAAAGTAATTGTCGTTTCTACGTTCCGGGCAACCTAGGCTTCACTCTATGGCGTTGCCCCCCCACATCGAATAGCTACGGCCTTAGAAGTCAAAGCCAGAAGCATAAAATACAATAAAAATACAACAGCTTTTCCATCGTATAACAGGAATAATTACAACCAGTGTCAAAGTAATGCTCGTTTCTACGTACTGGGCAACCTAGGCTTCACTCTAGGGCGTTTCTCCACCACATCGAATAGCTACGGCCTTAGAAGTCAACGCCAGAAGCATAAAACACAATATAAATACAACAGCTTTTCCATTGTATAAACTGAATAATTGCAAACAATGTGAAGATGATGGTCATTTCTACGATCCGGGCTACCTAGGCTTCACTCTAGGGCGTTGCTCCACCACATCGAATAGCTACGGCCTTAGAAGTCAACGCCAGAAGCATAAAATACAATATAAATACAACTGCTCTTCCATCGTATCAAATGAATAATTGCAAACAGTGTGAAAGTAATGGTCATTTCTACGCTCCGGGCAACCTAGGCTTCACTCTAGGGCGTTGCTCCTCCAGATCGAATCGCTAGGGCCTTAGAATTCAACGCCAGAAGCATAAAATACAATATAAATACAACAGTTTTTCCATCGTATAACAGGAATAATTGCAAACAGTGTGAAGGTAGTGGCCATTTCTGCGCTCCGGGCTACCTAGGCTACACTCTAGGGCGTTGCTACACCAGATCGAATAGCTAGGGCCTTAGAATTCAACGCCAGAAGCATAAAATACAATATAAATACAACAGCTTTTCCATCGTATAAATTGAATAATTGCAAACAGTGTGAAAGTAATGGTCATTTCTACGTTCCGTGCAACCTAGGCGTCACTCTAGCGCGTTCCTCCACCACATCTAATAGCTACGGCCTTAGAAGTCAACGCCAGAAGCATAAAAAACAATAAAAGTACAACAGTTTTTCCATGGTACAACAGGAATAATTGCAACCAGTGTGAAAGTAATGGTCGTTTCTACGTTCCCGGCAACCTAGGCTTCACTCTAGGGCGTTGCTCCACCACATCGAATAACCACGGCCTTAGATGTCAACGCCAGAATCACAAAATGCAATATAAATACCACAGCTTTTCCATCGTATAAAATGAATAATTGCAAACAGTGTGGAGACGATGGTCATTTCTACGTTCCGAGGTACATAGGATTCACTCTAGGGCGTTGCTCCACCACATCGAATAGCTACAGCCTTAGAAGTCAACGCCAGATGCATAAAATACAATATAAATACAACAGCCTTTCCATCGTGTAGCATGAGTAATAGCAACCATTGTGGAAGTTATGGTCATATCTACGTTCCGCGCAACCTAGGCATGACGCTAGGGCGTTGCTGCTCCAGATGGAATAGGTATGGCTATAGAAGCCAATGCATGAAGCATAAAATACAGTAAAGATACAAGAGCTTCTCCATACTATAACAGGTATAATTGCAACCAGTGTGAAAGTGATGGTCATTTCTACGTTCCGGGCAACCTAGGCTCCGCTCTAGGTTGTTGCTCCACAAGATCGAATAGCTAGGGACTTAGAATTCAACGCCAGATGCATAAAATAAAATAAAAATGCAACAGTTTTTCCATTGTATAACAGGAATAATTGCAAGCAGTTTGAAAGTAATGGTCATTTCTACGCTCCGTGCAACCTAGGCGTCACTGTAGCGCGTTCCTCCACCACATCTAATAGCTACGGCCTTAGAAGTCAACGCCAGAAGCATAAAATACAATATAAATACAACAGCTTTTCCATCGTATAAAATGAATAATTGCAAACAGTGTGAAAGTCATGGTCGTTTCTACGTTCCGGGAAACCTAGCCTTCACTCCAGGGCGTTACTTCACCACATCGAATAGCTACGGCCTTAGAAGTCAACGCCAGAAGCATAAAATGCTATAAAAATACAGCAGTTTTTCCGTCGTATAACAGGAGTAATTGCAGCCAGAGTGAAGGTGATGGTCATTTCTACGTTTCGGGCAACCTAGGCTTCACTCTAGGGCGTTGGTCAACCAGAGCGCATAGTTAGGGCCTAAGAAGTCAACGTTAGAATCATAAAATACAAAATAAATACAACAGTTTTTCCATCGCATAAAAAGTATAATTGCAACCAGTGTGAAAGCTATGGTCACTTCTACGTTCCGGGCAACCTCGGCTTCACCCTAGGGCGTTGCTCTACCAGATCGAAGAGTGAGAGCCTTAGACGTCAACACCAGAAGCAGAAAATGCAATAAAAATGCAACAGTTTTTCCATCGATTAGCATGAATAATTGCAACCAGAGTGAAGGTGATGGTCATTTTTACGTTCCGGGCAACCTAGGCTTCACTCTACGGCGTTGCTTCACCAGATCGAATAGTTAGGGCCTTACAAGTCAACGCCGGAAGCATAAAATACAATAAAGATGCAACAGTTTTTCCATCGTATAAGAGGAATAATTACAACCAGTGTGAAAGTAATGGGCATTGCTGCGTTCCGGGCAACCTAGGCTTCACTCTAGGGCGTTGCTCCACCAGATCGAATAGCTAGGGACTTAGAATTCAACTCAAGAAGCATAAAATACAATAAAAATACAACAGTTTTTCCATGGTATAACAGGAATAATTGCAACCAGTGTGAAAACAATGGTCGTTTCTACGTTCCCGGCAACCTAGGCTTCACTCTACGGCGTTGCTTCACCAGATCGAATAGTTAGGGCCTTACAAGTCAACGCCGGAAGCATAAAATACAATAAAGATGCAACAGTTTTTCCATCGTATAAGAGGAATAATTACAACCAGTGTGAAAGTAATGGTCATTGCTGCGTTCCGGGCAACCTAGGCTTCACTCTAGGGCGTTGCTCCACCAGATCGAATAGCTAGGGACTTAGAATTCAACTCAAGAAGCATAAAATACAATAAAAATACAACAGTTTTTCCATGGTATAACGGGAATAACTGCAACCAGTGTGAAAATAATGGTCGTTTCTACGTTCCCGGCAACCTAGGCTTCACTCTACGGCGTTGCTTCACCAGATCGAATAGTTAGGGCCTTACAAGTCAACGCCGGAAGCATAAAATACAATAAAGATGCAACAGTTTTTCCATCGTATAAAATGAATAGTTGCAAACAGCGTGAAAGTAATGGTCATTTCTACGTTCCGGGCAACCTAGGCTTCACTCTAGGGCGTTGCTCCACCAGATCGAATAGCTAGGGCCTTAGAATTCAACGCCAGAAGCATAAAATACAATATAAATACAACAGCTTTTCCATCGTATAAAATGAATAATTGCAAACAGTGTGAAAGTAATGGTCATTTCTACGTTCCGGGCAACCTAGGCTCCGCTATAGGGCGTTGCTCCACCAGATCGAATAGCTAGGGACTTAGACTTCAACGCCAGATGCATAAAATACAATATAAATACAACAGCTCTTCCATCGTATAAAATGAATAATTGCAAACAGTGTGAAAGTGATCGTCATTTCTACGTTCCGGGCAACCTAGGCTCCTCCCTAGTGCGTTGCTCCACCAGATCGAATAGCTAGGGACTTAGAATTCAACGCCAGATGCATAAAATACAATAAAAATGCAACAGTTTTTCCATTGTATAACAGGAATAATTGCAAGCAGTGTGAAAGTAATGATGATTTCTACGATCCGTGCAACCTAGGCGTCACTCTAGCGCGTTGCTCCACCACATCTAATAGCTACGGCCTTAGCAGTCAACGCCAGAAGCATAAAATACAATATAAATACAACAGCTTTTCCATCGTATAAAATGAATAATTGCAAACAGTGTGAAAGTAATGGTCATTTTTACGTTCCGGGCAACCTAGGCTTCACTCTAGGGCGTAGCTCCACCAGATCGAATAGCTAGGTCCTTAGAAGTCAACGCTAGAAGCATAAAATACAATATAAATCCAACAGCTTTTCCATCGAATAACAGGAATGATTGCAACCAGAGTGAAAGTAATTGTCGTTTCTACGTTCCGGGCAACCTAGGCTTCACTCTATGGCGTTGCCCCCCCACATCGAATAGCTACGGCCTTAGAAGTCAAAGCCAGAAGCATAAAATACAATAAAAATACAACAGCTTTTCCATCGTATAACAGGAATAATTACAACCAGTGTCAAAGTAATGCTCGTTTCTACGTACTGGGCAACCTAGGCTTCACTCTAGGGCGTTTCTCCACCACATCGAATAGCTACGGCCTTAGAAGTCAACGCCAGAAGCATAAAACACAATATAAATACAACAGCTTTTCCATTGTATAAACTGAATAATTGCAAACAATGTGAAGATGATGGTCATTTCTACGATCCGGGCTACCTAGGCTTCACTCTAGGGCGTTGCTCCACCACATCGAATAGCTACGGCCTTAGAAGTCAACGCCAGAAGCATAAAATACAATATAAATACAACTGCTCTTCCATCGTATCAAATGAATAATTGCAAACAGTGTGAAAGTAATGGTCATTTCTACGCTCCGGGCAACCTAGGCTTCACTCTAGGGCGTTGCTCCTCCAGATCGAATCGCTAGGGCCTTAGAATTCAACGCCAGAAGCATAAAATACAATATAAATACAACAGTTTTTCCATCGTATAACAGGAATAATTGCAAACAGTGTGAAGGTAGTGGCCATTTCTGCGCTCCGGGCTACCTAGGCTACACTCTAGGGCGTTGCTACACCAGATCGAATAGCTAGGGCCTTAGAATTCAACGCCAGAAGCATAAAATACAATATAAATACAACAGCTTTTCCATCGTATAAAATGAATAATTGCAAACAGTGTGAAAGTAATGGTCATTTCTACGTTCCGTGCAACCTAGGCGTCACGCTAGCGCGTTCCTCCACCACATCTAATAGCTACGGCCTTAGAAGTCAACGCCAGAAGCATAAAAAACAATAAAAGTACAACAGTTTTTCCATGGTACAACAGGAATAATTGCAACCAGTGTGAAAGTAATGGTCGTTTCTACGTTCCCGGCAACCTAGGCTTCACTCTAGGGCGTTGCTCCACCACATCGAATAACCACGGCCTTAGATGTCAACGCCAGAATCACAAAATGCAATATAAATACCATAGCTTTTCCATCGTATAAAATGAATAATTGCAAACAGTGTGGAGACGATGGTCATTTCTACGTTCCGAGGTACATAGGATTCACTCTAGGGCGTTGCTCCACCACATCGAATAGCTACAGCCTTAGAAGTCAACGCCAGATGCATAAAATACAATATAAATACAACAGCCTTTCCATCGTGTAGCATGAGTAATAGCAACCATTGTGGAAGTTATGGTCATATCTACGTTCCGCGCAACCTAGGCATGACGCTAGGGCGTTGCTGCTCCAGATGGAATAGGTATGGCTATAGAAGCCAATGCATGAAGCATAAAATACAGTAAAGATACAAGAGCTTCTCCATACTATAACAGGTATAATTGCAACCAGTGTGAAAGTGATGGTCATTTCTACGTTCCGGGCAACCTAGGCTCCGCTCTAGGTTGTTGCTCCACAAGATCGAATAGCTAGGGACTTAGAATTCAACGCCAGATGCATAAAATAAAATAAAAATGCAACAGTTTTTCCATTGTATAACAGGAATAATTGCAAGCAGTTTGAAAGTAATGGTCATTTCTACGCTCCGTGCAACCTAGGCGTCACTGTAGCGCGTTCCTCCACCACATCTAATAGCTACGGCCTTAGAAGTCAACGCCAGAAGCATAAAATACAATATAAATACAACAGCTTTTCCATCGTATAAAATGAATAATTGCAAACAGTGTGAAAGTCATGGTCGTTTCTACGTTCCGGGAAACCTAGCCTTCACTCCAGGGCGTTACTTCACCACATCGAATAGCTACGGCCTTAGAAGTCAACGCCAGAAGCATAAAATGCTATAAAAATACAGCAGTTTTTCCGTCGTATAACAGGAGTAATTGCAGCCAGAGTGAAGGTGATGGTCATTTCTACGTTTCGGGCAACCTAGGCTTCACTCTAGGGCGTTGGTCAACCAGAGCGTATAGTTAGGGCCTAAGAAGTCAACGTTAGAATCATAAAATACAAAATAAATACAACAGTTTTTCCATCGCATAAAAAGTATAATTGCAACCAGTGTGAAAGCTATGGTCACTTCTACGTTCCGGGCAACCTCGGCTTCACCCTAGGGCGTTGCTCTACCAGATCGAAGAGTGAGAGCCTTAGACGTCAACACCAGAAGCAGAAAATGCAATAAAAATGCAACAGTTTTTCCATCGATTAGCATGAATAATTGCAACCAGAGTGAAGGTGATGGTCGTTTCTACGTTCCCGGCAACCTAGGCTTCACTCTACGGCGTTGCTTCACCAGATCGAATAGTTAGGGCCTTACAAGTCAACGCCGGAAGCATAAAATACAATAAAGATGCAACAGTTTTTCCATCGTATAAGAGGAATAATTACAACCAGTGTGAAAGTAATGGTCATTGCTGCGTTCCGGGCAACCTAGGCTTCACTCTAGGGCGTTGCTCCACCAGATCGAATAGCTAGGGACTTAGAATTCAACTCAAGAAGCATAAAATACAATAAAAATACAACAGTTTTTCCATGGTATAACGGGAATAATTGCAACCAGTGTGAAAATAATGGTCGTTTCTACGTTCCCGGCAACCTAGGCTTCACTCTACGGCGTTGCTTCACCAGATCGAATAGTTAGGGCCTTACAAGTCAACGCCGGAAGCATAAAATACAATAAAGATGCAACAGTTTTTCCATCGTATAAAATGAATAGTTGCAAACAGCGTGAAAGTAATGGTCATTTCTACGTTCCGGGCAACCTAGGCTTCACTCTAGGGCGTTGCTCCACCAGATCGAATAGCTAGGGCCTTAGAATTCAACGCCAGAAGCATAAAATACAATATAAATACAACAGCTTTTCCATCGTATAAAATGAATAATTGCAAACAGTGTGAAAGTAATGGTCATTTCTACGTTCCGGGCAACCTAGGCTCCGCTATAGGGCGTTGCTCCACCAGATCGAATAGCTAGGGACTTAGACTTCAACGCCAGATGCATAAAATACAATATAAATACAACAGCTCTTCCATCGTATAAAATGAATAATTGCAAACAGTGTGAAAGTGATCGTCATTTCTACGTTCCGGGCAACCTAGGCTCCTCCCTAGTGCGTTGCTCCACCAGATCGAATAGCTAGGGACTTAGAATTCAACGCCAGATGCATAAAATACAATAAAAATGCAACAGTTTTTCCATTGTATAACAGGAATAATTGCAAGCAGTGTGAAAGTAATGATGATTTCTACGATCCGTGCAACCTAGGCGTCACTCTAGCGCGTTGCTCCACCACATCTAATAGCTACGGCCTTAGCAGTCAACGCCAGAAGCATAAAATACAATATAAATACAACAGCTTTTCCATCGTATAAAATGAATAATTGCAAACAGTGTGAAAGTAATGGTCATTTTTACGTTCCGGGCAACCTAGGCTTCACTCTAGGGCGTAGCTCCACCAGATCGAATAGCTAGGTCCTTAGAAGTCAACGCTAGAAGCATAAAATACAATATAAATCCAACAGCTTTTCCATCGAATAACAGGAATGATTGCAACCAGAGTGAAAGTAATTGTCGTTTCTACGTTCCGGGCAACCTAGGCTTCACTCTATGGCGTTGCCCCCCCACATCGAATAGCTACGGCCTTAGAAGTCAAAGCCAGAAGCATAAAATACAATAAAAATACAACAGCTTTTCCATCGTATAACAGGAATAATTACAACCAGTGTCAAAGTAATGCTCGTTTCTACGTACTGGGCAACCTAGGCTTCAATCTAGAGCGTTGTTCCACCAGATCGAAAAGTTAGGTCCTAAGAAGTCAACGCCAGAAGCATAAAAAACAATAAAAATACAACTGTTTTTCCACCGTATGACACGAATAATAGCAACCAGTGTGAAAGTGATAGTCATTTCTACGTTCCCGGCAACCTAGGCTTCAATCCAGAGCGTTTTTCCACCAGATCGAATAGTTAGGTCCTAAGAAGTCAACGCCAGAAGCATAAAACACAATCTAAATACAACAGGTTTCCATGGTGTAACAGGAATAATTGCAACCAGTGTGAATGTAACGGTCATTTCTACTTTCGTGGCAATCTAGGCTTCACTCTAGGGTGTTGCTCCACCACATCGAATAGCTGCGGCCTTAGAAGTCGACGCCAGAAGCTTGAAATAGAATATAAATACAACAGCTTTTCCATCATATAAAACGAGTAATTGCAACCAGTGTGAAAGATATGGTCATCTCTACGTTCCGGGCAGCATAGGCTTGACTCTATGGCGTTGCTCCACCAGATCGAATAGTTAGGGCCTAAGAAATCATCGCCAGAAGAATAAAATACAGTATAAATACAACAGGTTCTCCATCGTATAACGGGAATAATTGCAACCAGTGTGAAGTTAATGGTCATTTCTACGTTCCGGGCAACCTAGGCTTCACTATAGGGCGTTGCTCCATCAGGTCGAATAGATAGGGCCTAAGAAGTCTACGACAGTATCACAAAATGCAATATACATACAATGGTTTTCCATGGTATAACAGGAATAATTGCAACCCGTGTGAAAGTAACAGTCATTTCTGCTTTCTGGGCAACCTAGGCTTCACTCTAGGGCGTTGCTCCACCACATCGAATAACTACGGCCTTAGAAGTAAACGCCAAAAGCTTAAAAGACAATATAAATACAACAGCATTTCCATCGTATAAAACGAGTAATTGCAACCAGTGTTAAAGTTATGGTCATATCTACGTTCCGGGCAACCTAGGCTTGACTCTAGGGCGTTGCTCCACCACATCGAATAACTACGGCCTCAGAAGTAAACGCCAGAAGCTTAAAAGACAATATAAATACAACAGTTTTCCATCGTATAAAATGAATAATTGGAAACAGTGAGAAAGTAATGGTCATTTCTACGTTCCCGGCAACCCAGGTTTCACACTTGGGCGTTGGTTCACCACATCGAATAGCCACGGCCTTAGAAGTCAACGCCTGAAGCATAAAATACAAATAAATGCAACAGCCTTTCCATCGTGTAACAGGAATAATTGCAACCCGTGTGAAAGTAATGGTCATTTCTACGTTCCGGGCAACCTAGGCTTCAGTCTAGGGCGTTGCTCCACCATATCGAATAACTGCGGCCTTAGAAGTAAACGCCAGAAGCTTAAAATACAATATAAGTTCAACAGTTTGTCCAATCGTAGAAAATGAATAATTGCGAACAGTGTGAAAGTAATGGCCGTTTCTACGTTACCGGCAACATAGGCTTGACTCTATGGCGTTGCTCCACCAGATCGAATAGTTAGGGCCTTAGAAGTCAACGCCAGAAGCATAAAATACAATATAAATACGACAGTTTTTCCATTGTATAGCGTGAATAATTGCAACCATTGTGAAAGTAATGGTCATTTCTACATTCCGGGCACCCTAGGCTTCACTCCAGGGTGTTGCTCCACCACATCGAATAGCTACGGCCTTAGAAGTAAACGCCAGAAGCATAAAATACAATATAAGTACAACACTTTTTCCATCGAATGAAACGATTAATTGCAAACAGTGTGAAAGTAATGGTCATTTCTACGTCACGGGCAACCTAGGCTTCACTCTAGGGCGTTGCTCCTCCACATCGAATAGCTACGGCCTTAGACGTCAACGCCAGAAGCACAAAATACAATATAAATATAACAGCTTTTCCATCATATAAAACAAATAATTGCAACAAGTGTGAAAGTAATCGTCATTTCTACGTTCCGGGCAACCTAGGCTTCGCTCTAGGGCGTTGATCCACCAGTTCGAATAGTTAGGGCCTAAGAAGTCAACGCCAGAAGCACAAAATACAATATATACAACAGTCTTTCCATCGTATAAAATGAATAATTGCAAACAGTGTGAAAGTTATGGTCATTTCTACGATCCCGGCGACCTAGGCTTCACTCTAGACCGCTGTTCCACCAGATGGAATAGTTAGGGCCTAAGAAGTCCACACCAGGAGCATAAAGAACAATATAAATACAACAGTTTTTCCATCGTCTAACAGGAATAACTGTAACAAGTGTGAAAGTAACGGTCATTTCTATTTTCCGGGCAATCTAGGCTTCACTCTAGGGCGTTGCTCCACCCCATCGAATAGCTACGGCCTTAGAAGTCAACGCCAGAAGCATGAAATACAATATAAATACAACAGCTTTTCCATCATATAAAACAAATAATTGCAACAAGTGTGAAAGTAATGGTCATTTCCACGTTCCGGGCAACCTAGGCTTCGCTCTAGGGCGTTGATCCACCAGATCGAATAGTTAGGGCCTAAGAAGTCAACGCCAGAAGCACAAAATACAATATAAATACAACAGCTTTTCCATCATATAAAACAAATAAAGGCAACAAGTGTGAAAGTAATGGTCATTTCTACGTTCCGGGCAACCTAGGCTTCGCTCTAGGGCGTTGATCCACCAGATCGAATAGTTAGGGCCTAAGAAGTCAACGCCAGAAGCATAAAATACAATATAACTACAACAGTTTTTCCGTCGTATAAAACGAATAATTGCAACCAGTGTGATAGATATGGTCATTTCTACGTTCCGGGCATCCTAGGCTTCACTCTAGGGCGTTGCTCCACCAGATCGAATGGTTATGGCCTTAGAAGTGAACGCCCGAAGCATAAAATACAAGATAAATAGAACAGTTTTTCCACTGTGTAAAACTAACGATTGCAACCGGTGTGAAACTTATGATCATTTCTACGTTCCGTGCAACCTAGGTTTCACTCCAGGGCGCTGTTCCACCAGATAGAATAGTTAGGGCCTAAGATGTCAGCACTAGGAGCATAAAAAACAGTATAAATACAACAGTTTTTCCATCGTATAACAGGAGTAATTGCAACAAGTGTGAGTGTAATGGTCATTTCTACGTTCCGGGCAACCTGGGCTTCACTCTAGGGCATTGATCCAACACATCGAATAGCTACGGCCTTAGAAGTCAGCGCCTGAAGCATAAAATACAATAAAAATTCAACACTTTTACCATCGTATAAAATGAATAATTGCAACAAGTGTGAAAGTTATGGTCATTTCTACGTTCCGGGCAACCTAGGCTTCACCCTAGGGCGTTGCTCCAACAGATCGAATAGTTTGGGCCTTAGAAGTCAACGCCCGAAGCATAAAATACAATAAAAATACAACAGCTTTTGCATCGTATGACAGGAATAATTGCGACAAGGGTGAAGGCAATGGTCATTTCTACGTTCCGAGCAATCCAGGCTTAACTCTAGGGCGTTGCTACACCAGATCGAATAGTTAGAGCCTAAAAAGTTAGCGCCAGAAGCATAAAATACCATATAAATACTACAGTTTTTCCATCCTATAGTGCGAATAATTGCAACCAGTATGAAAGTTATGGTCACATCTACGTACCGGGCAACCTAGGCTTCACTCTAGGGCGTTGCTCCACCGGATCGTATAGCTAGGGCCTTAGAAGTCAACGCCCGAAACATAAAATACAATAAAAATACAACAGTTTTTCCATCGTATAACTGGAATGATTGCAGCCAGTGTGAAAGTGATGGTCATTCCTACGTTCCGGGCAACCTAGGCAGCACACTAGGGCGTTGGTCTTCCAGATCCAATAGTTAGGGCCTAACAAGTCAACGCCAGAAGCACCAAATACAAAATAAATACAACAGTTTTTCCATCGTATAAAACGAATAATTGCAACCAGTGTGAAAGTAATGGTCACTTCTACGATCCGGGCAACCGAGGCCACACTCTAGGGCGTTGCTCCACCAGATCCAATAGCTAGGGCCTTAGAAGTCAACGCCGGAAACATAAAACACAATAAAAATACAACAGTTTTTAAATCGTATAACGGGAATAATTGCAGCCAGTGTGAAAGTGATGGTCATTTCTACGTTCCGGGCAACCTAGGCTTCACTCTAGGGCGTCGGTCCACCAGACCCAATAGTTAGGGCCTAACAAGTCAACGCCAGAAGCACCAAATACAAAATAAATACAACAGTTTTTCCATCGTATAAAACGAATAATTGCAGCCAGTGTGAAGGTAATGGCCATTTCTACGTTCCGGTCACCCAAGACTTAACTCTGAGGCATTGCTCCACCAGATCGAATACATAGGGCCTTAGAAGTCAACGCCAGAAGCATAAAGTACAATAAAAATCCAACAGTTTTTCCATCGTATAACGCGAGTAATTGCAGCCAGTGTGAAAGTGATGGTCATTTCTACGATACGGTCAACCTAGGCTTGACTCTAGGCTGTTGCTCGACCAGATCGAAGAGTTAGGGCCTGAGAAGTCTACGCCAGAAGCATAAAATACAAAATAAATGGAACAGTTTGTCCATCGTATAACAGGAATAATTACAACCAGTGTGAAAATTATGGTCATTTCTACGTTCAGGGCAACCTATGCTTCACCCTAGGGCGTTGCTCCACCAGATCGAAGAGTTAGGGCCTTAGAAGCCAACGCCCGAAGCATAAAATACAATAAAAATAAATCAGTTTTTCCATCGTATTACAGGAATAATTGCAACCACTGTGAAACTGATGGTCATTCCTACGTACCGGGCAATCTAGGCTTCACTCTAGGGCGTCGCTCCACCAGATCGAATAGTTATGGCCTTAGAAGTGAAGGCCCGAAGCATAAAATACAAAATAAATAGAACAGTCCTTCAATTCTATAAAACGAATATTTGCAACCAGTGTGAATGTGATGGTCATTTCTACGTTCCGGTCAACCTAGGCTTAACTCTAGGGCGTTGTTCCAACAGATCAAATAGTTAGGGCCTAAGAAGTCAACGCCAGAAGCCTAAAATACAATATAAATACAACAGCTTTTCCATCATATAAAACGAGTAATTGCAACCAGTGTGAAAGATATGGTCATCTCTACGTTCCGGGCAACATAGGCTTGACTCTATGGCGTTGCTCCACCAGATCGAATAGTTAGGGCCTAAGAAATCATCGCCAGAAGAATAAAATACAATATAAATACAACAC
Organism: Calliopsis andreniformis; assembly: GCF_051401765.1. Classification (NCBI taxonomy): domain Eukaryota; kingdom Metazoa; phylum Arthropoda; class Insecta; order Hymenoptera; family Andrenidae; genus Calliopsis; species Calliopsis andreniformis. The sequence goes on along the minus strand of NW_027480423.1, from coordinate 1,064,073 downwards.
GTTCTCCATCGTATAACGGGAATAATTGCAACCAGTGTGAAGTTAATGGTCATTTCTACGTTCCGGGCAACCTAGGCTTCACTATAGGGCGTTGCTCCATCAGGTCGAATAGATAGGGCCTAAGAAGTCTACGCCAGTATCACAAAATGCAATATACATACAATGGTTTTCCATGGTATAACAGGAATAATTGCAACCAGTGTGAAAGTAACAGTCATTTCTGCTTTCTGGGCAACCTAGACTTCACCCTAGGGCGTTGCTCCACCACATCGAATAACTACGGCCTTAGAAGTAAACGCCAAAAGCTTAAAAGACAATATAAATGCAACAGCATTTCCATCGTATAAAACGAGTAATTGCAACCAGTGTTAAGGTTATGGTCATATCTACGTTCCGGGCATCTTAGGCTTGACTCTAGGGCGTTGCTCCACCACATCGAATAACTACGGCCTCAGAAGTAAACGCCAGAAGCTTAAAAGACAATATAAATACAACAGTTTTCCATCGTATAAAATGATTAATTGGAAACAGTGAGAAAGTAATGGTCATTTCTACGTTCCCGGCAACCCAGGTTTCACACTTGGGCGTTGGTTCACCGCATCGAATAGCCACGGCCTTAGAAGTCAACGCCTGAAGCATAAAATACAAATAAATGCAACAGCTTTTCCATCGGGTAACAGGAATAATTGCAACCCGTGTGAAAGTAATGGTCATTTCTACGTTCCGGGCAACCTAGGCTTCACTCTAGGGCGTTGCTCCACCATATCGAATAACTACGGCCTTAGAAGTCAACGCCAGAAGCACAAAATACAATATAAATACAACAGGTTTTCCATCGTGTAGCAGGAATAATTGCAAACAGTGTGAAAATAATGGTCATTTCCACGTTACGGGCAACCTAGGCTTCACTCTAGGGCGTTGCTCCTCCACATCGAATAGCTACGGCCTTAGAAGTGAACGCCCGAAGCGTAAAATACAATATAAATGCAACAGCTTTTCCATCGTATAACAGGAATAATTGCAACCAGTGTGAAGGTAATGGTCATTTCTACGTTCCGGGCAACCTAGGCTTCACTATAGGGCGTTGCTCCATCAGATCGAATAGTTAGGGCCTAAGAAGTCGACGCCCGAAGAACAAAATGCAATATAAATACAACAGGTTTCCATGTTGTAACAGGAATAATTGCAACCAGTGTGAATGTAACGGTCATTTCTACTTTCGTGGCAATCTAGGCTTCACTCTAGGGTGTTGCTCCACCACATCGAATAGCTGCGGCCTTAGAAGTCGACGCCAGAAGCTTAAAATACAATATAAATACAACAGCTTTTCCATCATATAAAACGAGTAATTGCAACCAGTGTGAAAGATATGGTCATCTCTACGTTCCGGGCAACATAGGCTTGACTCTATGGCGTTGCTCCACCAGATCGAATAGTTAGGGCCTAAGAAATCATCGCCAGAAGAATAAAATACAATATAAATACAACAGGTTCTCCATCGTATAACGGGAATAATTGCAACCAGTGTGAAGTTAATGGTCATTTCTACGTTCCGGGCAACCTAGGCTTCACTATAGGGCGTTGCTCCATCAGGTCGAATAGATAGGGCCTAAGAAGTCTACGCCAGTATCACAAAATGCAATATACATACAATGGTTTTCCATGGTATAACAGGAATAATTGCAACCAGTGTGAAAGTAACAGTCATTTCTGCTTTCTGGGCAACCTAGACTTCACCCTAGGGCGCTGCTCCACCACATCGAATAACTACGGCCTTAGAAGTAAACGCCAAAAGCTTAAAAGACAATATAAATACAACAGCATTTCCATCGTATAAAACGAGTAATTGCAACCAGTGTTAAGGTTATGGTCATATCTACGTTCCGGGCATCTTAGGCTTGACTCTAGGGCGTTGCTCCACCACATCGAATAACTACGGCCTCAGAAGTAAACGCCAGAAGCTTAAAAGACAATATAAATACAACAGTTTTCCATCGTATAAAATGATTAATTGGAAACAGTGAGAAAGTAATGGTCATTTCTACGTTCCCGGCAACCCAGGTTTCACACTTGGGCGTTGGTTCACCGCATCGAATAGCCACGGCCTTAGAAGTCAACGCCTGAAGCATAAAATACAAGTAAATGCAACAGCTTTTCCATCGGGTAACAGGAATAATTGCAACCCGTGTGAAAGTAATGGTCATTTCTACGTTCCGGGCAACCTAGGCTTCACTCTAGGTCGTTGCTCCACCATATCGAATAACTACGGCCTTAGAAGTAAACGCCAGAAGCTTAAAATACAATATAAGTACAACAGTTTGTCCAATCGTAGAAAATGAATAATTGCGAACAGTGTGAAAGTAATTGTCGTTTCTACGTTCCGGGCAGCATAGGCTTGACTCTATGGCGTTGCTCCACCAGATCGAATAGATAGGGCCTTAGAAGTCAACGCCAGAAGCATGAAATACAATATAAATACGACAGTTTTTCCATTGTATAGCGTGAATAATTGCAACCATTGTGAAAGTAATGGTCATTTCTAAATTCCGGGCACCCTAGGCTTCGGTCCAGGGTGTTGCTCCACCACGTCGAATGGCTACGGCCTTAGAAGTAAACGCCAGAAGCATAAAATACAATATAAGTACAACACTTTTTCCATCGAATGAAACGATTAATTGCAAACAGTGTGAAAGTAATGGTCATTTCTACGTTACGGGCAATCTAGTTTTCACTCTAGGGCGTTGCTTCTCCACATCGAATAGCTACGGCCTTAGAAGTCAACGCCAGAAGCACAAAATACAATATAAATACAACAGCTTTTCCATCATATAAAGCAAATAATTGCAACAAGTGTGAAAGTAATGGTCATTTCCACGTTCCGGGCAACCTAGGCTTCGCTCTAGGGCGTTGATCCACCAGTTCGAATAGTTAGGGCCTAAGAAGTCAACGCCAGAAGCACAAAATACAATATATACAACAGTCTTTCCATCGTATAAAATGAATAATTGCAAACAGTGTGAAAGTAATGGTCATTTCTACGTTCCGGGCAACCTAGGCTTTGCTCTAGGGCGTTGATCCACCAGATCGAATAGTTAGGGCCTAAGAAGTCAACGCCAGAAGCACAAAATACAATATAAATACAACAGCTTTTTCAACCGTATAAAATGAATAATTGCAACAAGTGTGAAAGTAATGGTCATTTCTACGTTCCGGGCAACCTAGGCTTCACTCTAGGGCGTTGCTCTACTAGATCGAATAGGTAGGCCCTTAGAAGTCAAAGCCCGAAGCATAAAATACAAATTAAATAGAACAGTCTTTCAATTCTATAAAACGAATATTTGCAACCAGTGTGAATGTGATGGTCATTTCTACGTTCCGGTCAACCTAGGCTTAACTCTAGGGCGTTGTTCCAACAGATCAAATAGTTAGGGCCTAAGAAGTCAACGCCAGAAGCATAAAATACAATATAACTACAACAGTGTTTCCATCGTATAAAACGAATAATTGCAACCAGTGTGAAAGATATGGTCATTTCTACGTTCCGGGCAACCTAGGCTTCACTCTAGGGCGTTGCTCCACCAGATCGAATAGTTATGGCCTTAGAAGTGAACGCCCGAAGCATAAAATACAAGATAAATAGAACAGTTTTTCCATTGTGTAAAACGAACGATTGCAACCGGTGTGAAACTTATGATCATTTCTACGTTCCGTGCAACCTAGGTTTCACTCCACGGCGCTGTTCCACCAGATGGAATAGTTAGGGCCTAAGATGTCAGCACCAGGAGAATAAAAAACAGTATAAATCCAACAGTTTTTCCATCGTATAACAGGAGTAATTGCAACAAGTGTGCGTGTAATGGTCATTTCTACGTTCCGGGCAACCTGGGCTTCACTCTAGGGCATTGATCCAACACATCGAATAGCTACGGCCTTAGAAGTCAGCGCCTGATGCATAAAATACAATAAAAATTCAACAGTTTTACCATCGTATAAAATGAATAATTGCAACAAGTGTGAAAGTTATGGTCATTTCTACGTTCCGGGCAATCCAGGCTTAACTCTAGGGCGTTGCTACACCAGATCGAATAGTTAGAGCCTAAAAAGTTAGCGCCAGAAGCATAAAATACCATATAAATACTACAGTTTTTCCATCCTATAAAGCGAATAATTGCAACCAGTATGAAAGTTATGGTCATATCTACGTATCGGGCAACCTAGGCTTCACTCTAGGGCGTTGCTCCACCGGATCGTATAGCTAGGGCCTTAGAAGTCGAAGCCCGAAACATAAAATACAATAAAAATACAACAGTTTTTCCATCGTATAACTGGAATAATTGCAGCCAGTGTGAAAGTGATGGTCATTTCTACGTTCCGGGCAACCTAGGCTTCACTCTAGGGCGTCGGTCCACCAGACCCAATAGTTAGGGCCTAACAAGTCAACGCCAGAAGCACCAAATACAAAATAAATACAACAGTTTTTCCATCGTATAAAACGAATAATTGCAGCCAGTGTGAAGGTAATGGCCATTTCTACGTTCCGGTCACCCAAGACTTAACTCTGAGGCATTGCTCCACCAGATCGAATACATAGGGCCTTAGAAGTCAACGCCAGAAGCATAAAGTACAATAAAAATCCATTAGTTTTTCCATCGTATAACGGGAGTAATTGCAGCCAGTGTGAAAGTGATGGTCATTTCTACGATACGGTCAACCTAGGCTTGACTCTAGGCTGTTGCTCGACCAGATCGAAGAGTTAGGGCCTGAGAAGTCAACGCCAGAAGCATAAAATACAAAATAAATGGAACAGTTTGTCCATCGTATAACAGGAATAATTACAACCAGTGTGAAAATTATGGTCATTTCTACGTTCAGGGCAACCTATGCTTCACCCTAGGGCGTTGCTCCACCAGATCGAAGAGTTAGGGCCTTAGAAGCCAACGCCCGAAGCATAAAATACAATAAAAATACATCAGTTTTTCCATCGTATTACAGGAATAATTGCAACCACTGTGAAACTGATGGTCATTCCTACGTACCGGGCAATCTAGGCTTCACTCTAGGGCGTCGCTCCACCAGATCGAATAGTTATGGCCTTAGAACTGAAGGCCCGAAGCATAAAATACAAAATAAATGGAACAGTTTCCCCATTGTGTAAAACGAACAATTGCAACCAGTGTGAAAGAGATGGTCAATTCTACGTTCCGGGCAACCCAGGCTTCACTCCAGGGCGTTGCTCCGCCTGATCGAATAGGTAGGGTGAAGAAGTAAATGCTCGAAGCATAGAATAAAATAAAGATACATCAGTTTTTCCATCGTATAACAGGAATAATTGCAACCAGTGTGAAAGTTATGGTCATTTCTACGTTCCGGGCAACCTAGGCTTCACTCTAGGGCGTTGCTCTACTAGATCGAATAGGTAGGCCCTTAGAAGTCAAAGCCCGAAGCATAAAATACAAAATAAATAGAACAGTCTTTCAATTCTATAAAACGAATATTTGCAACCAGTGTGAATGTGATGGTCATTTCTACGTTCCGGTCAACCTAGGCTTAACTCTAGGGCGTTGTTCCAACAGATCAAATAGTTAGGGCCTAAGAAGTCAACGCCAGAAGCATAAAATACAATATAACTACAACAGTTTTTCCATCGTATAAAACGAATAATTGCAACCAGTGTGAAAGATATGGTCATTTCTACGTTCCGGGCAACCTAGGCTTCACTCTAGGGCGTTGCTCCACCAGATCGAATAGTTATGGCCTTAGAAGTGAACGCCCGAAGCTTAAAATACAAGATAAATAGAACAGTTTTTCCATTGTGTAAAACGAACAATTGCAACCGGTGTGAAACCTATGATCATTTCTACGATCCGGGCAACATAGGTTTCACTCTTGGACGTTGCTCCACGATATCGAATAGCTAGGGCCTAAGAAATCATCGCCAGATGAATAAAATACAATATAAATACAACAGGTTTTCCATCGTATAACGGGAATAATTGCAACCAGTGTGAAGGTAATGGTCATTTCTGCGTTCCGGGCAACCTAGGCTTCACTATAGGGCGTTGCTCCATCAGGTCGAATAGATAGGGCCTAAGAAGTCTACGCCAGAAGCACAAAATGCAATATACATACAACAGTTATCCATGGTATAACAGGAATAATTGCAACCAGTGTGAGGGTAATGGTCATTTCTACGTCCCGGGCAACATAGACTTCACTCTAGGTCGCTGCTCCACCAGATCGAATAGTTATAGCCTAAGAAGTAAACACCAGGAGCATAAAATACAATATAAATGCAACAGCTTTACCATCGTATAACAGGAATAACAGCAACCAGTGTGAAAGTACTGGTCATTTCTACGTTCCGGGCAACCTAGGCTTCACTATAGGGCGTTGCTCCATCTGGTCGAATAGATAGGGCCTAAGAAGTCTACGCCAGTAGCACAAAATGCAATATACATACAACGGTTTTGCATGGTATAACAGGAATAATTGCAACCAGTGTGAAAGTAACAGTCATTTCTGCTTTCTGGGCAACCTAGGCTTCACTCTAGGGCGTTGCTCCACCACATCGAATAACTACGGCCTTAGAAGTAAACGCCAAAAGCTTAAAAGACAATATAAATACAACAGCATTTCCATCGTATAAAACGAGTAATTGCAACCAGTGTTAAAGTTATGGTCATATCTACGTTCCGGGCAACCTAGGCTTGACTCTAGGGCGTTGCTCCACCACATCGAATAACTACGGCCTTAGAAGTAAACGCCAGAAGCTTAAAATACAATATAAGTACAACAGTTTGTCCAATCGTAGAAAATGAATAATTGCGAACAGTGTGAAGGTAATGGTCGTTTCTACATTCCGGGCACCCTAGGTTTCACTCTAGGGCGTTGCTTCAACACATCGAATAGCTACGGCCTTAGAAGTAAACGCCTGAAGCATACAATACTATATAAATACAACAGCTTTTCCGTCGTATAAAATGAATAATTGCAAACAGTTTGAAAGTAATGGTCGTTTCTACGTTCCGGGCAACCTAGGCTTTACTCTTGGGCGTGGCTCCACCACATCGAAACCTACGACCTACGAAGTCAACGCCAGAAGCATAAAATACATTATAAATACAACTGTTTTGCCCTCGTATAACAGGAATAATTGCAACCTGTGTGAATGTGAAGCGTTATTTTTATAATTATTTATTATAATTATTCGTTTTATACAATGGAAAGACTGTTCTGTTTATTTTGTATTTTATGCTTCGGGCTTTGACTTCTAAGGCCCTACCTGTTCGATCTGGTGGAGGAACGCCCTAGAGTTAAACCTAGGTTACCCGGAACGTAGAAATGACCAGTAATTTCACAATGTTTGCAATTATTCGTTTTATACGATGGAAAAACTGTAGTACTTATTTTGTATTTGGTGCTTCTGGCGTTGACTTCTTAGGCCCTAACTATTCGATCTGGTGGAACAACGCCATAGAGTGAACCGTAGGTTGCCCGGAACATAGAAATGACCATTACATTCACACTGGTTGCAATTATTCCTGTTATACGACGGAAAAACTGTTTTATTTTTATTGTATTTTATTCTTCTAGCGTTGATTTCTAAGTGCCTAGCTATTCGATCTGGTGGAGCAACGCCCTAGCGTGATGCCTAGGTTGACCGGAACGTAGAAATGACCATAACTTTCATACTGGTAGCAATTATTCGTTATATACAATTGAAAAACTGTTCTATTTATTTTGTATTTTATGCTTCTGGCGTTACCTTCTAAGGCCCTAACTCTTCGATCTGGTGGAGCAACGCCCTAGAGTGAAGCCTAGGTTGCCCGGAACGTAGCAATGACCATTAAGATCACACTGTTTGCAAGTATACATTATATACGATGGAAAAGCTGTTCAATTCAATTTGTATTTTATGCTTCGGGAGTCGACTTCTAAGGCCCTAACTATTCGGGCTGGTGGAGCAACATCCTAGAGTGAAGCCTGGGCTGCCCGGAACGTAGAAATGACCATCGCTTTCACACTGGTTGCAATTATTCCGGTTATACGATGGAAAGACTCTTGTATATTTATTGTATTTTATGCTTGGGCGCTGACTTCTATGGCCCTACCTATTCGATCGGTTGGAGGAACACCGTACAGTGAAGCCTAGGTTGCCCGGAACGTGGACATGACCATAATCTTCTCATAGGTTGCAATTATTCGTTTTATACGATGGAAGAACTGTCGTATTTATATTGTATTTTATGTTTCTGACGTTGACTTCTAAGGCCGTAGCTATTGGATGTGGTGGAGCAACGCCCTAGAGTGACGCTTAGGTTGCCCGGAACGTAGAAATGACCATTACTTTCACACTGTTTGCAATTATTCATTTATACGATGGAAAATCTGTTGCATCTTTATTGTATTTTATGCTTCTGGCGTTGACCTCTAAGCCCCTTACTATTCGATCTGGTGGAGCAACGCCCTAGAGTGAAGCCTAGGTTGCCCGGTACGTAGAAATGACCATTACCTTCACGCTTGTTGCAATTATTCCTGTTACTCGATGAAAAAGCTGTTGTATTTCTTATTGCGTTTTATGCTTCAGGCGTTGACTTCTAAGGCCGTAGCTATTCGATGTGGCGGAGCAACGCCCTTGAGTGAAACCTAGGTTGGCCGGAACGTAGAAATGACCATAACTTTCACACTGGTTGCAATTATTCGCCTTATGCGATGGAAAAACTGTTGTATTTATATTGTATATTATGCTTCTGGAGTTGACTTCTTAGGTCCTAACTATTCGATCTGGTGGAGCAACGCCCTAGAGTGAAGCCTAGGGTGCCCGGAACGTAGAAATGAACATTACTTTCACACGGGTTTCAATTATCCGTTTTATACGACGGAAAAACTGTTGTATTTAGTTTGTATTTGATGTTTCTGGCGTTGACTTCTTAGGCCCTACCTATTCGATCTGGTCGTGCAACGCCATATAGTGAAAGGCAGGTAGCCCGGAACGTAGAAATCTCCATTACATTCACACTGGTTGCAATTATTCCTGTTATGACCATTACTTTCACACTGTTTGCAATTATTCATTTTATACGATGGAAAAGCTGTTGTATTTATATTGTATTTAATGCTTCTGCCGTTGACTTCTAAGTCCGTAACAATTAGATGTGGTGGAGCAACACCCTAGAGTGATGCCTAGGTTGCCCGGAAAGTAGAAATGACCATAACTTTCATACTGGTTGCAATTATTCGTTTTATACGATGAAAAAACTGTTGTATTTATTATGTATTTGGTGCTTCTGGCGTTGACTTCTTAGCCCATAACTATTCCATCTGGTGGAGCAACGCCATAGAGTGAAACGTAGGTTGCCCGGAACGTAGAAATGACCATTATATTCACACCAGTTGCAATTATTCCTGCTATACGATGGAAAAACTGTTGTATTTTTATTGTATTTTACGCTCCTGGCGTTCAATTCTAAGTCCCTAGCTATTCGATCTGGTGGAGGAACGCCCTAGAGTGAAGCCTAGGTTGCCCGGAACGTAGAAATGACCATTACATTCACACTGGTGGCTATTATTCCTTTTATGACCATTACTTTCACATTGTTTGCAATTATCCATTTTATACGATGGAAAAGCTGTTGTATTTATATTGCATTTTATGCTTCTGGCGTTGGCTTCTAAGTCCGTAACAATTAGATGTGGTGGAGCAACGCCCTAGAGTGAAGCCTAGGTTGCCCGGAAAGTAGAAATGGCCATAACTTTCATACTGGTTGCAATTATTCGTTTTATACGATGGAAAAACTGTTGCATTTATATTGTATTTTATGCTTCTGACGTTGAATTCTAAGGCCGTAGCTATTCGATGTGGTGGAGCAACGTCCTAGAGTGAAGCCTAGGTTGCCCGGAACGTAGAAATGACCATTACTTTCACACTGGTTGCAATTATTCGTTTTATACAATGGAAAGACTGTTGTATTTATTATGTATTTGGTGCTTCTGGCGTTGACTTCATAGGCCATAACTATTCCATCTGGTGGAGCAACGCCATAGAGTGAAACGTAGGTTGCCCGGAACGTAGAAATTACCATTGCTTTAACAATGATTGCAATTATTCATTTTATACGATGGAAAAACTGCTGTACTTATATTATATTTTATTCTTCTGTCGTTGATTTCTAAGTCCCTAGCTATTCGATCTGGTGGAGCAACGCACTAGAGTTAAACCTAGGTTACCCGGAACGTAGAAATGACCAGTACTTTCACACTGTTTGCAGTTATTCCTGTTCCACGATGGAAAAACTGTTGCATATTTATTGTATTTTGTGCTTCTGGCGTTGACTACTAAGGCCCTAACTGTTCGATCTGGTGGAGCAACGCCCTAGAGTGAAGCCTAGTTTGCCCGGATCGTAGAAATGACCATAACTTTCATACTGGTTGCAATTATTCGTTTTATACGATGGAAAAACTGTTGTATATATTATGTATTTGCTGCATCTAGTGTTGACTTCTTAGGCCATAACTATTCCGTCTGGTGGAGCAACGCCATAGAGCGAAACGTAGGTTGCCCGGATCGTAGAAATGACCATTATGTTCACACTAGTTGCAATTATTCCTGTTATACGATGGAAAAACTGTTTTATTTTTATTGTATTTTATGCTTCTGGCGTTGAATTCTAAGTCCCTAGCTATTCGATCGGGTGGAGCAACGCCCTAGAGTGAAGCCCAGGTTGCCCGGAACGTAGAAATGACCATTACTTTCATACTGTTTTCAATTATTCATTTTATACGGTGGAAAAGCTGTTGTATTTACTTTGTCTTTTATGCTTCTGGCGTTGACTTCTAAGGCCGTAGCTATTAGATGTGGTGGAGCAACGCGCTAGAGTTAAACCTAGGTTACCCGAAACACAGAAATGTCCAGTAGCTTCACACTGTTTGCAGTTATTCCTGTTATACGATGGAAAAACTGTTGCATCCTTATTGCATTTTATGCTTCTGTCGTTGACTACTAAGGCCCTATCTGTTCGATCTGGTGGAGCAACGCCCTAGAGTCAAGCCTAGGTTGCTCGGAATGTTGAAATGTCCATAACTTTCGCACTGGTTGCAATTATTCGTTTTATACGATGGAAAAACTGTTGCATCTTTATTGTATTTTATGCTTCTGGCGTTGACTTCTAAGGCCCTCATTATTCGATCTGGTGGAGCAACGCCGTAGAGTGACGTCTAGGTTCCCCGGAACGTAGAAATGACCATCACTTTCACAATGTTTGCAATTATTCATTTTATACGATGGAAAAACTGTTGTACTTATATTGTATTTTACTCTTCTGGCGTTGACTTCTTAGGCCCTAACTATTCGATCTGGTGGAACAGCGGCCTAGAGTGAAGCCTAGGTTGCCCGGAACGTAGCAATGACCATTACGATCACACTGTTTGCAAATATACTTTATATACGATGGAAAAGCTGTTGTATTTATATTGTATTTTATTCTTCTGGCGTTGAATTCTAAGTGCCTAGCTATTCGATCTGGTAGAGCAATGCCCTATAGTGAAGCCTAGGGTCCCCGGAAAGTAGAAATGAACATTATTTTCACACTGGTTGCAATTATTCGATTTATACGATGGAAAAACTGTTGTATTTATTATGTATTTTATGCTTCTGACGTTGTATTTTAAGGTCGTAGCTATTCGATGTGGTGCAGCAACGCCCTAGAGTGAAGCCTAGGTTGCCCGGAACCTAGAAATGACCATTACTTTCACACTGGTTGTAATTATTCGTTTTATACGATGGAAAAGCTGTTGTATTTATATTGTATTTTATGCTTCTGGCGTTGACTTCTAAGGCCGTAGCTATTAGATGTGGTGGACCGACGCCCTAGTGTGACGCCTAGGTTGCCCGGAACGTAGAAATGACGATTACTTTCACAATGTTTGCAATTATTCATTTTATACGATGGTAAAGCTGTTGTACTTATATCGTATTTTATTCTTCTGGCGTTGATTTCTAAGTCCCTAGCTATTCGATCTGGTGGAGTAACGCCCTAGAGTTAAACCTAGGTTACCCGGAACGTAGAAATGACCAGTACTTTCACAATGTTTGCAATTATTCATTTTATATGATGGAAAAACTGTTGTACTTATATTGTATTTTATTCTTCTGGCGTTGACTTCTTAGGCCCTAACTATTCGATCTCGTGGAACAACGCCCTAGAGGGAAGCCTAGGTTGCCCGGAACGTAGCAATGACCATTACCTTCACACTGGTTGCAATTATTCCTGTTATACGATGGAAAAACTGTTCTATTTATTTTGTATTTTATGCTTCGGGCGTCGACTTCTAAGGCCTTAACTATTCGGGCTGGTGGAGCAACATCCTAGAGTTAAACCTAGGTTACCCGGAACGTAGAAATGACCAGTACATTCACACTGTTAGCAGTTATTCCTGTTATACGATCTAAAGACTGTTGCATCTTTATTGTGTTTTATGCTTCTGTCGTTGACTTCTAAGGCCCTAGCCTTTCGATATGATGGAGCAACGCCCTAGAGTGAAGCCCAGGTTGCTCGGAATGTTGAAGTATCCATAACTTTCATACTGGTTGCAATTATTCATGCTATACGATGGAGAAACTGTTGTATTTTTATTGTATTTTATGTTTCAGGTGTTGACTTCTAAGGTCGTAGCTATTCGATCTCGTGGGGCAACGTCCATTAGTGAAGCGTATGTTGCCCGAAGCGTAGAAATGACCATTACTTTCAGACTGGTTGCAATTATTCGTTTTATACGATGGAAAAACTGCTGCATCTTTACTGTATTTTATGCTTCTGGCGTTGACTTCTAAGGCCCTAATTATTCGATCTGGTGGAGCAACGCCCTTGCGTGAAGCCTAGGTTGCCCGGAACGTCGAAATGGCCATAACTTTCATACTGGTAGCAATTATTCGTTTTATACGATGGAAGAACTGTTATATTTATATTGTATTTTATACTTCTGGTGTTGACTTCTAAGGCCCTAACTATTCGATCTGGTGGAGCAACGCCCTAGAGTGAAGCCTAGGTTGCCCGGAACGTAGAAATGACCATTACATTCACACTGGTGGCTATTATTCCTTTTATGACCATTACTTTCACATTGTTTGCAATTATCCATTTTATACGATGGAAAAGCTGTTGTATTTATATTGCATTTTATGCTTCTGGCGTTGGCTTCTAAGTCCGTAACAATTAGATGTGGTGGAGCAACGCCCTAGAGTGAAGCCTAGGTTGCCCGGAAAGTAGAAATGGCCATAACTTTCATACTGGTTGCAATTATTCGTTTTATACGATGGAAAAACTGTTGCATTTATATTGTATTTTATGCTTCTGACGTTGAATTCTAAGGCCGTAGCTATTCGATGTGGTGGAGCAACGTCCTAGAGTGAAGCCTAGGTTGCCCGGAACGTAGAAATGACCATTACTTTCACACTGGTTGCAATTATTCGTTTTATACAATGGAAAGACTGTTGTATTTATTATGTATTTGGTGCTTCTGGCGTTGACTTCATAGGCCATAACTATTCCATCTGGTGGAGCAACGCCATAGAGTGAAACGTAGGTTGCCCGGAACGTAGAAATTACCATTGCTTTCACAATGATTGCAATTATTCATTTTATACGATGGAAAAACTGCTGTACTTATATTATATTTTATTCTTCTGTCGTTGATTTCTAAGTCCCTAGCTATTCGATCTGGTGGAGCAACGCACTAGAGTTAAACCTAGGTTACCCGGAACGTAGAAATGACCAGTACTTTCACACTGTTTGCAGTTATTCCTGTTCCACGATGGAAAAACTGTTGCATATTTATTGTATTTTGTGCTTCTGGCGTTGACTACTAAGGCCCTAACTGTTCGATCTGGTGGAGCAACGCCCTAGAGTGAAGCCTAGGTTGCCCGGAACGTTGAAATGACCATAACTTTCATACTGGTAGCAGTTATTCGTTATATACAATGGAAAAACTGTTCTATTTATTTTGTATTTTATGCTTCTGGCGTTGACTTCTAAGGCCCTAACTCTTCAATATGGTGGAGCAACGCCTCAGAGTTAAGTCCAGGATGCACGAAACGCCGAAATGATCATTACTTTCACATTGCTTGCAATTATACGTTTTATACGATGGAAAAGCTGCTGTATTTATATCGTATTTTTTGCATCTGGCGTTGACTTCTTAGGCCCTAACTATTCCATCTGGTGGAACAACGCCCTAGGGCGAAGCCTAGGTTGCTCGGAAGGTTGAAATGTCCATAACTTTCACACTGGCTGCAATTATTCGTTTTATACGATGGAAAAACTGTTATATTTATACTGTATTTTGTGCTTCTGGTGTTGACTTCTAAGGCCCTAGCTATTCGATCTGGTGGAGCAACGCCCTAGAGTGAAGCCTAGTTAGCCCGGAACGTAGAAATGACCATTACTTTCACACTGGTTGCAATTATTCGTTTTATACGATGGAAAAACTGTTGCATCTTTATTGTATTTTATGCTTCGGGCGTTGACTTCTAAGGCCCTAACTACTCAACCTGTTAGAGCAACGCCCTAGTGTGAAACCTAGGTTGCCCGGAAAGTTGAAATGACCATAACTCTCATACTGGTTGCAGTTATTCGTTTTATACGATGGAAAAACTGTTGTGTTTATATTGTATTTTACGCTTTTGGCTTTGAATTCTAAGGCCGTACCTATGCGATGTGGTGGAGCAACGCCCTAGAGTGAAGCCTAGGTTGCCCGGAACGTAGAAAAGACCATTACTTTCACACTGGTTGCAATTATTCGTTTTATACGATGGAAAAACTGTAGTACTTATTTTGTATTCGGTGCTCCTGGCGTTGACTTCTTAGGCCCTAACTATTCGATCTGGTGCAGCAGCGTCATAGAGTGAAGCCTAGGGTGCCCGGAAAGTAGAAATGAACATTACTTTCACACTGGTTGCAATTATTCGTTTTATACGATGGAAGAACTGTTGTATTTATTATGTATTTTATGCTTCTGGCGTTGACTTCTTAGGCCCTAACTATTCCATCTGGTTGAACAGCGCCCTAGGGTGAAGCCTAGGTTGCCCGGAACGTAGAAATGACCATTACTTTCACACTGGTTGCAATTATTCGTTTTATACGATGGAAAAACTGTTATATTTATTTTGTATTTGGTGCTTCTGGCGTTGATTTCTTAGGCCTTAATTATTCGATCTGGAGCAGCAGCGCCATAGAGTGAAGCCTAGGGTGCCCGAAAAGTAGAAATGAACATTACTTTTACACAGGTTGCAATTATTCGTTTTATACGATGGAAAAACTGTTGTATTTATTATGTATTTTATGCTTCTGACGTTGAATTCTAAGGCCGTAGCTATCCGATGTGGTGGAGCAACGCAGTAGAGTGAAGCCTAGGTTGCCCGGAACCTGGAAATGACCATTACTTTCACGCTGGTTGCAATTATTCGTTTTATACGATGGAAAAGCTGTTGTATTTATATTGTATTTTATGCTTCTGGCGTTGACTTCTAAGGCCGTAGCTATTAGATGTGGTGGACCGACGCCCTAGTGTGACGCCTAGGTTGCCCGGAACGTAGAAATGACGATTACTTTCACAATGTTTGCAATTATTCATTTTATACGATGGTAAAACTGTTGTACTTATATTGTATTTTATTCTTCTGGCGTTGACTTCTTAGGCCCTAACTATTCGATCTGGTGGAACAACGCCCTAAAGGGAAGCCTAGGTTGCCCGGAACGTAGCAATGACCATTACCTTCACACTGGTTGCAATTATTCCTGTTATACGATGGAAAAACTGTTCTATTTATTTTGTATTTTATGCTTCGGGCGTCGACTTCTAAGGCCTAAACTATTCGGGCTGGTGGAGCAACATCCTAGAGTTAAACCTAGGTTACCCGGAACGTAGAAATGACCAGTACATTCACACTGTTAGCAGTTATTCCTGTTATACGATCTAAAGACTGTTGCATCTTTATTGTGTTTTATGCTTCTGTCGTTGACTTCTAAGGCCCTAGCCTTTCGATATGATGGAGCAACGCCCTAGAGTGAAGCCCAGGTTGCTCGGAATGTTGAAGTGTCCATAACTTTCATACTGGTTGCAATTATTCATGCTATACGATGGAGAAACTGTTGTATTTTTATTGTATTTTATGTTTCAGGTGTTGACTTCTAAGGTCGTAGCTATTCGATCTCGTGGGGCAACGTCCATTAGTGAAGCGTATGTTGCCCGAAGCGTAGAAATGACCATTACTTTCAGACTGGTTGCAAATATTCTTTTTATACGATGGAAAAACTGTTGAATTTTTATTGTATTTTATGCTTCTGGCGTTGAATTGTAAGTCACTAACTATTCGATCTGGTGGATCAACGCCCTAGACTGAAGTCTAGGTTGCCCGCGACGTAGAAATGACCATTACTTTTACACTGGTTGCATTTATTCGCTCTATACGATGGAAAAACTGTTGTATTTATATTGTATTTTATGCTCCTGGCGTTGACGTCTTAGGTCCAAACTATTCGGTCTGGTGGACCAACGCCCTAGAGTGAAGCCTAGGTTGCACGGAACGTAGAAATGACCGTAACTTTCACACTGGTTGCATTATTCACTTTATGCAATGGAAAAACTGTTCTATTTATATTGTATTTTATGGTTCTGGCGTTGACTTCTTAGGCCATAACTATTCAATCTGTTGGAGCAACGCCCTAGAGTGAGGCATAGGTTGCCCGGAAAGGAGAAATGACCATAACTTTCATACTGGTTGTAATTATTCGTTTTATACGATGGAAAAACTGTTGTATTTATATTGTATTTTATGCTTCAGGCGTTGACTTCTAAGGCCGTAGCTATTCGATGTGGTGGTGCAACAGCCTACAGTGAAGCCTAGGTTGCCCGGAACGTGGAAATGACCATAACCTTCAGACAGGTTGCAATTATTCGTTTTATACGATGGAAAGACTGTTTCATTTATTTTGTGGTTTATGCTTCTGGCGTTGACTTTTAAGGCCCTAACTCTTCGATCTGGTGTAGCAACGCCTCAGAGTTAAGTTTTGGATGCCCGAAACGCCGAACTGAGCATTGCCTTCGCACTGGTTGCAGTGATCCATGCTATACAATGTAAAAACTGTTGTATTTATATTGTATTTTGTGCTTCTGGCGTTGACTTCTAAGGCCCTAACCATTCAATCTGTTGGAGCAACATCCTAGGGTGAAACGTAGGTTGCCCGGACAATAGAAATGACCATCACTTTCACACTGGTTGCAATTATTCCTGTTATACGATGGAAAATCTGTTGTATTTATATCGTATTTTATGCTTCTGGCGTTGACTTCTTAGGCCCTAACTATACCATCTGGTGGAACAACGCCCTAGAGTGAAGCCTAGGTTGCACGGAACGTAGAAATGACCATAACTTTCACACTGGTTGCATTATTCACTTTATGCAATGGAAAAACTGTTCTATTTATATTGTATTTTATGGTTCTGGCGTTGACTTCTTAGGCCCCAGCTATTCGATCTGGTGGAGCAACGCCCTAGCGTGAAGCCTAGGTTACCCGGAACGTAGAAATTACCAGTACTTTCATACTGGTTGCAATTATTCCTGTTATACGATGGGAAAGCTGTTGTATTTTTATTGTATTTTATGCTTCGGGCGTTGACTTCTAAGGCCGTAGCTATTAGATGTGGTGGACCGACGCCCTAGTGTGACGCCTAGGTTGCCCGGAACGTAGAAATGACGATTACTTTCACAATGTTTGCAATTATTCATTTTATACGATGGTAAAACTGTTGTACTTATATCGTATTTTATTCTTCTGGCGTTGATTTCTAAGTCCCTAGCTATTCGATCTGGTGGAGTAACGCCCTAGAGTTAAACCTAGGTTACCCGGAACGTAGAAATGACCAGTACTTTCACAATGATTGCAATTATTCATTTTATATGATGGAAAAACTGTTGTACTTATATTGTATTTTATTCTTCTGGCGTTGACTTCTTAGGCCCTAACTATTCGATCTGGTGGAACAACGCCCTAAAGGGAAGCCTAGGTTGCCCGGAACGTAGCAATGACCATTACCTTCACACTGGTTGCAATTATTCCTGTTATACGATGGAAAAACTGTTCTATTTATTTTGTATTTTATGCTTCGGGCGTCGACTTCTAAGGCCTAAACTATTCGGGCTGGTGGAGCAACATCCTAGAGTTAAACCTAGGTTACCCGGAACGTAGAAATGACCAGTACATTCACACTGTTAGCAGTTATTCCTGTTATACGATCTAAAGACTGTTGCATCTTTATTGTGTTTTATGCTTCTGTCGTTGACTTCTAAGGCCCTAGCCTTTCGATATGATGGAGCAACGCCCTACAGTGAAGCCCAGGTTGCTCGGAATGTTGAAGTGTCCATAACTTTCATACTGGTTGCAATTATTCATGCTATACGATGGAGAAACTGTTGTATTTTTATTGTATTTTATGTTTCAGGTGTTGACTTCTAAGGTCGTAGCTATTCGATCTCGTGGGGCAACGTCCATTAGTGAAGCGTATGTTGCCCGAAGCGTAGAAATGACCATTACTTTCAGACCGGTTGCAAATATTCTTTTTATACGATGGAAAAACTGTTGAATTTTTATTGTATTTTATGCTTCTGGCGTTGAATTGTAAGTCACTAACTATTCGATCTGGTGGATCAACGCCCTAGACTGAAGTCTAGGTTGCCCGCGACGTAGAAATGACCATTACTTTTACACTGGTTGCATTTATTCGCTCTATACGATGGAAAAACTGTTGTATTTATATTGTATTTTATGCTCCTGGCGTTGACGTCTTAGGTCCAAACTATTCGGTCTGGTGGACCAACGCCCTAGAGTGAAGCCTAGGTTGCACGGAACGTAGAAATGACCGTAACTTTCACACTGGTTGCATTATTCACTTTATGCAATGGAAAAACTGTTCTATTTATATTGTATTTTATGGTTCTGGCGTTGACTTCTTAGGCCATAACTATTCAATCTGTTGGAGCAACGCCCTAGAGTGAGGCATAGGTTGCCCGGAAAGGAGAAATGACCATAACTTTCATACTGGTTGTAATTATTCGTTTTATACGATGGAAAAACTGTTGTATTTATATTGTATTTTATGCTTCAGGCGTTGACTTCTAAGGCCGTAGCTATTCGATGTGGTGGTGCAACAGCCTACAGTGAAGCCTAGGTTGCCCGGAACGTGGAAATGACCATAACCTTCACACAGGTTGCAATTATTCGTTTTATACGATGGAAAGACTGTTTCATTTATTTTGTGGTTTATGCTTCTGGCGTTGACTTTTAAGGCCCTAACTCTTCGATCTGGTGTAGCAACGCCTCAGAGTTAAGTTTTGGATGCCCGAAACGCCGAACTGAGCATTACCTTCGCACTGGTTGCAGTGATCCATGCTATACAATGTAAAAACTGTTGTATTTATATTGTATTTTGTGCTTCTGGCGTTGACTTCTAAGGCCCTAACCATTCAATCTGTTGGAGCAACATCCTAGGGTGAAACGTAGGTTGCCCGGACAATAGAAATGACCATCACTTTCACACTGGTTGCAATTATTCCTGTTATACGATGGAAAATCTGTTGTATTTATATCGTATTTTATGCTTCTGGCGTTCACTTCTTAGGCCCTAACTATACCATCTGGTGGAACAACGCCCTAGAGTGAAGCCTAGGTTGCACGGAACGTAGAAATGACCATAACTTTCACACTGGTTGCATTATTCACTTTATGCAATGGAAAAACTGTTCTATTTATATTGTATTTTATGGTTCTGGCGTTGACTTCTTAGGCCCCAGCTATTCGATCTGGTGGAGCAACGCCCTAGCGTGAAGCCTAGGTTACCCGGAACGTAGAAATTACCAGTACTTTCATACTGGTTGCAATTATTCCTGTTATACGATGGGAAAGCTGTTGTATTTTTATTGTATTTTATGCTTCGGGCGTTGACTTCTAAGGCCGTAGCTATTAGATGTGGTGGACCGACGCCCTAGTGTGACGCCTAGGTTGCCCGGAACGTAGAAATGACGATTACTTTCACAATGTTTGCAATTATTCATTTTATACGATGGTAAAACTGTTGTACTTATATCGTATTTTATTCTTCTGGCGTTGATTTCTAAGTCCCTAGCTATTCGATCTGGTGGAGTAACGCCCTAGAGTTAAACCTAGGTTACCCGGAACGTAGAAATGACCAGTACTTTCACAATGTTTGCAATTATTCATTTTATATGATGGAAAAACTGTTGTACTTATATTGTATTTTATTCTTCTGGCGTTGACTTCTTAGGCCCTAACTATTCGATCTGGTGGAACAACGCCCTAGAGGGAAGCCTAGGTTGCCCGGAACGTAGCAATGACCATTACCTTCACACTGGTTGCAATTATTCCTGTTATACGATGGAAAAACTGTTCTATTTATTTTGTATTTTATGCTTCGGGCGTCGACTTCTAAGGCCTTAACTATTCGGGCTGGTGGAGCAACATCCTAGAGTTAAACCTAGGTTACCCGGAACGTAGAAATGACCAGTACATTCACACTGTTAGCAGTTATTCCTGTTATACGATCTAAAGACTGTTGCATCTTTATTGTGTTTTATGCTTCTGTCGTTGACTTCTAAGGCCCTAGCCTTTCGATATGATGGAGCAACGCCCTAGAGTGAAGCCCAGGTTGCTCGGAATGTTGAAGTGTCCATAACTTTCATACTGGTTGCAATTATTCATGCTATACGATGGAGAAACTGTTGTATTTTTATTGTATTTTATGTTTCAGGTGTTGACTTCTAAGGTCGTAGCTATTCGATCTCGTGGGGCAACGTCCATTAGTGAAGCGTATGTTGCCCGAAGCGTAGAAATGACCATTACTTTCAGACTGGTTGCAAATATTCTTTTTATACGATGGAAAAACTGTTGAATTTTTATTGTATTTTATGCTTCTGGCGTTGGATTGTAAGTCCCTAACTATTCGATCTGGTGGAGCAACGCCCTAGACTGAAGTCTAGGTTGTCCGCGACGTAGAAATGACCATTACTTTCATACTGGTTGTAATTATTCGTTTTATACGATGGAAAAACTGTTGTATTTATATTGTATTTTATGCTTCAGGCGTTGACTTTTAAGGCCCTAACTCTTCGATCTGGTGTAGCAACGCCTCAGAGTTAAGTTTTGGATGCCCGAAACGCCGAAATGATCATTACCTTCGCACTGGTTGCAATGATCCATGCTATACAATGTAAAAACTGTCGTATTTATATTGTATTTTGTGCTTCTGGCGTTGACTTCTAAGGCCCTAAACATTCAATCTGTTGGAGCAACATCCTAGGGTGAAACGTAGGTTGCCCGGACAATAGAAATGACCATCACTTTCACACTGGTTGCAATTATTCCTGTTATACGATGGAAAATCTGTTGCATTTATATCGTATTTTATGCTTCTGGCGTTGACTTCTTAGGCCCTAACTATACCATCTGATGGAACAACGCCCTAGCGTGAAGCCTAGGTTACACGGAACGTAGAAATGACCATAACTTTCACACTGGTTGCATTATTCACTTTATGCAATGGAAAAACTGTTCTATTTATATTGTATTTTATGGTTCTGGCGTTGACTTCTTAGGCCCCAACTATTCGATCTGGTGGGGCAACGCCCTAGCGTGAAGCCTAGGTTACCCGGAACGTAGAAATGACCAGTACTTTCATACTGGTTGCAATTATTCCTGTTATACGATGGAAAAGCTGTTGTATTTTTATTGTATTTTATGCTTCGGGCGTTGACTTCTAAGGCCCTAGCTATTCCATTTGATGGAGCAACGCCCTAGAGTCAAGCCTAGGTTGCCCGGAACGTAGAAATGACCATTACTTTCACACTGGTTGCAATTATTCCTGTTATACTATGGCAAGATTGTGTATTTTTATTGTATTTTTTGCTTAGGGCAGTGACTTCTCAGGCGCTAGCTATTCGATCTGGTGGCACAACGCACTAGAGTGAAGCCTAGTTTGCCCGGATCGTAGAAATGACCATAACTTTCATACTGGTTGCAATTATTCGTTTTATACGATGGAAAAACTGTTGTATTTATATTGTATTTTATGCTTCAGGCGTTGACTTCTAAGGCCGTAGCTATTCGATGTGGTGGTGCAACAGCGTACAGTGAAGCCTAGGTTGCCCGGAACGTGGAAATGACCATAACCTTCACACAGGTTGCAATTATTCGTTTTATACGATGGAAAGACTGTTTCATTTATTTTGTGGTTTATGCTTCTGGCGTTGACTTTTAAGGCCCTAACTCTTCGATCTGGTGTAGCAACGCCTCAGAGTTAAGTTTTGGATGCCCGAAACGCCGAACTGATCATTACCTTCGCACTGGTTGCAGTGATCCATGCTATACAATGTAAAAACTGTTGTATTTATATTGTATTTTGTGCTTCTGGCGTTGACTTCTAAGGCCCTAACCATTCAATCTGTTGGAGCAACATCCTAGGGTGAAACGTAGGTTGCCCGGACAATAGAAATGACCATCACTTTCACACTGGTTGCAATTATTCCTGTTATACGATGGAAAATCTGTTGTATTTATATCGTATTTTATGCTTCTGGCGTTGACTTCTTAGGCCCTAACTATACCATCTGGTGGAACAACGCCCTAGAGTGAAGCCTAGGTTGCACGGAACGTAGAAATGACCATAACTTTCACACTGGTTGCAATTATACGCTTTATACAATGGAAAAACTGTTGTATTTTTATTGTATTTTATGTTTCGGGCGTCGACTTCTAAGGCCCTAGCTATTCCATCTGGTGGAGCAATGCCCTAGAGTGAAGCCTAGGTTGCCCGGAGCGTAGAAATGACCATTACTTTCACAATGGTTGCAATTATTCCCGTTATACGATGGAAAAACTGTTGTATTTTTATTGTATTTTATGTTTCAGGCGTTGACTTCTAAGGTCCTAACTATTCGATCTCGTGCGGCAACGTCCAAGAGTGAAGGGTATGTTGCCCGGAGCGTAGAAATGACCATTACTTTCACAATGGTTGCAATTATTATCTTTATACGATGGAAAAACGGTTGTATTTTTACTGTATCCTATGCGTCCGGAGTTGTTTTCTACGGCCCTAGCTATTGGACCTGGTGGTGCAACGCCCTAGTGCGAAGCCTAGGTTGCACGGAACGTAGAAGTGCCCATTACTTTCACGCTGGTTGCAATTATTCCTGTTATAAGATTGAAAAACTGCTGTATTTTTATTGTATTTTATGCTCTTTGCGTTGACCTCCAAGTCCCTAGCTATTCGATCTGGAGGAGCAACGCTCTAGTGCGAAGCCTAGGTTGCCCGGAACGTAGAAATGGCCATTACTTTCACACTGGTTGCAAGTATTCGTTTTATACGATGGAAAAACTGTTGTACTTATATCGTATTTTATGCTTCTGGCGTTGACTTCTTAGGACCTAACTATTTGGTATGGTGGACCAACGCCCTAGAGTGGAGCCTAGTTTGCACGGAACGTAGAAATGACCATAACTTTCACACTGGTTGCAATTATACGCTTTATACAATGGAAAAACTGTTCAATTTTTATTGTATTTTATGTTTCTGGCGCTGACTTCTTAGGTCCTAACTATTCGGTCTGGTGTAGAAACGCCCTAGAGTGAAGCCTAGGTTACCTGGAACGTAGCAATGACCAGTACTTTCACACTGGTTGCAATTATTCCTGTTATACGATGGAAAAACTGTTGTATTTTTATTGTATTTTATTCTTCGGGCGTTGACTTCTAAGGCCCTAGCTATTGGATCAGGTGGTCCAACGCCCTAGAGTGAAACCTAGGTTGCCCGGAACGCAGAAATGACCATCACTTTCGCACTGGTTGCAATTATTCCTGTTATACGATGTAAAAACTGTTGTATTTTTATTGTATTTTATGCTTCTGGCGTTGACCTCCAAGACCCTAGCTATTCGATCTGGTGCAGCAACGCCCCAGGGCGAAGCCTAGGTTGCCCGGAACGTAGAAATGGCCATTACATTCAAACTGGTTGCAATTATTCATTTTATACGATGGAAAAACTGTTGTATTTTTATAGTATTTTATGCTTCTGGCGTTGACTTCTTAGGCACTAACTATTCGATCTGGTGGATCAACGCCCTAGAGTGAAGCCAAGGTTACCCGAAACGTAGAAATGACCAGTACTTTCACAATGGTTGCAATTATTCTTTTTATAAGATGGAAAAACGGTTGTATTTTTACTGTATCTTATGCGTCTGGAGTTGTTTTCTAAGGCCCTAGCTATTCGACCTGGTCGTGCAACGCCCTAGAGGGACGGCTAGGTTGCACGGAACGTAGGAATGCCCATTACTTCCACACTGGTTGCAATTATTCCTGTTATACGATGGAAGGACTGTTGTCTTTTTATCGTATTTTATGCTTCTGGCGTTGACTTCTTAGGTCCTAGCTATTCGATCTGGTGGCACAACGCACTAGAGTGAAGCCAAGGGTACCCGGAACGTAGAAATGACCAGTACTTTCACACTGGTTGCAATTATTCCTGTTATAGGATGGAAAAACTGTTGTATTTTTATTGTATTTTATGCTTCTGGCGTTGACTTCTAAGGCCGTATCTATTCGATGTGGTGGAGCAACGCCCTAGAGTGAAGCCTATGTTGCCCGGAACGTAGAAATGACCGTTACTTTCACATTGGTTGCAATTAAGCCTGCTATACGATGGAAAAACTGTTGTACTTATATAGTATTTTACGCTTCTGGCGTTGACTTCGAAGGCCGTAACTATTCCATCTGGTGCAGCAACGCCCTAGAGTCAAGCCTAGGTTGCCCGGAACGTAGAAGTGACCATAACTTTCACACTGGTTGGAATTATTCGTTTAATACGATGGAAAAGCTGTTGTATTTATATTGTGTTTTATGCTTCGGGCGTTGACTTCTAAGGCCCAAAGTATTCGATCTGGTGGAGCAACGCCTTAGAGTGAAGCCTAGGTTGCCCGGAACGTAGAAATGACCATTACCGTCACACTTGCTGCAATTATTCCTGTTATACGATTGAAAAACTGTTGTATTTTTATTGTATTTTATCCTTCTGGCGTTTACTTCTTAGGCCGTAGCAATTCTATGTGGTGGAGCAACGCCCTAGAGTGAAGCCTATGTTGCCCGGAACGTAGAAATGACCATTACTTTCACATTGGTTGCAATTAATCCTGCTATACGATGGAAAAACTGTTGTACTTATATTGTATTTTACGCTTCTGGCGTTGACTTCGAAGGCCTTAACTATTCCATCTGGTGTAGCAACGCCCTAGAGTGAAGCCTAGGTTGCCCGAAACGTAGAAATGACCATTACTTTCACTCTGGTTGCAATTATTCATGTGATACGATGGACAAACATTAGTATTTTTATTGTATTTTATTCTTCTGGCGTTGACTTCTAAGGTCCTAGCTAGTGGATCTCGTGGGGCAACGTCCAAGAGTGAAGCCTATGTTGCCTGGTACGTAGAAATGACCACTACTTTCACACTGATTGCAATTATTCGTTTTATACGATGGAAAAACTGATGTATTTATCTTGTATTTAATGCTTCTGGCGTTGGCTTCTTAGGCCCTAACTATTGGACCTGGTGGACCAACGCACCAGGGCGTAGCCTGTGTTGCCCGGAACGTCGAAATGGCCATCACTTTCACACTGGTTGCAATTATTCCTTTTATACGATCGAAACACTGTTGTATTCTTATTTTATTTTACGCTTCTGGCATTGGCTTCTAAGGCCCTAACTATACGATCTGGGGGAGCAACGCCCTAGAGTGCAGCCTAGGTTGCCCGGGACGTAGAAATGACCATAACTTTCACACTGGTTGCAATTAATCCTGTTATACGATGGAGAAACTGTTGTATTTTTATTTTACTTTATGTTTCTGGCGTTGACTTCTTAGGCTCTAACTATTCGATCTGGTGGAACAACGCCCTAGAGTGAAGCCTAGGTTGACCGGAGCGTAGAAATGACCTTTACCTTCACACTGTTTGCAATTATTCTTGTTATACGATGGTAAAACTGTTGGACTATTAATGTTCTTTATGCTTCTGGTGTTGATTTCTTGGGGCCTAACTATTCGATCTGGTGAAGCAACGCCCTAGAGTGAAGCCTAGATTGCCCGGAACGTAGAAATGGCCATTACTTTCACGCTGGTTGCAATTATTCCTGTTACACGATGAAAAACTGTTGTATTTTTATTTTATTTTATGTTTCTGGCGTTGAATTCTAAGTCCCTAGCTATTCGATCTGGTGTAGCAACGCCCTAGAGTGAAGCCTAGGTTTCCCGTAACGTAGAAATGACCATAACTTACACACTGGCCGGAATTATTCGTTTAATACGATGGAAAAACAGTTGTATCTATATTGTATTTTATGCTTCTGGCGTTGACTTCTAAATCCCTAACTATTCGATCTGGTGGAGCAACGATCTCGACCGAAGCCTAGGTTTCCCGGAACGTAGAAACGCCCGTTACTTTCACACTGTTTGCAATTATCCAATTTATACGGTGGAAAAACTGTTGTATTTATATTGTATTCTATGCTCCTGGTGTTGACTTCTCAGGCCCTAACAATTCGATCTGTTGAGCAACGCCTCAGAGTTATATCTGAGACGCCCGGAACGTAGAAGTGGCCGTCACTTTCACACTGGTTGCAATTATTCGTTTTATACGATGGAAAGGCTGTTGTATTTATAATGTATTTTATGCTTCTGGCGTTGACTCCTTAGTCCATAACTATTCGATCTGGTGGAACAACGCCCTAGAGTGAAGCCTAGGTTGACCGGAGCGTAGAAATGACCTTTACCTTCACACTGTTTGCAATTATTCCTGTTATACGATGGTAAAACTGTTGGACTATTAATGTTCTTTATGCTTCTGGCGTTGATTTCTTGGGGCCTATCTATTCGATCTGGTGGAGCAACGCCCTAGTGTGAAGCCTAGATTGCCCGGAACGTAGAAATGGCCATAACTTTCACGCTGGTTGCAATTATTCCTGTTACACGATGAAAAACTGTTATATTTATATTGTATCTTATGCTTCTGGCGTTGACTTCTTAGGCCCTAACAATTCGATCTGGTGGAACAACGCCCTAGAGTGAAGCCTAGGTTGCCTGGAACGTAGAAGTACCATAACTTTCACACTGGTTGCAATTATTCGTTTTATACGATGGAAAAACTGTTGAATTTATATTGTATTGTATGCTTCTGGCGTTGACTTCTACGGCCGTAGCTATTCGATGTGGTGGAGGAACGCACTAGAGTGAAGCCTAGTTTGCCCAGAATGCAGAAATGACCATAACTTTCACACTGGTTGCAATTATTCGCTTTATACGATGGAATAACTGATGCATTTATATTGTATTTTATGCTTCTGGCGTTGACTTCATAGGTCCTAACTATTCGGTCTGGTGGACCAACGACCTAGAGTGGAGCCTA
Organism: Calliopsis andreniformis; assembly: GCF_051401765.1. Taxonomy (NCBI): domain Eukaryota; kingdom Metazoa; phylum Arthropoda; class Insecta; order Hymenoptera; family Andrenidae; genus Calliopsis; species Calliopsis andreniformis. Next base: position 1,036,559 of record NW_027480423.1, on the reverse strand, counting down.
GGTTGCACGGAACGTAGAAATGACCATTACCTTCACACTGGTTGCAATTATTCCTTTTATACGATGGAAAGGCTATTGTATTTTTATTGTATTTAATGCTTCTGGCGTTGACTTCTTAGGCCCTAGCTAGTGGATCTGCTGTTCCAACGCCCTAGAGTGAAGCCTAGGTTGCCCGGTACGTAGAAATGACCATCACTTTCACACTGGTAGCAATTATTCGCGTTAAACGATGGAAAAACTGTTGTATTTTTATTGTATTTTATGTTTCGGGCGTTGACTTCTAAGGCCCTAGCTATTCGATCTGGTGGAGCTACGCCCTAGAGTCAAGCCTAGGCTGTCCGAAACGTAGATATGACCATTACTTTCACACTGGTTGCAATTATTTATGCTATACGATGGAGAAACTGTTGTATTTTTACTGTGTTTTATGTTTCAGGTGTTGAATTCTAAGGTCGTAGCTATTCGACCTGGTGGTGCAACGCCCTAGTGCGAACCGTAGGTTGCACGGAACGTAGAAATGCCCATTACTTTCACACGGGTTGCGATTATTCCTGTTATAGGATGGAAAGACTGTTGTATTTTTATTGTATTTTATGCTTCAGGCGCTGTCTTCTAAGGTCGTAGCTATTCGACGTGGTGGAGCAATGCCTCAGAGGTAAGTCTAGGATGCCCGGAACGTAGAAATGGGCATTACTTTCACACTGGTTTCATTTATTCGTTTTATACGATGGAAAAACAGTTGTATTTATATTTTATTTTATGCTTCTGGCGTTGATTTCTAAATCCCTAACTATTCGGTCTGGTGGAGCAACGCCCCAGAGTGAAGCCTAGGTTGCCCGGATCGTAGAAGTACCATAACTTTCACACTGGTTGCAATTATTCGTTTTATACGATGGAAAAACTGTTGTACTTATATTGTGTTTTATTCTTCTTGCGTTGACTTCTTAGGCCCTAACTATTCGATCTGCTGGAACAACGCCCTAAGGTGAAGCCTAGGTTGCCCGGAACGTAGAAACGACCATAACATTCACACTGGTTGCAATTATTCGTTTTATACGATGGAAAAGCTGTTGTATTTATGTCGTATTTTATGCTTCTGGCGTTGACTTCTAAGGACCTAACTATTCGATCTGGTGGAGCAACGCCCTAGAGTGAAGGGTAGGTTGCACGGAACTTAGAAATAGCCATGACTTTCACACTTGTTGCAACTATTCCTGCTATACGATGGAAAAGCTGTTGTATTTTTATTCTATTTTATGCTTCAGGCGTTGTCTTCTAAGGTCGTAACTATTTGACATGGTGGAGCAACGCCCTAGAGTGAAGCCTAGGTTGCCCGGAACGTAGAAGTACCATAACTTTCACACTTGTTGCAACTATTCCTGCTATACGATGGAAAAGCTGTTGTATTTTTATTCTATTTTATGCTTCAGGCGTTGTCTTCTAAGGTCGTAACTATTTGACATGGTGGAGCAACGCCATAGAGTGAAGCCTAGGTTGCCCGGAACGTAGAAATGACCATTACTTTCACACTGTTTGCATATATACACTATATACGATGGAAAAACTGTTGCATTTTTATTGTATTTTCTGCTTCTGGCTTTGATTTCTAAGGTCGTAGCTATTCGATCTGGTGGAGCAACGCACTAGAGTGAAGCCTAGGTTGCCCGGAACGTAGAAATGACCATAACATTCACACTGGTTGCAATTATTCGTTTTATACGATGGAAAGGCTGTTGTATTTATTTTGTTGTTTATGCTTCTGGCGTTGACTTCTAAGGCCCTGACTCTTCGTTCTGGTGGAGCAACGCCTCAGAGTTAAGTCGAGGATGTCCGAAACGCCGAAACGATCATTACTTTCACGCTTGTTGCAATTATTCCCGTTATACGATGAAAAGACTGTTGTATTTTTATTGTATTTTACGATTCAGGTGTTGATTTCTATGGCCGTAGGTATTCGATGTGGCGGAGCAACGCCATAGAGTGAAGTCTAGGTTGCCCGGAACGTAGAAATGACCATAACATTCACACTGGTTGCAATTATTCGTTTTATACGATGGAAAAGCTGTTGTACTTATATTGTGTTTTATTCTTCTGGCGTTGACTTCTTAGGCCCTACCTATTCGATCTGGTGGTGCTACGCCCTAGTGTGAAGCCAGGGTTGCCCGGAACGTAGAAATGACCATTACTTTCACACTGTTTGCAATTATTCATTTTATACGGTGGCAAAGCTGTTGTATTTATATTGTATTTTATGCTTCCAGCGTTGCCCTCTTAGGCCCTAACTATTCGATCTGGTGGAGCAATGCCCTACAGTGAAGCCTAGGTTGCCCGGAACGTGGAACATTCCATTACATTCACACTGGTTGCAATTATTCCTGTTATACGATGGAAAAACTGTTGTATTTATATTGTATTTTATGCTTCTGGCGTTGACGTCTTAGGCCCTAACTATTCGATCCGGTGGTACAACGCCCTAGAGTGAAGCCTAGGTTGCCCGGAATTTACAAATGTCCATAACTTTCACACTGGTTGCAATTATTCGTTTGATACGATGGAAAATCTGTTGTATTTATATTGTATTTTATGCTTCACGCGTTGACTTCTAAGGCCCTATCTATTCGATCTGGTGGAGTATTGCCTCAGAGTAAAGTCTAGGATGCCCGGAACGTAGAAATGGCCGTTACTTTCACACTGGTTGCAATTATTCGTTTCATACGATGGAAACACTGTTGTATTTATTCTGAATTTTATGATTCTGGCGTTGACTTCTTAGGCCCTAACTACTCAATCTGGTGGAGCAACGACCTAGAGTGAAGCGAAGGTTCCCCGGAACGTAGAAATGACCATATCTTTCACACTGGTTGCAATTATTCGTTTTATACGATGGAAAAGCTGTGGTATTTATATCGTATTTTATGCTTCTGTCGGTGACTCCTAAGGCCCTAACTATTCTATCTGTTGGAGCAACGCCATAGAGTGAAGCCTAGGTTGCCCGGAACGTAGAAATGACCATAACTTTCATACTGGTTGCAATTATTCGTTTTATACGATGGAAAGACTGTTGTTTTTATATTGTATTTTATGCTTCTGGCGTTGAATTCTGAGGCACTAACTATTCGCTCTGGAGGACCAACGCCCTAGAGTGAAGCCTAGGCTGCCCGGAACGTAGAACTGACCATTACTTTCACACTGTTTGCATATATACACTATATACGATGGAAAAACTGTTGCATTTTTATTGTATTTTCTGCTTCTGGCTTTGATTTCTAAGGTCGTAGCTATTCGATCTGGTGGAGCAACGCACTAGAGTGAAGCCTAGGTTGCCCGGAACGTAGAAATGACCGTAACATTCACACTGGTTGCAATTATTCGTTTTATACGATGGAAAAGCTGTTGTACTTATATTGTATTTTATTCTTCTGGCGTTGACTTCTTAGGCCCTAACTATTCGATCTGGTGGAACAACGCACTAAGGTGAAGCCTAGGTTGCCCGGAACGTAGAAGTACCGTAACTTTCGCACTGGTTGCAATTATTCGTTTTATACGATGGAGAAGCTGTTTTATTTATAACGTATTTTATGCTTCTGGCGTTGACTTCTAAGGACCTAACTATTCCATCTGGTGGAGCAACGCCCTAGAGTGAAGCCTAGGTTGCTCGGAACGTAGAAATGACCATTACTTTCACACTGTTTGCAATTATTCATTTTATACGGTGGCAAAGCTGTTGTATTTATATTCTATTTTATGCTCCTGGCGATGACTTCTAAGGCCCTAACAATTCAATCTGTTGGTGCTACGCCCTAGTGTGAAGACAAGGTTGCCCGGAACGTAGAAATGACCATTACTTTCACACTGGTTGCAAATATACATTATATACGATGGAAAATTTGTTGTATTTATATTGTATTTTATGCCTCTGGCGTTGACTTCTTAGGCCCTAACTATTTGATCTGGTGGAGCACTGCCCTAGAGTGAAGCCCAGGTTGCCCGGAACGTGGAACATTCCATTACATTCACACTGGTTGCAATTATTCCCGTTATACGATGGAAAAACTGTTGTATTTTTATTGTATTTTATGTTTCAGGCGTTGACTTCTAAGGTCCTAACTATTCGATCTCGTGCGGCAACGTCCAAGAGTGAAGGGTATGTTGCCCGGAGCGTAGAAATGACCATTACTTTCACAATGGTTGCAATTATTATCTTTATACGATGGAAAAACGGTTGTATTTTTACTGTATCCTATGCGTCCGGAGTTGTTTTCTACGGCCCTAGCTATTGGACCTGGTGGTGCAACGCCCTAGTGCGAAGCCTAGGTTGCACGGAACGTAGAAGTGCCCATTACTTTCACGCTGGTTGCAATTATTCCTGTTATAAGATTGAAAAACTGCTGTATTTTTATTGTATTTTATGCTCTTTGCGTTGACCTCCAAGTCCCTAGCTATTCGATCTGGAGGAGCAACGCTCTAGTGCGAAGCCTAGGTTGCCCGGAACGTAGAAATGGCCATTACTTTCACACTGGTTGCAAGTATTCGTTTTATACGATGGAAAAACTGTTGTACTTATATCGTATTTTATGCTTCTGGCGTTGACTTCTTAGGACCTAACTATTTGGTATGGTGGACCAACGCCCTAGAGTGGAGCCTAGTTTGCACGGAACGTAGAAATGACCATAACTTTCACACTGGTTGCAATTATACGCTTTATACAATGGAAAAACTGTTCAATTTTTATTGTATTTTATGTTTCTGGCGCTGACTTCTTAGGTCCTAACTATTCGGTCTGGTGTAGAAACGCCCTAGAGTGAAGCCTAGGTTACCTGGAACGTAGCAATGACCAGTACTTTCACACTGGTTGCAATTATTCCTGTTATACGATGGAAAAACTGTTGTATTTTTATTGTATTTTATTCTTCGGGCGTTGACTTCTAAGGCCCTAGCTATTGGATCAGGTGGTCCAACGCCCTAGAGTGAAACCTAGGTTGCCCGGAACGCAGAAATGACCATCACTTTCGCACTGGTTGCAATTATTCCTGTTATACGATGTAAAAACTGTTGTATTTTTATTGTATTTTATGCTTCTGGCGTTGACCTCCAAGACCCTAGCTATTCGATCTGGTGCAGCAACGCCCCAGGGCGAAGCCTAGGTTGCCCGGAACGTAGAAATGGCCATTACATTCAAACTGGTTGCAATTATTCATTTTATACGATGGAAAAACTGTTGTATTTTTATAGTATTTTATGCTTCTGGCGTTGACTTCTTAGGCACTAACTATTCGATCTGGTGGATCAACGCCCTAGAGTGAAGCCAAGGTTACCCGAAACGTAGAAATGACCAGTACTTTCACAATGGTTGCAATTATTCTTTTTATAAGATGGAAAAACGGTTGTATTTTTACTGTATCTTATGCGTCTGGAGTTGTTTTCTAAGGCCCTAGCTATTCGACCTGGTCGTGCAACGCCCTAGAGGGACGGCTAGGTTGCACGGAACGTAGGAATGCCCATTACTTCCACACTGGTTGCAATTATTCCTGTTATACGATGGAAGGACTGTTGTCTTTTTATCGTATTTTATGCTTCTGGCGTTGACTTCTTAGGTCCTAGCTATTCGATCTGGTGGCACAACGCACTAGAGTGAAGCCAAGGGTACCCGGAACGTAGAAATGACCAGTACTTTCACACTGGTTGCAATTATTCCTGTTATAGGATGGAAAAACTGTTGTATTTTTATTGTATTTTATGCTTCTGGCGTTGACTTCTAAGGCCGTATCTATTCGATGTGGTGGAGCAACGCCCTAGAGTGAAGCCTATGTTGCCCGGAACGTAGAAATGACCGTTACTTTCACATTGGTTGCAATTAAGCCTGCTATACGATGGAAAAACTGTTGTACTTATATAGTATTTTACGCTTCTGGCGTTGACTTCGAAGGCCGTAACTATTCCATCTGGTGCAGCAACGCCCTAGAGTCAAGCCTAGGTTGCCCGGAACGTAGAAGTGACCATAACTTTCACACTGGTTGGAATTATTCGTTTAATACGATGGAAAAGCTGTTGTATTTATATTGTGTTTTATGCTTCGGGCGTTGACTTCTAAGGCCCAAAGTATTCGATCTGGTGGAGCAACGCCTTAGAGTGAAGCCTAGGTTGCCCGGAACGTAGAAATGACCATTACCGTCACACTTGCTGCAATTATTCCTGTTATACGATTGAAAAACTGTTGTATTTTTATTGTATTTTATCCTTCTGGCGTTTACTTCTTAGGCCGTAGCAATTCTATGTGGTGGAGCAACGCCCTAGAGTGAAGCCTATGTTGCCCGGAACGTAGAAATGACCATTACTTTCACATTGGTTGCAATTAATCCTGCTATACGATGGAAAAACTGTTGTACTTATATTGTATTTTACGCTTCTGGCGTTGACTTCGAAGGCCTTAACTATTCCATCTGGTGTAGCAACGCCCTAGAGTGAAGCCTAGGTTGCCCGAAACGTAGAAATGACCATTACTTTCACTCTGGTTGCAATTATTCATGTGATACGATGGACAAACATTAGTATTTTTATTGTATTTTATTCTTCTGGCGTTGACTTCTAAGGTCCTAGCTAGTGGATCTCGTGGGGCAACGTCCAAGAGTGAAGCCTATGTTGCCTGGTACGTAGAAATGACCACTACTTTCACACTGATTGCAATTATTCGTTTTATACGATGGAAAAACTGATGTATTTATCTTGTATTTAATGCTTCTGGCGTTGGCTTCTTAGGCCCTAACTATTGGACCTGGTGGACCAACGCACCAGGGCGTAGCCTGTGTTGCCCGGAACGTCGAAATGGCCATCACTTTCACACTGGTTGCAATTATTCCTTTTATACGATCGAAACACTGTTGTATTCTTATTTTATTTTACGCTTCTGGCATTGGCTTCTAAGGCCCTAACTATACGATCTGGGGGAGCAACGCCCTAGAGTGCAGCCTAGGTTGCCCGGGATGTAGAAATGACCATAACTTTCACACTGGTTGCAATTAATCCTGTTATACGATGGAGAAACTGTTGTATTTTTATTTTACTTTATGTTTCTGGCGTTGACTTCTTAGGCTCTAACTATTCGATCTGGTGGAACAACGCCCTAGAGTGAAGCCTAGGTTGACCGGAGCGTAGAAATGACCTTTACCTTCACACTGTTTGCAATTATTCTTGTTATACGATGGTAAAACTGTTGGACTATTAATGTTCTTTATGCTTCTGGTGTTGATTTCTTGGGGCCTAACTATTCGATCTGGTGAAGCAACGCCCTAGAGTGAAGCCTAGATTGCCCGGAACGTAGAAATGGCCATTACTTTCACGCTGGTTGCAATTATTCCTGTTACACGATGAAAAACTGTTGTATTTTTATTTTATTTTATGTTTCTGGCGTTGAATTCTAAGTCCCTAGCTATTCGATCTGGTGTAGCAACGCCCTAGAGTGAAGCCTAGGTTTCCCGTAACGTAGAAATGACCATAACTTACACACTGGCCGGAATTATTCGTTTAATACGATGGAAAAACAGTTGTATCTATATTGTATTTTATGCTTCTGGCGTTGACTTCTAAATCCCTAACTATTCGATCTGGTGGAGCAACGATCTCGACCGAAGCCTAGGTTTCCCGGAACGTAGAAACGCCCGTTACTTTCACACTGTTTGCAATTATCCAATTTATACGGTGGAAAAACTGTTGTATTTATATTGTATTCTATGCTCCTGGTGTTGACTTCTCAGGCCCTAACAATTCGATCTGTTGAGCAACGCCTCAGAGTTATATCTGAGACGCCCGGAACGTAGAAGTGGCCGTCACTTTCACACTGGTTGCAATTATTCGTTTTATACGATGGAAAGGCTGTTGTATTTATAATGTATTTTATGCTTCTGGCGTTGACTCCTTAGTCCATAACTATTCGATCTGGTGGAACAACGCCCTAGAGTGAAGCCTAGGTTGACCGGAGCGTAGAAATGACCTTTACCTTCACACTGTTTGCAATTATTCCTGTTATACGATGGTAAAACTGTTGGACTATTAATGTTCTTTATGCTTCTGGCGTTGATTTCTTGGGGCCTATCTATTCGATCTGGTGGAGCAACGCCCTAGTGTGAAGCCTAGATTGCCCGGAACGTAGAAATGGCCATAACTTTCACGCTGGTTGCAATTATTCCTGTTACACGATGAAAAACTGTTATATTTATATTGTATCTTATGCTTCTGGCGTTGACTTCTTAGGCCCTAACAATTCGATCTGGTGGAACAACGCCCTAGAGTGAAGCCTAGGTTGCCTGGAACGTAGAAGTACCATAACTTTCACACTGGTTGCAATTATTCGTTTTATACGATGGAAAAACTGTTGAATTTATATTGTATTGTATGCTTCTGGCGTTGACTTCTACGGCCGTAGCTATTCGATGTGGTGGAGGAACGCACTAGAGTGAAGCCTAGTTTGCCCAGAATGCAGAAATGACCATAACTTTCACACTGGTTGCAATTATTCGCTTTATACGATGGAATAACTGATGCATTTATATTGTATTTTATGCTTCTGGCGTTGACTTCATAGGTCCTAACTATTCGGTCTGGTGGACCAACGACCTAGAGTGGAGCCTAGGTTGCACGGAACGTAGAAATGACCATTACCTTCACACTGGTTGCAATTATTCCTTTTATACGATGGAAAGGCTATTGTATTTTTATTGTATTTAATGCTTCTGGCGTTGACTTCTTAGGCCCTAGCTAGTGGATCTGCTGTTCCAACGCCCTAGAGTGAAGCCTAGGTTGCCCGGTACGTAGAAATGACCATCACTTTCACACTGGTAGCAATTATTCGCGTTAAACGATGGAAAAACTGTTGTATTTTTATTGTATTTTATGTTTCGGGCGTTGACTTCTAAGGCCCTAGCTATTCGATCTGGTGGAGCTACGCCCTAGAGTCAAGCCTAGGCTGTCCGAAACGTAGATATGACCATTACTTTCACACTGGTTGCAATTATTTATGCTATACGATGGAGAAACTGTTGTATTTTTATAGTATTTTATGCTTCTGGCGTTGACTTCTTAGGCACTAACTATTCGATCTGGTGGATCAACGCCCTAGAGTGAAGCCAAGGTTACCCGAAACGTAGAAATGACCAGTACTTTCACAATGGTTGCAATTATTCTTTTTATAAGATGGAAAAACGGTTGTATTTTTACTGTATCTTATGCGTCTGGAGTTGTTTTCTAAGGCCCTAGCTATTCGACCTGGTCGTGCAACGCCCTAGAGGGACGGCTAGGTTGCACGGAACGTAGGAATGCCCATTACTTCCACACTGGTTGCAATTATTCCTGTTATACGATGGAAGGACTGTTGTCTTTTTATCGTATTTTATGCTTCTGGCGTTGACTTCTTAGGTCCTAGCTATTCGATCTGGTGGCACAACGCACTAGAGTGAAGCCAAGGGTACCCGGAACGTAGAAATGACCAGTACTTTCACACTGGTTGCAATTATTCCTGTTATAGGATGGAAAAACTGTTGTATTTTTATTGTATTTTATGCTTCTGGCGTTGACTTCTAAGGCCGTATCTATTCGATGTGGTGGAGCAACGCCCTAGAGTGAAGCCTATGTTGCCCGGAACGTAGAAATGACCGTTACTTTCACATTGGTTGCAATTAAGCCTGCTATACGATGGAAAAACTGTTGTACTTATATAGTATTTTACGCTTCTGGCGTTGACTTCGAAGGCCGTAACTATTCCATCTGGTGCAGCAACGCCCTAGAGTCAAGCCTAGGTTGCCCGGAACGTAGAAGTGACCATAACTTTCACACTGGTTGGAATTATTCGTTTAATACGATGGAAAAGCTGTTGTATTTATATTGTGTTTTATGCTTCGGGCGTTGACTTCTAAGGCCCAAAGTATTCGATCTGGTGGAGCAACGCCTTAGAGTGAAGCCTAGGTTGCCCGGAACGTAGAAATGACCATTACCGTCACACTTGCTGCAATTATTCCTGTTATACGATTGAAAAACTGTTGTATTTTTATTGTATTTTATCCTTCTGGCGTTTACTTCTTAGGCCGTAGCAATTCTATGTGGTGGAGCAACGCCCTAGAGTGAAGCCTATGTTGCCCGGAACGTAGAAATGACCATTACTTTCACATTGGTTGCAATTAATCCTGCTATACGATGGAAAAACTGTTGTACTTATATTGTATTTTACGCTTCTGGCGTTGACTTCGAAGGCCTTAACTATTCCATCTGGTGTAGCAACGCCCTAGAGTGAAGCCTAGGTTGCCCGAAACGTAGAAATGACCATTACTTTCACTCTGGTTGCAATTATTCATGTGATACGATGGACAAACATTAGTATTTTTATTGTATTTTATTCTTCTGGCGTTGACTTCTAAGGTCCTAGCTAGTGGATCTCGTGGGGCAACGTCCAAGAGTGAAGCCTATGTTGCCTGGTACGTAGAAATGACCACTACTTTCACACTGATTGCAATTATTCGTTTTATACGATGGAAAAACTGATGTATTTATCTTGTATTTAATGCTTCTGGCGTTGGCTTCTTAGGCCCTAACTATTGGACCTGGTGGACCAACGCACCAGGGCGTAGCCTGTGTTGCCCGGAACGTCGAAATGGCCATCACTTTCACACTGGTTGCAATTATTCCTTTTATACGATCGAAACACTGTTGTATTCTTATTTTATTTTACGCTTCTGGCATTGGCTTCTAAGGCCCTAACTATACGATCTGGGGGAGCAACGCCCTAGAGTGCAGCCTAGGTTGCCCGGGACGTAGAAATGACCATAACTTTCACACTGGTTGCAATTAATCCTGTTATACGATGGAGAAACTGTTGTATTTTTATTTTACTTTATGTTTCTGGCGTTGACTTCTTAGGCTCTAACTATTCGATCTGGTGGAACAACGCCCTAGAGTGAAGCCTAGGTTGACCGGAGCGTAGAAATGACCTTTACCTTCACACTGTTTGCAATTATTCTTGTTATACGATGGTAAAACTGTTGGACTATTAATGTTCTTTATGCTTCTGGTGTTGATTTCTTGGGGCCTAACTATTCGATCTGGTGAAGCAACGCCCTAGAGTGAAGCCTAGATTGCCCGGAACGTAGAAATGGCCATTACTTTCACGCTGGTTGCAATTATTCCTGTTACACGATGAAAAACTGTTGTATTTTTATTTTATTTTATGTTTCTGGCGTTGAATTCTAAGTCCCTAGCTATTCGATCTGGTGTAGCAACGCCCTAGAGTGAAGCCTAGGTTTCCCGTAACGTAGAAATGACCATAACTTACACACTGGCCGGAATTATTCGTTTAATACGATGGAAAAACAGTTGTATCTATATTGTATTTTATGCTTCTGGCGTTGACTTCTAAATCCCTAACTATTCGATCTGGTGGAGCAACGATCTCGACCGAAGCCTAGGTTTCCCGGAACGTAGAAACGCCCGTTACTTTCACACTGTTTGCAATTATCCAATTTATACGGTGGAAAAACTGTTGTATTTATATTGTATTCTATGCTCCTGGTGTTGACTTCTCAGGCCCTAACAATTCGATCTGTTGAGCAACGCCTCAGAGTTATATCTGAGACGCCCGGAACGTAGAAGTGGCCGTCACTTTCACACTGGTTGCAATTATTCGTTTTATACGATGGAAAGGCTGTTGTATTTATAATGTATTTTATGCTTCTGGCGTTGACTCCTTAGTCCATAACTATTCGATCTGGTGGAACAACGCCCTAGAGTGAAGCCTAGGTTGACCGGAGCGTAGAAATGACCTTTACCTTCACACTGTTTGCAATTATTCCTGTTATACGATGGTAAAACTGTTGGACTATTAATGTTCTTTATGCTTCTGGCGTTGATTTCTTGGGGCCTATCTATTCGATCTGGTGGAGCAACGCCCTAGTGTGAAGCCTAGATTGCCCGGAACGTAGAAATGGCCATAACTTTCACGCTGGTTGCAATTATTCCTGTTACACGATGAAAAACTGTTATATTTATATTGTATCTTATGCTTCTGGCGTTGACTTCTTAGGCCCTAACAATTCGATCTGGTGGAACAACGCCCTAGAGTGAAGCCTAGGTTGCCTGGAACGTAGAAGTACCATAACTTTCACACTGGTTGCAATTATTCGTTTTATACGATGGAAAAACTGTTGAATTTATATTGTATTGTATGCTTCTGGCGTTGACTTCTACGGCCGTAGCTATTCGATGTGGTGGAGGAACGCACTAGAGTGAAGCCTAGTTTGCCCAGAATGCAGAAATGACCATAACTTTCACACTGGTTGCAATTATTCGCTTTATACGATGGAATAACTGATGCATTTATATTGTATTTTATGCTTCTGGCGTTGACTTCATAGGTCCTAACTATTCGGTCTGGTGGACCAACGACCTAGAGTGGAGCCTAGGTTGCACGGAACGTAGAAATGACCATTACCTTCACACTGGTTGCAATTATTCCTTTTATACGATGGAAAGGCTATTGTATTTTTATTGTATTTAATGCTTCTGGCGTTGACTTCTTAGGCCCTAGCTAGTGGATCTGCTGTTCCAACGCCCTAGAGTGAAGCCTAGGTTGCCCGGTACGTAGAAATGACCATCACTTTCACACTGGTAGCAATTATTCGCGTTAAACGATGGAAAAACTGTTGTATTTTTATTGTATTTTATGTTTCGGGCGTTGACTTCTAAGGCCCTAGCTATTCGATCTGGTGGAGCTACGCCCTAGAGTCAAGCCTAGGCTGTCCGAAACGTAGATATGACCATTACTTTCACACTGGTTGCAATTATTTATGCTATACGATGGAGAAACTGTTGTATTTTTACTGTGTTTTATGTTTCAGGTGTTGAATTCTAAGGTCGTAGCTATTCGACCTGGTGGTGCAACGCCCTAGTGCGAACCGTAGGTTGCACGGAACGTAGAAATGCCCATTACTTTCACACGGGTTGCGATTATTCCTGTTATAGGATGGAAAGACTGTTGTATTTTTATTGTATTTTATGCTTCAGGCGCTGTCTTCTAAGGTCGTAGCTATTCGACGTGGTGGAGCAATGCCTCAGAGGTAAGTCTAGGATGCCCGGAACGTAGAAATGGGCATTACTTTCACACTGGTTTCATTTATTCGTTTTATACGATGGAAAAACAGTTGTATTTATATTTTATTTTATGCTTCTGGCGTTGATTTCTAAATCCCTAACTATTCGGTCTGGTGGAGCAACGCCCCAGAGTGAAGCCTAGGTTGCCCGGATCGTAGAAGTACCATAACTTTCACACTGGTTGCAATTATTCGTTTTATACGATGGAAAAACTGTTGTACTTATATTGTGTTTTATTCTTCTTGCGTTGACTTCTTAGGCCCTAACTATTCGATCTGCTGGAACAACGCCCTAAGGTGAAGCCTAGGTTGCCCGGAACGTAGAAACGACCATAACATTCACACTGGTTGCAATTATTCGTTTTATACGATGGAAAAGCTGTTGTATTTATGTCGTATTTTATGCTTCTGGCGTTGACTTCTAAGGACCTAACTATTCGATCTGGTGGAGCAACGCCCTAGAGTGAAGGGTAGGTTGCACGGAACTTAGAAATAGCCATGACTTTCACACTTGTTGCAACTATTCCTGCTATACGATGGAAAAGCTGTTGTATTTTTATTCTATTTTATGCTTCAGGCGTTGTCTTCTAAGGTCGTAACTATTTGACATGGTGGAGCAACGCCCTAGAGTGAAGCCTAGGTTGCCCGGAACGTAGAAGTACCATAACTTTCACACTTGTTGCAACTATTCCTGCTATACGATGGAAAAGCTGTTGTATTTTTATTCTATTTTATGCTTCAGGCGTTGTCTTCTAAGGTCGTAACTATTTGACATGGTGGAGCAACGCCATAGAGTGAAGCCTAGGTTGCCCGGAACGTAGAAATGACCATTACTTTCACACTGTTTGCATATATACACTATATACGATGGAAAAACTGTTGCATTTTTATTGTATTTTCTGCTTCTGGCTTTGATTTCTAAGGTCGTAGCTATTCGATCTGGTGGAGCAACGCACTAGAGTGAAGCCTAGGTTGCCCGGAACGTAGAAATGACCATAACATTCACACTGGTTGCAATTATTCGTTTTATACGATGGAAAGGCTGTTGTATTTATTTTGTTGTTTATGCTTCTGGCGTTGACTTCTAAGGCCCTGACTCTTCGTTCTGGTGGAGCAACGCCTCAGAGTTAAGTCGAGGATGTCCGAAACGCCGAAACGATCATTACTTTCACGCTTGTTGCAATTATTCCCGTTATACGATGAAAAGACTGTTGTATTTTTATTGTATTTTACGATTCAGGTGTTGATTTCTATGGCCGTAGGTATTCGATGTGGCGGAGCAACGCCATAGAGTGAAGTCTAGGTTGCCCGGAACGTAGAAATGACCATAACATTCACACTGGTTGCAATTATTCGTTTTATACGATGGAAAAGCTGTTGTACTTATATTGTGTTTTATTCTTCTGGCGTTGACTTCTTAGGCCCTACCTATTCGATCTGGTGGTGCTACGCCCTAGTGTGAAGCCAGGGTTGCCCGGAACGTAGAAATGACCATTACTTTCACACTGTTTGCAATTATTCATTTTATACGGTGGCAAAGCTGTTGTATTTATATTGTATTTTATGCTTCCAGCGTTGCCCTCTTAGGCCCTAACTATTCGATCTGGTGGAGCAATGCCCTACAGTGAAGCCTAGGTTGCCCGGAACGTGGAACATTCCATTACATTCACACTGGTTGCAATTATTCCTGTTATACGATGGAAAAACTGTTGTATTTATATTGTATTTTATGCTTCTGGCGTTGACGTCTTAGGCCCTAACTATTCGATCCGGTGGTACAACGCCCTAGAGTGAAGCCTAGGTTGCCCGGAATTTACAAATGTCCATAACTTTCACACTGGTTGCAATTATTCGTTTGATACGATGGAAAATCTGTTGTATTTATATTGTATTTTATGCTTCACGCGTTGACTTCTAAGGCCCTATCTATTCGATCTGGTGGAGTATTGCCTCAGAGTAAAGTCTAGGATGCCCGGAACGTAGAAATGGCCGTTACTTTCACACTGGTTGCAATTATTCGTTTCATACGATGGAAACACTGTTGTATTTATTCTGAATTTTATGATTCTGGCGTTGACTTCTTAGGCCCTAACTACTCAATCTGGTGGAGCAACGACCTAGAGTGAAGCCAAGGTTCCCCGGAACGTAGAAATGACCATATCTTTCACACTGGTTGCAATTATTCGTTTTATACGATGGAAAAGCTGTGGTATTTATATCGTATTTTATGCTTCTGTCGGTGACTCCTAAGGCCCTAACTATTCTATCTGTTGGAGCAACGCCATAGAGTGAAGCCTAGGTTGCCCGGAACGTAGAAATGACCATAACTTTCATACTGGTTGCAATTATTCGTTTTATACGATGGAAAGACTGTTGTTTTTATATTGTATTTTATGCTTCTGGCGTTGAATTCTGAGGCACTAACTATTCGCTCTGGAGGACCAACGCCCTAGAGTGAAGCCTAGGCTGCCCGGAACGTAGAACTGACCATTACTTTCACACTGTTTGCATATATACACTATATACGATGGAAAAACTGTTGCATTTTTATTGTATTTTCTGCTTCTGGCTTTGATTTCTAAGGTCGTAGCTATTCGATCTGGTGGAGCAACGCACTAGAGTGAAGCCTAGGTTGCCCGGAACGTAGAAATGACCGTAACATTCACACTGGTTGCAATTATTCGTTTTATACGATGGAAAAGCTGTTGTACTTATATTGTATTTTATTCTTCTGGCGTTGACTTCTTAGGCCCTAACTATTCGATCTGGTGGAACAACGCACTAAGGTGAAGCCTAGGTTGCCCGGAACGTAGAAGTACCGTAACTTTCGCACTGGTTGCAATTATTCGTTTTATACGATGGAGAAGCTGTTTTATTTATAACGTATTTTATGCTTCTGGCGTTGACTTCTAAGGACCTAACTATTCCATCTGGTGGAGCAACGCCCTAGAGTGAAGCCTAGGTTGCTCGGAACGTAGAAATGACCATTACTTTCACACTGTTTGCAATTATTCATTTTATACGGTGGCAAAGCTGTTGTATTTATATTCTATTTTATGCTCCTGGCGATGACTTCTAAGGCCCTAACAATTCAATCTGTTGGTGCTACGCCCTAGTGTGAAGACAAGGTTGCCCGGAACGTAGAAATGACCATTACTTTCACACTGGTTGCAAATATACATTATATACGATGGAAAATTTGTTGTATTTATATTGTATTTTATGCCTCTGGCGTTGACTTCTTAGGCCCTAACTATTTGATCTGGTGGAGCACTGCCCTAGAGTGAAGCCCAGGTTGCCCGGAACGTGGAACATTCCATTACATTCACACTGGTTGCAATTATTCCTGTTACACGATGGAAAAACTGTTGTATTTATATTGTATTTTATGCTTCTGGCGTTTTCTTCTAAGGCTGTAGCTATTCGATGTGGTGGAGCAACGCCCTAGAGTGAAGTCCAGGTTGCCCGTAGCGTAGAAATGATAATTACTTTCTCACTGGTTGCAATTATTCGTTTTATACGATGGAAAAACTGTTGTATGTATTTTGTATTTGGTGCTTCTGGCGTTGACTTCTTAGGCCCTAACTATTCGATCTGGCGGAGCAACGCCATAGGGTGAAACATAGATTGCCCGGAACGTAGAAATGACCATTACTTTCACACTGGCTGCAATTATTCCTGTTATACGATGGAAAAACTGTTGTATTTTTATTGTATTTTATGCTTCTGGCGTTGAATTCTACGGCCGTAGCTATTAGTTGTGGTGGAGCAACGCTCTAGAGTGACGCCTAGGTTGCCCGCAACGTAGAAATGACCATTACTTTCACAATGTTTGCAATTATTCATTTTATACGAAGGAAAAACTGTTGTACTTGTAATGTATTTTAGTCTTCTGGCATTGACTTCTTAGGCCCTAACTATTCGATCTGGTGGAGCAACGCCGTAGAGTGCAATTTAGGCTGCCCGGAACGTAGAAATGACCATTACATTCACATTGGTTGCAATTCTTCGTTTTATACGATGAAAAAACTGTTGTATTTATATTGTGTTTTGTGCTTCTGGCGTTAACTTCTAAGGCCCTATATATTCGATCTGGAGGAGCAACGTCCAAGGGTGAAGCCTATGTTGCCCGGAACGTAGAAATGACCATTACTTACACACTGGTTGTAATTGTTCGTTTTATACGATGGAAAATCTGTTGTATTGATATCGTATTTTATGCTTCTGGCGTTGACTTCTTAGGCCCTAACTACTGGATCTGGTGGTCCAACGCCCTAGAGTGAACCCTAGGTTGCCCGGAACGTAGAAATGACCATACGTTTCACACTCGTTGCAATTATTCGTTTTATACGATGGAAAAACTGTTGTATTTATATTGTATTTTATGCTTCTGGCGTTAACTTCTTAGGCCCTAACTATTCGATCTTCTGGACCAACGCCCCGGAGTGAAGCCTAGGTCGCCCGGAATTTAGAAATGACCATCACTTTCACTATGGTTGCAATTATTCCTGTTATACGATGGAATAACTGTTCTATTTTTATTTTACTTTATACTTCTGGCGTTGACTTCTTAGGCCCTAACTATTCGATCTGGTGGAGCAACGCCCTGGAGTGAAGCCTAGGTTTCCCGGAACGTAGAAATGACCATTACCATCACACTGGTTGCAATTATTCATTTTATACGATGGAAAAACTGTTGTATTATTATTGTACTTTATGCCCCGGGTGTAGACCTCTAAGGCCCTAACTATTCGATCTGGTGGAGCAACGCCCTAGAGTGTAGGCTAGGTTGCCGGGAGGTAGAAATGACCATCTCTTTCACACCGGTTACTATTATTCGTTTTCTACGATGGAAAAACTGTTGTATTTATATTGTGTTTTATGCCTCTGGAGTTGACTTCTTAGGCCCTAACGTTTCGCTCTGGTGTAACAGCGCCCTAGAGTGAAGCCTAGGTTGCGCGGAACGTAGAAATGACCATGACTTTCACACTGGCAGCAATTATTCCTGTTACACGATGGAAAAACTGTTGTATCTTTACTGTGTTTTAGGCTTCGGGCGTTGACGTCTATGGCCCTACCTATTCCATCTGGTGGAGCACCGCCCTAGAGTCAAGTCTAGGTTGCCCGGAACGTAGAAATGTTCATTACTTTCACACCGGTTGCAATTATTCAGGTTATACAATGGAAAAACTGCTGTATTTATATTGTATTTTATGCTTCGGGCATTGACTTCTAAGGCCCTAACTATTCGATGTGGTGGAGCAACGCCCTAGAGCGAAATCTGGGTTGCCAGGAACGTAGAAATGACCATTACTTTCACACTGGTTGCAATTATTCGTTTTATACGATGGAAAAGCTGTTGTATTTATATTAAATTTTATGCTTCTGGCGTTGACTTCTTAGGCCGTAGCTATTCGATCGGGTGGAACAACGCCCTAGAGTGAAGCCTAGGTTGCCCGGAACGTAGAAATGGCCATTACATTCACACTGCTCGCAATTATTCATTTTATACAATGGAAAAACTGACGTATCTTTATTGTATTTTATGCTTCGGGTGTTGACCACTAAGGCCCTAACTATTCGACCTTGTTGACCGACGCCCTAGAGTGAAGCCTTGGTAGCCTGGAATGTATAAATGACCATAACTTTCACACTGGTTGCAATTATTCGTTTTATACGATGGAAAAGCTGTTGTATTCATATTGTGTTTTATGCTTCTGGCGTTGACTTCTTATGCCCTAACTATTCGATCTGGTGGAGCAACGCCCTAGAGTGAAGCCTAGGTTGCCCGGAACGTAGATATGACCATTACTTTCGCACTGGTTGCAATTATTCTTTTTAAACGAGGGAAAAACTGTTGTATTTATTTTGTATTTTATGCTTCTGGCGTTGACTTCTTAGGTCCTAACTATTCGATCTGGTGGACCAACGCCCTGGAGTGAAGTCTAGGTTGCCCGGAACTTAGAAATTACCATCACTTTCACACGGGTTGCAATTATTCATTTTATACGATGGAAAAGCTGTTGTATTTTTATTGTATTTTATGCCCCGGGTGTAGACCTCTAAGGCCCTAGCTATTCGATCTGGTGGAGGAGCGCCCTTGACTGAAGCCTAGGTTGCCCGGAACGTAGAAATGACTACCACTTTGACACTGGTTGCAATTATTCGTGTTATACGATGGAAAAACTGTTGCATTTTTATTTTATTATATGCTTCGTGCGTAGCATTCTAAGGCCATAACTATTCGATCTGGTGGAGCAACGCCCTAGAGTGAAGCCTAGGTAGCCCGGAATGTAGAAATCACCATAACTTTCACACTGGTTGCAATTATTCATTTTATACGATGGAAAAACTGTTCTATTTATTTTGTATTTTATGCTTCGGGCATTGACTTCTAAGGCCCTAACGATTAGATCTGGTGGAGAAATGCCCTAGAGTGAAGCGTAGGTTGCGCGGAACGTAGAAATGACCATTACTTTCGCACTGGTTGCAATTATTCTTTTTATACGAGGGAAAAACTGTTGTATTTATTTTGTATTTTATGCTTCTGGCGTTGACTTCTTAGGTCCTAAATATTCGATCTGGTGGACCAACGCCCTAGAGTGAAGTCTAGGTTGCCCGGAACGTAGAAATGACCATCACTTTCACACTGGTTGCAATTGTTCCTGTTATACGATGGCAAAACTGTTATATCTTTATTGTATTTTATACTTCGTTAATTGACTTCTAAGGCCCTAGCTATTTGATCTTTTGGAGCAAAGACCTAGAGTGAAGCCTAGGTTGCCCGGAACGTAGAAATGACTATTACCTTCAAACTGGTTGCAATTATTCCTGTCACACGATGAAAAGACTGTTGTATTTTTGTATCTTATGCTTCTGGCGTTGACTTCTTAGGCCCTAACTATTCGATCTGGAGGAGCACCGCCCTAGAGTGAGGCCTAGGTTGCCCGGAACGTAGAAATGACCATAACTTTCACACCGGTTGCAATTATTCGTTTTATACGATGGAAAAACTGTTGTATTTATTTTGTATTTTATGCTCCTGGCGTTGATTTCTAAGTCCGTAGCCATTCGATCTGGTGGAGCAACGCCCTAGAGTGAAGCCTATTTTGCCGTGAACGTAGAAATGACCATAACTTTCACACTGGTGCAGTTATTCGTTTTATACAATGGAAAAACTGTTCTATTTATTTTGTATTTTATGCTTCTGGCGTTGACTTCTAAGGCCGCAGCTATACGATGTGGTTGAGGAACGCCATACAGTGAAGCCTAGGATGCCCGGAACGTAGAAATGACCATTATCTTCACACTGGTTGCAATTATTCATTTTATGCGATGGAAAAACTGTTGTACTTATTTTGTATTTGGTGCTTCTGGCGTTTACTTCTTAGGCCCTAACTATTGGATTTGTTGGACCAACGCCCTAGAGTGAAGCCTAGGTTGCCCGGAACGTAGAAATGACCATCACCTTCAAACGGGCTGCAGTTATTCCTGTAATTCGATGGAAAAACTGTTATATTTTTATTGTATTTTATGCTTCTGGCGTTGACTTCTGAGGCCCTAACTATTCTGGTGGAGCAGCGCCCTAGAGTAAAGCCTAGGTTGCCCGAAACGTAGAAATGACCATCACCTTCACACTGTTTGCAATTGTTCATTTTATATGATGGAAAAGCTGTTGTATTTTTATCGTATTTTCTGCTTCTGGCATTGACCTCTAAGGTCCTAGCTATTCAATCTGGTGGGGCAACGTCCAAGAGTGAACCCTATGTTGCCCGGAACGTAGAAATGACCACAACTTTCACACTGGTTGCAATTATTCGTTTTATACAATGGAAAAACTTTTGTATTTATGGTGTATTTTATGCTTCTGGCGATGACTTCTAAGGCTCTAGCTATTCGATCTGGTGGAGTAACGCCCTAGAGTGAAGCCTAGGTTGCCCGGAACGTAGCAACGGCCATTACTTTCACACTGGTTGCAATTATTCCTTTTATACGATGGAAAAACTGTTGTATTTTTATTGTATTTTTTGCCTCTTGCGTTGAAGTCTAAGTCCCTAGCTATTCGATCTGGTGGAGCAACGCCCTAGAGCGGTGCCTAGGTTGCCCAGGACCTAGAAATGACCATCACTTTCACACTGTTTGCAATTATTCATTTTATACGATGGAAAAGCTGTTGTATTTTTATTGTATTTTATGCTTCTGGCGTTGACTTCTATGTCCCTAGCTATTCGATCTGGTGCAGCAACGCCCTAGAGCGGAGCCTAGGTTGCCCGGAACGTAGATATGACCATCACTTTCACACTGGTTGCAATTATTCATGCTATACGTTGGAAAAACTGTTGCATTTTTATTGCATTTCTGCTACTGGCATTGACTTCTAATGTCCTAGCTATTCGAGCTGGCCGTGCAACGCCCTATAGTGAAGCCTAGGTAGCCCGGGACCTAGAAATTACCATCACTTTCACACTGTTTGCATTTATTCATTTTATACGATGGAAAAGCTGTTGTATTTCTATTGTATTTTATGCTTCTGGCGTTGACTTCTAATGCCGTAGCTATTAGATGTGGTGGAGCAATGCCCTGGAGTGAGGCCTAGGTTGCACGGAACGTAGAAATGACAATTACTTTCACACTGGTTGCAATTATTCATTTTATACGATGGAAAAGCTGTTGTATTTTTATTGTATTTTATGCTTCTGGCGTTGACTTCTAAGACCCTAGCTATTCGATCTGGTGGAGCAACGCCTTAGAGTCAAGTTTAGGTTGCCTGGAACGTAGATATGACCATAACTTTCACAGTGGTTCCAATTATTCGTTTTATACGAAGGAAAGAATGTTGCTTTATTTTGTATTTTATGCTTCTGGCGATGACTTCTAAGGCTCTAGCTATTCGATCTGGTGGAGTAACGCCCTAGAGTGAAGCCTAGGTTGCCCGGAACGTAGAAACGGCCATTACTTTCACACTGGTTGCAATTATTCATTTTATACGTTGGAAAAACTGTTGTATTTATTTTGCATCTGGGCCTTCTGGCGTTGACTTCTTAGGCCCTAACTATTCGAACTGGTGGAGCAACGCCCTAGAGTGAAGCCTAGGTTGCCCGCAAGGTAGAAATGACCATTAGTTTCACACTGGTTGCAATTATTCGTTTTATACGATGGAAAAACTGTTGTATTTATATTGTATTTTATGCTTCTGGCGTTGACTTCAAAGGCACTGACTATTCGATCTGGTGGAGCAACGCCCTAGAGTGAAGCCTAGGTTGCCCGGAACGTAGAAATGACCATTACATTCACACTGGTTGCAATTATTCGTCTTATACGATGGAAAAGCTGTTGTATTTATATCGTATTTTATGCTTCTGGCGTTGACTTCTAAGGCCGTAGCTACTCGATGTGGTGGAGCAACGCCCTAGAGTGAAGCCTAGGTTGCTCGGAACGTAGAAATGACCATTACCTTCACACTGTTTCCAATTATTCATTTTATACGATGGCAAAGCTGTTGCATTTATATTGTATTTTATGCTTTCGGCGTTGACTTCTAAGGCCATAGCTATTCGCTGTGGTGGCGCACCGACCTAGGTTGAAGCCTGGGTTGCCCGGAACATAGAAATGACCATTACCGTCACACTTGTTGCAATTATTCCTGTTATACGATTGAAACATTGTGTATTTTTATTTTATTTTATGCTTCTGGCGTTGGCTTCAAAGGCCCTAGCTATTGGATCTGGTGGAGCAACGCCCTAGAGTGAAGCCTAGGTTGCCCGAAACCTAGAAATGACCATTACTTTCACTCTGGTTGCAATTTTTCCTTTTATACGATGGAAAAACGGATGGATTTTTATTGTATTTTATGCTTCGGGCGTTGACATCTAAGGGCCTAACTATTCGGTCTGGTGGAACAACGCCCTTGAGTGAGGCCTAGGTTGCCTGGAACGCAGAAACGACCTTAACTGTCATACTGGTTGCAATTATTTGATTTATACGATGGAAAAACTGTTGTATTTATATTGTATTATATGCTTCTAGCGATGACTTCTTAGGCCCTAACTATTCGGTCTGGTGTAGCAACGCCCTAGAGTGACGCCTAGGTTGCCCGGAACGTAGAAATGACCATCACTTTGACAATGTTTGCAATTATTCATTTTATACGATGGAAAAACTGTTCTATTTATTTTGTATTTTATGCTTCGGACGTTGACTGCTAAGGGCCTAACTATTCAATCTGTTGGTGCAACGCCCAAGGGTGAAGCCTATGTTGCCCCGAAAGTAGAAATGACGTTAACTTTCATACTGGTTGCAATTATTCGTTTTATACGATGGAAAAACAGTTCTATTTATTTTGTATTTTATGATTCGGGCGTTGACTTCTAAGGCCCTAGCTATTCGATCTGGTCGAGCAACGCCCTAGAGTGAAGCCTAGGTTGCCCGGAACGTAGAAATGACCATAACTTCCACACTGGTTGCAATTATTCGTTTTATACGATGGAAAAACTGTTCTATTTATTTTGTATTTTATGCTTCGGGCGTTGACTTCTAAGGCCCTAACTATTCGATCTGGTGGTGCAACGCCCTAGGGTGAAGCCTAGGTTGCCCGGATAGTAGAAATGACCATAACTTTCATACTGGTTGCAATTATTCCTGTTATACGATGGAAAAACTGTTGTATTTTTATTGTATTCTATGCTTCTGGCGTTTAATTCTAAGTCTCTAGCTATTTGATCTGGAGGAGCAACGACCTAGGGTGAAGCCTAGGTTGCCCGGACCGTAGAAATGACCATTACCTTCACACTGTTTGCTATTATTCATGTTGTGCGATGGAAAAGCTGTTGTATTTATACTGTATTTTATGCTTCTGGCGTTCACTTCTTAGGCCCAAACTATTCGAACTGGTGAAACAACGCCCTAGGGTGAAGCCTAGGTTGCCCGGAACGTAGAAATGACCATAACTTTCACACTGGTAGCAATTATTCGTTCTATACATGGAAAAACTGTTCCATTTATTTTGTATTTTATGCTTCGGGCGTTGACTTCTAAGGCCCAAACTGTTTGATCTGGTGGAGCAACGCCCTAGAGTGAAGCCTAGGTTGCCCGGAACGTAGAAATGACCATAACTTCCACACTGGTTGCAATTATTCGTTTTATACGATGGAAAAACTGTTCTTTTATTTTGTATTTTATGCTTCGGGCGTTGACTTCTAAGACCCCAGCTATTCGATCTGGTGGAGCAGCGCCCTAGAGTAAAGCCTAGGTTGCCGAAACGTAGAAATGACCATCACTTTCACACTGTTTGCAATTGTCCATTTTATATGATGGAAAAGCTGTTGTATTTTTATCGTATTTTCTGCTTCTGGCATTGACTTCTAAGGTCCTAGCTATTCAATCTGGTGGGGCAACGTCCAAGAGTGAACCCTATGTTGCCCGGAACGTAGAAATGACCACAACTTTCACACTGTTTGCAATTATTAATTTTATACGATGGAAAAGCTGTTGTATTTTTATTGTATTTTATGCTTCTGGCGTTGACTTCGTAAGACCCTAGCTATTCGACCTGGTGGAGCAACGCCCTAGAGTCAAGTTTAGGTTGCCTGGAACGTAGATATGACCATAACTTTCACAGTGGTTGCAATTATTCGTTTTATACGAAGGAAAGAATGTTGTTTTATTTTGTTTTTTATGCTTCTGGCGATGACTTCTAAGGCTCTAGCTATTCGATCTGGTGGAGTAACGCCCTAGAGTGACGCCTAGGTTGCCAGGAACGTAGAAATGACCATTACTTTCACACTATTTGCAAATATACATTATATACGATGGAAAAACTGTTTTACTTATATTGTATTTTATGTTTCTGGCGTTGACTTCTAAGGCCATAGCTATTCGCTGTGGTGGCGCACCGACCTAGGTTGAAGCCTGGGTTGCCCGGAACATAGAAATGACCATTACCGTCCCACTTGTTGCAATTATTCCTGTTATACGATTGAAACATTGTGTATTTTTATTTTATTTTATGCTTCTGGCGTTGGCTTCAAAGGCCCTAGCTATTGGATCTGGTGGAGCAACGCCCTAGAGTGAAGCCTAGGTTGCCCGAAACCTAGAAATGACCATTACTTTCACACTGGTTGCAATTATTCGTTTTACAGAATGGAAAAACTGTTGTATTTATATTGTATTTTATGCTTCTGGCTTTGACTTCTAAGGCCGCAGCTATACGATGTGGTTGAGGAACGCCATACAGTGAAGCCTAGGATGCCCGGAACGTAGAAATGACCATTATCTTCACACTGGTTGCAATTATTCGTTTTATGCGATGGAAAAACTGTTGTACTTATTTTGTATTTGGTGCTTCTGGCGTTTACTTCTTAGGCCCTAACTATTGGATTTGTTGGACCAACGCCCTAGAGTGAAGCCTAGGTTGCCCGGAACGTAGAAATGACCATCACCTTCAAACGGGCTGCAGTTATTCCTGTAATTCGATGGAAAAACTGTTATATTTTTATTGTATTTTATGCTTCTGGCGTTGACTTCTGAGGCCCTAACTATTCTGGTGGAGCAGCGCCCTAGAGTAAAGCCTAGGTTGCCCGAAACGTAGAAATGACCATCAACTTCACACTGTTTGCAATTGTTCATTTTATATGATGGAAAAGCTGTTGTATTTTTATCGTATTTTCTGCTTCTGGCATTGACCTCTAAGGTCCTAGCTATTCAATCTGGTGGGGCAACGTCCAAGAGTGAACCCTATGTTGCCCGGAACGTAGAAATGACCACAACTTTCACACTGGTTGCAATTATTCGTTTTATACAATGGAAAAACTTTTGTATTTATGGTGTATTTTATGCTTCTGGCGATGACTTCTAAGGCTCTAGCTATTCGATCTGGTGGAGTAACGCCCTAGAGTGAAGCCTAGGTTGCCCGGAACGTAGCAACGGCCATTACTTTCACACTGGTTGCAATTATTCCTTTTATACGATGGAAAAACTGTTGTATTTTTATTGTATTTTTTGCCTCTTGCGTTGAAGTCTAAGTCCCTAGCTATTCGATCTGGTGGAGCAACGCCCTAGAGCGGTGCCTAGGTTGCCCAGGACCTAGAAATAACCATCACTTTCACACTGTTTGCAATTATTCATTTTATACGATGGAAAAGCTGTTGTATTTTTATTGTATTTTATGCTTCTGGCGTTGACTTCTATGTCCCTAGCTATTCGATCTGGTGCAGCAACGCCCTAGAGCGGAGCCTAGGTTGCCCGGAACGTAGATATGACCATCACTTTCACACTGGTTGCAATTATTCATGCTATACGTTGGAAAAACTGTTGCATTTTTATTGCATTTCTGCTACTGGCATTGACTTCTAATGTCCTAGCTATTCGAGCTGGCCGTGCAACGCCCTAGAGTGAAGCCTAGGTAGCCCGGGACCTAGAAATTACCATCACTTTCACACTGTTTGCAATTATTCATTTTATACGATGGAAAAGCTGTTGTATTTTTATTGTATTTTATGCTTCGGGCGTTGACATCTAAGGCCCTAACTGTTTGATCTGGTGGAGCAACGCCCTAGAGTGAAGCCTATGTTGCCCGGAACGTAGAAATGACCATAACTTTCACACTGGTTGCTATTATTCGTTTTAGACGATGGAAAAGCTGTTATATTTATATTGTATTTGATGCTTCTGGCGTTGACTTCTTAGGCCCTAACTGTTCGATCTGGTGGAACAACGCCCTAGGGTGAAGCCTAGGATGCCCGGAAAGTAGAAATGACCATAACTTTCACACTGGTTGCAATTATTCGTTTTATACGATGGAAAAGCTGTTGCATCTTTATTGTATTTTATTCATCTGGGGTTGACTTCTAAGGCCGCAGCTATTAGATGTGGTGGAGCAACGCCCTAGAGTGACGCCTAGGTTGCCCGGAACGTAGAAATGACCATCACTTTGACAATGTTTGCAATTATTCATTTTATACGATGGAAAAACTGTTCTATTTATTTTGTATTTTATGCTTCGGACGTTGACTGCTAAGGGCCTAACTATTCAATCTGTTGGTGCAACGCCCAAGGGTGAAGCCTATGTTGCCCCGAAAGTAGAAATGACGTTAACTTTCATACTGGTTGCAATTATTCGTTTTATACGATGGAAAAACAGTTCTATTTATTTTGTATTTTATGATTCGGGCGTTGACTTCTAAGGCCCTAGCTATTCGATCTGGTCGAGCAACGCCCTAGAGTGAAGCCTAGGTTGCCCGGAACGTAGAAATGACCATAACTTCCACACTGGTTGCAATTATTCGTTTTATACGATGGAAAAACTGTTCTATTTATTTTGTATTTTATGCTTCGGGCGTTGACTTCTAAGGCCCTAACTATTCGATCTGGTGGTGCAACGCCCTAGGGTGAAGCCTAGGTTGCCCGGATAGTAGAAATGACCATAACTTTCATACTGGTTGCAATTATTCCTGTTATACGATGGAAAAACTGTTGTATTTTTATTGTATTTTTTGCCTCTTGCGTTGAAGTCTAAGTCCCTAGCTATTCGATCTGGTGGAGCAACGCCCTAGAGCGGTGCCTAGGTTGCCCAGGACCTAGAAATAACCATCACTTTCACACTGTTTGCAATTATTCATTTTATACGATGGAAAAGCTGTTGTATTTTTATTGTATTTTATGCTTCTGGCGTTGACTTCTATGTCCCTAGCTATTCGATCTGGTGCAGCAACGCCCTAGAGCGGAGCCTAGGTTGCCCGGAACGTAGATATGACCATCACTTTCACACTGGTTGCAATTATTCATGCTATACGTTGGAAAAACTGTTGCATTTTTATTGCATTTCTGCTACTGGCATTGACTTCTAATGTCCTAGCTATTCGAGCTGGCCGTGCAACGCCCTAGAGTGAAGCCTAGGTAGCCCGGGACCTAGAAATTACCATCACTTTCACACTGTTTGCAATTATTCATTTTATACGATGGAAAAGCTGTTGTATTTTTATTGTATTTTATGCTTCGGGCGTTGACATCTAAGGCCCTAACTGTTTGATCTGGTGGAGCAACGCCCTAGAGTGAAGCCTATGTTGCCCGGAACGTAGAAATGACCATAACTTTCACACTGGTTGCTATTATTCGTTTTAGACGATGGAAAAGCTGTTATATTTATATTGTATTTGATGCTTCTGGCGTTGACTTCTTAGGCCCTAACTGTTCGATCTGGTGGAACAACGCCCTAGGGTGAAGCCTAGGATGCCCGGAAAGTAGAAATGACCATAACTTTCACACTGGTTGCAATTATTCGTTTTATACGATGGAAAAGCTGTTGCATCTTTATTGTATTTTATTCATCTGGGGTTGACTTCTAAGGCCGCAGCTATTAGATGTGGTGGAGCAACGCCCTAGAGTGACGCCTAGGTTGCCCGGAACGTAGAAATGACCATCACTTTGACAATGTTTGCAATTATTCATTTTATACGATGGAAAAACTGTTCTATTTATTTTGTATTTTATGCTTCGGACGTTGACTGCTAAGGGCCTAACTATTCAATCTGTTGGTGCAACGCCCAAGGGTGAAGCCTATGTTGCCCCGAAAGTAGAAATGACGTTAACTTTCATACTGGTTGCAATTATTCGTTTTATACGATGGAAAAACAGTTCTATTTATTTTGTATTTTATGATTCGGGCGTTGACTTCTAAGGCCCTAGCTATTCGATCTGGTCGAGCAACGCCCTAGAGTGAAGCCTAGGTTGCCCGGAACGTAGAAATGACCATAACTTCCACACTGGTTGCAATTATTCGTTTTATACGATGGAAAAACTGTTCTATTTATTTTGTATTTTATGCTTCGGGCGTTGACTTCTAAGGCCCTAACTATTCGATCTGGTGGTGCAACGCCCTAGGGTGAAGCCTAGGTTGCCCGGATAGTAGAAATGACCATAACTTTCATACTGGTTGCAATTATTCCTGTTATACGATGGAAAAACTGTTGTATTTTTATTGTATTCTATGCTTCTGGCGTTTAATTCTAAGTCTCTAGCTATTTGATCTGGAGGAGCAACGACCTAGGGTGAAGCCTAGGTTGCCCGGACCGTAGAAATGACCATTACCTTCACACTGTTTGCTATTATTCATTTTGTGCGATGGAAAAGCTGTTGTATTTATACTGTATTTTATGCTTCTGGCGTTCACTTCTTAGGCCCAAACTATTCGAACTGGTGAAACAACGCCCTAGGGTGAAGCCTAGGTTGCCCGGAACGTAGAAATGACCATAACTTTCACACTGGTAGCAATTATTCGTTCTATACATGGAAAAACTGTTCCACTTATTTTGTATTTTATGCTTCGGGCGTTGACTTCTAAGGCCCAAACTGTTTGATCTGGTGGAGCAACGCCCTAGAGTGAAGCCTAGGTTGCCCGGAACGTAGAAATGACCATAACTTCCACACTGGTTGCAATTATTCGTTTTATACGATGGAAAAACTGTTCTTTTATTTTGTATTTTATGCTTCGGGCGTTGACTTCTAAGACCCCAGCTATTCGATCTGGTGGAGCAGCGCCCTAGAGTAAAGCCTAGGTTGCCCGAAACGTAGAAATGACCATCACTTTCACACTGTTTGCAATTGTCCATTTTATATGATGGAAAAGCTGTTGTATTTTTATCGTATTTTCTGCTTCTGGCATTGACTTCTAAGGTCCTAGCTATTCAATCTGGTGGGGCAACGTCCAAGAGTGAACCCTATGTTGCCCGGAACGTAGAAATGACCACAACTTTCACACTGTTTGCAATTATTCATTTTATACGATGGAAAAGCTGTTGTATTTTTATTGTATTTTATGCTTCTGGCGTTGACTTCGTAAGACCCTAGCTATTCGACCTGGTGGAGCAACGCCCTAGAGTCAAGTTTAGGTTGCCTGGAACGTAGATATGACCATAACTTTCACACTGGTTGCAATTATTCATTTTATACGATGGAGAAGCTGTTGTATTTTTATTGTATTATATGCTTCTGGCGTTGACTTCTATGTCCCTAGCTATTCGATCTGGTGCAGCAACGCCCTAGAGCGGAGCCTAGGTTGCCCGGAACGTAGATATGACCATCACTTTCACACTGGTTGCAATTATTCATGCTATACGTTGGAAAAACTGTTGCATTCTTATTGCATTTCTGCTTCTGGCATTGACTTCTAAGGTCCTAACTATTCGAGCTGGCCGTGCAACGCCCTAGAGTGAAGCCTAGGTAGCCCGGGACCTAGAAATTACCATCACCTTCACACTGTTTGCATTTATTCATTTTATAGGATGGAAAAGCTGTTGTATTTCTATTGTATTTTATGCTTCTGGCGTTGACTTCTAATGCCGTAGCTATTAGATGTGGTGGAGCAATGCCCTGGAGTGAGGCTTAGGTTGCACGGAACGTAGAAATGACAATTACTTTCACACTGGTTGCAATTATTCGTTTTATACGTTGGAAAAACTGTTGTATTTTTATCGTATTTTCTGCTTCTGGCATTGACTTCTAAGGTCCTAGCTACTCATTCTGGTAGGGCAACGTCCAGAGTGAGCCCTATGTTGCCCGGGACGAAGAAATGACCACAACTTTCACACTGGTTGCAATTATTCGTTTTACAGAATGGAAAAACTGTTGTATTTATATTGTATTTTATGCTTCTGGCGTTGACTTCTAAGGCCGCAGCTATACGATGTGGTTGAGCAACGCCATACAGTGAAGCCTAGGATGCCCGGAACGTAGAAATGACCATTATCTTCACACTGGTTGCAATTATTCGTTTTATGCGATGGAAAAACTCTTGTACTTATTTTGTATTTGGTGCTTCTGGCGTTTACTTCTTAGGCCCTAACTATTGGATTTGTTGGACCAACGCCCTAGAGTGAAACCTAGGTTGCCCGGAAAGTAGAAATGACCATCACCTTCAAACGGGCTGCAATTATTCCCGTAATGCGATGGAAAAATGTTATATTTTTATTGTATTTTATGCTTCTGGCGTTGACTTCTGAGGCCCTAACTATTCAGTCTGGTGGAGCATCTCCCTAGAGTGAAGCCTAGGTTGCCCGGAACGTAGAAATGACCATTACCTTCACACTGGTTGCAATTATTCGTTTTATACGTTGGAAAAACTGTTGTATTTATTTTGCATTTGGACCTTCTGGCGTTGACTTCTTAGGCCCTAACTATTCGAACTGGTGGAGCAACGCCCTAGGGTGAAGCCTAGGTTGCCCGGAAGGTAGAAATGACCATTACTTTCACACTGTTTGCAATTATTCATTCTATACGATGGAAAAGCTGCTGTATTTTTATCGTATTTTCTGCTTCTGGCATTGACTTCTAAGGTCCTAGCTACTCAATCTGGTATGGCAACGTCCAGAGTGAACCCCATGTTGCCCGGGACGAAGAAATGACCACAACTTTCACACTGGTTGCAATTATTCGTTTTACAGAATGGTAAAACTGTTGTATTTATATTGTATTTTATGCTTCTGGCGTTGACTTCTAAGGCCGCAGCTATACGATGTGGTTGAGGAACGCCATACAGTGAAGCCTAGGATGCCCGGAACGTAGAAATGACCATTATCTTCACACTGGTTGCAATTATTCGTTTTATGCGATGGAAAAACTGTTGTACTTATTTTGTATTTGGTGCTTCTGGCGTTTACTTCTTAGGCCCTAACTATTGGATTTTTTGGACCAACGCCCTAGAGTGAAGCCTAGGTTGCCCGGAACGTAGAAATGACCATCACCTTCAAACGGGCTGCAGTTATTCCTGTAATTCGATGGAAAAACTGTTATATTTTTATTGTATTTTATGCTTCTGGCGTTGACTTCTGAGGCCCTAACTATTCTGGTGGAGCAGCGCCCTAGAGTAAAGCCTAGGTTGCCCGAAACGTAGAAATGACCATCACCTTCACACTGTTTGCAATTGTTCATTTTATATGATGGAAAAGCTGTTGTATTTTTATCGTATTTTCTGCTTCTGGCATTGACCTCTAAGGTCCTAGCTATTCAATCTGGTGGGGCAACGTCCAAGAGTGAACCCTATGTTGCCCGGAACGTAGAAATGACCACAACTTTCACACTGGTTGCAATTATTCGTTTTATACAATGGAAAAACTTTTGTATTTATGGTGTATTTTATGCTTCTGGCGATGACTTCTAAGGCTCTAGCTATTCGATCTGGTGGAGTAACGCCCTAGAGTGAAGCCTAGGTTGCCCGGAACGTAGCAACGGCCATTACTTTCACACTGGTTGCAATTATTCCTTTTATACGATGGAAAAACTGTTGTATTTTTATTGTATTTTTTGCCTCTTGCGTTGAAGTCTAAGTCCCTAGCTATTCGATCTGGTGGACCAACGCCCTAGAGTGAAACCTAGGTTGCCCGGAAAGTAGAAATGACCATCACCTTCAAACGGGCTGCAATTATTCCCGTAATGCGATGGAAAAATGTTATATTTTTATTGTATTTTTGCTTCTGGCGTTGACTTCTGAGGCCCTAACTATTCGGTCTGGTGGAGCATCTCCCTAGAGTGAAGCCTAGGTTGCCCGGAACGTAGAAATGACCATTACCTTCACACTGGTTGCAATTATTCGTTTTATACGTTGGAAAAACTGTTGTATTTATTTTGCATTTGGACCTTCAGGCGTTGACTACTTAGGCCCTAACTATTCGAACTGGTGGAGCAACGCCCTAGAGTGAAGCCTAGGTTGCCCGGAAGGTAGAAATGACCATTACTTTCACACTGTTTGCAATTATTCATTCTATACGATGGAAAAGCTGCTGTATTTTTATCGTATTTTCTGCTTCTGGCATTGACTTCTAAGGTCCTAGCTACACAATCTGGTATGGCAACGTCCAGAGTGAACCCTATGTTGCCCGGGACGAAGAAATGACCACAACTTTCACACTGGTTGCAATTATTCGTTTTACAGAATGGAAAAACTGTTGTATTTATATTGTATTTTATGCTTCTGGCGTTGACTTCTAAGGCCGCAGCTATACGATGTGGTTGAGGAACGCCATACAGTGAAGCCTAGGATGCCCGGAACGTAGAAATGACCATTATCTTCACACTGGTTGCAATTATTCGTTTTATGCGATGGAAAAACTGTTGTACTTATTTTGTATTTGGTGCTTCTGGCGTTTACTTCTTAGGCCCTAACTATTGGATTTGTTGGACCAACGCCCTAGAGTGAAGCCTAGGTTGCCCGGAACGTAGAAATGACCATAACTTTCACACTGGTAGCAATTATTCGTTTTATACATGGAAAAACTGTTCCATTTATTTTGTATTTTATGCTTCGGGCGTTGACTTCTAAGGCCCAAACTGTTTGATCTGGTGGAGCAACGCCCTAGAGTGAAGCCTAGGTTGCCCGGAACGTAGAAATGACCATAACTTCCACACTGGTTGCAATTATTCGTTTTATACGATGGAAAAACTGTTCTTTTATTTTGTATTTTATGCTTCGGGCGTTGACTTCTAAGACCCCAGCTATTCGATCTGGTGGAGCAGCGCCCTAGAGTAAAGCCTAGGTTGCCCGAAACGTAGAAATGACCATCACTTTCACACTGTTTGCAATTGTCCATTTTATATGATGGAAAAGCTGTTGTATTTTTATCGTATTTTCTGCTTCTGGCATTGACTTCTAAGGTCCTAGCTATTCAATCTGGTGGGGCAACGTCCAAGAGTGAACCCTATGTTGCCCGGAACGTAGAAATGACCACAACTTTCACACTGTTTGCAATTATTCATTTTATACGATGGAAAAGCTGTTGTATTTTTATTGTATTTTATGCTTCTGGCGTTGACTTCGTAAGACCCTAGCTATTCGACCTGGTGGAGCAACGCCCTAGAGTCAAGTTTAGGTTGCCTGGAACGTAGATATGACCATAACTTTCACAGTGGTTGCAATTATTCGTTTTATACGAAGGAAAGAATGTTGTTTTATTTTGTTTTTTATGCTTCTGGCGATGACTTCTAAGGCTCTAGCTATTCGATCTGGTGGAGTAACGCCCTAGAGTGAAGCCTAGGTTGCCCGGAACGTAGAAACGGCCATTACTTTCACACTGGTTGCAATTATTCATTTTATACGATGGAAAAGCTGTTGTATTTTTATTGTATTTTACGCTTCTGGCGTTGACTTCTATGTCCCTAGCTATTCGATCTGGTGCAGCAACGCCCTAGAGCGGAGCCTAGGTTGCCCGGAACGTAGATATGACCATCACTTTCACACTGGTTGCAATTATTCATGCTATACGTTGGAAAAACTGTTGCATTCTTATTGCATTTCTGCTTCTGGCATTGACTTCTAAGGTCCTAGCTATTCGAGCTGGCCGTGCAACGCCCTAGAGTGAAGCCTAGGTAGCCCGGGACCTAGAAATTACCATCACTTTCACACTGTTTGCATTTATTCATTTTATAGGATGGAAAAGCTGTTGTATTTCTATTGTATTTTATGCTTCTGGCGTTGACTTCTAATGCCGTAGCTATTAGATGTGGTGGAGCAATGCCCTGGAGTGAGGCTTAGGTTGCACGGAACGTAGAAATGACAATTACTTTCACACTGGTTGCAATTATTCGTTTTATACGTTGGAAAAACTGTTGTATTTTTATCGTATTTTCTGCTTCTGGCATTGACTTCTAAGGTCCTAGCTACTCATTCTGGTAGGGCAACGTCCAGAGTGAGCCCTATGTTGCCCGGGACGAAGAAATGACCACAACTTTCACACTGGTTGCAATTATTCGTTTTACAGAATGGAAAAACTGTTGTATTTATATTGTATTTTATGCTTCTGGCGTTGACTTCTAAGGCCGCAGCTATACGATGTGGTTGAGCAACGCCATACAGTGAAGCCTAGGATGCCCGGAACGTAGAAATGACCATTATCTTCACACTGGTTGCAATTATTCGTTTTATGCGATGGAAAAACTCATGTACTTATTTTGTATTTGGTGCTTCTGGCGTTTACTTCTTAGGCCCTAACTATTGGATTTGTTGGACCAACGCCCTAGAGTGAAACCTAGGTTGCCCGGAAAGTAGAAATGACCATCACCTTCAAACGGGCTGCAATTATTCCCGTAATGCGATGGAAAAATGTTATATTTTTATTGTATTTTATGCTTCTGGCGTTGACTTCTGAGGCCCTAACTATTCGGTCTGGTGGAGCATCTCCCTAGAGTGAAGCCTAGGTTGCCCGGAACGTAGAAATGACCATTACCTTCACACTGGTTGCAATTATTCGTTTTATACGTTGGAAAAACTGTTGTATTTATTTTGCATTTGGACCTTCTGGCGTTGACTTCTTAGGCCCTAACTATTCGAACTGGTGGAGCAACGCCCTAGGGTGAAGCCTAGGTTGCCCGGAAGGTAGAAATGACCATTACCTTCACACTGTTTGCAATTATTCATTCTATACGATGGAAAAGCTGCTGTATTTTTATCGTATTTTCTGCTTCTGGCATTGACTTCTAAGGTCCTAGCTACTCAATCTGGTATGGCAACGTCCAGAGTGAACCCTATGTTGCCCGGGACGAAGAAATGACCACAACTTTCACACTGGTTGCAATTATTCGTTTTACAGAACGGAAAAACTGTTGTATTTATATTGTATTTTATGCTTCTGGCGTTGACTTCTAAGGCCGCAGCTATACGATGTGGTTGAGGAACGCCATACAGTGAAGCCTAGGATGCCCGGAACGTAGAAATGACCATTATCTTCACACTGGTTGCAATTATTCGTTTTATGCGATGGAAAAACTGTTGTACTTATTTTGTATTTGGTGCTTCTGGCGTTTACTTCTTAGGCCCTAACTATTGGATTTGTTGGACCAACGCCCTAGAGTGAAGCCTAGGTTGCCCGGAACGTAGAAATGACCATCACCTTCAAACGGGCTGCAGTTATTCCTGTAATTCGATGGAAAAACTGTTATATTTTTATTGTATTTTATGCTTCTGGCCTTGACTTCTGAGGCCCTAACTATTCTGGTGGAGCAGCGCCCTAGAGTAAAGCCTAGGTTGCCCGAAACGTAGAAATGACCATCACCTTCACACTGTTTGCAATTGTTCATTTTATATGATGGAAAAGCTGTTGTATTTTTATCGTATTTTCTGCTTCTGGCATTGACCTCTAAGGTCCTAGCTATTCAATCTGGTGGGGCAACGTCCAAGAGTGAACCCTATGTTGCCCGGAACGTAGAAATGACCACAACTTTCACACTGGTTGCAATTATTCGTTTTATACAATGGAAAAACTTTTGTATTTATGGTGTATTTTATGCTTCTGGCGATGACTTCTAAGGCTCTAGCTATTCGATCTGGTGGAGTAACGCCCTAGAGTGAAGCCTAGGTTGCCCGGAACGTAGCAACGGCCATTACTTTCACACTGGTTGCAATTATTCCTTTTATACGATGGAAAAACTGTTGTATTTTTATTGTATTTTTTGCCTCTTGCGTTGAAGTCTAAGTCCCTAGCTATTCGATCTGGTGGAGCAACGCCCTAGAGCGGAGCCTAGGTTGCCCGGAACGTAGATATGACCATCACTTTCACACTGGTTGCAATTATTCATGCTATACGTTTGTAAAACTGTTGCATTTTTATTGCATTTCTGCTACTGGCATTGACTTCTAAGGTCCTAGCTATTCGAGCTGGCCATGCAACGCCCTAGAGTGAAGCCTAGGTAGCCCGGGACCTAGAAATTACCATCACTTTCACACTGTTTGCATTTATTCATTTTATACGATGGAAAAGCTGTTGTATTTCTATTGTATTTTATGCTTCTGGCGTTGACTTCTAATGCCGTAGCTATTAGATGTGGTGGAGCAATGCCCTGGAGTGAGGCCTAGGTTGCACGGAACGTAGAAATGACAATTACTTTCACACTGGTTGCAATTATTGATTTTATACGATGGAAAAGCTGTTGTATTTTTATTGTATTTTATGCTTCTGGCGTTGACTTCTAAGACCCTAGCTATTCGATCTGGTGGAGCAACGCCCTAGAGTCAAGTTTAGGTTGCCTGGAACGTAGATATGACCATAACTTTCACAGTGGTTCCAATTATTCGTTTTATACGAAGGAAAGAATGTTGTTTTATTTTGTATTTTATGCTTCTGGCGATGACTTCTAAGGCTCTAGCTATTCGATCTGGTGGAGTAACGCCCTAGAGTGAAGCCTAGGTTGCCCGGAACGTAGAAACGGCCATTACTTTCAGACTGGTTGCAATTATTCATTTTATACGTTGGAAAAACTGTTGTATTTATTTTGCATTTGGACCTTCTGGCGTTGACTTCTTAGGCCCTAACTATTCGAACTGGTGGAGCAACGCCCTAGAGTGAAGCCTAGGTTGCCCGCAAGGTAGAAATGACCATTACTTTCACACTGTTTGCAATTACTCATTCTATACGATGGAAAAGCTGCTGTATTTTTATCGTATTTTCTGCTTCTGGCATTGACTTCTAAGGTCCTAGCTACTCAATCTGGTATGGCAACGTCCAGAGTGAACCCTATGTTGCCCGGGACGAAGAAATGACCACAACTTTCACACTGGTTGCAATTATTCCTTTTACAGAATGGAAAAACTGTTGTCTTTATATTGTATTTTATGCTTCTGGCGTTGACTTCTAAGGCCGCAGCTATACGATGTGGTTGAGCAACGCCATACAGTGAAGCCTAGGATGCCCGGAACGTAGAAATGACCATTATCTTCACACTGGTTGCAATTATTCGTTTTATGCGATGGAAAAACTGTTGTACTTATTTTGTATTTGGTGCTTCTGGCGTTTACTTCTTAGGCCCTAACTATTGGATTTGTTGGACCAACTTCCTAGAGTGAAGCCTAGGTTGCCCGGAACGTAGAAATGACCATCACCTTCAAACGGGCTGCTATTATTCCTGTAATCCGATGGAAAAACTGTTATATTTTTATTGTATTTTATGCTTCTGGCGTTGACTTCTGAGGCCCTAACTATTCTGGTGGAGCAGCGCCCTAGAGTAAAGCCTAGGTTGCCCGAAACGTAGAAATGACCATCACCTTCACACTGTTTGCAATCGTTCATTTTATATGATGGAAAAGCTGTTGCATTTTTATCGTATTTTCTGCTTCTGGCATTGACTTCTAAGGTCCTAACTATTCAACCTGGTGGGGCAACGTCCAAGAGTGAACCCTATGTTGCCCGGAACGTAGAAATGACCACAACTTTCACACTGGTTGCAATTATTCGTTTTATACAATGGAAAAACTGTTCTATTTATTTTGTATTTTATGCTTCGGGCGTTGACATCTAAGGCCCTAACTGTTTGATCTGGTGGAGCAACGCCCTACGGTGAAGCCTAGGTTGCCCGGAAAGTAGAAATGACCATAACTTTCACACTGGTTGCAATTATTCGTTTTATACGATGGAAAAGCTGTGGCACCTTTATTGTATTTTATTCATCTGCGGTTGACTTCTAAGGCCGTAGCTATTAGATGTGGTCGAGCAACGCCCTAGAGTGACGCCTAGGTTGGCAGGAACGTAGAAATGACCATTACTTTCACAATGTTTGCACTTATTCATTTTATACGATGGAAAATCTTTTGTACTTATATTGTATTTTATTCTTCTGGCGTTGACTTCTTAGGCCCTAACTATTCGATCTGGTGGAACAACGCCCTAGAGTGAAGACTTGGTTGCCCGGAACATGGAAATGACCATTACTTTCACACTGTTTGCAGTTATTCCTGTTATACGATGGAAAAACTTTTGCACCTTTATTGTATTTTATGCTTCTGGCGTTGACTTCTAAGGCCCTAGCTATTCGACTTGGTGGAGCAACGCCCGAGAGTGGAGCCTAGGTTGCCCGGTACGTAGAAATGACCATTACTTGCACACTGTTTGCAAATATACATTACATACGATGGAAAATCTGTTGTATTTATGTTGTATTTTATGCTTCTGGCGTTGACTTCTTAGGCCCTAACTATTTGATCTGGTGGTGCACCGCCCTAGAGTGAAGCCTAGGTTGCCCGGAACGTAGAAAAGACCATTACCTTCGGACTGGTTGCAATTAGTCCTGTTTTACGATGGAAAAACTGTTGCATCTTTATTGTATTTTATGCTTCCGGCGTTGATTTCTAAGGCCCTAATTATACGATCTGGTGGCGCAACGCCCTAGAGTGAAGCCTAGGTTGCCCGGAACGTAGAAATGACCATTACATTCACACTGGTTGCAATTATTCGTCTTATACGATGGAAAAGCTGTTGTATTTATATCGTATTTTATGCTTCTGGCGTTGACTTCTTAGGCCCTAACTATTCCATCTGGTGGAACAACGGCCTTGGGTGAAGCCTAGGCTGCGCGGAACGTAGCAATGACCATAACTTTCACACTGGTAGCAATTATTCGTTTTATACGATGGAAAAACTGTTCTATTTATTTTGTATTTTATTCTTCGGGCGTTCACTTCTACGGCCCTAGCTATTCTATCTGGTCGAGCAACGCCCTAGAGTGAAGCCTAGGTAGCCCGGAACGTAGAAATGACCATAACTTCCACACTGCTTGCAATTATTCGTTATCTACGATGGAAAAGCTGTTGTATTTATATCGTATTTTATGCTTCTGGCGTTGACTTCTTAGGCCCTAACTATTCCATCTGGTGGAACAACGCCCTAGGGTGAAGCCTAGGTTGCGCGGAACGTAGAAATGACCATAACTTTCACACTGGTAGCAATTAGTCGTTTTATACAATGGAAAAACTGTTTTATTTATTTTGTATTTTATGTTTCTGGCGCTGACTTCTAAGGCCCTAACTATTCGATCTGGTGGAGCAAAGCCATAGAGTGAAGCCTAGGTTGTCCGGAAAGTAGAAATGACCATAACTTTCATCCTGGTTGCAATTATTCGTTTTATATGATGGAAAAACTGTTGTATTTATATAGCGTTTTATGCTTCTGGCGTTGACTTCTTAGTCCCTAACTATTCCACCTGGTGGAACAACGCCCTAGGGTGAAACCTAGGTTGCCCGGAACGTAGAAATGACCATAACTTCCACACTGGTTGCAATTATTCGTTTTATACGATGGAAAAGCTGTTGTATTAATATCGTATTTTATGCTTCTGGCGTTGACTTCTAAGGACCTAACTATTCGATCTGGTGGAGAAACGCCCTAGAGTGAAGCCTAGGTTGCGCGGAACGTAGAAATGACTATAACTTTCACACCGGTAGCAATTATTCGTTTTATACGATGGAAAAACTGTTCTATTTATTTTGTATTTTATGCTTCGGGCGTTGACATCTAAGGCCCTAACTGTTTGATCTGGTGGAGCAACGCCCTAGAGTGAAGCCTATGTTGCCCGGAACGTAGAAATGACCATAACTTTCACACTGGTTGCTATTATTCGTTTTAGACGATGGAAAAGCTGTTATATTTATATTGTATTTGATGCTTCTGGCGTTGACTTCTTAGGCCCTAACTGTTCGATCCGGTGGAACAACGCCCTAGGGTGAAGCCTAGGTTGCCCGGAAAGTAGAAATGACCATAACTTTCACACTGGTTGCAATTATTCGTTTTATACGATGGAAAAGCTGTGGCACCTTTATTGTATTTTATTCATCTGCGGTTGACTTCTATGGCCGTAGCTATTAGACGTGGTGGAGCAACGCCCAAGAGTGACGCCTAGGTTGGCCGGAACGAAGAAATGTCCATTACTTTCACAATGTTTACAATTATTCATTTTATACGATGGAAAAGCTTTTGTTCTTATATTGTATTTTATCTTTCTGGCGTTGACTTCTTAGGCCCTAACTATTCGATCTGGTGGAACAACGCCCTAGAGTGAGGACTTGGTTGCCCGGAACATGGAAATGACCATTACTTTCACACTGTTTGCAGTTATTCCTGTTATACGATGGAAAAACTTTTGCATCTTTATTGTATTTTATGCTTCTGGCGCTGACTTCTAAGGCCCTAGCTATTCGATTTGGTGGAGCAACGCCCGAGAGTGGAGCCTAGGTTGCCCGGTACGTAGAAATGACCATTACTTTCACACTGTTTGCAAGTATACATTATATACGATGGAAAATCTGTTGTATTTATGTTGTATTTTGTGCTTCTGGCGTTGACTTCTTAGGCCCTAACTATTTGATCTGGTGGTGCACCGCCCTAGACTGAAGCCTAGGTTGCGCGGAACGTAGAAAAGGCCATTGCCATCACACTGGTTGCAATTATTCCTGTTTTACGATGGAAAAACTGTTGCATCTTTATTGTATTTTATGCTTCTGGCGTTGATTTCTAAGGCCCTAATTATTCGATCTTGTTGAGCAGCGCCCTAGAGTGAAGCCTAGGTTGCCCGGAACGTAGAAATGGCCATTACATTCACACTGGTTGCAATTATTCGTCTTATACGATGGAAAAGTTGTTGTATTTATATTGTATTTTATGCTTCTGGCGTTGACTTCTAAGGCCCTAGCTATTCGATTTGGTGGAGCAACGCCCGAGAGTGGAGCCTAGGTTGCCCGGTACGTAGAAATGACCATTACTTTCACACTGTTTGCAAGTATACATTATATACGATGTAAAGGCTGTTGTATTTATTTTGTAGTTTATGCTTCTGGCGTTGACTTCTAAGGCCCTGACTCTTCGATCTGGTGGAGCAACGCCTCAGAGTGAAGTCTAGGATGCCTGAAACGCCGAAATGATCATTACTCTCATCCTTGTTGCAATTATTCCTGTTATACGATGAAAAGACTGTTGTGTTTTTATAGTATTTCATGCTTCAGGCGTTGACTTCTAAGGCCGTAGCTACTCGATGTGGTGGAGCAACGCCCTAGAGTGAAGCCTAGGTTGCTCGGAACGTAGAAATGACCATTACCTTCACACTGTTTCCAATTATTCATTTTATACGATGGCAAAGCTGTTGCATTTATATTGTATTTTATGCTTTCGGCGTTGACTTCTAAGGCCGTAGCTATCAGATGTGGTGCAGCAACGCCCTAGAGTGACGCCTAGGTTGCCAGGAACGTAGAAATGACCATTACTTTCACACTATTTGCAAATATACATTATATACGATGGAAAAACTGTTTTACTTATATTGTATTTTATGTTTCTGGCGTTGACTTCTAAGGCCATAGCTATTCGCTGTGGTGGCGCACCGACCTAGGTTGAAGCCTGAGTTGCCCGGAACATAGAAATGACCATTACCGTCACACTTGTTGCAATTATTCCTGTTATACGATTGAAACATTGTGTATTTTTATTTTATTTTATGCTTCTGGCGTTGGCTTCAAAGGCCCTAGCTATTGGATCTGGTGGAGCAACGCCCTAGAGTGAAGCCTAGGTTGCCCGAAACCTAGAAATGACCATTACTTTCACTCTGGTTGCAATTTTTCCTTTTATACGATGGAAAAACGGATGGATTTTTATTGTATTTTATGCTTCGGGCGTTGACATCTAAGGGCCTAACTATTCGGTCTGGTGGAACAACGCCCTAGAGTGAGGCCTAGGTTGCCTGGAACGCAGAAACGACCTTAACTGTCATACTGGTTGCAATTATTTGTTTTATACGATGGAAAAACTGTTGTATTTATATTGTATTATATGCTTCTAGCGATGACTTCTTAGGCCCTAACTATTCGGTCTGGTGTAGCAACGCCCTAGAGTGAAGCCTAGCTTGCCCGGAATGTAGAAATGACAATGTCTTTCAGACTGGTTGCAATTATTCCTGTTTTACGACGGCAAAACTGTTGTATTTTTATTGTATTTTATGCTTCAGGCGATGTCTTCTAAGGTCGCAGCTAT
This sequence comes from Calliopsis andreniformis, assembly GCF_051401765.1. NCBI lineage: Eukaryota > Metazoa > Arthropoda > Insecta > Hymenoptera > Andrenidae > Calliopsis > Calliopsis andreniformis. Next base: position 993,667 of record NW_027480423.1, on the reverse strand, counting down.
TCCACGTGGTGGAGCGACGCCCTAGAGTGAAGCCTAGGTTGCCCGGAACGTAGAAATGACCACTACTTTCATACTGTTTGCAAATATTCATTTTATATAGTGGAAAAGCTGTTGTATTTATATTGTATTTTAAGCTTCTGGCGTTGACTTCTTAGGCCGTATGTATTTGGTCTGGTGGAGAAACGCCCTAGAGTGAAGCCTAGGTTGCGCGGAACGTAGAAATGACTATAACTTTCACACCGGTAGCAATTATTCGTTTTATACGATGGAAAAACTGTTCTATTTATTTTGTATTTTATGCTTCGGGCGTTGACATCTAAGGCCCTAACTGTTTGATCTGGTGGAGCAACGCCCTAGAGTGAAGCCTATGTTGCCCGGAACGTAGAAATGACCATAACTTTCACACTGGTTGCTATTATTCGTTTTAGACGATGGAAAAGCTGTTATATTTATACTGTATTTGATGCTTCTGGCGTTGACTTCTTAGGCCCTAACTGTACGATCTGGTGGAACAACGCCCTAGGGTGAAGCCTAGGATGCCCGGAAAGTAGAAATGACCATAACTTTCATACTGGTTGCAATGATTCGTTTTATACGATGAAAAAACTGTTGTATGTATATTGTATTTTATGCTTCTGGCGTTCACTTCTTAGGCCCAAACTATTCGAACTGGTGAAACAACGCCCTAGGGTGAAGCCTAGGTTGCCCGGAACGTAGAAATGACCATAACTTTCACACTGGTAGCAATTATTCGTTTTATACATGGAAAAACTGTTCCATTTATTTTGTATTGTATGCTTCGGGCGTTGACTTCTAAGGCCCAAACTGTTTGATCTGGTGGAGCAACGCCCTAGAGTGAAGCCTAGGTTGCCCGGGACGTAGAAATGACCATAACTTTCACAGTGGTTGCAATTATTCCTGTTCTAAGATGGACAAACTGTTGTATTTATATCGTATTTTATGCTTCTGGCGTTGACGTCTAAGGACCTAACTATTCGATCTTGTGGGGCAACGCTCTGGAGTGAAGCCTAGGTTGCTCGGAATGTAGGAATGACCATAAATTTCACACTGGTTGCAATCATTCGTTTTATACGATGGAAAAACTGTTGCATCTTTATCGTATTTTATGCTTCGGGCGTGGACTTCTTAGGCCCTAACCATTCGATCTGGTGGAGCAACTCCCTAGAGTGAAGCCTAGGTTGCCCGGAACGTAGAAATGACCATAACTTTCACACTGGTAGCAATTATTCGTTTTATACGATGGAAAAACTGTTATATTTATATTGTATTTTATGCTTCTGACGTTGACTTCTTAGGCCCTAACTATTCGATCTGGTGGAACAACGCCCTAGAGTGAAGCCTAGGTTGCCTGGAACGTAGAAATGACAATTACTTTCACACTGTATGCAGTTATTCATGTTATATGATGGAAAAACTGTTGCACATTTATTGTATTTTATGCTTCTGGCGTTGATTTCTAAGGCCCTAACTATTCGATCTGGTGGAGCAACGCCCTAGAGTGAAGCCTAGGTTGCCCGGAACGTAGAAATGACCATTACGTTCACACTGGTTGCAATTATTCGTTTTATACGATGGAAAAGCTGTTTTATTTATTTTGCACTTTGTGCTTCGCGCGTTGACTTTTAAGGCCCTAACTATTCGATCTGGTGGAGCAACGTCCTAGTGTGAAGCCTAGGTTGCCCGGAACGAAGAAATGACCATAACTTTCACACTGGTTGCAATTATTCGTTTTATACGATGGAAAAACTGTTGTATTTATATTGTATTTTATGCTTCTGGCGTTCACTTCATGGGCCCTCACTATTCGATCTGGTGAAACAACGCCCTAGGGTGAAGCGTAGGTTGCCCGGAACGTAGAAATGACCATAACATTTACACTGGTAGCAATTATTCGTTTTATACAACGGAAAAACTGTCCTTTTTATTTTGTATTTTATGCTTCGGGCGTTGACTTCTAAGGCCCTAACTGTTTGATCTGGTGCAGCAACGCCCTAGAGTGAAGCCTAGTATGCCCGGAACGAAGAAATGACAATTACTTTCACTCTGACTGCAATTATTCCTGTTTTACGATGGAAAAACTGTTGCATCTTTATTGTATTTTATGCTTCTGGCGTTGATTTCTAAGGCCCTAATTATTCGATCTTGTTGAGCAACGCCCTAGAGTGAAGCCTAGGTTGCCCGGAACGTAGAAATGACCATTACATTCACACTGGTTGCAATTATTCGTCTTATACGATGGAAGAGTTGTTGTATTTATATTGTATTTTATGCTTCTGGCGTTGACTTCTAAGGCCCTAGCTATTCGATTTGGTGGAGCAACGCCCGAGAGTGGAGCCTAGGTTGCCCGGTACGTAGAAATGACCATTACTTTCACACTGTTTGCAAGTATACATTATATACGATGTAAAGGCTGTTGTATTTATTTTGTAGTTTATGCTTCTGGCGTTGACTTCTAAGGCCCTGACTCTTCGATCTGGTGGAGCAACGCCTCAGAGTGAAGTCTAGGATGCCTGAAACGCCGAAATGATCATTACTCTCATCCTTGTTGCAATTATTCCTGTTATACGATGAAAAGACTGTTGTGTTTTTATAGTATTTCATGCTTCAGGCGTTGACTTCTAAGGCCGTAGCTACTCGATGTGGTGGAGCAACGCCCTAGAGTGAAGCCTAGGTTGCTCGGAACGTAGAAATGACCATTACCTTCACACTGTTTCCAATTATTCATTTTATACGATGGCAAAGCTGTTGCATTTATATTGTATTTTATGCTTTCGGCGTTGACTTCTAAGGCCGTAGCTATCAGATGTGGTGCAGCAACGCCCTAGAGTGACGCCTAGGTTGCCAGGAACGTAGAAATGACCATTACTTTCACACTATTTGCAAATATACATTATATACGATGGAAAAACTGTTTTACTTATATTGTATTTTATGTTTCTGGCGTTGACTTCTAAGGCCATAGCTATTCGCTGTGGTGGCGCACCGACCTAGGTTGAAGCCTGAGTTGCCCGGAACATAGAAATGACCATTACCGTCACACTTGTTGCAATTATTCCTGTTATACGATTGAAACATTGTGTATTTTTATTTTATTTTATGCTTCTGGCGTTGTCTTCAAAGGCCCTAGCTATTGGATCTGGTGGAGCAACGCCCTAGAGTGAAGCCTAGGTTGCCCGAAACCTAGAAATGACCATTACTTTCACTCTGGTTGCAATTTCTCCTTTTATACGATGGAAAAACGGATGGATTTTTATTGTATTTTATGCTTCGGGCGTTGACATCTAAGGGCCTAACTATTCGGTCTGGTGGAACAACGCCCTAGAGTGAGGCCTAGGTTGCCTGGAACGCAGAAACGACCTTAACTGTCATACTGGTTGCAATTATTTGTTTTATACGATGGAAAAACTGTTGTATTTATATTGTATTATATGCTTCTAGCGATGACTTCTTAGGCCCTAACTATTCGGTCTGGTGTAGCAACGCCCTAGAGTGAAGCCTAGCTTGCCCGGAATGTAGAAATGACAATGTCTTTCAGACTGGTTGCAATTATTCCTGTTTTACGACGGCAAAACTGTTGTATTTTTATTGTATTTTATGCTTCAGGCGATGTCTTCTAAGGTCGCAGCTATTCCACGTGGTGGAGCGACGCCATAGAGTGAAGCCTAGGTTGCCCGGAACGTAGAAATGACCACTACTTTCATACTGTTTGCAAATATTCATTTTATATAGTGGAAAAGCTGTTGTATTTATATTGTATTTTAAGCTTCTGGCGTTGACTTCTTAGGCCGTATGTATTTGGTCTGGTGGAGAAACGCCCTAGAGTGAAGCCTAGGTTGCGCGGAACGTAGAAATGACTATAACTTTCACACCGGTAGCAATTATTCGTTTTATACGATGGAAAAACTGTTCTATTTATTTTGTATTTTATGCTTCGGGCGTTGACATCTAAGGCCCTAACTGTTTGATCTGGTGGAGCAACGCCCTAGAGTGAAGCCTATGTTGCCCGGAACGTAGAAATGACCATAACTTTCACACTGGTTGCTATTATTCGTTTTAGACGATGGAAAAGCTGTTATATTTATACTGTATTTGATGCTTCTGGCGTTGACTTCTTAGGCCCTAACTGTACGATCTGGTGGAACAACGCCCTAGGGTGAAGCCTAGGATGCCCGGAAAGTAGAAATGACCATAACTTTCATACCGGTTGCAATGATTCGTTTTATACGATGAAAAAACTGTTGTATGTATATTGTATTTTATGCTTCTGGCGTTCACTTCTTAGGCCCAAACTATTCGAACTGGTGAAACAACGCCCTAGGGTGAAGCCTAGGTTGCCCGGAACGTAGAAATGACCATAACTTTCACACTGGTAGCAATTATTCGTTTTATACATGGAAAAACTGTTCCATTTATTTTGTATTGTATGCTTCGGGCGTTGACGTCTAAGGACCTAACTATTCGATCTTGTGGGGCAACGCTCTGGAGTGAAGCCTAGGTTGCTCGGAATGTAGGAATGACCATAAATTTCACACTGGTTGCAATCATTCGTTTTATACGATGGAAAAACTGTTGCATCTTTATCGTATTTTATGCTTCGGGCGTGGACTTCTTAGGCCCTAACCATTCGATCTGGTGGAGCAACTCCCTAGAGTGAAGCCTAGGTTGCCCGGAACGTAGAAATGACCATAACTTTCACACTGGTAGCAATTATTCGTTTTATACGATGGAAAAACTGTTATATTTATATTGTATTTTATGCTTCTGACGTTGACTTCTTAGGCCCTAACTATTCGATCTGGTGGAACAACGCCCTAGAGTGAAGCCTAGGTTGCCTGGAACGTAGAAATGACAATTACTTTCACACTGTATGCAGTTATTCATGTTATATGATGGAAAAACTGTTGCACATTTATTGTATTTTATGCTTCTGGCGTTGATTTCTAAGGCCCTAACTATTCGATCTGGTGGAGCAACGCCCTAGAGTGAAGCCTAGGTTGCCCGGAACGTAGAAATGACCATTACGTTGACACTGGTTGCAATTATTCGTTTTATACGATGGAAAAGCTGTTTTATTTATTTTGCACTTTGTGCTTCGCGCGTTGACTTTTAAGGCCCTAACTATTCGACCTGGTGGAGCAACGTCCTAGTGTGAAGCCTAGGTTGCCCGGAACGAAGAAATGACCATAACTTTCACACTGGTTGCAATTATTCGTTTTATACGATGGAAAAACTGTTGTATTTATATTGTATTTTATGCTTCTGGCGTTCACTTCATGGGCCCTCACTATTCGATCTGGTGAAACAACGCCCTAGGGTGAAGCGTAGGTTGCCCGGAACGTAGAAATGACCATAACATTTACACTGGTAGCAATTATTCGTTTTATACAACGGAAAAACTGTCCTTTTTATTTTGTATTTTATGCTTCGGGCGTTGACTTCTAAGGCCCTAACTGTTTGATCTGGTGCAGCAACGCCCTAGAGTGAAGCCTAGTATGCCCGGAACGAAGAAATGACAATTACTTTCACTCTGACTGCAATTATTCGTTTTTTACAATGGAAAAGCTGTTGTATTTATATTGTATTTTATGCCTCTGGCGTTGACTTCTAAGGCCCTAGCTATTCGATCTAGTGGAGCAACGCCCTAGGGTGAAGCCTAGGTTGCCCGGAACGTATAAATGACCATCACTTTCAAACTGGTTGCAATTAATCCTGTTATACGATGGAAAAGCTGTTGTATTTTTATTGCATTTTATGCTGCGGGCGATGACTTCTAAGGCCCTAACTAATCAATCTGTTGGAGCAACGCCCTAGAGTGAAGCCTAGGTTGCTCGGAATGTAGAAATGACCATAACTTTCACACTGGTTACAATTATTCGTTTTATACGATGGAAAAACTGTTGCATTTATATTGTATTTTATGCTTCTGGCGTTGACTTCTTAGGCCCTAACACTTCGATCTGGTGGAGCAACGCCCTACAGAGAAGCCTAGGTTGCCCGGAACGTAGATATGACCATAACCTTCACACAGGTTGCAATTATTCGTTTTATACGGTGTAAAGGCTGTTGTATTTGTTTTGTATTTTATTCTTCTGGTGTTGACTTCTTAGGCCCTAACTATTCGATCTGGTGGAACAACGCCGTAGAGTGAAGCCTAGGTTGCCCGGAACGTAGAAATGACCATTACTTTCACACTGTTTGCAATTATTCCTTTTATACGATGGAAAAGGTGCTGTATTTATATCGTATTTTATGCTTCTGGCGTTGACTTCTAAGGACCTAACTATGCGATCTGGTGGAGCAACGCCCTAGAGTGAAGCCTAGGTTGCTGGGAATGTAGAAATGACCATAACTTTCACACTGGTTGCAATTATTCGTTTTATACGATGGAAAAACTGTTGTATTTATATTGTATTTTATGCTTCTGGCGTTCACTTCTTGGGCCCTAACTATTCGATCTGGTGGAACAACGCCCTAGGGTGAAGCCTAGGTTGCCCGGAACGTAGAAATGACCATAACATTTACACTGGTAGCAATTATTCGTTTTATACAAAGGAAAAACTGTTCTTTTTATTTTGTATTTTATGCTTCGGGCGTTGACTTCTAAGGCCCTAACTGTTTGATCTGGTGGAGCAACGCCCTAGAGTGAAGCCTAGGATGCCCGGAACGAAGAAATGACAATTACTTTCATACTGACTGCAATTATTCGTTTTTTACAATGGAAAAGCTGTTGTATTTATATTGTATTTTATGCCTCTGGCGTTGACTTCTAAGGCCCTAGCTATTCGATCTAGTGGAGCAACGCCCTAGGGTGAAGCCTAGGTTGCCCGGAACGTAGAAATGACCATCACTTTCAAACTGGTTGCAATTAATCCTGTTATACGATGGAAAAGCTGTTGTATTTTTATTGCATTTTATGCTGCGGGCGATGACTTCTAAGGCCCTAACTATTCAATCTGTTGGAGCAACGCCCTAGAGTGAAGCCTAGGTTGCTCGGAATGTAGAAATGACCATAACTTTCACACTGGTTGCAATTATTCGTTTTATACGATGGAAAAACTGTTGCATTTATATTGTATTTTATGCTTCTGGCGTTCACTTCTTAGGCCCTAACTATTCGACCTGGTGGAACAACGCCCTAGGGTGAAGCCTAGGTTGCCCGGAACGTAGAAATGACCATAACTTTTACACTGGTAGCAATTATTCGTTTTATACAATGGAAAAACTGTTGTATTTATATTGTATTTTATGCTTCTGGCGTTGACATCTTAGGCCCTAACTATTCGATCTGGTGGAGCAATGCCTCAGAGTTAAGTCTAGGATGCCCGAAACGCCGAAATGATCATTACTTTCACGCTTGTTGCAATTATTCCTGTTATACGATGAAAAGACCGTTGTATTTTTATTGTATTTTATGCTTCAGGCGTAGGCTTCTAAGGCCGTAGATATTGGATATGGCGGAGCACCGCCCTAGAGTGAAGCCTAGGTTGCCCGGAACGTAGAAATGACCGTAACTTTTACACTGGTAGCAATTATTCGTTTTATACAAAGGAAAAACTGTTCTATTTATTTTGTATTTTATGCTTCGTGCGTTGACTTCTAAGGCCCTAACTGTTTGATCTGGTGGAGCAACGCCCTAGAGTGAAGCCTAGGTTGCCCGGAACGTAGAAATGACCATAACTTTCACACTGGTTGCTATTATTCGTTTTATACGATGGAAAAACTGTTATATTTATATTGTATTTTATGCTTCTGGAGTTGACTTCTAAGGACCTAACTATTCGATCTGGTGGAGCAACGCCCTAGAGTGAAGCCTAGGTTGCTCGGAATGTAGAAATAACCATAACTTTCACACTGGTTGCAATTATTCGTTTTTTACGATGGAAAAGCTGTTGTATTTATATTGTATTTTATGCCTCTGGCGTTGACTTCTAAGGCCCTAGCTATTCGATCTAGTGGAGCAATGCCCTAGAGTGAAGCCTAGGTTGCCCGGAAGGTAGAAATGACCATCACTTTCAAACTGGTTGCAATTAATCCTGTTATACGATGGAAAAACTGTTGTATTTTTATTGCATTTTATGCTTCGGGCGTTGACTTCTAAGGCCCTGACTATTCAGTCTGTTGGAGCAACGCCCTAGAGTGAAGCCTAGGTTGCTCGGAACGTAGAAATGACCTTGACTTTCAAACTGGTTGCAATTAATCCTGTTATACGATGGAAAAACTGTTGTATTTTTATTGCATTTTATGCTTCTGGCGTTCACTTCTTAGGCCCTAACTATTCGATCTGGTGGAACAACGCCCTAGGGTGAAGCCTAGGTTGCCCGGAACGTAGAAATGACCATAAGTTTCATAATGGTTGCAATTATTCGTTTTATACGTTGGAAAAACTGTTGTATTTCTATTGTATTTTATGCTTCGGGCGTTGACTTCTTAGGCCCTAACACTTCGATCTGGTGGAGCAACGCCCTACAGAGAAGCCTAGGTTGCCCGGAACGTAGATATGACCATAACCTTCACACAGGTTGCAATTATTCGTTTTATATGGTGTAAAGGCTGTTGTATTTATTTTGTATTTTATTCTTCTGGTGTTGACTTCTTAGGCCCTAACTATTCGATCTGGTGGAACAAGGCCGTAGAGTGAAGCCTAGGTTGCCCGGAACGTAGAACATACCATTACCTTCACACTGGTTGCAATTATTCCTTTTATACGTTGGAAAAACTGTTGCACCTTTATTGTATTTTATGCTTCTGGCGTTGACTTCATAGGCCCTAACTATTGGATCTGGTGGAGCAACACCCTAGCGTGATGCCTAGGTTGCCCGGTACGTTGAAATGACCATAACTTTCACACTGGTTACCATTATTCGTTTTATATGATGGAAAAGCTGTTGTATTTATATCGTATTTTACGCTTCTGGCGTTGACTTTGAAGGCCGTAGCTATTAGATGTGGTGGAGCAACGCCCTAGAGTGTCACATGGGTTGCCCGGAACGTAGAAATGACCATTACTTTCACAATGTTTGCAAATATTCATTTTATCCAATGGAAAAACTGTTGTACTTATATTGTATTTTATTCTTCTGGCGTTGAATTCTAAGTCCCTAGCTACTCTATCTGGTGGAGCAATGCTCCAGAGTGAAACATAGGTTACCCGGAACGTAGAAATGACCATAACTTTCACACTGGTTGCTATTATTCGTTTTATACGATGGAAAAACTGTTATATTTATATTGTATTTTATGCTTCTGACGTTGACTTCTTAGGCCCTAACTATTCGATCTGGTGGAACAACGCCCTAGAGTGAAGCCTAGGTTGCCTGGAACGTAGAAATGATAATTACTTTCACACTGTTTGCAATTATTCCTTTTATACGATGCAAAAGCTGTTGTATTTATATCGTATTTTATGCTTCTGGCGTTGACTTCTAAGGACCTAACTATTCGATCTGGTGGAGCAACGCCCCAGAGTGAAGCCTAGGTTGCTGGGAATGTAGAAATGACCATAACATTCACACTGGTTGCAATTATTCGTTTTATACGATGGAAAAACTGTTGTATTTATATTGTATTTTATGCTTCTGGCGTTCACTTCTTGGGCCCTAACTATTCGATCTGGTGAAACAACGCCCTAGGGTGAAGCCTAGGTTGCCCGGAACGTAGAAATGACCATAACATTTACACTGGTAGCAATTATTCGTTTTATACAACGGAAAAACTGTTCTTTTTATTTTGTATTTTATGCTTCGGGCGTTGACTTCTAAGGCCCTAACTGTTTGATCTGGTGCAGCAACGCCCTAGAGTGAAGCCTAGGATGCCCGGAACGAAGAAATGACAATTACTTTCACTCTGACTGCAATTATTCGTTTTTTACAATGGAAAAGCTGTTGTATTTATATTGTATTTTATGCCTCTGGCGTTGACTTCTAAGGCCCTAGCTATTCGATCTAGTGGAGCAACGCCCTAGGGTGAAGCCTAGGTTGCCCGGAACGTAGAAATGACCATCACTTTCAAACTGGTTGCAATTAATCCTGTTATACGATGGAAAAGCTGTTGTATTTTTATTGCATTTTATGCTGCGGGCGATGACTTCTAAGGCCCTAACTATTCAATCTGTTGGAGCAACGCCCTAGAGTGAAGCCTAGGTTGCTCGGAATGTAGAAATGACCATAACTTTCACACTGGTTACAATTATTCGTTTTATACGATGGAAAAACTGTTGCATTTATATTGTATTTTATGCTTCTGGCGTTCACTTCTTAGGCCCTAACTATTCGACCTGGTGGAACAACGCCCTAGGGTGTAGCCTAGGTTGCCCGGAACGTAGAAATGACCATAACTTTTACACTGTTAGCAATTATTCGTTTTATACAATGGAAAAACTGTTGTATTTATATTGTATTTTATGCTTCTGGCGTTGACATCTTAGGCCCTAACTATTCGATCTGGTGGAGCAATGCCTCAGAGTTAAGTCTAGGGTGCCCGACACGACGAAATGATCATTACTTTCACGCTTGTTGCAATTATTCCTGTTATACGATGAAAAGACCGTTGTATTTTTATTGTATTTTATGCTTCAGGCGTAGGCTTCTAAGGCCGTAGATATTGGATATGGCGGAGCACCGCCCTAGAGTGAAGCCTAGGATGCCCGGAACGTAGAAATGACCATAACTTTTACACTGGTAGCAATTATTCGTTTTATACAAAGGAAAAACTGTTCTATTTATTTTGTATTTTATGCTTCGGGCGTTGACTTCTAAGGCCCTAACTGTTTGATCTGGTGGAGCAACGCCCTAGAGTGAAGCCTAGGTTGCCCGGAACGTAGAAATGACCATAACTTTCACACTGGTTGCTATTATTCGTTTTATACGATGGAAAAACTGTTATATTTATATTGTATTTTATGCTTCAGGAGTTGACTTCTAAGGACCTAACTATTCGATCTGGTGGAGCAACGCCCTAGAGTGAAGCCTAGGTTGCTCGGAATGTAGAAATAACCATAACTTTCACACTGGTTGCAATTATTCGTTTTTTACGATGGAAAAACTGTTGTATTTCTATTGTATTTTATGCTTCGGGCGTTGACTTCTAAGGCCCTAACACTTCGATCTGGTGGAGCAACGCCCTACAGAGAAGCCTAGGTTGCCCGGAACGTAGATATGACCATAACCTTCACACAGGTTGCAATTATTCGTTTTATACGGTGTAAAGGCTGTTGTATTTATTTTGTATTTTATTCTTCTGGTGTTGACTTCTTAGGCCCTAACTATTCGATCTGGTGGAACAACGCCGTAGAGTGAAGCCTAGGTTGCCCGGAACGTAGAAATGACCATTACTTTCACACTGTTTGCAATTATTCCTTTTATACGATGGAAAAGGTGCTGTATTTATATCGTATTTTATGCTTCTGGCGTTGACTTCTAAGGACCTAACTATGCGATCTGGTGGAGCAACGCCCTAGAGTGAAGCCTAGGTTGCTGGGAATGTAGAAATGACCATAACTTTCACACTGGTTGCAATTATTCGTTTTATACGATGGAAAAACTGTTGTATTTATATTGTATTTTATGCTTCTGGCGTTCACTTCTTGGGCCCTAACTATTCGATCTGGTGGAACAACGCCCTAGGGTGAAGCCTAGGTTGCCCGGAACGTAGAAATGACCATAACATTTACACTGGTAGCAATTATTCGTTTTATACAACGGAAAAACTGTTCTTTTTATTTTGTATTTTATGCTTCGGGCGTTGACTTCTAAGGCCCTAACTGTTTGATCTGGTGGAGCAACGCCCTAGAGTGAAGCCTAGGATGCCCGGAACGAAGAAATGACAATTACTTTCATACTGACTGCAATTATTCGTTTTTTACAATGGAAAAGCTGTTGTATTTATATTGTATTTTATGCCTCTGGCGTTGACTTCTAAGGCCCTAGCTATTCGATCTAGTGGAGCAACGCCCTAGGGTGAAGCCTAGGTTGCCCGGAACGTAGAAATGACCATCACTTTCAAACTTGTTGCAATTAATCCTGTTATACGATGGAAAAGCTGTTGTATTTTTATTGCATTTTATGCTGCGGGCGATGACTTCTAAGGCCCTAACTATTCAATCGGTTGGAGCAACGCCCTAGAGTGAAGCCTAGGTTGCTCGGAATGTAGAAATGACCATAACTTTCACACTGGTTGCAATTATTCGTTTTATACGATGGAAAAACTGTTGCATTTATATTGTATTTTATGCTTCTGGCGTTCACTTCTTAGGCCCTAACTATTCGACCTGGTGGAACAACGCCCTAGGGTGAAGCCTAGGTTGCCCGGAACGTAGAAGTGACCATAACTTTTACACTGGTAGCAATTATTCGTTTTATACAATGGAAAGACTGTTGTATTTATATTGCATTTTATGCTTCTGGCGTTGACATCTTAGGCCCTAACTATTCGATCTGGTGGAGCAATGCCTCAGAGTTAAGTCTAGGATGCCCGAAACGCCGAAATGATCATTACTTTCACGCTTGTTGCAATTATTCCTGTTATACGATGAAGAGACCGTTGTATTTTCATTGTATTTTATGCTTCAGGCGTAGGCTTCTAACGCCGTAGATATTGGATATGGCGGAGCACCGCCCTAGAGTGAAGCCTAGGTTGCCCGGAACGTAGAAATGACCGTAACTTTTACACTGGTAGCAATTATTCGTTTTATACAAAGGAAAAACTGTTCTATTTATTTTGTATTTTATGCTTCGTGCGTTGACTTCTAAGGCCCTAACTGTTTGATCTGGTGGAGCAACGCCCTAGAGTGAAGCCTAGGTTGCCCGGAACGTAGAAATGACCATAACTTTCACACTGGTTGCTATTATTCGTTTTATACGATGGAAAAACTGTTATATTTATATTGTATTTTATGCTTCTGGAGTTGACTTCTAAGGACCTAACTATTAGATCTGGTGGAGCAACGCCCTAGAGTGAAGCCTAGGTTGCTCGGAATGTAGAAATAACCATAACTTTCACACTGGTTGCAATTATTCGTTTTTTACGATGGAAAAGCTGTTGTATTTATATTGTATTTTATGCCTCTGGCGTTGACTTCTAAGGCCCTAGCTATTCGATCTAGTGGAGCAATGCCCTAGAGTGAAGCCTAGGTTGCCCGGAACGTAGAAATGACCATAACTTTCACACTGGTTGCTATTATTCGTTTTATACGATGGAAAAACTGTTATATTTATATTGTATTTTATGCTTCTGGCGTTGACTTCTTAGGCCCTAACTATTCCATCTGGTGGAACAACGCCCTAGAGTGAAGCCTAGGTTGCCCGGAACGTAGAACATACTATTACCTTCACACTGGTTGCAATTATTCCTGTTATACGATGGAAAAACTGTTGCACCTTTATTGTATTTTATGCTTCTGGCGCTGACTTCATAGGCCCTAACTATTCGATCTGGTGGAGCAACGTCCTAGAGTGAAGCCTAGGTTGACCGGAACGTAGAAATGACCATAACTTTTACACTGGGAGCAATTATTCGTTTTATACAATTGAAAAACTGTTCTATTTATTTTGTATTTTATGCTTCGGGCGTTGACTTCTTAGGACCTAACTATTCGATCTGGTGGAACAACGCCCTAGAGTGAAGCCTAGGTTGCCCGGAACGTAGAAATGACAATAAGTTTCATAATGGCTGCAATCATTCGTTTTATACAATGGAAAAACTGTTGTATTTATATTGTATTTTATGCTTCTGGCGTTGACATCTTAGGCCTTAACTATTCGATCTGGTGGAGCAATGCCTCAGAGTTAAGTCTAGGATGCCCGAAACGCCGAAATGATCATTACTTACACGCTTGTTGCAATTATTCCTGTTATACGATGAAAAGACCGTTGTATTTTTATTGTATTTTATGCTTCAGGCGTAGGCTTCTAAGGCCGTAGCTATTCGATATGGTGGAGCACCGCCCTAGAGTGAAGCCTAGGTTGCTCGGAATATAGAAATGACCATAACTTTCACACTGGTTGCAATTATTCGTTTTCTACGATGGAAAAACTGTTGTATTTATATTGTATTTTATGCTTCTGGCGCTCACTTCTTAGGGCCTAACTGTTCGATCTGATGGAACAATGCCCTAGGATGAAGCCTAGGTTGCCCGGAACGTAGAAATGACCATAACTTTTACGCAGGTAGCAATTATTCGTTTTATACAATGGAAAAACTGTTCTATTTATTTTGTATTTTATGCTTCGGGCGTTGACTTCTAAGGACCTAACTGTTTGATCTGGTGGAGCAACGCCCTAGAGTGAAGCCTAGGTTGCCCGGAACGTAGAAATGACAATTACTTTCACACTGTTCGCAATTATTCCTTTTATACGATGCAAAAGCTGTTGTATTTATATCGTATTTTATGCTTCTGGCGTTGACTTCTAAGGACCTAACTATTCGATCTGGTGGAGCAACGCCCTAGAGTGAAGCCTAGGTTGCTCGGAATGTAGAAATAACCATAACCTTCACACTGGTTGCAATTATTCGTTTTTTACGATGGAAAAGCTGTTGTATTTATATTGTATTTAATGACTCTGGCGTTGACTTCTAAGGCCCTAGCTATTCGATCTAGTGGAGCAACGCCCTAGAGTGAAGCCTAGGTTGCCCGGAACGTAGAAATGACCATCACTTTCAAACTGGTTGCAATTAATCCTGTTATACGATGTAAAAGCTGTTGTATTTTTATTGCATTTTATGCTTCGGGCGTTGACTTCTAAGGCCCTGACTATTCAATCTGTTGTAGCAACGCCCTAGAGTGAAGCCTAGGTTGCTCGGAATGTAGAAATGACCATAGCTTTCACACTGGTTGCAATTATTCGTTTTATACGATGGAAAAACTGTTGTATTTATATTGTATTTTATGCTTCTGGCGTTCACTTCTTAGGACCTAACTATTCGCTCTGGTGGAACAACGCCCTAGGGTGAAGCCTAGGTTGTTCGGAACGTAGAAATGACCATAAGTTTCATAATGGTTGCAATTATTCGTTTTATACGATGGAAAAACTGTTGCATTTCTATTGTATTTTATGCTTCCGGCGTTGACTTCTTAGGCCCTATCACTTCGATCTGGTGGAGCAACGCCCTACAGAGAAGCCTAGGTTGCCCGGAACGTAGATATGACCATAACCTTCACACAGGTTGCAATTATTCGTTTTATACGATGGAAAAACTGTTGTATTTATATTGTATTTTATGCTTCTGGCGTTCACTTCTTGGGCCCTAACTATTCGATCTGGTGGAACAACGCCCTAGGCTGAAGCCTAGGTTGCCCGGAACGTAGAAATGACCATAACATTTACACTGGTAGCAATTATTCGTTTTATACAATAGAAAAACTGTTCTTTTTATTTTGTATTTTATGCTTCGGGCGTTGACTTCTAAGGCCCTAACTGTTTGATCTGGTGGAGCAACGCCCTAGAGTGAAGCCTAGGTTGCCCGGAACGAAGAAATGACAATTACTTTCACACTGATTGCAATTATTCGTTTTTTACAATGGAAAAATTGTTGTATCTATATTGTATTTTATGCCTCTGGCGTTGACTTCTAAGGCCCTAGCTATTCGATCTAGTGGAGCAACGCCCTAGGCTGAAGCCTAGGTTGCCCGGAACGTAGAAATGACCATCACTTTCAAACTGGTTGCAATTAATCCTGTTATACGATGGAAAAGCTGTTGTATTTTTATTGCATTTTATGCTGCGGGCGATGACTTCTAAGGCCCTAACTATTCAATCTGTTGGGGCAACGCCCTAGAGTGAAGCCTAGGTTGCTCGGAATGTAGAAATGACCATAACTTTCACACTGGTTGCAATTATTCGTTTTATACGATGGAAAAACTGTTGCATTTATATTGTATTTTATGCTTCTGGCGTCCACTTCTTAGGCCCTAACTATTCGACCTGGTGGAACAACGCCCTAGGGTGAAGCCTGGGTTGCCCAGAACGTAGAAATGACCATAACTTTTACACTGGTAGCAATTATTCGTTTTATACAATGGAAAAACTGTTGTATTTATATTGTACTTTATGCTTCTGGCGTTGACTTCTTAGGCCCTAACTATCCGATCTGGTGGAGCAATGCCTCAGAGTTAAGTCTAGGATGCCCGAAACGCCGAAATGATCATTACTTTCACGCTTGTTGCAATTACTCCTGTTATACGATGAAAAGACCGTTGTATTTTTATTGTATTTTATGCCTCAGGCGTACTCTTCTAGGGCCGTAGATATTGGATATGGCGGAGCACCGCCCTAGAGTGAAGCCTAGGTTGCCCGGAACGTAGAAATGACCATAACTTTTACACTGGTAGCAATTATTCGTTTTATACAAAGGAAAAACTGTTCTATTTATTTTGTATTTTATGCTTCGAGCGTTGACTTCTAACGCCCTAACTGTTTGATCTGGTGGAGCAACGCCCTAGAGTGAAGCCTAGGTTGCCCGGAACGTAGAAATGACCATTACTTTAACACTGTTTGCAATTATTCCTTTTATACGATGGAAAAACTGTTCTATTTATTTTGTATTTTATGCTTCAGGCATTGACTTCTTTGGCCCTAACAATTCGATCTGGTGGAGCAGCGCCCTAGAGTGAAGCCTAGGTTGCCTGGAACGTACAAATGACAATCACTTTCACACGGATTGCAATTGTTCCTGTTATAGGATGGAAAGACTGTTGTATCTTTATTGCATTTTATGCTTCTGGCGTTCACTTCTTAGGCCCTAACTATTCGACCTGGTGGAACAACGACCTAGAGTGAAGCCTAGGTTGCTCGGAACGTAGAAATGACCATTACCTTCACACTGTTTGCAATTATTCATTTTATACGATGGCGAAGCTGTTGTATTTATATTGTATTTTATGCTTCCGGCGTTAACTTCTAAGGCCGTAGCTATCAGATGTGGAGCAGCAACGCCCTAGAGTGACGCGTAGGTTGCCAGGCACGTAGAAATGACCATTACTTTCACAATGTTCGCAATCATTCATTTTATACGATGGAAAAACTGTTGTACTTATATGGTATTTTATTCTTCTGGCGTTGACTTCTTAGGCCCTAACTATTTGATCTGGTGGAGCACCGCCCTAGAGTGAAGCCTAGGTTGCCCGGAACGTAGACCATACCATTACCTTCACACTGGTGGAAATTATTCCTGTTATGCGATGGAAAAACTCTTGCATCTTTATTGTATTTTATGCTTCGGGCGTTGACTCCTAAGGCCCTAACTATTCGATCTGGTGGAGCACGCCCTAGAGTGAAGCCTAGATTGCCCGGAACGTAGAAATGACCATAACTTTCACACTGGTTGCTATTATTCGTTTTAAACAATGGAAATCTGTTCTATTTATATTGCGTTTTATGCTTCTGGCATTGAATTCTAAGTCCCTAGCTATTCGATCTGGTGGAGCAACGCCCTAGAGTGAAGCCTAGGTTGCCCGGAACGTAGAAATGACCATTACATGCACAGTGTTTGTAGTTATTCATTTTATACGATGGAAAAGCTGTTGTATTTATATTGTATTTTATGCTCCTGGCGTTGACTTTTAAGGCCATAGCTATTAGACGTGGTGGAGCAACGCCCTAGAGTGACGCCTGGGTTGACCGGAACGTAGAAATGACCAGTACTTTCACACTGGTTGCAGTTATTCGTTTTATACAATGGAAAAACTGTACTATTTATTTTGCGTTTTATGCTTCTGGCATTGAATTCTAAGTCCCTAGCTATTCGATCTGGTGGAGCAACGCCCTAGAGTGAAGCCTAGGTTGCCCGGAATGTAGAAATGACAATTACTTCCACACTGTTTGCAAATATACATTATATACGATGGAAATGCTGTTGTACTTATATTGTAATTTATGCTTCTGGCGTTGACTTCTTAGGCCGTAACTATTTGACCTGGTGGAGCACCGCCCTAGAGTGAAGCCTAGGTTGCCCGGAACGTAGAACATACCATTACCTTCACACTGGTTGCAATTATTCCTGTTGTATGAGGGAAAAACTGTTGCACCTTTATTGTATTTTATGCTTCTGGCGCTGACTTCATAGGCCCTAAATATTCGATCTGGTGGAGCAACGTCCTAGAGTGAAGCCTAGGTTGACCGGAACGTAGAAATGACCATAACTTTCACACTGGTTACCATTATTCGTTTTATACGATGGAAAAGCTGTTCTTTTTATTTTGTATTTTATGCTTCGGGCGTTGACTTCTAAGGCCCTAACTGTTTGATCTGGTGGAGCAACGCCCTAGAGTGAAGCCTAGGTTGCCCGGAACGAAGAAATGACAATTACTTTCACACTGATTGCAATTATTCGTTTTTTACAATGGAAAAATTGTTGTATTTATATTGTATTTTATGCCTCTGGCGTTGACTTCTAAGGCCCTAGCTATTCGATCTAGTGGAGCAACGCCCTAGGCTGAAGCCTAGGTTGCCCGGAACGTAGAAATGACCATCACTTTCAAACTGGTTGCAATTAATCCTGTTATACGATGGAAAAGCTGTTGTATTTTTATTGCATTTTATGCTGCGGGCGATGACTTCTAAGGCCCTAACTATTCAATCTGTTGGGGCAACGCCCTAGAGTGAAGCCTAGGTTGCTCGGAATGTAGAAATGACCATAACTTTCACACTGGTTGCAATTATTCGTTTTATACGATGGAAAAACTGTTGCATTTATATTGTATTTTATGCTTCTGGCGTCCACTTCTTAGGCCCTAACTATTCGACCTGGTGGAACAACGCCCTAGGGTGAAGCCTGGGTTGCCCAGAACGTAGAAATGACCATAACTTTTACACTGGTAGCAATTATTCGTTTTATACAATGGAAAAACTGTTGTATTTATATTGTACTTTATGCTTCTGGCGTTGACATCTTAGGCCCTAACTATCCGATCTGGTGGAGCAATGCCTCAGAGTTAAGTCTAGGATGCCCGAAACGCCGAAATGATCATTACTTTCACGCTTGTTGCAATTACTCCTGTTATACGATGAAAAGACCGTTGTATTTTTATTGTATTTTATGCCTCAGGCGTACTCTTCTAGGGCCGTAGATATTGGATATGGCGGAGCACCGCCCTAGAGTGAAGCCTAGGTTGCGCGGAACGTAGAAATGACCATAACTTTTACACTGGTAGCAATTATTCGTTTTATACAAAGGAAAAACTGTTCTATTTATTTTGTATTTTATGCTTCGAGCGTTGACTTCTAACGCCCTAACTGTTTGATCTGGTGGAGCAACGCCCTAGAGTGAAGCCTAGGTTGCCCGGAACGTAGAAATGACCATTACTTTAACACTGTTTGCAATTATTCCTTTTATACGATGGAAAAACTGTTCTATTTATTTTGTATTTTATGCTTCAGGCATTGACTTCTTTGGCCCTAACAATTCGATCTGGTGGAGCAGCGCCCTAGAGTGAAGCCTAGGTTGCCTGGAACGTACAAATGACAATCACTTTCACACGGATTGCAATTGTTCCTGTTATAGGATGGAAAGACTGTTGTATCTTTATTGCATTTTATGCTTCTGGCGTTCACTTCTTAGGCCCTAACTATTCGACCTGGTGGAACAACGACCTAGAGTGAAGCCTAGGTTGCTCGGAACGTAGAAATGACCATTACCTTCACACTGTTTGCAATTATTCATTTTATACGATGGCGAAGCTGTTGTATTTATATTGTATTTTATGCTTCCGGCGTTAACTTCTAAGGCCGTAGCTATCAGATGTGGAGCAGCAACGCCCTAGAGTGACGCGTAGGTTGCCAGGCACGTAGAAATGACCATTACTTTCACAATGTTCGCAATCATTCATTTTATACGATGGAAAAACTGTTGTACTTATATGGTATTTTATTCTTCTGGCGTTGACTTCTTAGGCCCTAACTATTTGATCTGGTGGAGCACCGCCCTAGAGTGAAGCCTAGGTTGCCCGGAACGTAGACCATACCATTACCTTCACACTGGTGGAAATTATTCCTGTTATGCGATGGAAAAACTCTTGCATCTTTATTGTATTTTATGCTTCGGGCGTTGACTCCTAAGGCCCTAACTATTCGATCTGGTGGAGCACGCCCTAGAGTGAAGCCTAGATTGCCCGGAACGTAGAAATGACCATAACTTTCACACTGGTTGCTATTATTCGTTTTAAACAATGGAAATCTGTTCTATTTATATTGCGTTTTATGCTTCTGGCATTGAATTCTAAGTCCCTAGCTATTCGATCTGGTGGAGCAACGCCCTAGAGTGAAGCCTAGGTTGCCCGGAACGTAGAAATGACCATTACATGCACAGTGTTTGTAGTTATTCATTTTATACGATGGAAAAGCTGTTGTATTTATATTGTATTTTATGCTCCTGGCGTTGACTTCTAAGGCCATAGCTATTAGACGTGGTGGAGCAACGCCCTAGAGTGACGCCTGGGTTGACCGGAACGTAGAAATGACCAGTACTTTCACACTGGTTGCAGTTATTCGTTTTATACAATGGAAAAACTGTACTATTTATTTTGCATTTTATGCTTCGGGCGTTGACTTCCAAGGCCCTAGCTATTCCATCTGGTGGAGCAACGCTCTAGCGTGAAGCCTAGGTTGCCCGGAATGTAGAAATGACAATTACTTCCACACTGTTTGCAAATATACATTATATACGATGGAAATGCTGTTGTACTTATATTGTAATTTATGCTTCTGGCGTTGACTTCTTAGGCCGTAACTATTTGACCTGGTGGAGCACCGCCCTAGAGTGAAGCCTAGGTTGCCCGGAACGTAGAACATACCATTACCTTCACACTGGTTGCAATTATTCCTGTTGTATGATGGAAAAACTGTTGCACCTTTATTGTATTTTATGCTTCTGGCGCTGACTTCATAGGCCCTAAATATTCGATCTGGTGGAGCAACGTCCTAGAGTGAAGCCTAGGTTGACCGGAACGTAGAAATGACCATAACTTTCACACTGGTTACCATTATTCGTTTTATACGATGGAAAAGCTGTTGAATTTATATCGTATTTTATGCTTCTGGCGCGGACTTCATAGGCCCTAAATATTCGATCTGGTGGAGCAACGTCCTAGAGTGAAGCCTAGGTTGACCGGAACGTAGAAATGACCATAACTTTCACACTGGTTACCATTATTCGTTTTATACGATGGAAAAGCTGTTGAATTTATATCGTATTTTATGCTTCTGGCGTTGACTTCTTAGGCCCTAACTATTCCATCTGGTGGAACAACGCCCTAGGGTGTATCCTAGGCTGCCCGGAAAGTAGAAATGACCATAACTTACATACTGGTTGCAATTATTCGTTTTATATAATGGAAAAACTGTTGTATTTATATTGTATTTTATGCTTCTGGCGTTCACTTCTTAGGGCCTAACTATTCGATCTGAAGGAACAATGCCCTAGGGTGAAGCCTAGGTTGCCCGGAACGTAGAAATGACCATAACTTTTACACTGGCAGCAATTATTCGTTTTATACAATGGAAAAACTGTTCTATTTATATTGTATTTTATGCTTCGGGCGTTGACTTCTTTGGCCCTAACAATTCGATCTGGTGGAGCAACGCCCTAGAGTGAAGCCTAGGTTCCCTGGGACGTACTACTGACCATCACTTTCACACGGGTTGCAATTATTCCGGTTATAGGATGGAAAGACTGTTGTATTTTTATTGCATTTTATGCTTCTGGCGTTCACTTCTTAGGCCCTGACTATTCGATCTGGTGGAGCAACGCCCTAGGGTGAAGCCTAGGTTGCCCGGAACGTAGAAATGACCATAACTTTTACACTGGTAGCAATTATTCGTTTTATCCAATGGAAAAACTGTTCTATTTATTTTGTATTTTATGCTTCGGGCGTTGACTTCTAAGGCCCTAACTGTTTGATCTGGTGGAGCAACGCCCTAGAGTGAAGCATAGGTTGCTCAGAATGTAGAAATAACCATAACCTTCACACTGGTTGCAATTATTCGTTTTTTACGATGGAAAAGCTGTTGTATTTATATTGTATTTTATGACTCTGGCGTTGACTTCTAAGGCCCTAGCTATTCGATCTAGTGGAGCAACGCCCTAGAGTGAAGCCTAGGTTGCCCGGAACGTAGAAATGACAATAAGTTTCATAATGGTTGCAATCATTCGTTTTATACAATGGAAAAACTGTTGTATTTATATTGTATTTTATGCTTCTGGCGTTGACTTCTTAGGCCCTAACTATTCGATCTGGTGGAGCAATGCCTCACAGTTAAGTCTAGGATGCCCGAAACGCCGAAATGATCATTACTTACACGCTTGTTGCAATTATTCCTGTTATACGATGAAAAGACCGTTGTATTTTTATTGTATTTTATGCTTCAGGCGTAGGCTTCTAAGGCCGTAGCTATTCGATATGGTGGAGCACCGCCCTAGAGTGAAGCCTAGGTTGCTCGGAATATAGAAATGACCATCACTTTCAAACAGGTTGCAATTAATCCTGTTATACGATGGAAAAGCTGCTGTATTTTTATTGCATTTTATGCTTCGGGCGTTGACTTCTAAGGCCCTGACTATTCAATCTGTTGTAGCAACGCCCTAGAGTGAAGCCTAGGTTGCTCGGAATGTAGAAATAACCATAGCTTTCACACTGGTTGCAATTATTCGTTTTATACGATGGAAAAACTGTTGTATTTATATTGTATTTTATGCTTCTGGCGCTGACTTCTAAGGCCCTAACTATTCGATCTGGTGGAGCAACGCCCTAGAGTGAAGCCTAGGTTGCCCGGAACGTAGAACATACGATTACCTTCACACTGGTTGCAATTATTCCTGTTATACGATGGAAAAACTGTTGCACCATTATTGTATTTTATGCTTCTGGCGTTGACTTCATAGGCCCTAACTATTTGATCTGGTGGAGCAACGCCCTAGAGTAAAACATAGGTTACCAGGAACGTAGAAATGACCAGTACTTTCACACTGGTTGCAGTTATTCGTTTTATGTAATGGAAAAACTGTTCTATTTATTTTGCATTTTATGCTTCGGGCGTTGACTTCTAAGGCCCTAACTATTCGCTCTGGTGGAGCAACGACCTATAGTGAAGCCTAGTTTGCCCGGAACGTAGAAATGACCAGAACTTTCACACTGGTTGCCATTATTCGTTTTATACGATGGAAAAGCTGTTGTATTTATATCGTATTTTATGCTTCTGGCGTCGACTTCTTAGGCCCCAACTATTCTATCTGGTGGAACAACGCCCTATGGTGAAGCCTAGGTTGCCCGGGACGTAGAAATGACCATAACATTCACACTGGAAGCAATTACTCGTTTTATACATGGAAAAGCTGTTCTATTTATTTTGTATGTTATGCTTCTGGCGCTGACTTCTAGGACCCTAACTATTCCATCTGGTGCAACAACGCCCTAGGGTGAAGCCTAGGTTGCCCGGAACGTAGAAATGACCATAACTTTCTCACTGGTAGCAATTATTCGTTTTATACATGGAAAAACTGTTCTATTTATTTTGTATTTTATGCTTTCGGCGTTGACTTCTAAGGTCCTACCTATCCGATTTGGCGGAGCAACGCCCTCGAGTGAAGCCTAGGTTGCCCGGAACGTAGAAATGACCATAACTTCACACTGGTTGCTATTATTCGTTTTATACGATGAAAAATCTGTAATATTTATATTGCATTTTATGCTTCTGGCGTTGACTTCTTAGGCCCTAACTATTCGATCTGGTGGAACAACGCCCTAGAGTGAAGCCTGCGATGCCCGGGACGTAGAAATGATCATTACCTTCACGCCTGTTGCAATTATTCCTGTTATACGATGAAAAAACTGTTGTATTTTTATTGCATTTTTTCCTTCAGGCGTTGACTTCTAAGGCCGTAGCTATTCGATGTGGTGGAGCAACGCCCTAGAGTGACGTCTAGGTTGCCAGGAACGTAGAAATGACCATTACTTTCACAATGTTTGCAATTATTCACTTTATACAATGGAAAAACTGTTGTACTTATATAGTATTTTATTCTCCTGCCATTGACTTCTTAGGCCCTGTCTGTTCGATCTGGTGTCACAGCGCCCTAGAATGAAGCCTAGGTTGCCCGGAACGTAGAAATGACCATAACTTTCTCACTGGTTACCATTATTCGTTTTATACGATCGAAAAGCTGTTGTATTTACATCGTATTTTATGCTTCTGGCGTTGACTTCTTAGGCCCTAACAGTTCCATCTGGTGGAACAACGCACTAGAGTGAAGCGTGCGATGCCCGGAACGTAGAAATGATCATTACCTTCACGCTTGTTGCAATTATTCGTATTATACGATGAAAAAACTGTTGTATTTTTATTGCAATTTTTTGCTTCAGGCGTTGACTTCTAAGATCGTAGCTATTCGATGTGGTGGAGCAACGCCCTAGAGTGACGCCTATGTTGCCCGGAACGTAGAAATGACCATAACTTTCACACAGGTTGCAATTATTCTTTTTATACGATGGAAAAGTTGTTGTATTTATATCATATTTTATGCTTCTGGCGTTGACATCTTAGGCCCCAACTATTCCATCTGGTGGAACAACGCCCTATGGTGACGCCTAGATTGCCCGGAACGTAGTAATGATCATAACTTTCACACTGGAAACAATTATTCGTTTTATACATGGAACAGCTGTTCTATTTATTTTGTATTTTATGCTTCGGGCGTTGACTTCTAAGGCCCTAACTATTCGATCGGGTGGAGCAACGGCCTAGAGTGAAGCCTAGGTTGCCTGGAACGTAGAAATGACCATAGCTTTCACACTGGTTGCTATTATTCGTTTTATACGATGGAATAACTGTTACATTTATATTGTATTTTATGCTTCTGCCGTTGACTTCTTAGGCCCTAACTATTCGATCTGGTGGAACAACGCCCCAGAGTGAAGCCAAGGTTGACCGGAACGTAGAAATGACCATCACTTTCACACTGGTTGCAATTATTCCTGTTATTCGATGGAAAAACTGTTGTATATTTATCGTATTTTATGCTTCGGGCGTTGACTTCTATGGCCCTACCTGTTCGATCTGGTGGAGCAACACCCTACAGTGAAGCCTAGTTTGTCCGGAACGTAAATATGACCATAACCTTCACACAGGTTGCAATTATTCGTTTTATACGATTGAAAGACTGTTGTATTTATTTTGTAGTTTATGATTCTTGCGTTGAATTCCAAGGCCCTAACACTTCGACGTCGTGGAGCAATGCCTCAGAGTTAAGTATAGGGTGCCCGAAACGTCGAAATGATCGTTACTTTCACACTGGTTGCAATTATTCATGCTATACGATTGAAGAACTGTTGCATTTTTATTGTATTTTCTGCTTCTGTATTTGAATTCAAAGGTCCTAGCTATTCGACCTGGTGGGGCAACGTCCAAGAGTGAAGCATAGGTTGCCCGGAACGTTGCTATGACCATATCTTTCACACTAGTTGCAATTATTCCTGTTATGCGATGGAACAACTGTTGTATTTATATTGTATTTTATGCTTCTGGCGTTGACTTCTAAGGCCCTAACTATCCGATCTGGTGGAGCAACGCCCAAGAGTGATGCCTAGGTTGCCCGGAACGTAGAAATGACCATTACCTTCACGCTTGCTGCAATTATTCCTGTTATACGATGAAAAAACTGTTGTATTTTTATTGCATTTTATGCTTCAGGTGTTGACTTCTACGGCCGTAGCTATTCGATGTGGCGGAGTAACGCCCTAGAGTGAAACCTGGGTTACCCGGATCGTAGAAATGACCATCACTTTCACAATGGTTGGAATTATTCCTGTTATACGATGGTAAACCTGTTGTATTTTTATTGTATTGTATGCTTCAGGCGATGACTTCTAAGGCCCTAACTATTCGATCTGGTGTAGCAACGCCCTAGTGTGAAGCCTAGATTGCCCGGAACGTTGAAATGACCATAACCTTCACACTGGTTGCTAATATTCGTTTTATACGGTGGAAAAACTGTTATATTTATATTGTATTTTATACTTATGGCGTTGAATTCTAAGTCCCTAGCTATTTGATCTGGTGGAGCAACGCCCTAGAGTGAAACCTAGGTTACCCGGAACGTAGAAATGACCAGTACTTTCACACTGTTTGCAGTTATTCCTGTTATACGATGGAAAAACTGTTGCACCTTTATTGTATTTTATGCTTCTGGCGTTGACTTCTAAGGCCCTAACTATTCGATCAGGTGGAGCAACGCCCTAGAGTGAAACCTGGGTTACCCGGATCGTAGAAATGACCATCACTTTCACAATGGTTGGAATTATTCCTGTTATACGATGGTAAACCTGTTGTATTTTTATTGTATTGTATGCTTCAGGCGATGACTTCTAAGGCCCTAACTATTCGATCTGGTGTAGCAACGCCCTAGTGTGAAGCCTAGGTTACCCGGAACGTAGAAATGACCAGTACTTTCACACTGGTTGCAGTTATTCGTTTTATACAATGGAAAAACTGTTCTATTTATTTTGCATTTTATGCTTCAGGCGTTGACTTCTAAGGCCCTAACTATTCGAGCTGGTGGAGCAACGCCCTAGAGTGAAGCCTAGGTTGCCCGGAACGTAGAAATGACCATAACTTTCACACTGGTTACCATTATTCGTTTTATACGATGGAAAAGCTGTTGTATATATATCGTATTTTATGCTTCTGGCGTTGACTTCTAGGGCCCTACCTATTCCATCTGGTGGAACAACGCCCTAGGGTGAAGCCTAGGTTGCCCGGAACGTAGAAATGACCATAACTTTCACACTGGTTGCCATTATTCGTTTTACACATGGAAAAACTGTTCTATTTTTTTGTATTTTATGCTTCGGGCGTTGACTTCTAAGGCCCTAGCTATTCGATCTGGTGGAGCAACGCCCTAGAGTGAAACCTAGGTTACCCGGAACGTAGAAATGACTAGTACTTTCACACTGTTTGCAGTTATTCCTGTTGTACGATGGAAAAACAGTTGCATCTTTATTGTATTTCATGCTTCTGGCGTCGACTTCTAAGGCCCTAACTATTCGATCTGGTGGAGTAACGCCCTAGAGTGACGCCTAGGTTACCCGGAACATAGAAATGGCCATTACTTTCACACTGTTTGCAATTATTCGTTTTATACGATTGGAAAACTGTTGCACCTTTATTGTATTTCATGCATCTGGCGTTGACATCTAAGGCCCTAACTATTCGATCTGGTGGAGCGGGGCCCTAGAGTGAAGCCTAGGTTGCCCGGAACGTAGAAATGACCAGTACTTTCACACTGGTTGCAGTTATTCGTTTTATACAATGAAAAACTGTTCTATTTATTATGAATTTTATGCTTCGGGCGCTGACTTCTAAGGCCCTAACTATTCGATCTGGTGGAGCAACGCCCTAGAGTGAAGCCTAGGTTGCCCGGAACGTAGAACATACGATTACCTTCACACTGGTTGCAATTATTCCTGTTATACGATGGAAAAACTGTTGCACCATTATTGTATTTTATGCTTCTGGCGTTGACTTCATAGGCCCTAACTATTTGATCTGGTGGAGCAACGCCCTAGAGTAAAACATAGGTTACCAGGAACGTAGAAATGACCAGTACTTTCACACTGGTTGCAGTTATTCGTTTTATGTAATGGAAAAACTGTTCTATTTATTTTGCATTTTATGCTTCGGGCGTTGACTTCTAAGGCCCTAACTATTCGCTCTGGTGGAGCAACGACCTATAGTGAAGCCTAGTTTGCCCGGAACGTAGAAATGACCAGAACTTTCACACTGGTTGCCATTATTCGTTTTATACGATGGAAAAGCTGTTGTATTTATATCGTATTTTATGCTTCTGGCGTCGACTTCTTAGGCCCCAACTATTCCATCTGGTGGAACAACGCCCTATGGTGATGCCTAGGTTGCCCGGGACGTAGAAATGACCATAACTTTCACACTGGAAGCAATTACTCGTTTTATACATGGAAAAGCTGTTCTATTTATTTTGTATGTTATGCTTCTGGCGCTGACTTCTAGGACCCTAACTATTCCATCTGGTGGAACAACGCCCTAGGGTGAAGCCTAGGTTGCCTGGAACGTACAAATGACCATCACTTTCACACGGGTTGCAATTATTAATGTTATAGGCTGGAAAGACTGTTGTATTTTTATTGTATTTTATGCTTCAGGCGTTGACTTCTGAGGCCGTAGCTATTCGATGTCGTGGAACAACGCCATAGAGTGAAGCCTAGGTTGCCCGGAACGTAGAAATGACCATAACTTTCATACTGGTTGCAATCATTCGTTTTATATGATGGAAGAACTGTTGTATTTATATTGTATTTTATGCTGCTGGCGTTCACTTCTTAGGCCCTAACTATTCGATCTGGTGGAACAACGCCCTAGAGTGAAGCCTAGGTTGCCCGGAACGTAGAAATGACCATAACTTTCACACTGGTTGCTTTTATTCGTTCTATACGGTGGAAAATCTGTTATATTTATATTGTATCTTATGCATCTGGCGTTGACTTCTTAGGCCCTAACAATTCGATCTGGTGGAACAACGCCCTAGAGTGAAGCCTAGGTTGCCTGGAACGTACAAATGACCATCACTTTCACACGGGTTGCAATTATTCCTATTATAGGATGGAAAGACTGTTGTATTTTTATTGTATTTTATGCTTCAGGCGTTGACTTCTGAGGCCGGAGCTATTCGATGTGGTGGAAGAACGCCATAGAGTGAAGCCTAGGTTGCCCGGAACGTAGAAGTGACCATAACTTTCATACTGGTTGCAATCATTCGTTTTATATGATGGAAGAACTGTTGCATTTATATTGTATTTTATGCTGCTGGCATTGACTTCTTAGGCCCTGACAATTCGATCTGGTGGAACAACGCCCTACAGTGAAGCCTAGGTTGCCTGGAACGTACAAATGACCATCACTTTCACACGGGTTGCAATTATTCCTATTATAGGATGGAAAGACTGTTGTATTTTTATTGTATTTTATGCTTCAGGCGTTCACTTCTGAGGCCGGAGCTATTCGATGTGGTGGAAGAACGCCATAGAGTGAAGCCTAGGTTGCCCGGAACGTAGAAGTGACCATAACTTTCATACTGGTTGCAATCATTCGTTTTATATGATGGAAGAACTGTTGCATTTATATTGTATTTTATGCTGCTGGCATTGACTTCTTAGGCCCTGACAATTCGATCTGGTGGAACAACGCCCTACAGTGAAGCCTAGGTTGCCTGGAACGTACAAATGACCATCACTTTCACACGGGTTGCAATTATTCCTATTATAGGATGGAAAGACTGTTGTATTTTTATTGTATTTTATGCTTCAGGCTTTGACTGCTGAGGCCGTAGCTATTCGATGTGGCGGAAGAACGCCATAGAGCGAAGCCTAGGTTGCCCGGAACGTACAAATGACCATAACTTTCATACTGGTTACAATCATTCGTTTTATATGATGGAAGAACAGTTGTATTTATATTGAATTTTATGCTGCTGGTGTTCACTTCTTAGGCCCTAACTATGCGATCTGGTGGAACAACGCCCTGGGGTGAAGCCTAGGTTGCCCGGAACGTAGAAATGACTATAACTTTGACACTGGTTGCTATTATTCGTTCTATACGATGGAAAAACTGTTCTGTTTATTTTGTATTTTATGCTTCGGCCGTTGACTTCTAAGGCCCTAACTGTTTGATCTGCTGGATCAACGACCTAGAGTGAAGCCTAGGTTGCCAGGAACGTAGAAATGACCATAACTTTCACACTGGATGCTATTTTTCGTTGTATACGATGGAAAGACTGTTATATTTATATTGTATCTTATGCTTCTGGCGTTCACTTCTTAGGCCCTAACAATTCGATCTGGTGAAACAACGCCATAGAGTGAAGCCTAGGTTGCCCGGAACGTAGAAATGACCATAACTTATACACTGGTAGCAATTATTCGTTTTATACAATGGAAAAACTGTTCTATTTATTTTGTATTTTATGCTTCGGGCGTTGACTTCTGAGGCCCTAACTGTTTGATCTGGTGGAGCAACGCCCTAGAGTAAAGCCTAGGTTGCCCGGAACGTAGAAATGACCATAGCTTTCACACTGGTTGCTATTATTCGTTCTATACGATGGAAAAACTGTTATATTTATATTGTATCTTATGCTTCTGGCGTTGACATGATAGGCCCTAACAATTCGATCTGGTGGAACAACGCCCTAGAGTGAAGCCTAGGTTGCCTGGAACGTACAAATGACCATCCCCTTGACACTGGTTGCTATTATTCGTTTTATACGATGAAAAAACTATTCTATTTATTTTGTATTTTATGCTTCGGGCGTTGACTTCTAAGGCCCTAACTATTCAATCTGTTGGAGCAAAGCCCTAGGGTGAAGCCTAGGTTGCCCGGAAAGTAGAAATGACGTTCACTTCCATACTGGTTGCAATTATTCGTTTTATACGATGGAAAAACTGTTGTATTTTTATTGCATTTTATGCTTCCGGCGTTGACTTCTAAGGCGCTAACTATTCAATCTGTTGGAGCAACGCCCTAGGGTGAAGCCTAGGTTGCCCGGAAAGTAGAAATGACGTTCACTTCCATACTGGTTGCAATTATTCGTTTTATACGATGGAAAAGCTGTTGTATTTATATTGCATTTTATGCTTCTGGCGTTGACTTCTAAGGCACTCACTATTCGATCTAGTGGAGCAACGCCCTAGAGTGAAGCCTATGTTGCCCGGAACGTTGAAATTACCATCACTTTCAAACTGGTTGCAAATATTCCTGTTATATGATGGAAAAACTGTTGTATTTTTATTGCATTTTATGCTTCGGGCAATGACTTCTAAGGCCCTAACTATTCAGTCAGTAGGAGCAACGCCCTATGGTGTAGTCTAGGTAGCCCGTAAAGTAGAAATGACCATAGCTTTCATACTGGTTGCAATTATACGTTTTATATGATGGAAAAACTGTTGTATTTATATTGTATTTTATGCTTCTGGCGTTCACTTCTTAGGCCCTAACTATTCGATCTGGTGGAACAACGCCCTATGGTGAGGCCTAGGTTGACCGGAACGTAGAAATGACCATAACTTTCACACCGGTAGCAATTATTCGTTTTACACGATGGAAAAGCTATTGTATTTATATTGTATTTTATGCTTCTGGCGTTCACTTCTTAGGCCCTAACTATTCGATCTGGTGGAACAACGCCCTATGGTGTAGTCTAGGTAGCCCGTAAAGTAGAAATGACCATAGCTTTCATACTGGTTGCAATTATACGTTTTATATGATGGAAAAACTGTTGTATTTATATTGTATTTTATGCTTCGTGCGTTGACTGCTAAGGCCCTAACTATTCAAACTGTTGGCTCAACGCCCTAGAGTGAAGCCTAGGTTGCTCGGAATGTAGAAATGACCATAAGATTCACACTGGTTGAAATTATTCGTTTAATACGGTGGAAAAACTGTTGTATTTATATTGTATTTTATGCTTCGGGCGTTGACTTCTAAGGCCCTAACTATTCGATCTGGTAGAGCAACGCCCTAGAGTGAAGCTTAGGTTGCCCGGTACGTAGAAATGACCATAAGTTTCATACTGGTGGCAATTATTCGTTTTATACGATGGAAAAACTGTTGGATTTATATTGTATTTTATGCTTCTGGCGTTCACTTCATAGGCCCTAACTATTCGATCTGGTGGTACAACGCCCTAGGGCGAAGCCTAGGTTGCCCGGAACGTAGAAATGACCATAACTTTCACACTGGTAGCAATTATTCGTTTTATACATGGAAAAACTGTTCCATTTATTTTGTATTGTATGCTTCGGGCGTTGACGTCTAAGGACCTAACTATTCGATCTTGTGGGGCAACGCTCTGGAGTGAAGCCTAGGTTGCTCGGAATGTAGGAATGACCATAAATTTCACACTGGTTGCAATCATTCGTTTTATACGATGGAAAAACTGTTGCATCTTTATCGTATTTTATGCTTCGGGCGTGGACTTCTTAGGCCCTAACCATTCGATCTGGTGGAGCAACTCCCTAGAGTGAAGCCTAGGTTGCCCGGAACGTAGAAATGACCATAACTTTCACACTGGTAGCAATTATTCGTTTTATACGATGGAAAAACTGTTATATTTATATTGTATTTTATGCTTCTGACGTTGACTTCTTAGGCCCTAACTATTCGATCTGGTGGAACAACGCCCTAGAGTGAAGCCTAGGTTGCCTGGAACGTAGAAATGACAATTACTTTCACACTGTATGCAGTTATTCATGTTATATGATGGAAAAACTGTTGCACATTTATTGTATTTTATGCTTCTGGCGTTGATTTCTAAGGCCCTAACTATTCGATCTGGTGGAGCAACGCCCTAGAGTGAAGCCTAGGTTGCCCGGAACGTAGAAATGACCATTACGTTCACACTGGTTGCAATTATTCGTTTTATACGATGGAAAAGCTGTTTTATTTATTTTGCACTTTGTGCTTCGCGCGTTGACTTTTAAGGCCCTAACTATTCGACCTGGTGGAGCAACGTCCTAGTGTGAAGCCTAGGTTGCCCGGAACGAAGAAATGACCATAACTTTCACACTGGTTGCAATTATTCGTTTTATACGATGGAAAAACTGTTGTATTTATATTGTATTTTATGCTTCTGGCGTTCACTTCATGGGCCCTCACTATTCGATCTGGTGAAACAACGCCCTAGGGTGAAGCGTAGGTTGCCCGGAACGTAGAAATGACCATAACATTTACACTGGTAGCAATTATTCGTTTTATACAACGGAAAAACTGTCCTTTTTATTTTGTATTTTATGCTTCGGGCGTTGACTTCTAAGGCCCTAACTGTTTGATCTGGTGCAGCAACGCCCTAGAGTGAAGCCTAGTATGCCCGGAACGAAGAAATGACAATTACTTTCACTCTGACTGCAATTATTCGTTTTTTACAATGGAAAAGCTGTTGTATTTATATTGTATTTTATGCCTCTGGCGTTGACTTCTAAGGCCCTAGCTATTCGATCTAGTGGAGCAACGCCCTAGGGTGAAGCCTAGGTTGCCCGGAACGTATAAATGACCATCACTTTCAAACTGGTTGCAATTAATCCTGTTATACGATGGAAAAGCTGTTGTATTTTTATTGCATTTTATGCTGCGGGCGATGACTTCTAAGGCCCTAACTATTCAATCTGTTGGAGCAACGCCCTAGAGTGAAGCCTAGGTTGCTCGGAATGTAGAAATGACCATAACTTTCACACTGGTTACAATTATTCGTTTTATACGATGGAAAAACTGTTGCATTTATATTGTATTTTATGCTTCTGGCGTTGACTTCTTAGGCCCTAACACTTCGATCTGGTGGAGCAACGCCCTACAGAGAAGCCTAGGTTGCCCGGAACGTAGATATGACCATAACCTTCACACAGGTTGCAATTATTCGTTTTATACGGTGTAAAGGCTGTTGTATTTGTTTTGTATTTTATTCTTCTGGTGTTGACTTCTTAGGCCCTAACTATTCGATCTGGTGGAACAACGCCGTAGAGTGAAGCCTAGGTTGCCCGGAACGTAGAAATGACCATTACTTTCACACTGTTTGCAATTATTCCTTTTATACGATGGAAAAGGTGCTGTATTTATATCGTATTTTATGCTTCTGGCGTTGACTTCTAAGGACCTAACTATGCGATCTGGTGGAGCAACGCCCTAGAGTGAAGCCTAGGTTGCTGGGAATGTAGAAATGACCATAACTTTCACACTGGTTGCAATTATTCGTTTTATACGATGGAAAAACTGTTGTATTTATATTGTATTTTATGCTTCTGGCGTTCACTTCTTGGGCCCTAACTATTCGATCTGGTGGAACAACGCCCTAGGGTGAAGCCTAGGTTGCCCGGAACGTAGAAATGACCATAACATTTACACTGGTAGCAATTATTCGTTTTATACAAAGGAAAAACTGTTCTTTTTATTTTGTATTTTATGCTTCGGGCGTTGACTTCTAAGGCCCTAACTGTTTGATCTGGTGGAGCAACGCCCTAGAGTGAAGCCTAGGATGCCCGGAACGAAGAAATGACAATTACTTTCATACTGACTGCAATTATTCGTTTTTTACAATGGAAAAGCTGTTGTATTTATATTGTATTTTATGCCTCTGGCGTTGACTTCTAAGGCCCTAGCTATTCGATCTAGTGGAGCAACGCCCTAGGGTGAAGCCTAGGTTGCCCGGAACGTAGAAATGACCATCACTTTCAAACTGGTTGCAATTAATCCTGTTATACGATGGAAAAGCTGTTGTATTTTTATTGCATTTTATGCTGCGGGCGATGACTTCTAAGGCCCTAACTATTCAATCTGTTGGAGCAACGCCCTAGAGTGAAGCCTAGGTTGCTCGGAATGTAGAAATGACCATAACTTTCACACTGGTTGCAATTATTCGTTTTATACGATGGAAAAACTGTTGCATTTATATTGTATTTTATGCTTCTGGCGTTCACTTCTTAGGCCCTAACTATTCGACCTGGTGGAACAACGCCCTAGGGTGAAGCCTAGGTTGCCCGGAACGTAGAAATGACCATAACTTTTACACTGGTAGCAATTATTCGTTTTATACAATGGAAAAACTGTTGTATTTATATTGTATTTTATGCTTCTGGCGTTGACATCTTAGGCCCTAACTATTCGATCTGGTGGAGCAATGCCTCAGAGTTAAGTCTAGGATGCCCGAAACGCCGAAATGATCATTACTTTCACGCTTGTTGCAATTATTCCTGTTATACGATGAAAAGACCGTTGTATTTTTATTGTATTTTATGCTTCAGGCGTAGGCTTCTAAGGCCGTAGATATTGGATATGGCGGAGCACCGCCCTAGAGTGAAGCCTAGGTTGCCCGGAACGTAGAAATGACCGTAACTTTTACACTGGTAGCAATTATTCGTTTTATACAAAGGAAAAACTGTTCTATTTATTTTGTATTTTATGCTTCGTGCGTTGACTTCTAAGGCCCTAACTGTTTGATCTGGTGGAGCAACGCCCTAGAGTGAAGCCTAGGTTGCCCGGAACGTAGAAATGACCATAACTTTCACACTGGTTGCTATTATTCGTTTTATACGATGGAAAAACTGTTATATTTATATTGTATTTTATGCTTCTGGAGTTGACTTCTAAGGACCTAACTATTCGATCTGGTGGAGCAACGCCCTAGAGTGAAGCCTAGGTTGCTCGGAATGTAGAAATAACCATAACTTTCACACTGGTTGCAATTATTCGTTTTTTACGATGGAAAAGCTGTTGTATTTATATTGTATTTTATGCCTCTGGCGTTGACTTCTAAGGCCCTAGCTATTCGATCTAGTGGAGCAATGCCCTAGAGTGAAGCCTAGGTTGCCCGGAAGGTAGAAATGACCATCACTTTCAAACTGGTTGCAATTAATCCTGTTATACGATGGAAAAACTGTTGTATTTTTATTGCATTTTATGCTTCGGGCGTTGACTTCTAAGGCCCTGACTATTCAGTCTGTTGGAGCAACGCCCTAGAGTGAAGCCTAGGTTGCTCGGAACGTAGAAATGACCTTGACTTTCAAACTGGTTGCAATTAATCCTGTTATACGATGGAAAAACTGTTGTATTTTTATTGCATTTTATGCTTCTGGCGTTCACTTCTTAGGCCCTAACTATTCGATCTGGTGGAACAACGCCCTAGGGTGAAGCCTAGGTTGCCCGGAACGTAGAAATGACCATAAGTTTCATAATGGTTGCAATTATTCGTTTTATACGTTGGAAAAACTGTTGTATTTCTATTGTATTTTATGCTTCGGGCGTTGACTTCTTAGGCCCTAACACTTCGATCTGGTGGAGCAACGCCCTACAGAGAAGCCTAGGTTGCCCGGAACGTAGATATGACCATAACCTTCACACAGGTTGCAATTATTCGTTTTATATGGTGTAAAGGCTGTTGTATTTATTTTGTATTTTATTCTTCTGGTGTTGACTTCTTAGGCCCTAACTATTCGATCTGGTGGAACAAGGCCGTAGAGTGAAGCCTAGGTTGCCCGGAACGTAGAACATACCATTACCTTCACACTGGTTGCAATTATTCCTTTTATACGTTGGAAAAACTGTTGCACCTTTATTGTATTTTATGCTTCTGGCGTTGACTTCATAGGCCCTAACTATTGGATCTGGTGGAGCAACACCCTAGCGTGATGCCTAGGTTGCCCGGTACGTTGAAATGACCATAACTTTCACACTGGTTACCATTATTCGTTTTATATGATGGAAAAGCTGTTGTATTTATATCGTATTTTACGCTTCTGGCGTTGACTTTGAAGGCCGTAGCTATTAGATGTGGTGGAGCAACGCCCTAGAGTGTCACATGGGTTGCCCGGAACGTAGAAATGACCATTACTTTCACAATGTTTGCAAATATTCATTTTATCCAATGGAAAAACTGTTGTACTTATATTGTATTTTATTCTTCTGGCGTTGAATTCTAAGTCCCTAGCTACTCTATCTGGTGGAGCAATGCTCCAGAGTGAAACATAGGTTACCCGGAACGTAGAAATGACCATAACTTTCACACTGGTTGCTATTATTCGTTTTATACGATGGAAAAACTGTTATATTTATATTGTATTTTATGCTTCTGACGTTGACTTCTTAGGCCCTAACTATTCGATCTGGTGGAACAACGCCCTAGAGTGAAGCCTAGGTTGCCTGGAACGTAGAAATGATAATTACTTTCACACTGTTTGCAATTATTCCTTTTATACGATGCAAAAGCTGTTGTATTTATATCGTATTTTATGCTTCTGGCGTTGACTTCTAAGGACCTAACTATTCGATCTGGTGGAGCAACGCCCCAGAGTGAAGCCTAGGTTGCTGGGAATGTAGAAATGACCATAACATTCACACTGGTTGCAATTATTCGTTTTATACGATGGAAAAACTGTTGTATTTATATTGTATTTTATGCTTCTGGCGTTCACTTCTTGGGCCCTAACTATTCGATCTGGTGAAACAACGCCCTAGGGTGAAGCCTAGGTTGCCCGGAACGTAGAAATGACCATAACATTTACACTGGTAGCAATTATTCGTTTTATACAACGGAAAAACTGTTCTTTTTATTTTGTATTTTATGCTTCGGGCGTTGACTTCTAAGGCCCTAACTGTTTGATCTGGTGCAGCAACGCCCTAGAGTGAAGCCTAGGATGCCCGGAACGAAGAAATGACAATTACTTTCACTCTGACTGCAATTATTCGTTTTTTACAATGGAAAAGCTGTTGTATTTATATTGTATTTTATGCCTCTGGCGTTGACTTCTAAGGCCCTAGCTATTCGATCTAGTGGAGCAACGCCCTAGGGTGAAGCCTAGGTTGCCCGGAACGTAGAAATGACCATCACTTTCAAACTGGTTGCAATTAATCCTGTTATACGATGGAAAAGCTGTTGTATTTTTATTGCATTTTATGCTGCGGGCGATGACTTCTAAGGCCCTAACTATTCAATCTGTTGGAGCAACGCCCTAGAGTGAAGCCTAGGTTGCTCGGAATGTAGAAATGACCATAACTTTCACACTGGTTACAATTATTCGTTTTATACGATGGAAAAACTGTTGCATTTATATTGTATTTTATGCTTCTGGCGTTCACTTCTTAGGCCCTAACTATTCGACCTGGTGGAACAACGCCCTAGGGTGTAGCCTAGGTTGCCCGGAACGTAGAAATGACCATAACTTTTACACTGTTAGCAATTATTCGTTTTATACAATGGAAAAACTGTTGTATTTATATTGTATTTTATGCTTCTGGCGTTGACATCTTAGGCCCTAACTATTCGATCTGGTGGAGCAATGCCTCAGAGTTAAGTCTAGGGTGCCCGACACGACGAAATGATCATTACTTTCACGCTTGTTGCAATTATTCCTGTTATACGATGAAAAGACCGTTGTATTTTTATTGTATTTTATGCTTCAGGCGTAGGCTTCTAAGGCCGTAGATATTGGATATGGCGGAGCACCGCCCTAGAGTGAAGCCTAGGATGCCCGGAACGTAGAAATGACCATAACTTTTACACTGGTAGCAATTATTCGTTTTATACAAAGGAAAAACTGTTCTATTTATTTTGTATTTTATGCTTCGGGCGTTGACTTCTAAGGCCCTAACTGTTTGATCTGGTGGAGCAACGCCCTAGAGTGAAGCCTAGGTTGCCCGGAACGTAGAAATGACCATAACTTTCACACTGGTTGCTATTATTCGTTTTATACGATGGAAAAACTGTTATATTTATATTGTATTTTATGCTTCAGGAGTTGACTTCTAAGGACCTAACTATTCGATCTGGTGGAGCAACGCCCTAGAGTGAAGCCTAGGTTGCTCGGAATGTAGAAATAACCATAACTTTCACACTGGTTGCAATTATTCGTTTTTTACGATGGAAAAACTGTTGTATTTCTATTGTATTTTATGCTTCGGGCGTTGACTTCTAAGGCCCTAACACTTCGATCTGGTGGAGCAACGCCCTACAGAGAAGCCTAGGTTGCCCGGAACGTAGATATGACCATAACCTTCACACAGGTTGCAATTATTCGTTTTATACGGTGTAAAGGCTGTTGTATTTATTTTGTATTTTATTCTTCTGGTGTTGACTTCTTAGGCCCTAACTATTCGATCTGGTGGAACAACGCCGTAGAGTGAAGCCTAGGTTGCCCGGAACGTAGAAATGACCATTACTTTCACACTGTTTGCAATTATTCCTTTTATACGATGGAAAAGGTGCTGTATTTATATCGTATTTTATGCTTCTGGCGTTGACTTCTAAGGACCTAACTATGCGATCTGGTGGAGCAACGCCCTAGAGTGAAGCCTAGGTTGCTGGGAATGTAGAAATGACCATAACTTTCACACTGGTTGCAATTATTCGTTTTATACGATGGAAAAACTGTTGTATTTATATTGTATTTTATGCTTCTGGCGTTCACTTCTTGGGCCCTAACTATTCGATCTGGTGGAACAACGCCCTAGGGTGAAGCCTAGGTTGCCCGGAACGTAGAAATGACCATAACATTTACACTGGTAGCAATTATTCGTTTTATACAACGGAAAAACTGTTCTTTTTATTTTGTATTTTATGCTTCGGGCGTTGACTTCTAAGGCCCTAACTGTTTGATCTGGTGGAGCAACGCCCTAGAGTGAAGCCTAGGATGCCCGGAACGAAGAAATGACAATTACTTTCATACTGACTGCAATTATTCGTTTTTTACAATGGAAAAGCTGTTGTATTTATATTGTATTTTATGCCTCTGGCGTTGACTTCTAAGGCCCTAGCTATTCGATCTAGTGGAGCAACGCCCTAGGGTGAAGCCTAGGTTGCCCGGAACGTAGAAATGACCATCACTTTCAAACTTGTTGCAATTAATCCTGTTATACGATGGAAAAGCTGTTGTATTTTTATTGCATTTTATGCTGCGGGCGATGACTTCTAAGGCCCTAACTATTCAATCGGTTGGAGCAACGCCCTAGAGTGAAGCCTAGGTTGCTCGGAATGTAGAAATGACCATAACTTTCACACTGGTTGCAATTATTCGTTTTATACGATGGAAAAACTGTTGCATTTATATTGTATTTTATGCTTCTGGCGTTCACTTCTTAGGCCCTAACTATTCGACCTGGTGGAACAACGCCCTAGGGTGAAGCCTAGGTTGCCCGGAACGTAGAAGTGACCATAACTTTTACACTGGTAGCAATTATTCGTTTTATACAATGGAAAGACTGTTGTATTTATATTGCATTTTATGCTTCTGGCGTTGACATCTTAGGCCCTAACTATTCGATCTGGTGGAGCAATGCCTCAGAGTTAAGTCTAGGATGCCCGAAACGCCGAAATGATCATTACTTTCACGCTTGTTGCAATTATTCCTGTTATACGATGAAGAGACCGTTGTATTTTCATTGTATTTTATGCTTCAGGCGTAGGCTTCTAACGCCGTAGATATTGGATATGGCGGAGCACCGCCCTAGAGTGAAGCCTAGGTTGCCCGGAACGTAGAAATGACCGTAACTTTTACACTGGTAGCAATTATTCGTTTTATACAAAGGAAAAACTGTTCTATTTATTTTGTATTTTATGCTTCGTGCGTTGACTTCTAAGGCCCTAACTGTTTGATCTGGTGGAGCAACGCCCTAGAGTGAAGCCTAGGTTGCCCGGAACGTAGAAATGACCATAACTTTCACACTGGTTGCTATTATTCGTTTTATACGATGGAAAAACTGTTATATTTATATTGTATTTTATGCTTCTGGAGTTGACTTCTAAGGACCTAACTATTAGATCTGGTGGAGCAACGCCCTAGAGTGAAGCCTAGGTTGCTCGGAATGTAGAAATAACCATAACTTTCACACTGGTTGCAATTATTCGTTTTTTACGATGGAAAAGCTGTTGTATTTATATTGTATTTTATGCCTCTGGCGTTGACTTCTAAGGCCCTAGCTATTCGATCTAGTGGAGCAATGCCCTAGAGTGAAGCCTAGGTTGCCCGGAACGTAGAAATGACCATAACTTTCACACTGGTTGCTATTATTCGTTTTATACGATGGAAAAACTGTTATATTTATATTGTATTTTATGCTTCTGGCGTTGACTTCTTAGGCCCTAACTATTCCATCTGGTGGAACAACGCCCTAGAGTGAAGCCTAGGTTGCCCGGAACGTAGAACATACTATTACCTTCACACTGGTTGCAATTATTCCTGTTATACGATGGAAAAACTGTTGCACCTTTATTGTATTTTATGCTTCTGGCGCTGACTTCATAGGCCCTAACTATTCGATCTGGTGGAGCAACGTCCTAGAGTGAAGCCTAGGTTGACCGGAACGTAGAAATGACCATAACTTTTACACTGGGAGCAATTATTCGTTTTATACAATTGAAAAACTGTTCTATTTATTTTGTATTTTATGCTTCGGGCGTTGACTTCTTAGGACCTAACTATTCGATCTGGTGGAACAACGCCCTAGAGTGAAGCCTAGGTTGCCCGGAACGTAGAAATGACAATAAGTTTCATAATGGCTGCAATCATTCGTTTTATACAATGGAAAAACTGTTGTATTTATATTGTATTTTATGCTTCTGGCGTTGACATCTTAGGCCTTAACTATTCGATCTGGTGGAGCAATGCCTCAGAGTTAAGTCTAGGATGCCCGAAACGCCGAAATGATCATTACTTACACGCTTGTTGCAATTATTCCTGTTATACGATGAAAAGACCGTTGTATTTTTATTGTATTTTATGCTTCAGGCGTAGGCTTCTAAGGCCGTAGCTATTCGATATGGTGGAGCACCGCCCTAGAGTGAAGCCTAGGTTGCTCGGAATATAGAAATGACCATAACTTTCACACTGGTTGCAATTATTCGTTTTCTACGATGGAAAAACTGTTGTATTTATATTGTATTTTATGCTTCTGGCGCTCACTTCTTAGGGCCTAACTGTTCGATCTGATGGAACAATGCCCTAGGATGAAGCCTAGGTTGCCCGGAACGTAGAAATGACCATAACTTTTACGCAGGTAGCAATTATTCGTTTTATACAATGGAAAAACTGTTCTATTTATTTTGTATTTTATGCTTCGGGCGTTGACTTCTAAGGACCTAACTGTTTGATCTGGTGGAGCAACGCCCTAGAGTGAAGCCTAGGTTGCCCGGAACGTAGAAATGACAATTACTTTCACACTGTTCGCAATTATTCCTTTTATACGATGCAAAAGCTGTTGTATTTATATCGTATTTTATGCTTCTGGCGTTGACTTCTAAGGACCTAACTATTCGATCTGGTGGAGCAACGCCCTAGAGTGAAGCCTAGGTTGCTCGGAATGTAGAAATAACCATAACCTTCACACTGGTTGCAATTATTCGTTTTTTACGATGGAAAAGCTGTTGTATTTATATTGTATTTAATGACTCTGGCGTTGACTTCTAAGGCCCTAGCTATTCGATCTAGTGGAGCAACGCCCTAGAGTGAAGCCTAGGTTGCCCGGAACGTAGAAATGACCATCACTTTCAAACTGGTTGCAATTAATCCTGTTATACGATGTAAAAGCTGTTGTATTTTTATTGCATTTTATGCTTCGGGCGTTGACTTCTAAGGCCCTGACTATTCAATCTGTTGTAGCAACGCCCTAGAGTGAAGCCTAGGTTGCTCGGAATGTAGAAATGACCATAGCTTTCACACTGGTTGCAATTATTCGTTTTATACGATGGAAAAACTGTTGTATTTATATTGTATTTTATGCTTCTGGCGTTCACTTCTTAGGACCTAACTATTCGCTCTGGTGGAACAACGCCCTAGGGTGAAGCCTAGGTTGTTCGGAACGTAGAAATGACCATAAGTTTCATAATGGTTGCAATTATTCGTTTTATACGATGGAAAAACTGTTGCATTTCTATTGTATTTTATGCTTCCGGCGTTGACTTCTTAGGCCCTATCACTTCGATCTGGTGGAGCAACGCC
This sequence comes from Calliopsis andreniformis, assembly GCF_051401765.1. Lineage (NCBI taxonomy): Eukaryota > Metazoa > Arthropoda > Insecta > Hymenoptera > Andrenidae > Calliopsis > Calliopsis andreniformis. The sequence goes on along the minus strand of NW_027480423.1, from coordinate 951,165 downwards.
CTACAGAGAAGCCTAGGTTGCCCGGAACGTAGATATGACCATAACCTTCACACAGGTTGCAATTATTCGTTTTATACGATGGAAAAACTGTTGTATTTATATTGTATTTTATGCTTCTGGCGTTCACTTCTTGGGCCCTAACTATTCGATCTGGTGGAACAACGCCCTAGGCTGAAGCCTAGGTTGCCCGGAACGTAGAAATGACCATAACATTTACACTGGTAGCAATTATTCGTTTTATACAATAGAAAAACTGTTCTTTTTATTTTGTATTTTATGCTTCGGGCGTTGACTTCTAAGGCCCTAACTGTTTGATCTGGTGGAGCAACGCCCTAGAGTGAAGCCTAGGTTGCCCGGAACGAAGAAATGACAATTACTTTCACACTGATTGCAATTATTCGTTTTTTACAATGGAAAAATTGTTGTATTTATATTGTATTTTATGCCTCTGGCGTTGACTTCTAAGGCCCTAGCTATTCGATCTAGTGGAGCAACGCCCTAGGCTGAAGCCTAGGTTGCCCGGAACGTAGAAATGACCATCACTTTCAAACTGGTTGCAATTAATCCTGTTATACGATGGAAAAGCTGTTGTATTTTTATTGCATTTTATGCTGCGGGCGATGACTTCTAAGGCCCTAACTATTCAATCTGTTGGGGCAACGCCCTAGAGTGAAGCCTAGGTTGCTCGGAATGTAGAAATGACCATAACTTTCACACTGGTTGCAATTATTCGTTTTATACGATGGAAAAACTGTTGCATTTATATTGTATTTTATGCTTCTGGCGTCCACTTCTTAGGCCCTAACTATTCGACCTGGTGGAACAACGCCCTAGGGTGAAGCCTGGGTTGCCCAGAACGTAGAAATGACCATAACTTTTACACTGGTAGCAATTATTCGTTTTATACAATGGAAAAACTGTTGTATTTATATTGTACTTTATGCTGCGGGCGATGACTTCTAAGGCCCTAACTATTCAATCTGTTGGGGCAACGCCCTAGAGTGAAGCCTAGGTTGCTCGGAATGTAGAAATGACCATAACTTTCACACTGGTTGCAATTATTCGTTTTATACGATGAAAAGACCGTTGTATTTTTATTGTATTTTATGCCTCAGGCGTACTCTTCTAGGGCCGTAGATATTGGATATGGCGGAGCACCGCCCTAGAGTGAAGCCTAGGTTGCCCGGAACGTAGAAATGACCATAACTTTTACACTGGTAGCAATTATTCGTTTTATACAAAGGAAAAACTGTTCTATTTATTTTGTATTTTATGCTTCGAGCGTTGACTTCTAACGCCCTAACTGTTTGATCTGGTGGAGCAACGCCCTAGAGTGAAGCCTAGGTTGCCCGGAACGTAGAAATGACCATTACTTTAACACTGTTTGCAATTATTCCTTTTATACGATGGAAAAACTGTTCTATTTATTTTGTATTTTATGCTTCAGGCATTGACTTCTTTGGCCCTAACAATTCGATCTGGTGGAGCAGCGCCCTAGAGTGAAGCCTAGGTTGCCTGGAACGTACAAATGACAATCACTTTCACACGGATTGCAATTGTTCCTGTTATAGGATGGAAAGACTGTTGTATCTTTATTGCATTTTATGCTTCTGGCGTTCACTTCTTAGGCCCTAACTATTCGACCTGGTGGAACAACGACCTAGAGTGAAGCCTAGGTTGCTCGGAACGTAGAAATGACCATTACCTTCACACTGTTTGCAATTATTCATTTTATACGATGGCGAAGCTGTTGTATTTATATTGTATTTTATGCTTCCGGCGTTAACTTCTAAGGCCGTAGCTATCAGATGTGGAGCAGCAACGCCCTAGAGTGACGCGTAGGTTGCCAGGCACGTAGAAATGACCATTACTTTCACAATGTTCGCAATCATTCATTTTATACGATGGAAAAACTGTTGTACTTATATGGTATTTTATTCTTCTGGCGTTGACTTCTTAGGCCCTAACTATTTGATCTGGTGGAGCACCGCCCTAGAGTGAAGCCTAGGTTGCCCGGAACGTAGACCATACCATTACCTTCACACTGGTGGAAATTATTCCTGTTATGCGATGGAAAAACTCTTGCATCTTTATTGTATTTTATGCTTCGGGCGTTGACTCCTAAGGCCCTAACTATTCGATCTGGTGGAGCACGCCCTAGAGTGAAGCCTAGATTGCCCGGAACGTAGAAATGACCATAACTTTCACACTGGTTGCTATTATTCGTTTTAAACAATGGAAATCTGTTCTATTTATATTGCGTTTTATGCTTCTGGCATTGAATTCTAAGTCCCTAGCTATTCGATCTGGTGGAGCAACGCCCTAGAGTGAAGCCTAGGTTGCCCGGAACGTAGAAATGACCATTACATGCACAGTGTTTGTAGTTATTCATTTTATACGATGGAAAAGCTGTTGTATTTATATTGTATTTTATGCTCCTGGCGTTGACTTTTAAGGCCATAGCTATTAGACGTGGTGGAGCAACGCCCTAGAGTGACGCCTGGGTTGACCGGAACGTAGAAATGACCAGTACTTTCACACTGGTTGCAGTTATTCGTTTTATACAATGGAAAAACTGTACTATTTATTTTGCGTTTTATGCTTCTGGCATTGAATTCTAAGTCCCTAGCTATTCGATCTGGTGGAGCAACGCCCTAGAGTGAAGCCTAGGTTGCCCGGAATGTAGAAATGACAATTACTTCCACACTGTTTGCAAATATACATTATATACGATGGAAATGCTGTTGTACTTATATTGTAATTTATGCTTCTGGCGTTGACTTCTTAGGCCGTAACTATTTGACCTGGTGGAGCACCGCCCTAGAGTGAAGCCTAGGTTGCCCGGAACGTAGAACATACCATTACCTTCACACTGGTTGCAATTATTCCTGTTGTATGAGGGAAAAACTGTTGCACCTTTATTGTATTTTATGCTTCTGGCGCTGACTTCATAGGCCCTAAATATTCGATCTGGTGGAGCAACGTCCTAGAGTGAAGCCTAGGTTGACCGGAACGTAGAAATGACCATAACTTTCACACTGGTTACCATTATTCGTTTTATACGATGGAAAAGCTGTTCTTTTTATTTTGTATTTTATGCTTCGGGCGTTGACTTCTAAGGCCCTAACTGTTTGATCTGGTGGAGCAACGCCCTAGAGTGAAGCCTAGGTTGCCCGGAACGAAGAAATGACAATTACTTTCACACTGATTGCAATTATTCGTTTTTTACAATGGAAAAATTGTTGTATTTATATTGTATTTTATGCCTCTGGCGTTGACTTCTAAGGCCCTAGCTATTCGATCTAGTGGAGCAACGCCCTAGGCTGAAGCCTAGGTTGCCCGGAACGTAGAAATGACCATCACTTTCAAACTGGTTGCAATTAATCCTGTTATACGATGGAAAAGCTGTTGTATTTTTATTGCATTTTATGCTGCGGGCGATGACTTCTAAGGCCCTAACTATTCAATCTGTTGGGGCAACGCCCTAGAGTGAAGCCTAGGTTGCTCGGAATGTAGAAATGACCATAACTTTCACACTGGTTGCAATTATTCGTTTTATACGATGGAAAAACTGTTGCATTTATATTGTATTTTATGCTTCTGGCGTCCACTTCTTAGGCCCTAACTATTCGACCTGGTGGAACAACGCCCTAGGGTGAAGCCTGGGTTGCCCAGAACGTAGAAATGACCATAACTTTTACACTGGTAGCAATTATTCGTTTTATACAATGGAAAAACTGTTGTATTTATATTGTACTTTATGCTTCTGGCGTTGACATCTTAGGCCCTAACTATCCGATCTGGTGGAGCAATGCCTCAGAGTTAAGTCTAGGATGCCCGAAACGCCGAAATGATCATTACTTTCACGCTTGTTGCAATTACTCCTGTTATACGATGAAAAGACCGTTGTATTTTTATTGTATTTTATGCCTCAGGCGTACTCTTCTAGGGCCGTAGATATTGGATATGGCGGAGCACCGCCCTAGAGTGAAGCCTAGGTTGCGCGGAACGTAGAAATGACCATAACTTTTACACTGGTAGCAATTATTCGTTTTATACAAAGGAAAAACTGTTCTATTTATTTTGTATTTTATGCTTCGAGCGTTGACTTCTAACGCCCTAACTGTTTGATCTGGTGGAGCAACGCCCTAGAGTGAAGCCTAGGTTGCCCGGAACGTAGAAATGACCATTACTTTAACACTGTTTGCAATTATTCCTTTTATACGATGGAAAAACTGTTCTATTTATTTTGTATTTTATGCTTCAGGCATTGACTTCTTTGGCCCTAACAATTCGATCTGGTGGAGCAGCGCCCTAGAGTGAAGCCTAGGTTGCCTGGAACGTACAAATGACAATCACTTTCACACGGATTGCAATTGTTCCTGTTATAGGATGGAAAGACTGTTGTATCTTTATTGCATTTTATGCTTCTGGCGTTCACTTCTTAGGCCCTAACTATTCGACCTGGTGGAACAACGACCTAGAGTGAAGCCTAGGTTGCTCGGAACGTAGAAATGACCATTACCTTCACACTGTTTGCAATTATTCATTTTATACGATGGCGAAGCTGTTGTATTTATATTGTATTTTATGCTTCCGGCGTTAACTTCTAAGGCCGTAGCTATCAGATGTGGAGCAGCAACGCCCTAGAGTGACGCGTAGGTTGCCAGGCACGTAGAAATGACCATTACTTTCACAATGTTCGCAATCATTCATTTTATACGATGGAAAAACTGTTGTACTTATATGGTATTTTATTCTTCTGGCGTTGACTTCTTAGGCCCTAACTATTTGATCTGGTGGAGCACCGCCCTAGAGTGAAGCCTAGGTTGCCCGGAACGTAGACCATACCATTACCTTCACACTGGTGGAAATTATTCCTGTTATGCGATGGAAAAACTCTTGCATCTTTATTGTATTTTATGCTTCGGGCGTTGACTCCTAAGGCCCTAACTATTCGATCTGGTGGAGCACGCCCTAGAGTGAAGCCTAGATTGCCCGGAACGTAGAAATGACCATAACTTTCACACTGGTTGCTATTATTCGTTTTAAACAATGGAAATCTGTTCTATTTATATTGCGTTTTATGCTTCTGGCATTGAATTCTAAGTCCCTAGCTATTCGATCTGGTGGAGCAACGCCCTAGAGTGAAGCCTAGGTTGCCCGGAACGTAGAAATGACCATTACATGCACAGTGTTTGTAGTTATTCATTTTATACGATGGAAAAGCTGTTGTATTTATATTGTATTTTATGCTCCTGGCGTTGACTTCTAAGGCCATAGCTATTAGACGTGGTGGAGCAACGCCCTAGAGTGACGCCTGGGTTGACCGGAACGTAGAAATGACCAGTACTTTCACACTGGTTGCAGTTATTCGTTTTATACAATGGAAAAACTGTACTATTTATTTTGCATTTTATGCTTCGGGCGTTGACTTCCAAGGCCCTAGCTATTCCATCTGGTGGAGCAACGCTCTAGCGTGAAGCCTAGGTTGCCCGGAATGTAGAAATGACAATTACTTCCACACTGTTTGCAAATATACATTATATACGATGGAAATGCTGTTGTACTTATATTGTAATTTATGCTTCTGGCGTTGACTTCTTAGGCCGTAACTATTTGACCTGGTGGAGCACCGCCCTAGAGTGAAGCCTAGGTTGCCCGGAACGTAGAACATACCATTACCTTCACACTGGTTGCAATTATTCCTGTTGTATGATGGAAAAACTGTTGCACCTTTATTGTATTTTATGCTTCTGGCGCTGACTTCATAGGCCCTAAATATTCGATCTGGTGGAGCAACGTCCTAGAGTGAAGCCTAGGTTGACCGGAACGTAGAAATGACCATAACTTTCACACTGGTTACCATTATTCGTTTTATACGATGGAAAAGCTGTTGAATTTATATCGTATTTTATGCTTCTGGCGCGGACTTCATAGGCCCTAAATATTCGATCTGGTGGAGCAACGTCCTAGAGTGAAGCCTAGGTTGACCGGAACGTAGAAATGACCATAACTTTCACACTGGTTACCATTATTCGTTTTATACGATGGAAAAGCTGTTGAATTTATATCGTATTTTATGCTTCTGGCGTTGACTTCTTAGGCCCTAACTATTCCATCTGGTGGAACAACGCCCTAGGGTGTATCCTAGGCTGCCCGGAAAGTAGAAATGACCATAACTTACATACTGGTTGCAATTATTCGTTTTATATAATGGAAAAACTGTTGTATTTATATTGTATTTTATGCTTCTGGCGTTCACTTCTTAGGGCCTAACTATTCGATCTGAAGGAACAATGCCCTAGGGTGAAGCCTAGGTTGCCCGGAACGTAGAAATGACCATAACTTTTACACTGGCAGCAATTATTCGTTTTATACAATGGAAAAACTGTTCTATTTATATTGTATTTTATGCTTCGGGCGTTGACTTCTTTGGCCCTAACAATTCGATCTGGTGGAGCAACGCCCTAGAGTGAAGCCTAGGTTCCCTGGGACGTACTACTGACCATCACTTTCACACGGGTTGCAATTATTCCGGTTATAGGATGGAAAGACTGTTGTATTTTTATTGCATTTTATGCTTCTGGCGTTCACTTCTTAGGCCCTGACTATTCGATCTGGTGGAGCAACGCCCTAGGGTGAAGCCTAGGTTGCCCGGAACGTAGAAATGACCATAACTTTTACACTGGTAGCAATTATTCGTTTTATCCAATGGAAAAACTGTTCTATTTATTTTGTATTTTATGCTTCGGGCGTTGACTTCTAAGGCCCTAACTGTTTGATCTGGTGGAGCAACGCCCTAGAGTGAAGCATAGGTTGCTCAGAATGTAGAAATAACCATAACCTTCACACTGGTTGCAATTATTCGTTTTTTACGATGGAAAAGCTGTTGTATTTATATTGTATTTTATGACTCTGGCGTTGACTTCTAAGGCCCTAGCTATTCGATCTAGTGGAGCAACGCCCTAGAGTGAAGCCTAGGTTGCCCGGAACGTAGAAATGACAATAAGTTTCATAATGGTTGCAATCATTCGTTTTATACAATGGAAAAACTGTTGTATTTATATTGTATTTTATGCTTCTGGCGTTGACTTCTTAGGCCCTAACTATTCGATCTGGTGGAGCAATGCCTCACAGTTAAGTCTAGGATGCCCGAAACGCCGAAATGATCATTACTTACACGCTTGTTGCAATTATTCCTGTTATACGATGAAAAGACCGTTGTATTTTTATTGTATTTTATGCTTCAGGCGTAGGCTTCTAAGGCCGTAGCTATTCGATATGGTGGAGCACCGCCCTAGAGTGAAGCCTAGGTTGCTCGGAATATAGAAATGACCATCACTTTCAAACAGGTTGCAATTAATCCTGTTATACGATGGAAAAGCTGCTGTATTTTTATTGCATTTTATGCTTCGGGCGTTGACTTCTAAGGCCCTGACTATTCAATCTGTTGTAGCAACGCCCTAGAGTGAAGCCTAGGTTGCTCGGAATGTAGAAATAACCATAGCTTTCACACTGGTTGCAATTATTCGTTTTATACGATGGAAAAACTGTTGTATTTATATTGTATTTTATGCTTCTGGCGCTGACTTCTAAGGCCCTAACTATTCGATCTGGTGGAGCAACGCCCTAGAGTGAAGCCTAGGTTGCCCGGAACGTAGAACATACGATTACCTTCACACTGGTTGCAATTATTCCTGTTATACGATGGAAAAACTGTTGCACCATTATTGTATTTTATGCTTCTGGCGTTGACTTCATAGGCCCTAACTATTTGATCTGGTGGAGCAACGCCCTAGAGTAAAACATAGGTTACCAGGAACGTAGAAATGACCAGTACTTTCACACTGGTTGCAGTTATTCGTTTTATGTAATGGAAAAACTGTTCTATTTATTTTGCATTTTATGCTTCGGGCGTTGACTTCTAAGGCCCTAACTATTCGCTCTGGTGGAGCAACGACCTATAGTGAAGCCTAGTTTGCCCGGAACGTAGAAATGACCAGAACTTTCACACTGGTTGCCATTATTCGTTTTATACGATGGAAAAGCTGTTGTATTTATATCGTATTTTATGCTTCTGGCGTCGACTTCTTAGGCCCCAACTATTCTATCTGGTGGAACAACGCCCTATGGTGAAGCCTAGGTTGCCCGGGACGTAGAAATGACCATAACATTCACACTGGAAGCAATTACTCGTTTTATACATGGAAAAGCTGTTCTATTTATTTTGTATGTTATGCTTCTGGCGCTGACTTCTAGGACCCTAACTATTCCATCTGGTGCAACAACGCCCTAGGGTGAAGCCTAGGTTGCCCGGAACGTAGAAATGACCATAACTTTCTCACTGGTAGCAATTATTCGTTTTATACATGGAAAAACTGTTCTATTTATTTTGTATTTTATGCTTTCGGCGTTGACTTCTAAGGTCCTACCTATCCGATTTGGCGGAGCAACGCCCTCGAGTGAAGCCTAGGTTGCCCGGAACGTAGAAATGACCATAACTTCACACTGGTTGCTATTATTCGTTTTATACGATGAAAAATCTGTAATATTTATATTGCATTTTATGCTTCTGGCGTTGACTTCTTAGGCCCTAACTATTCGATCTGGTGGAACAACGCCCTAGAGTGAAGCCTGCGATGCCCGGGACGTAGAAATGATCATTACCTTCACGCCTGTTGCAATTATTCCTGTTATACGATGAAAAAACTGTTGTATTTTTATTGCATTTTTTCCTTCAGGCGTTGACTTCTAAGGCCGTAGCTATTCGATGTGGTGGAGCAACGCCCTAGAGTGACGTCTAGGTTGCCAGGAACGTAGAAATGACCATTACTTTCACAATGTTTGCAATTATTCACTTTATACAATGGAAAAACTGTTGTACTTATATAGTATTTTATTCTCCTGCCATTGACTTCTTAGGCCCTGTCTGTTCGATCTGGTGTCACAGCGCCCTAGAATGAAGCCTAGGTTGCCCGGAACGTAGAAATGACCATAACTTTCTCACTGGTTACCATTATTCGTTTTATACGATCGAAAAGCTGTTGTATTTACATCGTATTTTATGCTTCTGGCGTTGACTTCTTAGGCCCTAACAGTTCCATCTGGTGGAACAACGCACTAGAGTGAAGCGTGCGATGCCCGGAACGTAGAAATGATCATTACCTTCACGCTTGTTGCAATTATTCGTATTATACGATGAAAAAACTGTTGTATTTTTATTGCAATTTTTTGCTTCAGGCGTTGACTTCTAAGATCGTAGCTATTCGATGTGGTGGAGCAACGCCCTAGAGTGACGCCTATGTTGCCCGGAACGTAGAAATGACCATAACTTTCACACAGGTTGCAATTATTCTTTTTATACGATGGAAAAGTTGTTGTATTTATATCATATTTTATGCTTCTGGCGTTGACATCTTAGGCCCCAACTATTCCATCTGGTGGAACAACGCCCTATGGTGACGCCTAGATTGCCCGGAACGTAGTAATGATCATAACTTTCACACTGGAAACAATTATTCGTTTTATACATGGAACAGCTGTTCTATTTATTTTGTATTTTATGCTTCGGGCGTTGACTTCTAAGGCCCTAACTATTCGATCGGGTGGAGCAACGGCCTAGAGTGAAGCCTAGGTTGCCTGGAACGTAGAAATGACCATAGCTTTCACACTGGTTGCTATTATTCGTTTTATACGATGGAATAACTGTTACATTTATATTGTATTTTATGCTTCTGCCGTTGACTTCTTAGGCCCTAACTATTCGATCTGGTGGAACAACGCCCCAGAGTGAAGCCAAGGTTGACCGGAACGTAGAAATGACCATCACTTTCACACTGGTTGCAATTATTCCTGTTATTCGATGGAAAAACTGTTGTATATTTATCGTATTTTATGCTTCGGGCGTTGACTTCTATGGCCCTACCTGTTCGATCTGGTGGAGCAACACCCTACAGTGAAGCCTAGTTTGTCCGGAACGTAAATATGACCATAACCTTCACACAGGTTGCAATTATTCGTTTTATACGATTGAAAGACTGTTGTATTTATTTTGTAGTTTATGATTCTTGCGTTGAATTCCAAGGCCCTAACACTTCGACGTCGTGGAGCAATGCCTCAGAGTTAAGTATAGGGTGCCCGAAACGTCGAAATGATCGTTACTTTCACACTGGTTGCAATTATTCATGCTATACGATTGAAGAACTGTTGCATTTTTATTGTATTTTCTGCTTCTGTATTTGAATTCAAAGGTCCTAGCTATTCGACCTGGTGGGGCAACGTCCAAGAGTGAAGCATAGGTTGCCCGGAACGTTGCTATGACCATATCTTTCACACTAGTTGCAATTATTCCTGTTATGCGATGGAACAACTGTTGTATTTATATTGTATTTTATGCTTCTGGCGTTGACTTCTAAGGCCCTAACTATCCGATCTGGTGGAGCAACGCCCAAGAGTGATGCCTAGGTTGCCCGGAACGTAGAAATGACCATTACCTTCACGCTTGCTGCAATTATTCCTGTTATACGATGAAAAAACTGTTGTATTTTTATTGCATTTTATGCTTCAGGTGTTGACTTCTACGGCCGTAGCTATTCGATGTGGCGGAGTAACGCCCTAGAGTGAAACCTGGGTTACCCGGATCGTAGAAATGACCATCACTTTCACAATGGTTGGAATTATTCCTGTTATACGATGGTAAACCTGTTGTATTTTTATTGTATTGTATGCTTCAGGCGATGACTTCTAAGGCCCTAACTATTCGATCTGGTGTAGCAACGCCCTAGTGTGAAGCCTAGATTGCCCGGAACGTTGAAATGACCATAACCTTCACACTGGTTGCTAATATTCGTTTTATACGGTGGAAAAACTGTTATATTTATATTGTATTTTATACTTATGGCGTTGAATTCTAAGTCCCTAGCTATTTGATCTGGTGGAGCAACGCCCTAGAGTGAAACCTAGGTTACCCGGAACGTAGAAATGACCAGTACTTTCACACTGTTTGCAGTTATTCCTGTTATACGATGGAAAAACTGTTGCACCTTTATTGTATTTTATGCTTCTGGCGTTGACTTCTAAGGCCCTAACTATTCGATCAGGTGGAGCAACGCCCTAGAGTGAAACCTGGGTTACCCGGATCGTAGAAATGACCATCACTTTCACAATGGTTGGAATTATTCCTGTTATACGATGGTAAACCTGTTGTATTTTTATTGTATTGTATGCTTCAGGCGATGACTTCTAAGGCCCTAACTATTCGATCTGGTGTAGCAACGCCCTAGTGTGAAGCCTAGGTTACCCGGAACGTAGAAATGACCAGTACTTTCACACTGGTTGCAGTTATTCGTTTTATACAATGGAAAAACTGTTCTATTTATTTTGCATTTTATGCTTCAGGCGTTGACTTCTAAGGCCCTAACTATTCGAGCTGGTGGAGCAACGCCCTAGAGTGAAGCCTAGGTTGCCCGGAACGTAGAAATGACCATAACTTTCACACTGGTTACCATTATTCGTTTTATACGATGGAAAAGCTGTTGTATATATATCGTATTTTATGCTTCTGGCGTTGACTTCTAGGGCCCTACCTATTCCATCTGGTGGAACAACGCCCTAGGGTGAAGCCTAGGTTGCCCGGAACGTAGAAATGACCATAACTTTCACACTGGTTGCCATTATTCGTTTTACACATGGAAAAACTGTTCTATTTTTTTGTATTTTATGCTTCGGGCGTTGACTTCTAAGGCCCTAGCTATTCGATCTGGTGGAGCAACGCCCTAGAGTGAAACCTAGGTTACCCGGAACGTAGAAATGACTAGTACTTTCACACTGTTTGCAGTTATTCCTGTTGTACGATGGAAAAACAGTTGCATCTTTATTGTATTTCATGCTTCTGGCGTCGACTTCTAAGGCCCTAACTATTCGATCTGGTGGAGTAACGCCCTAGAGTGACGCCTAGGTTACCCGGAACATAGAAATGGCCATTACTTTCACACTGTTTGCAATTATTCGTTTTATACGATTGGAAAACTGTTGCACCTTTATTGTATTTCATGCATCTGGCGTTGACATCTAAGGCCCTAACTATTCGATCTGGTGGAGCGGGGCCCTAGAGTGAAGCCTAGGTTGCCCGGAACGTAGAAATGACCAGTACTTTCACACTGGTTGCAGTTATTCGTTTTATACAATGAAAAACTGTTCTATTTATTATGAATTTTATGCTTCGGGCGCTGACTTCTAAGGCCCTAACTATTCGATCTGGTGGAGCAACGCCCTAGAGTGAAGCCTAGGTTGCCCGGAACGTAGAACATACGATTACCTTCACACTGGTTGCAATTATTCCTGTTATACGATGGAAAAACTGTTGCACCATTATTGTATTTTATGCTTCTGGCGTTGACTTCATAGGCCCTAACTATTTGATCTGGTGGAGCAACGCCCTAGAGTAAAACATAGGTTACCAGGAACGTAGAAATGACCAGTACTTTCACACTGGTTGCAGTTATTCGTTTTATGTAATGGAAAAACTGTTCTATTTATTTTGCATTTTATGCTTCGGGCGTTGACTTCTAAGGCCCTAACTATTCGCTCTGGTGGAGCAACGACCTATAGTGAAGCCTAGTTTGCCCGGAACGTAGAAATGACCAGAACTTTCACACTGGTTGCCATTATTCGTTTTATACGATGGAAAAGCTGTTGTATTTATATCGTATTTTATGCTTCTGGCGTCGACTTCTTAGGCCCCAACTATTCCATCTGGTGGAACAACGCCCTATGGTGATGCCTAGGTTGCCCGGGACGTAGAAATGACCATAACTTTCACACTGGAAGCAATTACTCGTTTTATACATGGAAAAGCTGTTCTATTTATTTTGTATGTTATGCTTCTGGCGCTGACTTCTAGGACCCTAACTATTCCATCTGGTGGAACAACGCCCTAGGGTGAAGCCTAGGTTGCCTGGAACGTACAAATGACCATCACTTTCACACGGGTTGCAATTATTAATGTTATAGGCTGGAAAGACTGTTGTATTTTTATTGTATTTTATGCTTCAGGCGTTGACTTCTGAGGCCGTAGCTATTCGATGTCGTGGAACAACGCCATAGAGTGAAGCCTAGGTTGCCCGGAACGTAGAAATGACCATAACTTTCATACTGGTTGCAATCATTCGTTTTATATGATGGAAGAACTGTTGTATTTATATTGTATTTTATGCTGCTGGCGTTCACTTCTTAGGCCCTAACTATTCGATCTGGTGGAACAACGCCCTAGAGTGAAGCCTAGGTTGCCCGGAACGTAGAAATGACCATAACTTTCACACTGGTTGCTTTTATTCGTTCTATACGGTGGAAAATCTGTTATATTTATATTGTATCTTATGCATCTGGCGTTGACTTCTTAGGCCCTAACAATTCGATCTGGTGGAACAACGCCCTAGAGTGAAGCCTAGGTTGCCTGGAACGTACAAATGACCATCACTTTCACACGGGTTGCAATTATTCCTATTATAGGATGGAAAGACTGTTGTATTTTTATTGTATTTTATGCTTCAGGCGTTGACTTCTGAGGCCGGAGCTATTCGATGTGGTGGAAGAACGCCATAGAGTGAAGCCTAGGTTGCCCGGAACGTAGAAGTGACCATAACTTTCATACTGGTTGCAATCATTCGTTTTATATGATGGAAGAACTGTTGCATTTATATTGTATTTTATGCTGCTGGCATTGACTTCTTAGGCCCTGACAATTCGATCTGGTGGAACAACGCCCTACAGTGAAGCCTAGGTTGCCTGGAACGTACAAATGACCATCACTTTCACACGGGTTGCAATTATTCCTATTATAGGATGGAAAGACTGTTGTATTTTTATTGTATTTTATGCTTCAGGCGTTGACTTCTGAGGCCGGAGCTATTCGATGTGGTGGAAGAACGCCATAGAGTGAAGCCTAGGTTGCCCGGAACGTAGAAGTGACCATAACTTTCATACTGGTTGCAATCATTCGTTTTATATGATGGAAGAACTGTTGCATTTATATTGTATTTTATGCTGCTGGCATTGACTTCTTAGGCCCTGACAATTCGATCTGGTAGAACAACGCCCTACAGTGAAGCCTAGGTTGCCTGGAACGTACAAATGACCATCACTTTCACACGGGTTGCAATTATTCCTATTATAGGATGGAAAGACTGTTGTATTTTTATTGTATTTTATGCTTCAGGCTTTGACTGCTGAGGCCGTAGCTATTCGATGTGGCGGAAGAACGCCATAGAGCGAAGCCTAGGTTGCCCGGAACGTACAAATGACCATAACTTTCATACTGGTTACAATCATTCGTTTTATATGATGGAAGAACAGTTGTATTTATATTGAATTTTATGCTGCTGGTGTTCACTTCTTAGGCCCTAACTATGCGATCTGGTGGAACAACGCCCTGGGGTGAAGCCTAGGTTGCCCGGAACGTAGAAATGACTATAACTTTGACACTGGTTGCTATTATTCGTTCTATACGATGGAAAAACTGTTCTGTTTATTTTGTATTTTATGCTTCGGCCGTTGACTTCTAAGGCCCTAACTGTTTGATCTGCTGGATCAACGACCTAGAGTGAAGCCTAGGTTGCCAGGAACGTAGAAATGACCATAACTTTCACACTGGATGCTATTTTTCGTTGTATACGATGGAAAGACTGTTATATTTATATTGTATCTTATGCTTCTGGCGTTCACTTCTTAGGCCCTAACAATTCGATCTGGTGAAACAACGCCATAGAGTGAAGCCTAGGTTGCCCGGAACGTAGAAATGACCATAACTTATACACTGGTAGCAATTATTCGTTTTATACAATGGAAAAACTGTTCTATTTATTTTGTATTTTATGCTTCGGGCGTTGACTTCTGAGGCCCTAACTGTTTGATCTGGTGGAGCAACGCCCTAGAGTAAAGCCTAGGTTGCCCGGAACGTAGAAATGACCATAGCTTTCACACTGGTTGCTATTATTCGTTCTATACGATGGAAAAACTGTTATATTTATATTGTATCTTATGCTTCTGGCGTTGACATGATAGGCCCTAACAATTCGATCTGGTGGAACAACGCCCTAGAGTGAAGCCTAGGTTGCCTGGAACGTACAAATGACCATCCCCTTGACACTGGTTGCTATTATTCGTTTTATACGATGAAAAAACTATTCTATTTATTTTGTATTTTATGCTTCGGGCGTTGACTTCTAAGGCCCTAACTATTCAATCTGTTGGAGCAAAGCCCTAGGGTGAAGCCTAGGTTGCCCGGAAAGTAGAAATGACGTTCACTTCCATACTGGTTGCAATTATTCGTTTTATACGATGGAAAAACTGTTGTATTTTTATTGCATTTTATGCTTCCGGCGTTGACTTCTAAGGCGCTAACTATTCAATCTGTTGGAGCAACGCCCTAGGGTGAAGCCTAGGTTGCCCGGAAAGTAGAAATGACGTTCACTTCCATACTGGTTGCAATTATTCGTTTTATACGATGGAAAAGCTGTTGTATTTATATTGCATTTTATGCTTCTGGCGTTGACTTCTAAGGCACTCACTATTCGATCTAGTGGAGCAACGCCCTAGAGTGAAGCCTATGTTGCCCGGAACGTTGAAATTACCATCACTTTCAAACTGGTTGCAAATATTCCTGTTATATGATGGAAAAACTGTTGTATTTTTATTGCATTTTATGCTTCGGGCAATGACTTCTAAGGCCCTAACTATTCAGTCAGTAGGAGCAACGCCCTATGGTGTAGTCTAGGTAGCCCGTAAAGTAGAAATGACCATAGCTTTCATACTGGTTGCAATTATACGTTTTATATGATGGAAAAACTGTTGTATTTATATTGTATTTTATGCTTCTGGCGTTCACTTCTTAGGCCCTAACTATTCGATCTGGTGGAACAACGCCCTATGGTGAGGCCTAGGTTGACCGGAACGTAGAAATGACCATAACTTTCACACCGGTAGCAATTATTCGTTTTACACGATGGAAAAGCTATTGTATTTATATTGTATTTTATGCTTCTGGCGTTCACTTCTTAGGCCCTAACTATTCGATCTGGTGGAACAACGCCCTATGGTGTAGTCTAGGTAGCCCGTAAAGTAGAAATGACCATAGCTTTCATACTGGTGGCAATTATACGTTTTATATGATGGAAAAACTGTTGTATTTATATTGTATTTTATGCTTCGTGCGTTGACTGCTAAGGCCCTAACTATTCAAACTGTTGGCTCAACGCCCTAGAGTGAAGCCTAGGTTGCTCGGAATGTAGAAATGACCATAAGATTCACACTGGTTGAAATTATTCGTTTAATACGGTGGAAAAACTGTTGTATTTATATTGTATTTTATGCTTCGGGCGTTGACTTCTAAGGCCCTAACTATTCGATCTGGTAGAGCAACGCCCTAGAGTGAAGCTTAGGTTGCCCGGTACGTAGAAATGACCATAAGTTTCATACTGGTGGCAATTATTCGTTTTATACGATGGAAAAACTGTTATATTTATATTGTATTTAAGCTTCTGGCGTTGACTTCTGAGGCCGTTGCTATTCGATGTGGTGGAAGAACGCCATAGAGTGAAGCCTAGATAGCCCGGATCGTAGAAATGTCCATATCTTTCACACTGTTTGCAGTTTTTCGTTTTATACGATGGAAAAACTGTTTTATTTATTTTGTATTTTATGCTTCGGGCGTTGACTTCTAAGGCCCTAACTATTCGATCTGGTGGAGCAACGCCCTAGAGTGCAGCCTAGGTTGGCCGGAACGTAGAAATGACCATAACTTTCACACTGGTTGCTATCATTCGTTTTATATGATGGAAAAACTGTTGTATTTATATTGTATTTCATGCTTCTGGCGTTGACTTCTTAGGCCCTAACTATTCGACCTGGTGGTACAACGCCCTTGGGTGAAGCCTAGGTTGCCCGGAACGTGGAAATGACCATAACTTTTACACTGACAGCAATTATTCGTTTTATACAATGGAAAAACCGTTCCATTTATTTTGTATTTTATGCTTCGGGCGTTGACATCTAAGGCCCCAACTGTTTGATCTGGTGGAGCAACGCCCTATAGTGAAGCCTAGGTTGCCTGGAACGTAGAAATGACCATCACTTTCACACGGGTTGCAATTATTCCTGTTATAGGATGGAAAGACTGTTGTATTTTTATTGTATTTTATACTTCAGGCGTTGACTTCTGAGGCCGTAGCTATTCGATGTGGTGGAAGAACGCCATACAGTGAAGCCTAGGTTGCCCGGAACGTAGAAGTGACCATAACCTTCACACTGGTTGCTATTATTTGTTTTATACGATGGAAAAGCTGTTGTATTTATATCGTATTTTATGCTTCTGGCGTTGACTTCTTAGGCCCTAACTATTCGACCTGGTGGTACAACGCCCTTGGGTGAAGCCTAGGTTGCCCGGAACGTGGAAATGACCATAACTTTTACACTGACAGCAATTATTCGTTTTATACAATGGAAAAACCGTTCCATTTATTTTGTATTTTATGCTTCGGGCGTTGACATCTAAGGCCCCAACTGTTTGATCTGGTGGAGCAACGCCCTATAGTGAAGCCTAGGTTGCCTGGAACGTAGAAATGACCATCACTTTCACACGGGTTGCAATTATTCCTGTTATAGGATGGAAAGACTGTTGTATTTTTATTGTATTTTATACTTCAGGCGTTGACTTCTGAGGCCGTAGCTATTCGATGTGGTGGAAGAACGCCATACAGTGAAGCCTAGGTTGCCCGGAACGTAGAAGTGACCATAACCTTCACACTGGTTGCTATTATTTGTTTTATACGATGGAAAAGCTGTTGTATTTATATCGTATTTTATGCTTCTGGCGTTGACTTCTTAGGCCCTAACTATTCCATCTGGTGGAACAACGCCCTAGAGTAAAGCCCAGGTTGCGCGGAACGAAGAAATGACCATAACTTTCACACTCGTAGCAATTATTCGTTTGATACAATGGAAAAACTGTTCTATTTATTTTGTATTTAATGCTTCGGGCGTTGGCTTCTAAGGCCCTAACTATTCGATCAGGTGGAGCAACGCCCTAGAGTGAAGCCTAGGTTGCCCGGAACGTAGAAATGACCATAACTTTCACACTGGTTGCTATTATTCGTTTTGTACGATGGAAAACCCGTTATATTTATATTGTATTTTATGCTTCTGGCGTTGACTTCTGAGGCCGTGGCTATTCGATGTGGTGGAAGAACGGCATAGAGTGAAGCCTAGGTAGCCCGGAACGTAGATATGTCCATATCTTTCACACAGTTTGCAATTATTCATTTTATACGATGGCAAAACTGTTGTAACTATATTGTATTTTATGCTTCTGGCGTTGACTTCTTAGGCCCTAACTATTCGACCAGGTGGAGCGATGCCTCAGAGTTAAGTCTGGGATGCCCGAAACGCCGAAATGGTCATTACTTTCTCACTGTTTGCAATTATTCCTTTTATACGATGGAACAGCTGTTGTATTTATATCGTATTTTATGCTTCTGGCGTTGACTTCTAAGGACCTAACTATTCGGTCTGGTGGATCAACGCCCTAGAGTGAAGCCTAGGTTGCCCGGAACGTAGAAATAACCATAACTTTCGCACTGGTTGGAATTATTCGTTTTATACGATGGAGAAGCTGTTGTATTTATATCGTATTTTATGCTTCTGGCGTTGACTTCTTAGGCCCTAACTATTCCATCTGGTGGAACAACGCCCTAGGGTGAAGTCTAGGTTGCCCGGAAAGTAGAAATCACCATAACTTTCACACTGGTAGCAATTATTCGTTTTATACGATGGAAAAACTGTTCTATTTATTTTATATTTTATTCTTCGGGCGTTGACTTCTAAGGCCCTAACTATCCGATCTGGTGGAGCAACGCCCTAGAGTGAAGCCTAGGTTGCCCGGTACGTAGAAATGACCATAAGTTTCATACTGGTTGCAATTATTCGTTTTACACGATGGAAAAACTGTTGTATTTATATTGTATTTTATGCTTCGGGCGTTGACTTCTAAGGCCCTAACTATTCGATCTGGCAGAGCAACGCCCTAGAGTGAAGCCTAGGTTGCCCGGTACGTAGAAATGACCATAAGTTTCATACTGGTTGCAATTATTCGTTTTATACGATGGAAAAACTGTTGTATTTATATTGCATTTTATGCTTCTGGCGTTCACTTCGTAGGCCCTAACTATTCGATCTGGTGGTACAACGCCCTAGGGTGAAGCCTAGGTTGCCAGGAACGTGGAAATGACCATAACTTTTACACTGACAGCAATTATTCGTTTTATACAATGGAAAAACCGTTCTATTTATTTTGTATTTTATGCTTCGGGCGTTGACATCTAAGGCCCCAACTGTTTGATCTGGTGGAGCAACGCCCTAGAGTGAAGCCTAGGTTGCCTGGAACGTAGAAATGACCATCACTTTCACACGGGTTGCAATTATTCCTGTTATAGGATGGAAAGACTGTTGTATTTTTATTGTATTTTATACTTCAGGCGTTGACTTCTGAGGCCGTAGCTATTCGATGTGGTGGAAGAACGCCATACAGTGAAGCCTAGGTTGCCCGAACCGTAGAAATGACCATAACCTTCACACTGGTTGCAATTATTTGTTTTATACGATGGAAAAGCTGTTGTATTTATATCGTATTTTATGCTTCTGGCGTTGACTTCTTAGGCCGTAACTATTCCATCTGGTGGAACAACGCCCTAGAGTAAAGCCCAGGATGCGCGGAACGAAGAAATGACCATAACTTTCACACTCGTAGCAATTATTCGTTTGATACAATGGAAAAACCGTTCTATTTATTTTGTATTTAATGTTTCGGGCGTTGGCTTCTAAGGCCCTAACTATTCGATCAGGTGGAGCAACGCCCTAGAGTGAAGCCTAGGTTGCCCGAAATGTAGAAATGGCCATAACTTTCACACTGGTTGCAATTATTCATTTTATACGATGGAAAAACTGTTGTACTTATATTGTATTTTATTCTTATGGCGTTGAATTCTAAGTCCCTAGCGATTCGATCTGGTGGAGCAACGCCCTAGAGTGAAACCTATTTTACCCGGAACGTAGAAATGTCCAGTACTTTCATACTGTTTGCATTTATTCCTGTTATACGATGGAAAAACTTTTGCATCTTTATTGTATTTTATGCTTCTGGCGTTGACTTCTAAGGCCCTAGCTATTCGATTTGGTGGAGCACCGCCCTGGACTGAAGCCTAGGTTGCCCGGAACGTAGAAATGACCATAACTTTCACACTGGTAGCAATTTTTCTTTTTGTACGATGGAAAAACTGTTTTATTTATCTTGTATTTTAAGCTTCGGGCGTTGACGTCTAAGGCCCTAACTATTCGATCTGGTGGAACAACGGCCTAGGGTGAAGCCTAGGTTGCCCGGAACGTAGAAATGACCATCACTTTCACACTGGTTGCAATTATTCGTTTTATACGATGGAAAAACTGTTGCATCTTTATCGTATTTTATGCTTCTGGAGTCGACTTCTTAGGCCCTAACTGTTTGATCTGGTGGAGCACCGCCCTAGAGTGAAGCCTAGGTTGCCCGGAACGCAGAAATAACCATAACTTTTACACTGGTAGCAATTATTCGTTTTATACAATGGAAAAACTGTTCTATTTATTTTGTATTTAATGCTTCGGGCGTAGACTTCTAAGGCCCTAACTGTTTGATCTGGTGGAGCAACGCCCTAGGGTGAAGCCTAGGCTGCCGGAACGTAGAAATAACCAGTACTTTCACACTGGTTGCAGTTATTCGTTTTATACAATGGAACTACTGTTCTATTTATTTTGCATTTTATGCTTCGGGCGATGACTTCTAAGGCCCTAACTATTCGATCTGGTGGAGCAACGCCCTAGAGTGAAGCCTAGGATGCCCGGAACGTAGAAATGACCATAACTTTCACACTGGTAGCAATTATTCGTTTTACACATGGAAAAACTGTTCTATTTTTTTGTATTTTATGCATCGGGTTTTGACTTCTAAGGCCCTAACTATTCCATCTGGTGGAACAACGCCCTAGGGTGAAGTCTAGGTTGCCCGGAAAGTAGAAATCACCATAACTTTCACACTGGTAGCAATTATTCGTTTTATACGATGGAAAAACTGTTCTATTTATTTTATATTTTATTCTTCGGGCGTTGACTTCTAAGGCCCTAACTATCCGATCTGGTGGAGCAACGCCCTAGAGTGAAGCCTAGGTTGCCCGGTACGTAGAAATGACCATAAGTTTCATACTGGTTGCAATTATTCGTTTTACACGATGGAAAAACTGTTGTATTTATATTGTATTTTATGCTTCGGGCGTTGACTTCTAAGGCCCTAACTATTCGATCTGGCAGAGCAACGCCCTAGAGTGAAGCCTAGGTTGCCCGGTACGTAGAAATGACCATAAGTTTCATACTGGTTGCAATTATTCGTTTTATACGATGGAAAAACTGTTGTATTTATATTGCATTTTATGCTTCTGGCGTTCACTTCGTAGGCCCTAACTATTCGATCTGGTGGTACAACGCCCTAGGGTGAAGCCTAGGTTGCCAGGAACGTGGAAATGACCATAACTTTTACACTGACAGCAATTATTCGTTTTATACAATGGAAAAACCGTTCTATTTATTTTGTATTTTATGCTTCGGGCGTTGACATCTAAGGCCCCAACTGTTTGATCTGGTGGAGCAACGCCCTAGAGTGAAGCCTAGGTTGCCTGGAACGTAGAAATGACCATCACTTTCACACGGGTTGCAATTATTCCTGTTATAGGATGGAAAGACTGTTGTATTTTTATTGTATTTTATACTTCAGGCGTTGACTTCTGAGGCCGTAGCTATTCGATGTGGTGGAAGAACGCCATACAGTGAAGCCTAGGTTGCCCGAACCGTAGAAATGACCATAACCTTCACACTGGTTGCAATTATTTGTTTTATACGATGGAAAAGCTGTTGTATTTATATCGTATTTTATGCTTCTGGCGTTGACTTCTTAGGCCGTAACTATTCCATCTGGTGGAACAACGCCCTAGAGTAAAGCCCAGGATGCGCGGAACGAAGAAATGACCATAACTTTCACACTCGTAGCAATTATTCGTTTGATACAATGGAAAAACCGTTCTATTTATTTTGTATTTAATGTTTCGGGCGTTGGCTTCTAAGGCCCTAACTATTCGATCAGGTGGAGCAACGCCCTAGAGTGAAGCCTAGGTTGCCCGAAATGTAGAAATGGCCATAACTTTCACACTGGTTGCAATTATTCATTTTATACGATGGAAAAACTGTTGTACTTATATTGTATTTTATTCTTATGGCGTTGAATTCTAAGTCCCTAGCGATTCGATCTGGTGGAGCAACGCCCTAGAGTGAAACCTATTTTACCCGGAACGTAGAAATGTCCAGTACTTTCATACTGTTTGCATTTATTCCTGTTATACGATGGAAAAACTTTTGCATCTTTATTGTATTTTATGCTTCTGGCGTTGACTTCTAAGGCCCTAGCTATTCGATTTGGTGGAGCACCGCCCTGGACTGAAGCCTAGGTTGCCCGGAACGTAGAAATGACCATAACTTTCACACTGGTAGCAATTTTTCTTTTTGTACGATGGAAAAACTGTTTTATTTATCTTGTATTTTAAGCTTCGGGCGTTGACGTCTAAGGCCCTAACTATTCGATCTGGTGGAACAACGGCCTAGGGTGAAGCCTAGGTTGCCCGGAACGTAGAAATGACCATCACTTTCACACTGGTTGCAATTATTCGTTTTATACGATGGAAAAACTGTTGCATCTTTATCGTATTTTATGCTTCTGGAGTCGACTTCTTAGGCCCTAACTGTTTGATCTGGTGGAGCACCGCCCTAGAGTGAAGCCTAGGTTGCCCGGAACGCAGAAATAACCATAACTTTTACACTGGTAGCAATTATTCGTTTTATACAATGGAAAAACTGTTCTATTTATTTTGTATTTAATGCTTCGGGCGTAGACTTCTAAGGCCCTAACTGTTTGATCTGGTGGAGCAACGCCCTAGGGTGAAGCCTAGGCTGCCGGAACGTAGAAATAACCAGTACTTTCACACTGGTTGCAGTTATTCGTTTTATACAATGGAACTACTGTTCTATTTATTTTGCATTTTATGCTTCGGGCGATGACTTCTAAGGCCCTAACTACTCGATCTGGTGGAGCAACGCCCTAGAGTGAAGCCTAGGATGCCCGGAACGTAGAAATGACCATAACTTTCACACTGGTAGCAATTATTCGTTTTACACATGGAAAAACTGTTCTATTTTTTTGTATTTTATGCATCGGGTTTTGACTTCTAAGGCCCTGACTATTCGATCTGGTGGAGCAACGCCCTAGAGTGAAGCCTAGGTTGATCGGAACGTAGAAACGACCATTACCTTCACACTGTTTGCAATTATTCATTTTATACGATGGCAAAGCTGTTGTATTTATATTGTATTTTATGCTTCCGGCGTTAACTTCTAAGGCCGTAGCTATCAGATTTGGAGCAGAAATGCCCTAGAGTGACGCGTAGGTTGCCCGGAACGTAGAAATGACCATTACTTTCACACTGTTTGCAATTATTCGTTTTATACGATGGAAAATCTGTTGTATTTATATCGTATTTTATGCTTCTGGCGTTGACTTCTAAGGACCTAACTATTCGGTCTGGTGGATCAACGCCCTAGAGTGAAGCCTAGGTTGCCCGGAACGTAGAAATAACCATAACTTTCGCACTGGTTGGAATTATTCGTTTTATACGATGGAGAAGCTGTTGTATTTATATCGTATTTTATGCTTCTGGCGTTGACTTCTTAGGCCCTAGCTATTCGATTTGGTGGAGCACCGCCCTGGACTGAAGCCTAGGTTGCCCGGAACGTAGAAATGACCATAACTTTCACACTGGTAGCAATTTTTCTTTTTGTACGATGGAAAAACTGTTTTATTTATCTTGTATTTTAAGCTTCGGGCGTTGACGTCTAAGGCCCTAACTATTCGATCTGGTGGAACAACGGCCTAGGGTGAAGCCTAGGTTGCCCGGAACGTAGAAATGACCATCACTTTCACACTGGTTGCAATTATTCGTTTTATACGATGGAAAAACTGTTGCATCTTTATCGTATTTTATGCTTCTGGAGTCGACTTCTTAGGCCCTAACTGTTTGATCTGGTGGAGCACCGCCCTAGAGTGAAGCCTAGGTTGCCCGGAACGCAGAAATAACCATAACTTTTACACTGGTAGCAATTATTCGTTTTATACAATGGAAAAACTGTTCTATTTATTTTGTATTTAATGCTTCGGGCGTAGACTTCTAAGGCCCTAACTGTTTGATCTGGTGGAGCAACGCCCTAGGGTGAAGCCTAGGCTGCCGGAACGTAGAAATAACCAGTACTTTCACACTGGTTGCAGTTATTCGTTTTATACAATGGAACTACTGTTCTATTTATTTTGCATTTTATGCTTCGGGCGATGACTTCTAAGGCCCTAACTATTCGATCTGGTGGAGCAACGCCCTAGAGTGAAGCCTAGGATGCCCGGAACGTAGAAATGACCATAACTTTCACACTGGTAGCAATTATTCGTTTTACACATGGAAAAACTGTTCTATTTTTTTGTATTTTATGCATCGGGTGTTGACTTCTAAGGCCCTGACTATTCGATCTGGTGGAGCAACGCCCTAGAGTGAAGCCTAGGTTGATCGGAACGTAGAAACGACCATTACCTTCACACTGTTTGCAATTATTCATTTTATACGATGGCAAAGCTGTTGTATTTATATTGTATTTTATGCTTCCGGCGTTAACTTCTAAGGCCGTAGCTATCAGATTTGGAGCAGCAATGCCCTAGAGTGACGCGTAGGTTGCCCGGAACGTAGAAATGACCATTACTTTCACACTGTTTGCAATTATTCGTTTTATACGATGGAAAATCTGTTGTATTTATATCGTATTTTATGCTTCTGGCGTTGACTTCTTAGGCCCTAACTATTCCATCTGGTGGAACAACGCCCTAGGGTGAAGCCTAGGCTGCCGGAACGTAGAAATAACCAGTACTTTCACACTGGTTGCAGTTATTCGTTTTATACAATGGAACAACTGTTCTATTTATTTTGCATTTTATGCTTCGGGCGTTGACTTCTAAGGCCCCAACTATTCGATCTGGTGGAGCAACGCCCTAGAGTGAAGCCTAGGTTGCCCGGAACGTAGAATATACCATTACCTTCACACTGGTTGCAATTATTTCTGTTATACGATGGGAAAACTGTTGCATCTTTATTGTATTTTATGTTTCTGGCGTTGACTTCTAAGGCCCTAACTATTCGATCTGGTGGAAGAACGCCATAGAGTGAAGCCTAGGTTGCCCGGAACGTAGAACATACCATTACCTTCACACTGTTTGCAATAATTCATTTTATACGATGGCAAAGCTGTTGTAATTATATTGTATTTTATGCTTCTGGCGGTGACTTCTAAGGCCCTATCTCTTCGATTTGGTGGAGGAACGCCTCAGAGTTAAGCCTAGGATGCCCGAAACGTCGAAATGGTCATTACTTTCGCACTGGTTGCAATTAGTCATGCTATACGATGGAAAATCAGTTGCATTTTTATTGTATTTTATGCTTCTGGCGTTAGCTTCTAAGGATGTGGCTTTTAGCTGCGGTGGATCAACGCCGTAGAGTGACGCCTAGGTTGCCCGGCACGTAGAAATGACCATTACTTTCACAATGTTTGCAATTATTCATTTTATACGATGGTAATCTGTTGTACTTATATTGCATTTTATTCTTCTGGCGTCGACTTCTTAGGCCCTAACTACTCGATCTGGTGGAACAACGATCTAGAGTGAAGCCTAGGTTGCCAGGAACGTAGAAATGACCATTACTTTCGCACTGTTTGCTAATATACATTATATACGATGGAAAGGCTGTTGTATTTATATTGTATTTTATGCTTCTGGCGTTGACTTCTTAGGCCCTAACTATTTAACCTGGTGGAGCACCGCCCTAGAGTGAAGAGTAGGTTGCCCGGGACGTAGAATATACCATTACCTTCACACTGGTTGCAATTATTCCTGTTATACGATGGAAAAACTGTTGCATCTTTAATGTGTTTTATGCTTCTGGCGTTGACTTCTTAGGCCCTAACTATTCCGTCTGGTGGAACAACGCCCTAGAGTGAAGCCTAGGTTGCCCGGAACGTAGAAATGACCATAACTTTCACACTGGTAGCAATGATTCGTTTTATACATGGAAAAACTGTTCTATTTATCTTGTCTTTTATGCTTTCGGCGTTGACTTCTAAGGCCCTACCTATCCGATCTGGCGGATCAACGCCCTCGAGTGAAGCCTAGGTTGCCCGGAACGTAGAAATGACCATAACTTCACACTGGCAGCAATTATTCATGCTATACGATGGAAAAGCTGTTGTATTTATATCGTATTTTATGCTGCTGGCGTTGACTTCTTAGGCCCTAACTATTCCATCTGGTGGAGCAACGCCCTAGGGTGAGGCCTAGGTTGCCCGGTACGTAGAAATGACCATTACCTTCACACTGGTTGCAATTATTCCTGTTATACGATGGAAAAACTGTTGCATCTTTATTGTATTTTATGCTACTGGCGTTGACTTCTTAGGCCCCAACTATTCGATCCGGTGGTGCAACGTCCTAGAGTGAAGCCTAGGTTGCCCGGAACGTACAAATGACCATAACATTCACACTGGTTACCATTATCCGTTTTATACGATGGAAAAGCTGTTGTATTTATATCGTATTTTATGCTTCTGGCGCTGATTTCTTAGACCCTAACTATTCCATCTGGTGGAACAACGCCCTAGGGTGAAGCCTAGGTTGATGGGAACTTAGAAATGACCATAACTTTCACACTGTTAGCAATTATTCGTTTTATACGTTGGAAAAGCTGTAGTATTTATATCGTATTTTATGCTTCTGGCGTTGACTTCTTAGGCCCTAACTGTTCCATCTGGTGGAACAACGCTCTGGAGTGAAGCCTAGGTTGCCCGGAACGTGGAAATGACCATAACTTTCACACTGGTAGCAATTATTCGTTTTATACATGGAACAACTGTTCTATTTATTTTGTATTTTATGCTTCTGGCGCTGACTTCTAAGGCCCTACCTATTCGATCTGGCGGAGCAACACCCTACAGTGAACCCTAGGTTACCCGGAACGTAGAAATGACCAGTACTTTCACACTGTTTGCAGTTATCCCTGTTGTACGATGGAAAAACTGTTGCATCTTTATTGTATTTCATGCTTCTGGCGTTGACTTCTAAGGCCCTAACAATTCGATCTGGTGGAGTAACGCCCTAGGGTGACGCCTAGGTTACCCGGAACGTAGAAATGACCATTACTTTCACACTGTTTGCAATTATTCATTTTATACGATGGAAAAGCTGTTGTATTTATATTGTATTTTATGCTCCTGGCGTTGACTTCTAAGGCCGTAGCTATTAGATGTGGTGGAGCAACGCCCTAGAGTGACGCCTAGGTTGACCGGAACGTAGAAATGACCATTACTTTCACAATGTCTGCAATTATTCGTTTTCTACGATGGAAAAGCTGTTGTATTTGTATCGTATTTTATGCTTCTGGCGTTGACTTCCTAGACCCTAACTATTCCATCTGGTGGAGCAACGCCCTAGTGTCAAGCCTAGGTTGCCCGGAACGTAGAAATGACCATTACTTTCACAATGTTCGCAATCATTCATTTTATACGATGGAAAGACTGTTGTACTTATATTGTATTTTATGCTTCGGGCGTTGACTTCTAAGGCCCTAACTATTCGATTTGGTGGAGCAACGCCCTACAGTGAAGTCTAGGTTGCCCGGAACGTAGAAATGACCATTACTTTCACAATGTTTGCAATTACTCACTTTATACAATGGAAAAACTGTTGTACTTATATCGTATTTTATTCTTCTGGCGTTGACTTCTTTGGCCCTGTTTGCTCGATCTGGTGGAACAGCGCGCTAGAATGAAGCCTATGTTGCCCGGAACGTAGAAATGACCATTACTTTCACACTGTCTGCAAACATACATTATATACGATGGAAAAGCTGTTGCACTTATATTGTAATTTATGCTTCGGGCGTTGACTTGTAAGGCCCTAGCTATTCGATCTGGTGGAGCAACGGCCTAGAGTGAAGCCTAGGTTGCCCGGAACGTAGAAATGACCATAACTTTCACACTGGTTGCCATTATTCGTTTTATACGATGGAAAAGCTGTTGTATTTATATCGAATTTTATGCTGCTGGCGTCGACTTCTTAGGCCCCAACTATTCCATCTGGTGGAACAATGACCTATGGTGAAGCCTAGGTTGCCCGGGACGTAGAAATGACCATAACTTTCACCCTGGAAGCAATTATTCGTTTTATACATGGAAAAGCTGTTCTATTTATTTTGTATGTTATGCTTCGGGCGTTGACTTCTAAGGCCCTAGCTATTCGATCTGGTGGAGCAACGCCCTAGAGTGAAACCTAGGTTACCCGGAACGTAGAAATGACCAGTACCTTCACACTGTTTGCAGTTATTCCTGTTGTACGATGGAAAAACTGTTGCATCTTTATTGTATTTCATGCTTCTGGCGTTGACTTCTAAGGCCCTAACTATTCGATCTGGTGGAGTAACGCCCTAGGGTGACGCCTAGGTTACCCGGAACGTAGAAATGACCATTACTTACACACTGTTTGCAATTATTCGTTTTATACGATGGGAAAACTGTTGCACCTTTATTGTATTTCATGCATCTGGCGTTGACATCTAAGGCCCTAACTATTCGATCTGGTGGAGCAAGGCCCTAGAGTGAAGCCTAGGTTGCCCGGAACGTAGAAATGACCAGTACTTTCACACTGGTTGCAGTTATTCGTTTTATACAATGAAAAACTGTTCTATTTATTATGAATTTTATGCTTCGGGCGCTGACTTCTAAGGCCCTAACTATTCGATCTGGTGGAGCAACGCCCTATAGTGAAGCCTAGGTTGCCCGGAACGTATAAATGACCATAACATTCACACTGGTTACCATTATTCGTTTTATACGATGGAAAAGCTGTTGTATTTATATCGTATTTTATGCTTCTGGCGCTGATTTCTTAGACCCTAACTATTCCATCTGGTGGAACAACGCCCTAGGGTGAAGCCTAGGTTGCCCGTAACGTAGAAATGACCATAACTTTCACACTGGTTGCCATTATTCGTTTTATACGATGGAAGAGCTGTTGTATTTATGTCGTATTTTATGCTTCTGACGTCGACTTCTAAGGCACTAACTATTCGCTCAGGTGGAGCAACGCCCTAGAGTGAAGCCTAGGTTGTCCGGAACGTACAAATGACCATTACATTCACACTGGTTGCAATTATTAATGTTATACGATGGAAAAACTGTTGCATCTTTATTGTATTTTATGCTTCTGGCGTTGACTTCTTAGGCCCTAACTATTCGATCTGGTGGAGCAACGTCCTAGAGTGAAGCCTAGGTTGCCCGGAACGTAGAAATGACCATAACTTTCACACTGGGTGCAATTATACGTTTTATACGATGGAAAAGCTATTGTATTTATATTGTATTTTATGCTTCTGGCGTTGACTTCTTAGGCCCTAACTATTCGATCTTGTGGAGCAATGCCTCAGAGTTAAGTCTAGGATGCCCGAAACGTCGAAATGACCGTTACTTTCACACTGGTTGCAATTATTCATGCTATACGATTGAAGAACAGTTGCATTTTTATTGTATTTGCTGCTTCTGTATTTGAATTCTAAGGTCCTAGCTATTCGATCTGGTGGGGCAACGCCTCAGTGTTAAGCCTAGGATGCCCGAAACGTCGAAATGGTCATTACTTTCGCACTGGTTGCAATTATTCCTGTTATACGATGGTAAAACTGTTGTATTTTTATTGTATTGTATGCTTCAGGCGATGACTTCTAAGGCCCTAACTATTCGATCTGTTGGAACAACGCCCTGGAGCGAAGCCTAGGTTGCCCGGAACGTAGAAATGACCATAACTTCACACTGGTTGCTATTATTCGTCTTATACGATGAAAAAACTGTTATATTTATATTGCATTTTATGCTTCTAGCATTGACTTCTTAGGCCCTAATTATTCCATCTGGTAGAACAACGCCCTAGAGTGACGCCTAGGTTACCCGGAACGTAGAAATGACCATTACTTTCACACTGTTTGCAATTATTCATTTTATACGATGGAAAAGCTGTTGTATTTATATTGTATTTTATGCTCCTGGCGTTGACTTCTAAGGCCGTAGCTATTAGATGTGGTGGAGCAACGCCCTAGAGTGACGCCTAGGTTGACCGGAACGTAGAAATGACCATTACTTTCACAATGTCTGCAATTATTCGTTTTCTACGATGGAAAAGCTGTTGTATTTGTATCGTATTTTATGCTTCTGGCGTTGACTTCCTAGACCCTAACTATTCCATCTGGTGGAGCAACGCCCTAGTGTCAAGCCTAGGTTGCCCGGAACGTAGAAATGACCATTACTTTCACAATGTTCGCAATCATTCATTTTATACGATGGAAAGACTGTTGTACTTATATAGTATTTTATGCTTCGGGCGTTGACTTCTAAGGCCCTAACTATTCGATTTGGTGGAGCAACGCCCTACAGTGAAGTCTAGGTTGCCCGGAACGTAGAAATGACCATTACTTTCACAATGTTTGCAATTACTCACTTTATACAATGGAAAAACTGTTGTACTTATATCGTATTTTATTCTTCTGGCGTTGACTTCTTTGGCCCTGTCTGCTCGATCTGGTGGAACAGCGCGCTAGAATGAAGCCTATGTTGCCCGGAACGTAGAAATGACCATTACTTTCACACTGTCTGCAAACATACATTATATACGATGGAAAAGCTGTTGCACTTATATTGTAATTTATGCTTCGGGCGTTGACTTGTAAGGCCCTAGCTATTCGATCTGGTGGAGCAACGGCCTAGAGTGAAGCCTAGGTTGCCCGGAACGTAGAAATGACCATAACTTTCACACTGGTTGCCATTATTCGTTTTATACGATGGAAAAGCTGTTGTATTTATATCGAATTTTATGCTGCTGGCGTCGACTTCTTAGGCCCCAACTATTCCATCTGGTGGAACAACGACCTATGGTGAAGCCTAGGTTGCCCGGGACGTAGAAATGACCATAACTTTCACCCTGGAAGCAATTATTCGTTTTATACATGGAAAAGCTGTTCTATTTATTTTGTATGTTATGCTTCGGGCGTTGACTTCTAAGGCCCTAGCTATTCGATCTGGTGGAGCAACGCCCTAGAGTGAAACCTAGGTTACCCGGAACGTAGAAATGACCAGTACCTTCACACTGTTTGCAGTTATTCCTGTTGTACGATGGAAAAACTGTTGCATCTTTATTGTATTTCATGCTTCTGGCGTTGACTTCTAAGGCCCTAACTATTCGATCTGGTGGAGTAACGCCCTAGGGTGACGCCTAGGTTACCCGGAACGTAGAAATGACCATTACTTACACACTGTTTGCAATTATTCGTTTTATACGATGGGAAAACTGTTGCACCTTTATTGTATTTCATGCATCTGGCGTTGACATCTAAGGCCCTAACTATTCGATCTGGTGGAGCAAGGCCCTACAGTGAAGCCTAGGTTGCCCGGAACGTAGAAATGACCAGTACTTTCACACTGGTTGCAGTTATTCGTTTTATACAATGAAAAACTGTTCTATTTATTATGAATTTTATGCTTCGGGCGCTGACTTCTAAGGCCCTAACTATTCGATCTGGTGGAGCAACGCCCTATAGTGAAGCCTAGGTTGCCCGGAACGTATAAATGACCATAACATTCACACTGGTTACCATTATTCGTTTTATACGATGGAAAAGCTGTTGTATTTATATCGTATTTTATGCTTCTGGCGCTGATTTCTTAGACCCTAACTATTCCATCTGGTGGAACAACGCCCTAGGGTGAAGCCTAGGTTGCCCGTAACGTAGAAATGACCATAACTTTCACACTGGTTGCCATTATTCGTTTTATACGATGGAAGAGCTGTTGTATTTATGTCGTATTTTATGCTTCTGACGTCGACTTCTAAGGCACTAACTATTCGCTCAGGTGGAGCAACGCCCTAGAGTGAAGCCTAGGTTGTCCGGAACGTACAAATGACCATTACATTCACACTGGTTGCAATTATTCCTGTTATACGATGGAAAAACTGTTGCATCTTTATTGTATTTTATGCTTCTGGCGTTGACTTCTTAGGCCCTAACTATTCGATCTGGTGGAGCAACGTCCTAGAGTGAAGCCTAGGTTGCCCGGAACGTAGAAATGACCATAACTTTCACACTGGGTGCAATTATACGTTTTATACGATGGAAAAGCTATTGTATTTATATTGTATTTTATGCTTCTGGCGTTGACTTCTTAGGCCCTAACTATTCGATCTTGTGGAGCAATGCCTCAGAGTTAAGTCTAGGATGCCCGAAACGTCGAAATGACCGTTACTTTCACACTGGTTGCAATTATTCATGCTATACGATTGAAGAACAGTTGCATTTTTATTGTATTTGCTGCTTCTGTATTTGAATTCTAAGGTCCTAGCTATTCGATCTGGTGGGGCAACGCCTCAGTGTTAAGCCTAGGATGCCCGAAACGTCGAAATGGTCATTACTTTCGCACTGGTTGCAATTATTCCTGTTATACGATGGTAAAACTGTTGTATTTTTATTGTATTGTATGCTTCAGGCGATGACTTCTAAGGCCCTAACTATTCGATCTGTTGGAACAACGCCCTGGAGCGAAGCCTAGGTTGCCCGGAACGTAGAAATGACCATAACTTCACACTGGTTGCTATTATTCGTCTTATACGATGAAAAAACTGTTATATTTATATTGCATTTTATGCTTCTAGCATTGACTTCTTAGGCCCTAATTATTCCATCTGGTAGAACAACGCCCTAGAGTGACGCCTAGGTTACCCGGAACGTAGAAATGACCATTACTTTCACACTGTTTGCAATTATTCATTTTATACGATGGAAAAGCTGTTGTATTTATATTGTATTTTATGCTCCTGGCGTTGACTTCTAAGGCCGTAGCTATTAGATGTGGTGGAGCAACGCCCTAGAGTGACGCCTAGGTTGACCGGAACGTAGAAATGACCATTACTTTCACAATGTCTGCAATTATTCGTTTTCTACGATGGAAAAGCTGTTGTATTTGTATCGTATTTTATGCTTCTGGCGTTGACTTCCTAGACCCTAACTATTCCATCTGGTGGAGCAACGCCCTAGTGTCAAGCCTAGGTTGCCCGGAACGTAGAAATGACCATTACTTTCACAATGTTCGCAATCATTCATTTTATACGATGGAAAGACTGTTGTACTTATATTGTATTTTATGCTTCGGGCGTTGACTTCTAAGGCCCTAACTATTCGATTTGGTGGAGCAACGCCCTACAGTGAAGTCTAGGTTGCCCGGAACGTAGAAATGACCATTACTTTCACAATGTTTGCAATTACTCACTTTATACAATGGAAAAACTGTTGTACTTATATCGTATTTTATTCTTCTGGCGTTGACTTCTTTGGCCCTGTCTGCTCGATCTGGTGGAACAGCGCGCTAGAATGAAGCCTATGTTGCCCGGAACGTAGAAATGACCATTACTTTCACACTGTCTGCAAACATACATTATATACGATGGAAAAGCTGTTGCACTTATATTGTAATTTATGCTTCGGGCGTTGACTTGTAAGGCCCTAGCTATTCGATCTGGTGGAGCAACGGCCTAGAGTGAAGCCTAGGTTGCCCGGAACGTAGAAATGACCATAACTTTCACACTGGTTGCCATTATTCGTTTTATACGATGGAAAAGCTGTTGTATTTATATCGAATTTTATGCTGCTGGCGTCGACTTCTTAGGCCCCAACTATTCCATCTGGTGGAACAATGACCTATGGTGAAGCCTAGGTTGCCCGGGACGTAGAAATGACCATAACTTTCACCCTGGAAGCAATTATTCGTTTTATACATGGAAAAGCTGTTCTATTTATTTTGTATGTTATGCTTCGGGCGTTGACTTCTAAGGCCCTAGCTATTCGATCTGGTGGAGCAACGCCCTAGAGTGAAACCTAGGTTACCCGGAACGTAGAAATGACCAGTACCTTCACACTGTTTGCAGTTATTCCTGTTGTACGATGGAAAAACTGTTGCATCTTTATTGTATTTCATGCTTCTGGCGTTGACTTCTAAGGCCCTAACTATTCGATCTGGTGGAGTAACGCCCTAGGGTGACGCCTAGGTTACCCGGAACGTAGAAATGACCATTACTTACACACTGTTTGCAATTATTCGTTTTATACGATGGGAAAACTGTTGCACCTTTATTGTATTTCATGCATCTGGCGTTGACATCTAAGGCCCTAACTATTCGATCTGGTGGAGCAAGGCCCTAGAGTGAAGCCTAGGTTGCCCGGAACGTAGAAATGACCAGTACTTTCACACTGGTTGCAGTTATTCGTTTTATACAATGAAAAACTGTTCTATTTATTATGAATTTTATGCTTCGGGCGCTGACTTCTAAGGCCCTAACTATTCGATCTGGTGGAGCAACGCCCTATAGTGAAGCCTAGGTTGCCCGGAACGTATAAATGACCATAACATTCACACTGGTTACCATTATTCGTTTTATACGATGGAAAAGCTGTTGTATTTATATCGTATTTTATGCTTCTGGCGCTGATTTCTTAGACCCTAACTATTCCATCTGGTGGAACAACGCCCTAGGGTGAAGCCTAGGTTGCCCGTAACGTAGAAATGACCATAACTTTCACACTGGTTGCCATTATTCGTTTTATACGATGGAAGAGCTGTTGTATTTATGTCGTATTTTATGCTTCTGACGTCGACTTCTAAGGCACTAACTATTCGCTCAGGTGGAGCAACGCCCTAGAGTGAAGCCTAGGTTGTCCGGAACGTACAAATGACCATTACATTCACACTGGTTGCAATTATTCCTGTTATACGATGGAAAAACTGTTGCATCTTTATTGTATTTTATGCTTCTGGCGTTGACTTCTTAGGCCCTAACTATTCGATCTGGTGGAGCAACGTCCTAGAGTGAAGCCTAGGTTGCCCGGAACGTAGAAATGACCATAACTTTCACACTGGGTGCAATTATACGTTTTATACGATGGAAAAGCTATTGTATTTATATTGTATTTTATGCTTCTGGCGTTGACTTCTTAGGCCCTAACTATTCGATCTTGTGGAGCAATGCCTCAGAGTTAAGTCTAGGATGCCCGAAACGTCGAAATGACCGTTACTTTCACACTGGTTGCAATTATTCATGCTATACGATTGAAGAACAGTTGCATTTTTATTGTATTTGCTGCTTCTGTATTTGAATTCTAAGGTCCTAGCTATTCGATCTGGTGGGGCAACGCCTCAGTGTTAAGCCTAGGATGCCCGAAACGTCGAAATGGTCATTACTTTCGCACTGGTTGCAATTATTCCTGTTATACGATGGTAAAACTGTTGTATTTTTATTGTATTGTATGCTTCAGGCGATGACTTCTAAGGCCCTAACTATTCGATCTGTTGGAACAACGCCCTGGAGCGAAGCCTAGGTTGCCCGGAACGTAGAAATGACCATAACTTCACACTGGTTGCTATTATTCGTCTTATACGATGAAAAAACTGTTATATTTATATTGCATTTTATGCTTCTAGCATTGACTTCTTAGGCCCTAATTATTCCATCTGGTAGAACAACGCCCTAGAGTGACGCCTAGGTTACCCGGAACGTAGAAATGACCATTACTTTCACACTGTTTGCAATTATTCATTTTATACGATGGAAAAGCTGTTGTATTTATATTGTATTTTATGCTCCTGGCGTTGACTTCTAAGGCCGTAGCTATTAGATGTGGTGGAGCAACGCCCTAGAGTGACGCCTAGGTTGACCGGAACGTAGAAATGACCATTACTTTCACAATGTCTGCAATTATTCGTTTTCTACGATGGAAAAGCTGTTGTATTTGTATCGTATTTTATGCTTCTGGCGTTGACTTCCTAGACCCTAACTATTCCATCTGGTGGAGCAACGCCCTAGTGTCAAGCCTAGGTTGCCCGGAACGTAGAAATGACCATTACTTTCACAATGTTCGCAATCATTCATTTTATACGATGGAAAGACTGTTGTACTTATATTGTATTTTATGCTTCGGGCGTTGACTTCTAAGGCCCTAACTATTCGATTTGGTGGAGCAACGCCCTACAGTGAAGTCTAGGTTGCCCGGAACGTAGAAATGACCATTACTTTCACAATGTTTGCAATTACTCACTTTATACAATGGAAAAACTGTTGTACTTATATCGTATTTTATTCTTCTGGCGTTGACTTCTTTGGCCCTGTCTGCTCGATCTGGTGGAACAGCGCGCTAGAATGAAGCCTATGTTGCCCGGAACGTAGAAATGACCATTACTTTCACACTGTCTGCAAACATACATTATATACGATGGAAAAGCTGTTGCACTTATATTGTAATTTATGCTTCGGGCGTTGACTTGTAAGGCCCTAGCTATTCGATCTGGTGGAGCAACGGCCTAGAGTGAAGCCTAGGTTGCCCGGAACGTAGAAATGACCATAACTTTCACACTGGTTGCCATTATTCGTTTTATACGATGGAAAAGCTGTTGTATTTATATCGAATTTTATGCTGCTGGCGTCGACTTCTTAGGCCCCAACTATTCCATCTGGTGGAACAATGACCTATGGTGAAGCCTAGGTTGCCCGGGACGTAGAAATGACCATAACTTTCACCCTGGAAGCAATTATTCGTTTTATACATGGAAAAGCTGTTCTATTTATTTTGTATGTTATGCTTCGGGCGTTGACTTCTAAGGCCCTAGCTATTCGATCTGGTGGAGCAACGCCCTAGAGTGAAACCTAGGTTACCCGGAACGTAGAAATGACCAGTACCTTCACACTGTTTGCAGTTATTCCTGTTGTACGATGGAAAAACTGTTGCATCTTTATTGTATTTCATGCTTCTGGCGTTGACTTCTAAGGCCCTAACTATTCGATCTGGTGGAGTAACGCCCTAGGGTGACGCCTAGGTTACCCGGAACGTAGAAATGACCATTACTTACACACTGTTTGCAATTATTCGTTTTATACGATGGGAAAACTGTTGCACCTTTATTGTATTTCATGCATCTGGCGTTGACATCTAAGGCCCTAACTATTCGATCTGGTGGAGCAAGGCCCTAGAGTGAAGCCTAGGTTGCCCGGAACGTAGAAATGACCAGTACTTTCACACTGGTTGCAGTTATTCGTTTTATACAATGAAAAACTGTTCTATTTATTATGAATTTTATGCTTCGGGCGCTGACTTCTAAGGCCCTAACTATTCGATCTGGTGGAGCAACGCCCTATAGTGAAGCCTAGGTTGCCCGGAACGTATAAATGACCATAACATTCACACTGGTTACCATTATTCGTTTTATACGATGGAAAAGCTGTTGTATTTATATCGTATTTTATGCTTCTGGCGCT
This sequence comes from Calliopsis andreniformis, assembly GCF_051401765.1. Lineage (NCBI taxonomy): Eukaryota > Metazoa > Arthropoda > Insecta > Hymenoptera > Andrenidae > Calliopsis > Calliopsis andreniformis. The sequence continues at coordinate 913,562 of NW_027480423.1, read as the reverse complement.
GATTTCTTAGACCCTAACTATTCCATCTGGTGGAACAACGCCCTAGGGTGAAGCCTAGGTTGCCCGTAACGTAGAAATGACCATAACTTTCACACTGGTTGCCATTATTCGTTTTATACGATGGAAGAGCTGTTGTATTTATGTCGTATTTTATGCTTCTGACGTCGACTTCTAAGGCACTAACTATTCGCTCAGGTGGAGCAACGCCCTAGAGTGAAGCCTAGGTTGTCCGGAACGTACAAATGACCATTACATTCACACTGGTTGCAATTATTAATGTTATACGATGGAAAAACTGTTGCATCTTTATTGTATTTTATGCTTCTGGCGTTGACTTCTTAGGCCCTAACTATTCGATCTGGTGGAGCAACGTCCTAGAGTGAAGCCTAGGTTGCCCGGAACGTAGAAATGACCATAACTTTCACACTGGGTGCAATTATACGTTTTATACGATGGAAAAGCTATTGTATTTATATTGTATTTTATGCTTCTGGCGTTGACTTCTTAGGCCCTAACTATTCGATCTTGTGGAGCAATGCCTCAGAGTTAAGTCTAGGATGCCCGAAACGTCGAAATGACCGTTACTTTCACACTGGTTGCAATTATTCATGCTATACGATTGAAGAACAGTTGCATTTTTATTGTATTTGCTGCTTCTGTATTTGAATTCTAAGGTCCTAGCTATTCGATCTGGTGGGGCAACGCCTCAGTGTTAAGCCTAGGATGCCCGAAACGTCGAAATGGTCATTACTTTCGCACTGGTTGCAATTATTCCTGTTATACGATGGTAAAACTGTTGTATTTTTATTGTATTGTATGCTTCAGGCGATGACTTCTAAGGCCCTAACTATTCGATCTGTTGGAACAACGCCCTGGAGCGAAGCCTAGGTTGCCCGGAACGTAGAAATGACCATAACTTCACACTGGTTGCTATTATTCGTCTTATACGATGAAAAAACTGTTATATTTATATTGCATTTTATGCTTCTAGCATTGACTTCTTAGGCCCTAATTATTCCATCTGGTAGAACAACGCCCTAGAGTGACGCCTAGGTTACCCGGAACGTAGAAATGACCATTACTTTCACACTGTTTGCAATTATTCATTTTATACGATGGAAAAGCTGTTGTATTTATATTGTATTTTATGCTCCTGGCGTTGACTTCTAAGGCCGTAGCTATTAGATGTGGTGGAGCAACGCCCTAGAGTGACGCCTAGGTTGACCGGAACGTAGAAATGACCATTACTTTCACAATGTCTGCAATTATTCGTTTTCTACGATGGAAAAGCTGTTGTATTTGTATCGTATTTTATGCTTCTGGCGTTGACTTCCTAGACCCTAACTATTCCATCTGGTGGAGCAACGCCCTAGTGTCAAGCCTAGGTTGCCCGGAACGTAGAAATGACCATTACTTTCACAATGTTCGCAATCATTCATTTTATACGATGGAAAGACTGTTGTACTTATATAGTATTTTATGCTTCGGGCGTTGACTTCTAAGGCCCTAACTATTCGATTTGGTGGAGCAACGCCCTACAGTGAAGTCTAGGTTGCCCGGAACGTAGAAATGACCATTACTTTCACAATGTTTGCAATTACTCACTTTATACAATGGAAAAACTGTTGTACTTATATCGTATTTTATTCTTCTGGCGTTGACTTCTTTGGCCCTGTCTGCTCGATCTGGTGGAACAGCGCGCTAGAATGAAGCCTATGTTGCCCGGAACGTAGAAATGACCATTACTTTCACACTGTCTGCAAACATACATTATATACGATGGAAAAGCTGTTGCACTTATATTGTAATTTATGCTTCGGGCGTTGACTTGTAAGGCCCTAGCTATTCGATCTGGTGGAGCAACGGCCTAGAGTGAAGCCTAGGTTGCCCGGAACGTAGAAATGACCATAACTTTCACACTGGTTGCCATTATTCGTTTTATACGATGGAAAAGCTGTTGTATTTATATCGAATTTTAAGCTGCTGGCGTCGACTTCTTAGGCCCCAACTATTCCATCTGGTGGAACAACGACCTATGGTGAAGCCTAGGTTGCCCGGGACGTAGAAATGACCATAACTTTCACCCTGGAAGCAATTATTCGTTTTATACATGGAAAAGCTGTTCTATTTATTTTGTATGTTATGCTTCGGGCGTTGACTTCTAAGGCCCTAGCTATTCGATCTGGTGGAGCAACGCCCTAGAGTGAAACCTAGGTTACCCGGAACGTAGAAATGACCAGTACCTTCACACTGTTTGCAGTTATTCCTGTTGTACGATGGAAAAACTGTTGCATCTTTATTGTATTTCATGCTTCTGGCGTTGACTTCTAAGGCCCTAACTATTCGATCTGGTGGAGTAACGCCCTAGGGTGACGCCTAGGTTACCCGGAACGTAGAAATGACCATTACTTACACACTGTTTGCAATTATTCGTTTTATACGATGGGAAAACTGTTGCACCTTTATTGTATTTCATGCATCTGGCGTTGACATCTAAGGCCCTAACTATTCGATCTGGTGGAGCAAGGCCCTACAGTGAAGCCTAGGTTGCCCGGAACGTAGAAATGACCAGTACTTTCACACTGGTTGCAGTTATTCGTTTTATACAATGAAAAACTGTTCTATTTATTATGAATTTTATGCTTCGGGCGCTGACTTCTAAGGCCCTAACTATTCGATCTGGTGGAGCAACGCCCTATAGTGAAGCCTAGGTTGCCCGGAACGTATAAATGACCATAACATTCACACTGGTTACCATTATTCGTTTTATACGATGGAAAAGCTGTTGTATTTATATCGTATTTTATGCTTCTGGCGCTGATTTCTTAGACCCTAACTATTCCATCTGGTGGAACAACGCCCTAGGGTGAAGCCTAGGTTGCCCGTAACGTAGAAATGACCATAACTTTCACACTGGTTGCCATTATTCGTTTTATACGATGGAAGAGCTGTTGTATTTATGTCGTATTTTATGCTTCTGACGTCGACTTCTAAGGCACTAACTATTCGCTCAGGTGGAGCAACGCCCTAGAGTGAAGCCTAGGTTGTCCGGAACGTACAAATGACCATTACATTCACACTGGTTGCAATTATTCCTGTTATACGATGGAAAAACTGTTGCATCTTTATTGTATTTTATGCTTCTGGCGTTGACTTCTTAGGCCCTAACTATTCGATCTGGTGGAGCAACGTCCTAGAGTGAAGCCTAGGTTGCCCGGAACGTAGAAATGACCATAACTTTCACACTGGGTGCAATTATACGTTTTATACGATGGAAAAGCTATTGTATTTATATTGTATTTTATGCTTCTGGCGTTGACTTCTTAGGCCCTAACTATTCGATCTTGTGGAGCAATGCCTCAGAGTTAAGTCTAGGATGCCCGAAACGTCGAAATGACCGTTACTTTCACACTGGTTGCAATTATTCATGCTATACGATTGAAGAACAGTTGCATTTTTATTGTATTTGCTGCTTCTGTATTTGAATTCTAAGGTCCTAGCTATTCGATCTGGTGGGGCAACGCCTCAGTGTTAAGCCTAGGATGCCCGAAACGTCGAAATGGTCATTACTTTCGCACTGGTTGCAATTATTCCTGTTATACGATGGTAAAACTGTTGTATTTTTATTGTATTGTATGCTTCAGGCGATGACTTCTAAGGCCCTAACTATTCGATCTGTTGGAACAACGCCCTGGAGCGAAGCCTAGGTTGCCCGGAACGTAGAAATGACCATAACTTCACACTGGTTGCTATTATTCGTCTTATACGATGAAAAAACTGTTATATTTATATTGCATTTTATGCTTCTAGCATTGACTTCTTAGGCCCTAATTATTCCATCTGGTAGAACAACGCCCTAGAGTGACGCCTAGGTTACCCGGAACGTAGAAATGACCATTACTTTCACACTGTTTGCAATTATTCATTTTATACGATGGAAAAGCTGTTGTATTTATATTGTATTTTATGCTCCTGGCGTTGACTTCTAAGGCCGTAGCTATTAGATGTGGTGGAGCAACGCCCTAGAGTGACGCCTAGGTTGACCGGAACGTAGAAATGACCATTACTTTCACAATGTCTGCAATTATTCGTTTTCTACGATGGAAAAGCTGTTGTATTTGTATCGTATTTTATGCTTCTGGCGTTGACTTCCTAGACCCTAACTATTCCATCTGGTGGAGCAACGCCCTAGTGTCAAGCCTAGGTTGCCCGGAACGTAGAAATGACCATTACTTTCACAATGTTCGCAATCATTCATTTTATACGATGGAAAGACTGTTGTACTTATATTGTATTTTATGCTTCGGGCGTTGACTTCTAAGGCCCTAACTATTCGATTTGGTGGAGCAACGCCCTACAGTGAAGTCTAGGTTGCCCGGAACGTAGAAATGACCATTACTTTCACAATGTTTGCAATTACTCACTTTATACAATGGAAAAACTGTTGTACTTATATCGTATTTTATTCTTCTGGCGTTGACTTCTTTGGCCCTGTCTGCTCGATCTGGTGGAACAGCGCGCTAGAATGAAGCCTATGTTGCCCGGAACGTAGAAATGACCATTACTTTCACACTGTCTGCAAACATACATTATATACGATGGAAAAGCTGTTGCACTTATATTGTAATTTATGCTTCGGGCGTTGACTTGTAAGGCCCTAGCTATTCGATCTGGTGGAGCAACGGCCTAGAGTGAAGCCTAGGTTGCCCGGAACGTAGAAATGACCATAACTTTCACACTGGTTGCCATTATTCGTTTTATACGATGGAAAAGCTGTTGTATTTATATCGAATTTTATGCTGCTGGCGTCGACTTCTTAGGCCCCAACTATTCCATCTGGTGGAACAACGACCTATGGTGAAGCCTAGGTTGCCCGGGACGTAGAAATGACCATAACTTTCACCCTGGAAGCAATTATTCGTTTTATACATGGAAAAGCTGTTCTATTTATTTTGTATGTTATGCTTCGGGCGTTGACTTCTAAGGCCCTAGCTATTCGATCTGGTGGAGCAACGCCCTAGAGTGAAACCTAGGTTACCCGGAACGTAGAAATGACCAGTACCTTCACACTGTTTGCAGTTATTCCTGTTGTACGATGGAAAAACTGTTGCATCTTTATTGTATTTCATGCTTCTGGCGTTGACTTCTAAGGCCCTAACTATTCGATCTGGTGGAGTAACGCCCTAGGGTGACGCCTAGGTTACCCGGAACGTAGAAATGACCATTACTTACACACTGTTTGCAATTATTCGTTTTATACGATGGGAAAACTGTTGCACTTTTATTGTATTTCATGCATCTGGCGTTGACATCTAAGGCCCTAACTATTCGATCTGGTGGAGCAAGGCCCTACAGTGAAGCCTAGGTTGCCCGGAACGTAGAAATGACCAGTACTTTCACACTGGTTGCAGTTATTCGTTTTATACAATGAAAAACTGTTCTATTTATTATGAATTTTATGCTTCGGGCGCTGACTTCTAAGGCCCTAACTATTCGATCTGGTGGAGCAACGCCCTATAGTGAAGCCTAGGTTGCCCGGAACGTATAAATGACCATAACATTCACACTGGTTACCATTATTCGTTTTATACGATGGAAAAGCTGTTGTATTTATATCGTATTTTATGCTTCTGGCGCTGATTTCTTAGACCCTAACTATTCCATCTGGTGGAACAACGCCCTAGGGTGAAGCCTAGGTTGCCCGTAACGTAGAAATGACCATAACTTTCACACTGGTTGCCATTATTCGTTTTATACGATGGAAGAGCTGTTGTATTTATGTCGTATTTTATGCTTCTGACGTCGACTTCTAAGGCACTAACTATTCGCTCAGGTGGAGCAACGCCCTAGAGTGAAGCCTAGGTTGTCCGGAACGTACAAATGACCATTACATTCACACTGGTTGCAATTATTCCTGTTATACGATGGAAAAACTGTTGCATCTTTATTGTATTTTATGCTTCTGGCGTTGACTTCTTAGGCCCTAACTATTCGATCTGGTGGAGCAACATCCTAGAGTGAAGCCTAGGTTGCCCGGAACGTAGAAATGACCATAACTTTCACACTGGGTGCAATTATACGTTTTATACGATGGAAAAGCTATTGTATTTATATTGTATTTTATGCTTCTGGCGTTGACTTCTTAGGCCCTAACTATTCGATCTTGTGGAGCAATGCCTCAGAGTTAAGTCTAGGATGACCGAAACGTCGAAATGACCGTTACTTTCACACTGGTTGCAATTATTCATGCTATACGATTGAAGAACAGTTGCATTTTTATTGTATTTGCTGCTTCTGTATTTGAATTCTAAGGTCCTAGCTATTCGATCTGGTGGGGCAACGCCTCAGTGTTAAGCCTAGGATGCCCGAAACGTCGAAATGGTCATTACTTTCGCACTGGTTGCAATTATTCCTGTTATACGATGGTAAAACTGTTGTATTTTTATTATATTGTATGCTTCAGGCGATGACTTCTAAGGCCCTAACTATTCGATCTGTTGGAACAACGCCCTGGAGCGAAGCCTAGGTTGCCCAGAACGTAGAAATGACCATAACTTCACACTGGTTGCTATTATTCGTCTTATACGACGAAAAAACTGTTATATTTATATTGCATTTTATGCTTCTAGCATTGACTTCTTAGGCCCTAACTATTCGATCTGTTGGAACAACGCCCTAGAGTGAAGCCTGCGATGCCCGGAACGTAGAAATGATCATTACCTTCACGCTTGTTGCAATTATTCCTGTTATACGATGAAAAAACTGTTGTATTTTTATTGCTTTTTTTCCTTCAGGCGTTGACTTCTAAGGCCGTAGCTATTCGATGTGGTGGAGCAACGTCCTACAGTGACGTCTAGGTTGCCCGGAACGTAGAAATGATGATTACTTTCACAATGTTTGCAATTATTCACTTTATACAATGGAAAAACTGTTGTACTTATATCGTCTTTTATTCTTCTGGCGTTGACTTCTTAGGCCCTGTCTGTTCGATCTGGTGGAACAGCGCCCTAGAATGAAGCCTAGGTAGCCCGGAACGTAGAAATGACTATTACTTTCACTCTGTTTGCAAATATACATTATATACGATGGAAAAGCTGTTGCACTTATATTGTAATTTATGCTTCGGGCGTTGACTTCTAAGGCCCTAGCTATTCCATCTGGTGGAGCAACGCCCTAGTGTCAAGCCTAGGTTGCCCGGAACGTAGAAATGACCATTACTTTCACAATGTTCGCAATCATTCATTTTATACGATGGAAAGACTGTTGTACTTATATTGTATTTTATGCTTCGGGCGTTGTCTTCTAAGGCCCTAACTATTCGATTTGGTGGAGCAACGCCCTACAGTGAAGTCTAGGTTGCCCGGAACGTAGAAATGACCATTACTTTCACAATGTTTGCAATTACTCACTTTATACAATGGAAAAACTGTTGTACTTATATCGTATTTTATTCTTCTGGCGTTGACTTCTTTGGCCCTGTCTGCTCGATCTGGTGGAACAGCGCGCTAGAATGAAGCCTATGTTGCCCGGAACGTAGAAATGACCATTACTTTCACACTGTTTGCAAATATACATTATATACGATGGAAAAGCTGTTGCACTTATATTGTAATTTATGCTTCGGGCGTTGACTTGTAAGGCCCTAGCTATTCGATCTGGTGGAGCAACGGCCTAGAGTGAAGCCTAGGTTGCCCGGAACGTAGAAATGACCATAACTTTCACACTGGTTGCCATTATTCGTTTTATACGATGGATAAGCTGTTGTATTTATATCGAATTTTATGCTGCTGGCGTCGACTTCTTAGGCCCCAACTATTCCATCTGGTGGAACAACGACCTATGGTGAAGCCTAGGTTGCCCGGGACGTAGAAATGACCATAACTTTCACCCTGGAAGCAATTATTCGTTTTATACATGGAAAAGCTGTTCTATTTATTTTGTATGTTATGCTTCGGGCGTTGACTTCTAAGGCCCTAGCTATTCGATCTGGTGGAGCAACGCCCTAGAGTGAAACCTAGGTTACCCGGAACGTAGAAATGACCAGTACCTTCACACTGTTTGCAGTTATTCCTGTTGTACGATGGAAAAACTGTTGCATCTTTATTGTATTTCATGCTTCTGGCGTTGACTTCTAAGGCCGTAACTATTCGATCTGGTGGAGTAACGCCCTAGGGTGACGCCTAGGTTACCCGGAACGTAGAAATGACCATTACTTACACACTGTTTGCAATTATTCGTTTTATACGATGGGAAAACTGTTGCACCTTTATTGTATTTCATGCATCTGGCGTTGACATCTAAGGCCCTAACTATTCGATCTGGTGGAGCAAGGCCCTAGAGTGAAGCCTAGGTTGCCCGGAACGTAGAAATGACCAGTACTTTCACACTGGTTGCAGTTATTCGTTTTATACAATGAAAAACTGTTCTATTTATTATGAATTTTATGCTTCGGGCGCTGACTTCTAAGGCCCTAACTATTCGATCTGGTGGAGCAACGCCCTATAGTGAAGCCTAGGTTGCCCGGAACGTATAAATGACCATAACATTCACACTGGTTACCATTATTCGTTTTATACGATGGAAAAGCTGTTGTATTTATATCGTATTTTATGCTTCTGGCGCTGATTTCTTAGACCCTAACTATTCCATCTGGTGGAACAACGCCCTAGGGTGAAGCCTAGGTTGCCCGTAACGTAGAAATGACCATAACTTTCACACTGGTTGCCATTATTCGTTTTATACGATGGAAGAGCTGTTGTATTTATGTCGTATTTTATGCTTCTGACGTCGACTTCTAAGGCACTAACTATTCGCTCAGGTGGAGCAACGCCCTAGAGTGAAGCCTAGGTTGTCCGGAACGTACAAATGACCATTACATTCACACTGGTTGCAATTATTCCTGTTATACGATGGAAAAACTGTTGCATCTTTATTGTATTTTATGCTTCTGGCGTTGACTTCTTAGGCCCTAACTATTCGATCTGGTGGAGCAACGTCCTAGAGTGAAGCCTAGGTTGCCCGGAACGTAGAAATGACCATAACTTTCACACTGGGTGCAATTATACGTTTTATACGATGGAAAAGCTATTGTATTTATATTGTATTTTATGCTTCTGGCGTTGACTTCTTAGGCCCTAACTATTCGATCTTGTGGAGCAATGCCTCAGAGTTAAGTCTAGGATGCCCGAAACGTCGAAATGACCGTTACTTTCACACTGGTTGCAATTATTCATGCTATACGATTGAAGAACAGTTGCATTTTTATTGTATTTGCTGCTTCTGTATTTGAATTCTAAGGTCCTAGCTATTCGATCTGGTGGGGCAACGCCTCAGTGTTAAGCCTAGGATGCCCGAAACGTCGAAATGGTCATTACTTTCGCACTGGTTGCAATTATTCCTGTTATACGATGGTAAAACTGTTGTATTTTTATTGTATTGTATGCTTCAGGCGATGACTTCTAAGGCCCTAACTATTCGATCTGTTGGAACAACGCCCTGGAGCGAAGCCTAGGTTGCCCGGAACGTAGAAATGACCATAACTTCACACTGGTTGCTATTATTCGTCTTATACGATGAAAAAACTGTTATATTTATATTGCATTTTATGCTTCTAGCATTGACTTCTTAGGCCCTAATTATTCCATCTGGTAGAACAACGCCCTAGAGTGACGCCTAGGTTACCCGGAACGTAGAAATGACCATTACTTTCACACTGTTTGCAATTATTCATTTTATACGATGGAAAAGCTGTTGTATTTATATTGTATTTTATGCTCCTGGCGTTGACTTCTAAGGCCGTAGCTATTAGATGTGGTGGAGCAACGCCCTAGAGTGACGCCTAGGTTGACCGGAACGTAGAAATGACCATTACTTTCACAATGTCTGCAATTATTCGTTTTCTACGATGGAAAAGCTGTTGTATTTGTATCGTATTTTATGCTTCTGGCGTTGACTTCCTAGACCCTAACTATTCCATCTGGTGGAGCAACGCCCTAGTGTCAAGCCTAGGTTGCCCGGAACGTAGAAATGACCATTACTTTCACAATGTTCGCAATCATTCATTTTATACGATGGAAAGACTGTTGTACTTATATTGTATTTTATGCTTCGGGCGTTGTCTTCTAAGGCCCTAACTATTCGATTTGGTGGAGCAACGCCCTACAGTGAAGTCTAGGTTGCCCGGAACGTAGAAATGACCATTACTTTCACAATGTTTGCAATTACTCACTTTATACAATGGAAAAACTGTTGTACTTATATCGTATTTTATTCTTCTGGCGTTGACTTCTTTGGCCCTGTCTGCTCGATCTGGTGGAACAGCGCGCTAGAATGAAGCCTATGTTGCCCGGAACGTAGAAATGACCATTACTTTCACACTGTTTGCAAATATACATTATATACGATGGAAAAGCTGTTGCACTTATATTGTAATTTATGCTTCGGGCGTTGACTTGTAAGGCCCTAGCTATTCGATCTGGTGGAGCAACGGCCTAGAGTGAAGCCTAGGTTGCCCGGAACGTAGAAATGACCATAACTTTCACACTGGTTGCCATTATTCGTTTTATACGATGGATAAGCTGTTGTATTTATATCGAATTTTATGCTGCTGGCGTCGACTTCTTAGGCCCCAACTATTCCATCTGGTGGAACAACGACCTATGGTGAAGCCTAGGTTGCCCGGGACGTAGAAATGACCATAACTTTCACCCTGGAAGCAATTATTCGTTTTATACATGGAAAAGCTGTTCTATTTATTTTGTATGTTATGCTTCGGGCGTTGACTTCTAAGGCCCTAGCTATTCGATCTGGTGGAGCAACGCCCTAGAGTGAAACCTAGGTTACCCGGAACGTAGAAATGACCAGTACCTTCACACTGTTTGCAGTTATTCCTGTTGTACGATGGAAAAACTGTTGCATCTTTATTGTATTTCATGCTTCTGGCGTTGACTTCTAAGGCCGTAACTATTCGATCTGGTGGAGTAACGCCCTAGGGTGACGCCTAGGTTACCCGGAACGTAGAAATGACCATTACTTACACACTGTTTGCAATTATTCGTTTTATACGATGGGAAAACTGTTGCACCTTTATTGTATTTCATGCATCTGGCGTTGACATCTAAGGCCCTAACTATTCGATCTGGTGGAGCAAGGCCCTAGAGTGAAGCCTAGGTTGCCCGGAACGTAGAAATGACCAGTACTTTCACACTGGTTGCAGTTATTCGTTTTATACAATGAAAAACTGTTCTATTTATTATGAATTTTATGCTTCGGGCGCTGACTTCTAAGGCCCTAACTATTCGATCTGGTGGAGCAACGCCCTATAGTGAAGCCTAGGTTGCCCGGAACGTATAAATGACCATAACATTCACACTGGTTACCATTATTCGTTTTATACGATGGAAAAGCTGTTGTATTTATATCGTATTTTATGCTTCTGGCGCTGATTTCTTAGACCCTAACTATTCCATCTGGTGGAACAACGCCCTAGGGTGAAGCCTAGGTTGCCCGTAACGTAGAAATGACCATAACTTTCACACTGGTTGCCATTATTCGTTTTATACGATGGAAGAGCTGTTGTATTTATGTCGTATTTTATGCTTCTGACGTCGACTTCTAAGGCACTAACTATTCGCTCAGGTGGAGCAACGCCCTAGAGTGAAGCCTAGGTTGTCCGGAACGTACAAATGACCATTACATTCACACTGGTTGCAATTATTCCTGTTATACGATGGAAAAACTGTTGCATCTTTATTGTATTTTATGCTTCTGGCGTTGACTTCTTAGGCCCTAACTATTCGATCTGGTGGAGCAACGTCCTAGAGTGAAGCCTAGGTTGCCCGGAACGTAGAAATGACCATAACTTTCACACTGGGTGCAATTATACGTTTTATACGATGGAAAAGCTATTGTATTTATATTGTATTTTATGCTTCTGGCGTTGACTTCTTAGGCCCTAACTATTCGATCTTGTGGAGCAATGCCTCAGAGTTAAGTCTAGGATGCCCGAAACGTCGAAATGACCGTTACTTTCACACTGGTTGCAATTATTCATGCTATACGATTGAAGAACAGTTGCATTTTTATTGTATTTGCTGCTTCTGTATTTGAATTCTAAGGTCCTAGCTATTCGATCTGGTGGGGCAACGCCTCAGTGTTAAGCCTAGGATGCCCGAAACGTCGAAATGGTCATTACTTTCGCACTGGTTGCAATTATTCCTGTTATACGATGGTAAAACTGTTGTATTTTTATTGTATTGTATGCTTCAGGCGATGACTTCTAAGGCCCTAACTATTCGATCTGTTGGAACAACGCCCTGGAGCGAAGCCTAGGTTGCCCGGAACGTAGAAATGACCATAACTTCACACTGGTTGCTATTATTCGTCTTATACGATGAAAAAACTGTTATATTTATATTGCATTTTATGCTTCTAGCATTGACTTCTTAGGCCCTAATTATTCCATCTGGTAGAACAACGCCCTAGAGTGACGCCTAGGTTACCCGGAACGTAGAAATGACCATTACTTTCACACTGTTTGCAATTATTCATTTTATACGATGGAAAAGCTGTTGTATTTATATTGTATTTTATGCTCCTGGCGTTGACTTCTAAGGCCGTAGCTATTAGATGTGGTGGAGCAACGCCCTAGAGTGACGCCTAGGTTGACCGGAACGTAGAAATGACCATTACTTTCACAATGTCTGCAATTATTCGTTTTCTACGATGGAAAAGCTGTTGTATTTGTATCGTATTTTATGCTTCTGGCGTTGACTTCCTAGACCCTAACTATTCCATCTGGTGGAGCAACGCCCTAGTGTCAAGCCTAGGTTGCCCGGAACGTAGAAATGACCATTACTTTCACAATGTTCGCAATCATTCATTTTATACGATGGAAAGACTGTTGTACTTATATTGTATTTTATGCTTCGGGCGTTGACTTCTAAGGCCCTAACTATTCGATTTGGTGGAGCAACGCCCTACAGTGAAGTCTAGGTTGCCCGGAACGTAGAAATGACCATTACTTTCACAATGTTTGCAATTACTCACTTTATACAATGGAAAAACTGTTGTACTTATATCGTATTTTATTCTTCTGGCGTTGACTTCTTTGGCCCTGTCTGCTCGATCTGGTGGAACAGCGCGCTAGAATGAAGCCTATGTTGCCCGGAACGTAGAAATGACCATTACTTTCACACTGTCTGCAAACATACATTATATACGATGGAAAAGCTGTTGCACTTATATTGTAATTTATGCTTCGGGCGTTGACTTGTAAGGCCCTAGCTATTCGATCTGGTGGAGCAACGGCCTAGAGTGAAGCCTAGGTTGCCCGGAACGTAGAAATGACCATAACTTTCACACTGGTTGCCATTATTCGTTTTATACGATGGAAAAGCTGTTGTATTTATATCGAATTTTATGCTGCTGGCGTCGACTTCTTAGGCCCCAACTATTCCATCTGGTGGAACAATGACCTATGGTGAAGCCTAGGTTGCCCGGGACGTAGAAATGACCATAACTTTCACCCTGGAAGCAATTATTCGTTTTATACATGGAAAAGCTGTTCTATTTATTTTGTATGTTATGCTTCGGGCGTTGACTTCTAAGGCCCTAGCTATTCGATCTGGTGGAGCAACGCCCTAGAGTGAAACCTAGGTTACCCGGAACGTAGAAATGACCAGTACCTTCACACTGTTTGCAGTTATTCCTGTTGTACGATGGAAAAACTGTTGCATCTTTATTGTATTTCATGCTTCTGGCGTTGACTTCTAAGGCCCTAACTATTCGATCTGGTGGAGTAACGCCCTAGGGTGACGCCTAGGTTACCCGGAACGTAGAAATGACCATTACTTACACACTGTTTGCAATTATTCGTTTTATACGATGGGAAAACTGTTGCACCTTTATTGTATTTCATGCATCTGGCGTTGACATCTAAGGCCCTAACTATTCGATCTGGTGGAGCAAGGCCCTAGAGTGAAGCCTAGGTTGCCCGGAACGTAGAAATGACCAGTACTTTCACACTGGTTGCAGTTATTCGTTTTATACAATGAAAAACTGTTCTATTTATTATGAATTTTATGCTTCGGGCGCTGACTTCTAAGGCCCTAACTATTCGATCTGGTGGAGCAACGCCCTATAGTGAAGCCTAGGTTGCCCGGAACGTATAAATGACCATAACATTCACACTGGTTACCATTATTCGTTTTATACGATGGAAAAGCTGTTGTATTTATATCGTATTTTATGCTTCTGGCGCTGATTTCTTAGACCCTAACTATTCCATCTGGTGGAACAACGCCCTAGGGTGAAGCCTAGGTTGCCCGTAACGTAGAAATGACCATAACTTTCACACTGGTTGCCATTATTCGTTTTATACGATGGAAGAGCTGTTGTATTTATGTCGTATTTTATGCTTCTGACGTCGACTTCTAAGGCACTAACTATTCGCTCAGGTGGAGCAACGCCCTAGAGTGAAGCCTAGGTTGTCCGGAACGTACAAATGACCATTACATTCACACTGGTTGCAATTATTAATGTTATACGATGGAAAAACTGTTGCATCTTTATTGTATTTTATGCTTCTGGCGTTGACTTCTTAGGCCCTAACTATTCGATCTGGTGGAGCAACGTCCTAGAGTGAAGCCTAGGTTGCCCGGAACGTAGAAATGACCATAACTTTCACACTGGGTGCAATTATACGTTTTATACGATGGAAAAGCTATTGTATTTATATTGTATTTTATGCTTCTGGCGTTGACTTCTTAGGCCCTAACTATTCGATCTTGTGGAGCAATGCCTCAGAGTTAAGTCTAGGATGCCCGAAACGTCGAAATGACCGTTACTTTCACACTGGTTGCAATTATTCATGCTATACGATTGAAGAACAGTTGCATTTTTATTGTATTTGCTGCTTCTGTATTTGAATTCTAAGGTCCTAGCTATTCGATCTGGTGGGGCAACGCCTCAGTGTTAAGCCTAGGATGCCCGAAACGTCGAAATGGTCATTACTTTCGCACTGGTTGCAATTATTCCTGTTATACGATGGTAAAACTGTTGTATTTTTATTGTATTGTATGCTTCAGGCGATGACTTCTAAGGCCCTAACTATTCGATCTGTTGGAACAACGCCCTGGAGCGAAGCCTAGGTTGCCCGGAACGTAGAAATGACCATTACTTTCACACTGTCTGCAAACATACATTATATACGATGGAAAAGCTGTTGCACTTATATTGTAATTTATGCTTCGGGCGTTGACTTGTAAGGCCCTAGCTATTCGATCTGGTGGAGCAACGGCCTAGAGTGAAGCCTAGGTTGCCCGGAACGTAGAAATGACCATAACTTTCACACTGGTTGCCATTATTCGTTTTATACGATGGAAAAGCTGTTGTATTTATATCGAATTTTATGCTGCTGGCGTCGACTTCTTAGGCCCCAACTATTCCATCTGGTGGAACAACGACCTATGGTGAAGCCTAGGTTGCCCGGGACGTAGAAATGACCATAACTTTCACCCTGGAAGCAATTATTCGTTTTATACATGGAAAAGCTGTTCTATTTATTTTGTATGTTATGCTTCGGGCGTTGACTTCTAAGGCCCTAGCTATTCGATCTGGTGGAGCAACGCCCTAGAGTGAAACCTAGGTTACCCGGAACGTAGAAATGACCAGTACCTTCACACTGTTTGCAGTTATTCCTGTTGTACGATGGAAAAACTGTTGCATCTTTATTGTATTTCATGCTTCTGGCGTTGACTTCTAAGGCCCTAACTATTCGATCTGGTGGAGTAACGCCCTAGGGTGACGCCTAGGTTACCCGGAACGTAGAAATGACCATTACTTACACACTGTTTGCAATTATTCGTTTTATACGATGGGAAAACTGTTGCACTTTTATTGTATTTCATGCATCTGGCGTTGACATCTAAGGCCCTAACTATTCGATCTGGTGGAGCAAGGCCCTACAGTGAAGCCTAGGTTGCCCGGAACGTAGAAATGACCAGTACTTTCACACTGGTTGCAGTTATTCGTTTTATACAATGAAAAACTGTTCTATTTATTATGAATTTTATGCTTCGGGCGCTGACTTCTAAGGCCCTAACTATTCGATCTGGTGGAGCAACGCCCTATAGTGAAGCCTAGGTTGCCCGGAACGTATAAATGACCATAACATTCACACTGGTTACCATTATTCGTTTTATACGATGGAAAAGCTGTTGTATTTATATCGTATTTTATGCTTCTGGCGCTGATTTCTTAGACCCTAACTATTCCATCTGGTGGAACAACGCCCTAGGGTGAAGCCTAGGTTGCCCGTAACGTAGAAATGACCATAACTTTCACACTGGTTGCCATTATTCGTTTTATACGATGGAAGAGCTGTTGTATTTATGTCGTATTTTATGCTTCTGACGTCGACTTCTAAGGCACTAACTATTCGCTCAGGTGGAGCAACGCCCTAGAGTGAAGCCTAGGTTGTCCGGAACGTACAAATGACCATTACATTCACACTGGTTGCAATTATTCCTGTTATACGATGGAAAAACTGTTGCATCTTTATTGTATTTTATGCTTCTGGCGTTGACTTCTTAGGCCCTAACTATTCGATCTGGTGGAGCAACGTCCTAGAGTGAAGCCTAGGTTGCCCGGAACGTAGAAATGACCATAACTTTCACACTGGGTGCAATTATACGTTTTATACGATGGAAAAGCTATTGTATTTATATTGTATTTTATGCTTCTGGCGTTGACTTCTTAGGCCCTAACTATTCGATCTTGTGGAGCAATGCCTCAGAGTTAAGTCTAGGATGCCCGAAACGTCGAAATGACCGTTACTTTCACACTGGTTGCAATTATTCATGCTATACGATTGAAGAACAGTTGCATTTTTATTGTATTTGCTGCTTCTGTATTTGAATTCTAAGGTCCTAGCTATTCGATCTGGTGGGGCAACGCCTCAGTGTTAAGCCTAGGATGCCCGAAACGTCGAAATGGTCATTACTTTCGCACTGGTTGCAATTATTCCTGTTATACGATGGTAAAACTGTTGTATTTTTATTGTATTGTATGCTTCAGGCGATGACTTCTAAGGCCCTAACTATTCGATCTGTTGGAACAACGCCCTGGAGCGAAGCCTAGGTTGCCCGGAACGTAGAAATGACCATAACTTCACACTGGTTGCTATTATTCGTCTTATACGATGAAAAAACTGTTATATTTATATTGCATTTTATGCTTCTAGCATTGACTTCTTAGGCCCTAATTATTCCATCTGGTAGAACAACGCCCTAGAGTGACGCCTAGGTTACCCGGAACGTAGAAATGACCATTACTTTCACACTGTTTGCAATTATTCATTTTATACGATGGAAAAGCTGTTGTATTTATATTGTATTTTATGCTCCTGGCGTTGACTTCTAAGGCCGTAGCTATTAGATGTGGTGGAGCAACGCCCTAGAGTGACGCCTAGGTTGACCGGAACGTAGAAATGACCATTACTTTCACAATGTCTGCAATTATTCGTTTTCTACGATGGAAAAGCTGTTGTATTTGTATCGTATTTTATGCTTCTGGCGTTGACTTCCTAGACCCTAACTATTCCATCTGGTGGAGCAACGCCCTAGTGTCAAGCCTAGGTTGCCCGGAACGTAGAAATGACCATTACTTTCACAATGTTCGCAATCATTCATTTTATACGATGGAAAGACTGTTGTACTTATATTGTATTTTATGCTTCGGGCGTTGACTTCTAAGGCCCTAACTATTCGATTTGGTGGAGCAACGCCCTACAGTGAAGTCTAGGTTGCCCGGAACGTAGAAATGACCATTACTTTCACAATGTTTGCAATTACTCACTTTATACAATGGAAAAACTGTTGTACTTATATCGTATTTTATTCTTCTGGCGTTGACTTCTTTGGCCCTGTCTGCTCGATCTGGTGGAACAGCGCGCTAGAATGAAGCCTATGTTGCCCGGAACGTAGAAATGACCATTACTTTCACACTGTCTGCAAACATACATTATATACGATGGAAAAGCTGTTGCACTTATATTGTAATTTATGCTTCGGGCGTTGACTTGTAAGGCCCTAGCTATTCGATCTGGTGGAGCAACGGCCTAGAGTGAAGCCTAGGTTGCCCGGAACGTAGAAATGACCATAACTTTCACACTGGTTGCCATTATTCGTTTTATACGATGGAAAAGCTGTTGTATTTATATCGAATTTTATGCTGCTGGCGTCGACTTCTTAGGCCCCAACTATTCCATCTGGTGGAACAACGACCTATGGTGAAGCCTAGGTTGCCCGGGACGTAGAAATGACCATAACTTTCACCCTGGAAGCAATTATTCGTTTTATACATGGAAAAGCTGTTCTATTTATTTTGTATGTTATGCTTCGGGCGTTGACTTCTAAGGCCCTAGCTATTCGATCTGGTGGAGCAACGCCCTAGAGTGAAACCTAGGTTACCCGGAACGTAGAAATGACCAGTACCTTCACACTGTTTGCAGTTATTCCTGTTGTACGATGGAAAAACTGTTGCATCTTTATTGTATTTCATGCTTCTGGCGTTGACTTCTAAGGCCCTAACTATTCGATCTGGTGGAGTAACGCCCTAGGGTGACGCCTAGGTTACGCGGAACGTAGAAATGACCATTACTTACACACTGTTTGCAATTATTCGTTTTATACGATGGGAAAACTGTTGCACTTTTATTGTATTTCATGCATCTGGCGTTGACATCTAAGGCCCTAACTATTCGATCTGGTGGAGCAAGGCCCTACAGTGAAGCCTAGGTTGCCCGGAACGTAGAAATGACCAGTACTTTCACACTGGTTGCAGTTATTCGTTTTATACAATGAAAAACTGTTCTATTTATTATGAATTTTATGCTTCGGGCGCTGACTTCTAAGGCCCTAACTATTCGATCTGGTGGAGCAACGCCCTATAGTGAAGCCTAGGTTGCCCGGAACGTATAAATGACCATAACATTCACACTGGTTACCATTATTCGTTTTATACGATGGAAAAGCTGTTGTATTTATATCGTATTTTATGCTTCTGGCGCTGATTTCTTAGACCCTAACTATTCCATCTGGTGGAACAACGCCCTAGGGTGAAGCCTAGGTTGCCCGTAACGTAGAAATGACCATAACTTTCACACTGGTTGCCATTATTCGTTTTATACGATGGAAGAGCTGTTGTATTTATGTCGTATTTTATGCTTCTGACGTCGACTTCTAAGGCACTAACTATTCGCTCAGGTGGAGCAACGCCCTAGAGTGAAGCCTAGGTTGTCCGGAACGTACAAATGACCATTACATTCACACTGGTTGCAATTATTCCTGTTATACGATGGAAAAACTGTTGCATCTTTATTGTATTTTATGCTTCTGGCGTTGACTTCTTAGGCCCTAACTATTCGATCTGGTGGAGCAACGTCCTAGAGTGAAGCCTAGGTTGCCCGGAACGTAGAAATGACCATAACTTTCACACTGGGTGCAATTATACGTTTTATACGATGGAAAAGCTATTGTATTTATATTGTATTTTATGCTTCTGGCGTTGACTTCTTAGGCCCTAACTATTCGATCTTGTGGAGCAATGCCTCAGAGTTAAGTCTAGGATGCCCGAAACGTCGAAATGACCGTTACTTTCACACTGGTTGCAATTATTCATGCTATACGATTGAAGAACAGTTGCATTTTTATTGTATTTGCTGCTTCTGTATTTGAATTCTAAGGTCCTAGCTATTCGATCTGGTGGGGCAACGCCTCAGTGTTAAGCCTAGGATGCCCGAAACGTCGAAATGGTCATTACTTTCGCACTGGTTGCAATTATTCCTGTTATACGATGGTAAAACTGTTGTATTTTTATTGTATTGTATGCTTCAGGCGATGACTTCTAAGGCCCTAACTATTCGATCTGTTGGAACAACGCCCTGGAGCGAAGCCTAGGTTGCCCGGAACGTAGAAATGACCATAACTTCACACTGGTTGCTATTATTCGTCTTATACGATGAAAAAACTGTTATATTTATATTGCATTTTATGCTTCTAGCATTGACTTCTTAGGCCCTAACTATTCGATCTGTTGGAACAACGCCCTAGAGTGAAGCCTGCGATGCCCGGAACGTAGAAATGATCATTACCTTCACGCTTGTTGCAATTATTCCTGTTATACGATGAAAAAACTGTTGTATTTTTATTGCTTTTTTTCCTTCAGGCGTTGACTTCTAAGGCCGTAGCTATTCGATGTGGTGGAGCAACGTCCTACAGTGACGTCTAGGTTGCCCGGAACGTAGAAATGATGATTACTTTCACAATGTTTGCAATTATTCACTTTATACAATGGAAAAACTGTTGTACTTATATCGTCTTTTATTCTTCTGGCGTTGACTTCTTAGGCCCTGTCTGTTCGATCTGGTGGAACAGCGCCCTAGAATGAAGCCTAGGTAGCCCGGAACGTAGAAATGACTATTACTTTCACTCTGTTTGCAAATATACATTATATACGATGGAAAAGCTGTTGCACTTATATTGTAATTTATGCTTCGGGCGTTGACTTCTAAGGCCCTAGCTATTCCATCTGGTGGAGCAACGCCCTAGTGTCAAGCCTAGGTTGCCCGGAACGTAGAAATGACCATTACTTTCACAATGTTCGCAATCATTCATTTTATACGATGGAAAGACTGTTGTACTTATATTGTATTTTATGCTTCGGGCGTTGTCTTCTAAGGCCCTAACTATTCGATTTGGTGGAGCAACGCCCTACAGTGAAGTCTAGGTTGCCCGGAACGTAGAAATGACCATTACTTTCACAATGTTTGCAATTACTCACTTTATACAATGGAAAAACTGTTGTACTTATATCGTATTTTATTCTTCTGGCGTTGACTTCTTTGGCCCTGTCTGCTCGATCTGGTGGAACAGCGCGCTAGAATGAAGCCTATGTTGCCCGGAACGTAGAAATGACCATTACTTTCACACTGTTTGCAAATATACATTATATACGATGGAAAAGCTGTTGCACTTATATTGTAATTTATGCTTCGGGCGTTGACTTGTAAGGCCCTAGCTATTCGATCTGGTGGAGCAACGGCCTAGAGTGAAGCCTAGGTTGCCCGGAACGTAGAAATGACCATAACTTTCACACTGGTTGCCATTATTCGTTTTATACGATGGATAAGCTGTTGTATTTATATCGAATTTTATGCTGCTGGCGTCGACTTCTTAGGCCCCAACTATTCCATCTGGTGGAACAACGACCTATGGTGAAGCCTAGGTTGCCCGGGACGTAGAAATGACCATAACTTTCACCCTGGAAGCAATTATTCGTTTTATACATGGAAAAGCTGTTCTATTTATTTTGTATGTTATGCTTCGGGCGTTGACTTCTAAGGCCCTAGCTATTCGATCTGGTGGAGCAACGCCCTAGAGTGAAACCTAGGTTACCCGGAACGTAGAAATGACCAGTACCTTCACACTGTTTGCAGTTATTCCTGTTGTACGATGGAAAAACTGTTGCATCTTTATTGTATTTCATGCTTCTGGCGTTGACTTCTAAGGCCGTAACTATTCGATCTGGTGGAGTAACGCCCTAGGGTGACGCCTAGGTTACCCGGAACGTAGAAATGACCATTACTTACACACTGTTTGCAATTATTCGTTTTATACGATGGGAAAACTGTTGCACCTTTATTGTATTTCATGCATCTGGCGTTGACATCTAAGGCCCTAACTATTCGATCTGGTGGAGCAAGGCCCTAGAGTGAAGCCTAGGTTGCCCGGAACGTAGAAATGACCAGTACTTTCACACTGGTTGCAGTTATTCGTTTTATACAATGAAAAACTGTTCTATTTATTATGAATTTTATGCTTCGGGCGCTGACTTCTAAGGCCCTAACTATTCGATCTGGTGGAGCAACGCCCTATAGTGAAGCCTAGGTTGCCCGGAACGTATAAATGACCATAACATTCACACTGGTTACCATTATTCGTTTTATACGATGGAAAAGCTGTTGTATTTATATCGTATTTTATGCTTCTGGCGCTGATTTCTTAGACCCTAACTATTCCATCTGGTGGAACAACGCCCTAGGGTGAAGCCTAGGTTGCCCGTAACGTAGAAATGACCATAACTTTCACACTGGTTGCCATTATTCGTTTTATACGATGGAAGAGCTGTTGTATTTATGTCGTATTTTATGCTTCTGACGTCGACTTCTAAGGCACTAACTATTCGCTCAGGTGGAGCAACGCCCTAGAGTGAAGCCTAGGTTGTCCGGAACGTACAAATGACCATTACATTCACACTGGTTGCAATTATTCCTGTTATACGATGGAAAAACTGTTGCATCTTTATTGTATTTTATGCTTCTGGCGTTGACTTCTTAGGCCCTAACTATTCGATCTGGTGGAGCAACGTCCTAGAGTGAAGCCTAGGTTGCCCGGAACGTAGAAATGACCATAACTTTCACACTGGGTGCAATTATACGTTTTATACGATGGAAAAGCTATTGTATTTATATTGTATTTTATGCTTCTGGCGTTGACTTCTTAGGCCCTAACTATTCGATCTTGTGGAGCAATGCCTCAGAGTTAAGTCTAGGATGCCCGAAACGTCGAAATGACCGTTACTTTCACACTGGTTGCAATTATTCATGCTATACGATTGAAGAACAGTTGCATTTTTATTGTATTTGCTGCTTCTGTATTTGAATTCTAAGGTCCTAGCTATTCGATCTGGTGGGGCAACGCCTCAGTGTTAAGCCTAGGATGCCCGAAACGTCGAAATGGTCATTACTTTCGCACTGGTTGCAATTATTCCTGTTATACGATGGTAAAACTGTTGTATTTTTATTGTATTGTATGCTTCAGGCGATGACTTCTAAGGCCCTAACTATTCGATCTGTTGGAACAACGCCCTGGAGCGAAGCCTAGGTTGCCCGGAACGTAGAAATGACCATAACTTCACACTGGTTGCTATTATTCGTCTTATACGATGAAAAAACTGTTATATTTATATTGCATTTTATGCTTCTAGCATTGACTTCTTAGGCCCTAATTATTCCATCTGGTAGAACAACGCCCTAGAGTGACGCCTAGGTTACCCGGAACGTAGAAATGACCATTACTTTCACACTGTTTGCAATTATTCATTTTATACGATGGAAAAGCTGTTGTATTTATATTGTATTTTATGCTCCTGGCGTTGACTTCTAAGGCCGTAGCTATTAGATGTGGTGGAGCAACGCCCTAGAGTGACGCCTAGGTTGACCGGAACGTAGAAATGACCATTACTTTCACAATGTCTGCAATTATTCGTTTTTTACGATGGAAAAGCTGTTGTATTTGTATCGTATTTTATGCTTCTGGCGTTGACTTCCTAGACCCTAACTATTCCATCTGGTGGAGCAACGCCCTAGTGTCAAGCCTAGGTTGCCCGGAACGTAGAAATGACCATTACTTTCACAATGTTCGCAATCATTCATTTTATACGATGGAAAGACTGTTGTACTTATATTGTATTTTATGCTTCGGGCGTTGACTTCTAAGGCCCTAACTATTCGATTTGGTGGAGCAACGCCCTACAGTGAAGTCTAGGTTGCCCGGAACGTAGAAATGACCATTACTTTCACAATGTTTGCAATTACTCACTTTATACAATGGAAAAACTGTTGTACTTATATCGTATTTTATTCTTCTGGCGTTGACTTCTTTGGCCCTGTCTGCTCGATCTGGTGGAACAGCGCGCTAGAATGAAGCCTATGTTGCCCGGAACGTAGAAATGACCATTACTTTCACACTGTCTGCAAACATACATTATATACGATGGAAAAGCTGTTGCACTTATATTGTAATTTATGCTTCGGGCGTTGACTTGTAAGGCCCTAGCTATTCGATCTGGTGGAGCAACGGCCTAGAGTGAAGCCTAGGTTGCCCGGAACGTAGAAATGACCATAACTTTCACACTGGTTGCCATTATTCGTTTTATACGATGGAAAAGCTGTTGTATTTATATCGAATTTTATGCTGCTGGCGTCGACTTCTTAGGCCCCAACTATTCCATCTGGTGGAACAACGACCTATGGTGAAGCCTAGGTTGCCCGGGACGTAGAAATGACCATAACTTTCACCCTGGAAGCAATTATTCGTTTTATACATGGAAAAGCTGTTCTATTTATTTTGTATGTTATGCTTCGGGCGTTGACTTCTAAGGCCCTAGCTATTCGATCTGGTGGAGCAACGCCCTAGAGTGAAACCTAGGTTACCCGGAACGTAGAAATGACCAGTACCTTCACACTGTTTGCAGTTATTCCTGTTGTACGATGGAAAAACTGTTGCATCTTTATTGTATTTCATGCTTCTGGCGTTGACTTCTAAGGCCCTAACTATTCGACCTGGTGGAGTAACGCCCTAGGGTGACGCCTAGGTTACCCGGAACGTAGAAATGACCATTACTTACACACTGTTTGCAATTATTCGTTTTATACGATGGGAAAACTGTTGCACCTTTATTGTATTTCATGCATCTGGCGTTGACATCTAAGGCCCTAACTATTCGATCTGGTGGAGCAAGGCCCTAGAGTGAAGCCTAGGTTGCCCGGAACGTAGAAATGACCAGTACTTTCACACTGGTTGCAGTTATTCGTTTTATACAATGAAAAACTGTTCTATTTATTATGAATTTTATGCTTCGGGCGCTGACTTCTAAGGCCCTAACTATTCGATCTGGTGGAGCAACGCCCTATAGTGAAGCCTAGGTTGCCCGGAACGTATAAATGACCATAACATTCACACTGGTTACCATTATTCGTTTTATACGATGGAAAAGCTGTTGTATTTATATCGTATTTTATGCTTCTGGCGCTGATTTCTTAGACCCTAACTATTCCATCTGGTGGAACAACGCCCTAGGGTGAAGCCTAGGTTGCCCGTAACGTAGAAATGACCATAACTTTCACACTGGTTGCCATTATTCGTTTTATACGATGGAAGAGCTGTTGTATTTATGTCGTATTTTATGCTTCTGACGTCGACTTCTAAGGCACTAACTATTCGCTCAGGTGGAGCAACGCCCTAGAGTGAAGCCTAGGTTGTCCGGAACGTACAAATGACCATTACATTCACACTGGTTGCAATTATTCCTGTTATACGATGGAAAAACTGTTGCATCTTTATTGTATTTTATGCTTCTGGCGTTGACTTCTTAGGCCCTAACTATTCGATCTGGTGGAGCAACGTCCTAGAGTGAAGCCTAGGTTGCCCGGAACGTAGAAATGACCATAACTTTCACACTGGGTGCAATTATACGTTTTATACGATGGAAAAGCTATTGTATTTATATTGTATTTTATGCTTCTGGCGTTGACTTCTTAGGCCCTAACTATTCGATCTTGTGGAGCAATGCCTCAGAGTTAAGTCTAGGATGCCCGAAACGTCGAAATGACCGTTACTTTCACACTGGTTGCAATTATTCATGCTATACGATTGAAGAACAGTTGCATTTTTATTGTATTTGCTGCTTCTGTATTTGAATTCTAAGGTCCTAGCTATTCGATCTGGTGGGGCAACGCCTCAGTGTTAAGCCTAGGATGCCCGAAACGTCGAAATGGTCATTACTTTCGCACTGGTTGCAATTATTCCTGTTATACGATGGTAAAACTGTTGTATTTTTATTGTATTGTATGCTTCAGGCGATGACTTCTAAGGCCCTAACTATTCGATCTGTTGGAACAACGCCCTGGAGCGAAGCCTAGGTTGCCTGGAACGTAGAAATGACCATAACTTCACACTGGTTGCTATTATTCGTCTTATACGATGAAAAAACTGTTATATTTATATTGCATTTTATGCTTCTAGCATTGACTTCTTAGGCCCTAACTATTCGATCTGTTGGAACAACGCCCTAGAGTGAAGCCTGCGATGCCCGGAACGTAGAAATGATCATTACCTTCACGCTTGTTGCAATTATTCCTGTTATACGATGAAAAAACTGTTGTATTTTTATTGCTTTTTTTCCTTCAGGCGTTGACTTCTAAGGCCGTAGCTATTCGATGTGGTGGAGCAACGTCCTACAGTGACGTCTAGGTTGCCCGGAACGTAGAAATGATGATTACTTTCACAATGTTTGCAATTATTCACTTTATACAATGGAAAAACTGTTGTACTTATATCGTCTTTTATTCTTCTGGCGTTGACTTCTTAGGCCCTGTCTGTTCGATCTGGTGGAACAGCGCCCTAGAATGAAGCCTAGGTAGCCCGGAACGTAGAAATGACTATTACTTTCACTCTGTTTGCAAATATACATTATATACGATGGAAAAGCTGTTGCACTTATATTGTAATTTATGCTTCGGGCGTTGACTTCTAAGGCCCTAGCTATTCCATCTGGTGGAGCAACGCCCTAGTGTCAAGCCTAGGTTGCCCGGAACGTAGAAATGACCATTACTTTCACAATGTTCGCAATCATTCATTTTATACGATGGAAAGACTGTTGTACTTATATTGTATTTTATGCTTCGGGCGTTGTCTTCTAAGGCCCTAACTATTCGATTTGGTGGCGCAACGCCCTACAGTGAAGTCTAGGTTGCCCGGAACGTAGAAATGACCATTACTTTCACAATGTTTGCAATTACTCACTTTATACAATGGAAAAACTGTTGTACTTATATCGTATTTTATTCTTCTGGCGTTGACTTCTTTGGCCCTGTCTGCTCGATCTGGTGGAACAGCGCGCTAGAATGAAGCCTATGTTGCCCGGAACGTAGAAATGACCATTACTTTCACACTGTTTGCAAATATACATTATATACGATGGAAAAGCTGTTGCACTTATATTGTAATTTATGCTTCGGGCGTTGACTTGTAAGGCCCTAGCTATTCGATCTGGTGGAGCAACGGCCTAGAGTGAAGCCTAGGTTGCCCGGAACGTAGAAATGACCATAACTTTCACACTGGTTGCCATTATTCGTTTTATACGATGGATAAGCTGTTGTATTTATATCGAATTTTATGCTGCTGGCGTCGACTTCTTAGGCCCCAACTATTCCATCTGGTGGAACAACGACCTATGGTGAAGCCTAGGTTGCCCGGGACGTAGAAATGACCATAACTTTCACCCTGGAAGCAATTATTCGTTTTATACATGGAAAAGCTGTTCTATTTATTTTGTATGTTATGCTTCGGGCGTTGACTTCTAAGGCCCTAGCTATTCGATCTGGTGGAGCAACGCCCTAGAGTGAAACCTAGGTTACCCGGAACGTAGAAATGACCAGTACCTTCACACTGTTTGCAGTTATTCCTGTTGTACGATGGAAAAACTGTTGCATCTTTATTGTATTTCATGCTTCTGGCGTTGACTTCTAAGGCCGTAACTATTCGATCTGGTGGAGTAACGCCCTAGGGTGACGCCTAGGTTACCCGGAACGTAGAAATGACCATTACTTACACACTGTTTGCAATTATTCGTTTTATACGATGGGAAAACTGTTGCACCTTTATTGTATTTCATGCATCTGGCGTTGACATCTAAGGCCCTAACTATTCGATCTGGTGGAGCAAGGCCCTAGAGTGAAGCCTAGGTTGCCCGGAACGTAGAAATGACCAGTACTTTCACACTGGTTGCAGTTATTCGTTTTATACAATGAAAAACTGTTCTATTTATTATGAATTTTATGCTTCGGGCGCTGACTTCTAAGGCCCTAACTATTCGATCTGGTGGAGCAACGCCCTATAGTGAAGCCTAGGTTGCCCGGAACGTATAAATGACCATAACATTCACACTGGTTACCATTATTCGTTTTATACGATGGAAAAGCTGTTGTATTTATATCGTATTTTATGCTTCTGGCGCTGATTTCTTAGACCCTAACTATTCCATCTGGTGGAACAACGCCCTAGGCTGAAGCCTAGGTTGCCCGTAACGTAGAAATGACCATAACTTTCACACTGGTTGCCATTATTCGTTTTATACGATGGAAGAGCTGTTGTATTTATGTCGTATTTTATGCTTCTGACGTCGACTTCTAAGGCACTAACTATTCGCTCAGGTGGAGCAACGCCCTAGAGTGAAGCCTAGGTTGTCCGGAACGTACAAATGACCATTACATTCACACTGGTTGCAATTATTCCTGTTATACGATGGAAAAACTGTTGCATCTTTATTGTATTTTATGCTTCTGGCGTTGACTTCTTAGGCCCTAACTATTCGATCTGGTGGAGCAACGTCCTAGAGTGAAGCCTAGGTTGCCCGGAACGTAGAAATGACCATAACTTTCACACTGGTTGCTATTATTCGTCTTATACGATGAAAAAACTGTTATATTTATATTGCATTTTATGCTTCTAGCATTGACTTCTTAGGCCCTAACTATTCGATCTGTTGGAACAACGCCCTAGAGTGAAGCCTGCGATGCCCGGAACGTAGAAATGATCATTACCTTCACGCTTGTTGCAATTATTCCTGTTATACGATGAAAAAACTGTTGTATTTTTATTGCTTTTTTTCCTTCAGGCGTTGACTTCTAAGGCCGTAGCTATTCGATATGGTGGAGCAACGTCCTACAGTGACGTCTAGGTTGCCCGGAACGTAGAAATGATGATTACTTTCACAATGTTTGCAATTATTCACTTTATACAATGGAAAAACTGTTGTACTTATATCGTCTTTTATTCTTCTGGCGTTGACTTCTTAGGCCCTGTCTGTTCGATCTGGTGGAACAGCGCCCTAGAATGAAGCCTAGGTAGCCCGGAACGTAGAAATGACTATTACTTTCACTCTGTTTGCAAATATACATTATATACGATGGAAAAGCTGTTGCACTTATATTGTAATTTATGCTTCGGGCGTTGACTTCTAAGGCCCTAGCTATTCCATCTGGTGGAGCAACGCCCTAGTGTCAAGCCTAGGTTGCCCGGAACGTAGAAATGACCATTACTTTCACAATGTTCGCAATCATTCATTTTATACGATGGAAAGACTGTTGTACTTATATTGTATTTTATGCTTCGGGCGTTGACTTCTAAGGCCCTAACTATTCGATTTGGTGGAGCAACGCCCTACAGTGAAGTCTAGGTTGCCCGGAACGTAGAAATGACCATTACTTTCACAATGTTTGCAATTACTCACTTTATACAATGGAAAAACTGTTGTACTTATATCGTATTTTATTCTTCTGGCGTTGACTTCTTTGGCCCTGTCTGCTCGATCTGGTGGAACAGCGCGCTAGAATGAAGCCTATGTTGCCCGGAACGTAGAAATGACCATTACTTTCACACTGTTTGCAAATATACATTATATACGATGGAAAAGCTGTTGCACTTATATTGTAATTTATGCTTCGGGCGTTGACTTGTAAGGCCCTAGCTATTCGATCTGGTGGAGCAACGGCCTAGAGTGAAGCCTAGGTTGCCCGGAACGTAGAAATGACCATAACTTTCACACTGGTTGCCATTATTCGTTTTATACGATGGAAAAGCTGTTGTATTTATATCGAATTTTATGCTGCTGGCGTCGACATCTTAGGCCCCAACTATTCCATCTGGTGGAACAACGACCTATGGTGAAGCCTAGGTTGCCCGGGACGTAGAAATGACCATAACTTTCACCCTGGAAGCAATTATTCGTTTTATACATGGAAAAGCTGTTCTATTTATTTTGTATGTTATGCTTCGGGCGTTGACTTCTAAGGCCCTAGCTATTCGATCTGGTGGAGCAACGCCCTAGAGTGAAACCTAGGTTACCCGGAACGTAGAAATGACCAGTACCTTCACACTGTTTGCAGTTATTCCTGTTGTACGATGGAAAAACTGTTGCATCTTTATTGTATTTCATGCTTCTGGCGTTGACTTCTAAGGCCCTAACTATTCGATCTGGTGGAGTAACGCCCTAGGGTGACGCCTAGGTTACCCGGAACGTAGAAATGACCATTACTTACACACTGTTTGCAATTATTCGTTTTATACGATGGGAAAACTGTTGCACCTTTATTGTATTTCATGCATCTGGCGTTGACATCTAAGGCCCTAACTATTCGATCTGGTGGAGCAAGGCCCTAGAGTGAAGCCTAGGTTGCCCGGAACGTAGAAATGACCAGTACTTTCACACTGGTTGCAGTTATTCGTTTTATACAATGAAAAACTGTTCTATTTATTATGAATTTTATGCTTCGGGCGCTGACTTCTAAGGCCCTAACTATTCGATCTGGTGGAGCAACGCCCTATAGTGAAGCCTAGGTTGCCCGGAACGTATAAATGACCATAACATTCACACTGGTTACCATTATTCGTTTTATACGATGGAAAAGCTGTTGTATTTATATCGTATTTTATGCTTCTGGCGCTGATTTCTTAGACCCTAACTATTCCATCTGGTGGAACAACGCCCTAGGGTGAAGCCTAGGTTGCCCGTAACGTAGAAATGACCATAACTTTCACACTGGTTGCCATTATTCGTTTTATACGATGGAAGAGCTGTTGTATTTATGTCGTATTTTATGCTTCTGACGTCGACTTCTAAGGCACTAACTATTCGCTCAGGTGGAGCAACGCCCTAGAGTGAAGCCTAGGTTGTCCGGAACGTACAAATGACCATTACATTCACACTGGTTGCAATTATTCCTGTTACACGATGGAAAAACTGTTGCATCTTTATTGTATTTTATGCTTCTGGCGTTGACTTCTTAGGCCCTAACTATTCGATCTGGTGGAGCAACGTCCTAGAGTGAAGCCTAGGTTGCCCGGAACGTAGAAATGACCATAACTTTCACACTGGGTGCAATTATACGTTTTATACGATGGAAAAGCTATTGTATTTATATTGTATTTTATGCTTCTGGCGTTGACTTCTTAGGCCCTAACTATTCGATCTTGTGGAGCAATGCCTCAGAGTTAAGTCTAGGATGCCCGAAACGTCGAAATGACCGTTACTTGCACACTGGTTGCAATTATTCATGCTATACGATTGAAGAACAGTTGCATTTTTATTGTATTTGCTGCTTCTGTATTTGAATTCTAAGGTCCTAGCTATTCGATCTGGTGGGGCAACGCCTCAGTGTTAAGCCTAGGATGCCCGAAACGTCGAAATGGTCATTACTTTCGCACTGGTTGCAATTATTCCTGTTATACGATGGTAAAACTGTTGTATTTTTATTGTATTGTATGCTTCAGGCGATGACTTCTAAGGCCCTAACTATTCGATGTGTTGGAACAACGCCCTGGAGCGAAGCCTAGGTTGCCCGGAACGTAGAAATGACCATAACTTCACACTGGTTGCTATTATTCGTCTTATACGATGAAAAAACTGTTATATTTATATTGCATTTTATGCTTCTAGCATTGACTTCTTAGGCCCTAACTATTCGATCTGTTGGAACAACGCCCTAGAGTGAAGCCTGCGATGCCCGGAACGTAGAAATGATCATTACCTTCACGCTTGTTGCAATTATTCCTGTTATACGATGAAAAAACTGTTGTATTTTTATTGCTTTTTTTCCTTCAGGCGTTGACTTCTAAGGCCGTAGCTATTCGATGTGGTGGAGCAACGTCCTACAGTGACGTCTAGGTTGCCCGGAACGTAGAAATGATGATTACTTTCACAATGTTTGCAATTATTCACTTTATACAATGGAAAAACTGTTGTACTTATATCGTCTTTTATTCTTCTGGCGTTGACTTCTTAGGCCCTGTCTGTTCGATCTGGTGGAACAGCGCCCTAGAATGAAGCCTAGGTAGCCCGGAACGTAGAAATGACTATTACTTTCACTCTGTTTGCATATATACATTATATACGATGGAAAAGCTGTTGCACTTATATTGTAATTTATGCTTCGGGCGTTGACTTCTAAGGCCCTAGCTATTCGATCTGGTGGAGCAACGGCCTAGAGTGAAGCCTAGATTGCCCGGAACGTAGAAATGACCATAACTTTCACACTGGTTGCCATTATTCGTTTTATACGATGGAAGAGCTGTTGTATTAATGTCGTATTTTATGCTTCTGACGTCGACTTCTTAGGCCCCAACTATTCCAGCTGGTGGAACAACGCCCTATGGTGAAGCCTAGGTTGCCCGGGACGTAGAAATGACCATAACCTTCACACTGGAAGCAATTATTCGTTTTATGCATGGAAAAACTGTTTAACTTATTTTGCATTTTATTCTTCTGCCGTTGACTTCTTAGGCCCTACCTATTCGATCTGGTGGAGCAACACCCTGGAGTGAAGCCTCGGTTGCCCGGAACGTGGAAATGACCATAACTTTCACACTGTTTGCCATTATTCGTTTTATGCGATTGAAAGACTGTTGTATTTATTTTGTAGTTTATGCTTCTGGCGTTGAATTCCAAGGCCCTAACACTTCGACCTGGTGGAGCAATGCCTCAGAGTTAAGTCTAGGATGCCGGAAACGTCGAAATGATCATTAATTTCTCACTGGTTCCAACTACTCATGCTAAACGATGGAAAAACTGTTGCATTTTTATTGGTTTTCTGCTTCTGGCTTTGACTTCTAAGGTCCTAGCTATTCGATCAGGTGAGGCAACGTCCAAGAGGGAAGCCTATGTTGCCCGGAACGTAGAAATGACCATAACTTTCACACTGGGTGCAATTATTCGTTTTATACGATGGAAAAGCTATTGTATTTATATTGTATTTTATGCTCCTGGCGTTGACTTCTTAGGCCCTAACTATTCGATCTTGTGGAGCAATGCCTCAGAGTTAAGTCTGGGATGCCCGAAACGTCGAAATGATCGTTACTTTCACACTGGTTGCTATTATTCATGCTATACGATTGAAGAACTGTTGCATTTTAATTGTATTTTCTGCTTCTGTATTTGAATTCTAAGGTCCTAGCTATTCGATCTGGTGGGGCAACGCCTCAGAGTTAAGCCTAGGATGCCCGAAACGTCGAAATGGTCATTACTTTCGCACTGGTTGCAATTATCCCTGTTATACGATGGTAAAACTGTTGTATTTTTATTGTATTGTATGCTTCAGGCGATGACTTCTAAGGCCCTAACTATTCGATCTGGTGGAACAGCGCCCTGGAGCGAAGCCTAGGTTGCCCGGAACGTAGAAATGACCATAACTTTCACACTGGTAGCAACTATTCGTTTTATACATGGAAAAACTGTTCTACTTATTTTGTATTTTATGCTTCTGGCGTTGACTTCTAAGGCCCTACCTATTCGATCTGGCGGAGCAACACCCTACAGTGAAGCCTAGGTTGCTCGGAACGTAGAAATGACCATTACTTTCACACTGTTTGCTAATATACATTATATACGATGGAAAGGCTGTTGTATTTATATTTTATTTTATACTTCTAGCGTTGACTTCTTAGGCTCTAACTGTTTAACCTGGTGGAGCACCGCCCTAGAGTGATGAGTAGGTTGCCCGGAACGTAGAACATACCATTACCTTCACACTGGTTGCAATTATTCCTGTTATACGATGGAAAAACTGTTGCATCTTTATTGTATTTTATGCTTCTGGCGTTGAGTTCTCAGGCCCCAACTATTCCATCTGGTGGAACAACGCCCTAGGGTGAAGCCTAGGTTCCCGGAACGTAGAAATGACCAACTCTTTGACACTGGTAGCAGTTATTCGTTTTATACATGGAAAATCTGTTGTATTTATTTTGTATTTTATGCTTCTGGCGTTGACTTCTAAGGCACTAACTATTCGATCAGGTGGAGCAACGCCCTAGAGTGAAGCCTAGGTTCTCCGGAACGTACAAATGACCATTACATTCACACTGGTTGCAATTATTCCTGTTATACGATGGAAAAACTGTTGCATCTTTATTGTATTTTATGCTTCTGGCGTTGACTTCTTAGGCCCTAACTATTCGATCTGGTGGAGCAACGCACTAGAGTGAAGCCTAGGTTGCCAGGAACGTGGAAATGACCATAACTTTTACACTGACAGCAATTATTCGTTTTATACGATGGAAAAACTGTTGTATTTATATTGTATTTTATGCTTCTGGCGTTCACTTCTTAGGCCCTAACTATTCGATCTGGTGGTACAACGCCCTAGGGTGAAGCCTAGGTTGCCAGGAACGTGGAAATGACCATAACTTTTACACTGACAGCAATTATTCGTTTTATACAATGGAAAAACCGTTCTATTTATTTTGTATTTTATGCTTCGGGCGTTGACATCTAAGGCCCCAACTGTTTGATCTGGTGGAACAACGCCCTGGAGTGAAGCCTAGGTTGCCTGGAACGTAGAAATGACCATCACTTTCACACGGGTTGCAATCATTCCTGTTATAGGATGGAAATACTGTTGTATTTTTATTGTATTTTATACTTCAGGCGTTGACTTCTGAGGCCGTAGCTATTCGATGAGGTGGAAGAACGCCATACAGTGAAGCCTAGGTTGCCCGGAACGTAGAAATGACCATAAGTGTCATACTTGTTGCAATTATTCGTTTTATACGATGGAAAAACTGTTGTATTTATATTGTATTTTATGCTTCTGGCGTTGACTTCTTAGGCCCTAACTATTCGATCTGGTGGAGCAACGCACTAGAGTGAAGCCTAGGTTGCCAGGAACGTGGAAATGACCATAACTTTTACACTGACAGCAATTATTCGTTTTATACGATGGAAAAACTGTTGTATTTATATTGTATTTTATGCTTCTGGCGTTCACTTCTTAGGCCCTAACCATTCGATCTGGTGGTACAACGCCCTAGGGTGAAGCCTAGGTTGCCAGGAACGTGGAAATGACCATAACTTTTACACTGACAGCAATTATTCGTTTTATACAATGGAAAAACCGTTCTATTTATTTTGTATTTTATGCTTCGGGCGTTGACATCTAAGGCCCCAACTGTTTGATCTGGTGGAGCAACGCCCTAGAGTGAAGCCTAGGTTGCCTGGAACGTAGAAATGACCATCACTTTCACACGGGTTGCAATTATTCCTGTTATAGGATGGAAAGACTGTTGTATTTTTATTGTATTCTATACTTCAGGCGTTGACTTCTGTGGCCGTAGCTATTCGATGTGGTGGAAGAACGCCCTAGAGTAAAGCCCAGGATGCGCGGAACGAAGACATGACCATAACTTTCACACTCGTAGCAATTATTCGTTTGATACAATGGAAAAACCGTTATATTTATCTTGTATTTTAAGCTTCGGGCGTTGACGTCTAAGGCCCTAACTATTCGATCTGGTGGAGCAACGCCCTAGAGTGAAGCCTAGGTTGCCAGGAACGTAGAAATGATCATAACTTTCACACTGGTTGCTATTATTCGTTTTATACGATGGAGAAACTGTTATATTTATATTGTATTTTATGCTTCTGGCGTTGACTTCTTAGGCCCTAACTATTCGATCTTGTGGAACAACGCCCTGGAGTGAAGCCTAGGTTGCCTGGAACGTAGAAATGACCATCACTTTCACACGGGTTGCAATCATTCCTGTTATAGGATGGAAATACTGTTGTATTTTTATTGTATTTTATACTTCAGGCGTTGACTTCTGAGGCCGTAGCTATTCGATGAGGTGGAAGAACGCCATACAGTGAAGCCTAGGTTGCCCGGAACGTAGAAATGACCATAAGTGTCATACTTGTTGCAATTATTCGTTTTATACGATGGAAAAACTGTTGTATTTATATTGTATTTTATGCTTCTGGCGTTCACTTCTTAGGTCCTAACTATTCGACCTGGTGGTACAACGCCCTAGGGTGAAGCCTAGGTTGCCCGGAACGTAGAAATGACCAGTACTTTCACACTGGTTGCAGTTATTCGTTTTATACAATGGAACAACTGTTCTATTTATTTTGCATTTTATGCTTCGGGCGTTGATTTCTAAGACCCTAGCTATTCGATCTGGTGGAACAACGCCCTAGAGTAAAGCCCAGGTTGCGCGGAACATAGAAATGACCATAACTTTCACACTGGTAGCAATTATTCGTTTTATACAATGGAAAAACTGTTCTATTTATATTGTATTTTATGCTTCTGGCGTTGACTACTTAGGCCCTAACTATTCGATCTTGTGGAACAACGCCCTAGAGTGAAGCCTAGGTTGCCCGGAACGTAGATATGACCATAACCTTCACACAGATTGCAATTATTCGTTTTATACGGTGTAAAGGCTGTTGTATTTATATCGTATTTTATGCTTCTGGCGTTGACTTCTTAGGCCCGAACTATTCCATCTGGTGGAACAACGCCCTAGGGTGAAGCCTAGGCTGCCCGGAACGTAGAAATGACCAGTACTTTCACACTGGTTGCAGTTATTCGTTTTATACAATGGAACAACTGTTCTATTTATTTTGCATTTTATGCTTCGGGCGTTGACTTCTAAGGCCCCAACTATTCGATCTGGTGGAAGAACGCCATAGAGTGAAGCCTAGGTTGCCCGGAACGTAGAACATACCATTACCTTCACACTGGTTGCAATTATTCCTGTTATACGATGGAATAACTGTTGCACCTTTATTGTATTTTATGCTTCTGGCGTTGACTTCATAGGCCCTAACTATTCGATCTGGAGGAGCAACGTCCTAGAGTGAAGCCTAGGTTGACTGGAACGTTGAAATGACCACTACTTTCACACTGTTTGCAATTATTCCTTTTATACGATGGAAAAACTGTTGCATCTTTATTGTATTTTATGCTACTGGCGTTGACTTCTTAGGCCCCAACTATTCGATCCGGTGGTGCAACGTCCTAGAGTGAAGCCTAGGTTGCCCGGAACGTACAAATGACCATAACATTCACACTGGTTACCATTATCCGTTTTATACGATGGAAAAGCTGTTGTATTTATATCGTATTTTATGCTTCTGGCGCTGATTTCTTAGACCCTAACTATTCCATCTGGTGGAACAACGCCCTAGGGTGAAGCCTAGGTTGATGGGAACTTAGAAATGACCATAACTTTCACACTGTTAGCAATTATTCGTTTTATACGATGGAAAAGCTGTAGTATTTATATCGTATTTTATGCTTCTGGCGTTGACTTCTTAGGCCCTAACTGTTCCATCTGGTGGAACAACGCTCTGGAGTGAAGCCTAGGTTGCCCGGAACGTGGAAATGACCATAACTTTCACACTGGTAGCAATTATTCGTTTTATACATGGAAAAACTGTTCTATTTATTTTGTATTTTATGCTTCTGGCGCTGACTTCTAAGGCCCTACCTATTCGATCTGGCGGAGCAACACCCTACAGTGAACCCTAGGTTACCCGGAACGTAGAAATGACCAGTACTTTCACACTGTTTGCAGTTATTCCTGTTGTACGATGGAAAAACTGTTGCATCTTTATTGTATTTCATGCTTCTGGCGTTGACTTCTAAGGCCCTAACAATTCGATCTGGTGGAGTAACGCCCTAGGGTGACGCCTAGGTTACCCGGAACGTAGAAATGACCATTACTTTCACACTGTTTGCAATAATTCATTTTATACGATGGCAAAGCTGTTGTATTTATATTGTATTTTATGCTTCTGGCGGTGACTTCTAAGGCCCTATCTCTTCGATTTGGTGGAGCAACGCCTCAGAGTTAAGCCTAGGATGCCCGAAACGTCGAAATGGTCATTACTTTCGCACTGGTTGCAATTAGTCATGCTATACGATGGAAAATCAGTTGCATTTTTATTGTATTTTATGCTTCTGGCGCTGACTTCTAAGGCCCTACCTATTCGATCTGGCGGAGCAACACCCTACAGTGAAGCCTAGGTTGCTCGGAACGTAGAAATGACCATTACTTTCACACTGTTTGCAATAATTCATTTTATACGATGGCAAAGCTGTTGTATTTATATTGTATTTTATGCTTCTGGCGGTGACTTCTAAGGCCCTATCTCTTCGATTTGGTGGGGCAACGCCTCAGTGTTAAGCCTAGGATGCCCGAAACGTCGAAATGGTCATTACTTTCGCACTGGTTGCAATTATTCCTGTTATACGATGGTAAAACTGTTGTATTTTTATTGTATTGTATGCTTCAGGCGATGACTTCTAAGGCCCTAACTATTCGATGTGTTGGAACAACGCCCTGGAGCGAAGCCTAGGTTGCCCGGAACGTAGAAATGACCATAACTTCACACTGGTTGCTATTATTCGTCTTATACGATGAAAAAACTGTTATATTTATATTGCATTTTATGCTTCTAGCATTGACTTCTTAGGCCCTAACTATTCGATCTGTTGGAACAACGCCCTAGAGTGAAGCCTGCGATGCCCGGAACGTAGAAATGATCATTACCTTCACGCTTGTTGCAATTATTCCTGTTATACGATGAAAAAACTGTTGTATTTTTATTGCTTTTTTTCCTTCAGGCGTTGACTTCTAAGGCCGTAGCTATTCGATGTGGTGGAGCAACGTCCTACAGTGACGTCTAGGTTGCCCGGAACGTAGAAATGATGATTACTTTCACAATGTTTGCAATTATTCACTTTATACAATGGAAAAACT
Organism: Calliopsis andreniformis; assembly: GCF_051401765.1. Classification (NCBI taxonomy): domain Eukaryota; kingdom Metazoa; phylum Arthropoda; class Insecta; order Hymenoptera; family Andrenidae; genus Calliopsis; species Calliopsis andreniformis. Next base: position 875,124 of record NW_027480423.1, on the reverse strand, counting down.
GTTGTACTTATATCGTCTTTTATTCTTCTGGCGTTGACTTCTTAGGCCCTGTCTGTTCGATCTGGTGGAACAGCGCCCTAGAATGAAGCCTAGGTAGCCCGGAACGTAGAAATGACTATTACTTTCACTCTGTTTGCATATATACATTATATACGATGGAAAAGCTGTTGCACTTATATTGTAATTTATGCTTCGGGCGTTGACTTCTAAGGCCCTAGCTATTCGATCTGGTGGAGCAACGGCCTAGAGTGAAGCCTAGATTGCCCGGAACGTAGAAATGACCATAACTTTCACACTGGTTGCCATTATTCGTTTTATACGATGGAAGAGCTGTTGTATTAATGTCGTATTTTATGCTTCTGACGTCGACTTCTTAGGCCCCAACTATTCCAGCTGGTGGAACAACGCCCTATGGTGAAGCCTAGGTTGCCCGGGACGTAGAAATGACCATAACCTTCACACTGGAAGCAATTATTCGTTTTATGCATGGAAAAACTGTTTAACTTATTTTGCATTTTATTCTTCTGCCGTTGACTTCTTAGGCCCTACCTATTCGATCTGGTGGAGCAACACCCTGGAGTGAAGCCTCGGTTGCCCGGAACGTGGAAATGACCATAACTTTCACACTGTTTGCCATTATTCGTTTTATGCGATTGAAAGACTGTTGTATTTATTTTGTAGTTTATGCTTCTGGCGTTGAATTCCAAGGCCCTAACACTTCGACCTGGTGGAGCAATGCCTCAGAGTTAAGTCTAGGATGCCGGAAACGTCGAAATGATCATTAATTTCTCACTGGTTCCAACTACTCATGCTAAACGATGGAAAAACTGTTGCATTTTTATTGGTTTTCTGCTTCTGGCTTTGACTTCTAAGGTCCTAGCTATTCGATCAGGTGAGGCAACGTCCAAGAGGGAAGCCTATGTTGCCCGGAACGTAGAAATGACCATAACTTTCACACTGGGTGCAATTATTCGTTTTATACGATGGAAAAGCTATTGTATTTATATTGTATTTTATGCTCCTGGCGTTGACTTCTTAGGCCCTAACTATTCGATCTTGTGGAGCAATGCCTCAGAGTTAAGTCTGGGATGCCCGAAACGTCGAAATGATCGTTACTTTCACACTGGTTGCTATTATTCATGCTATACGATTGAAGAACTGTTGCATTTTAATTGTATTTTCTGCTTCTGTATTTGAATTCTAAGGTCCTAGCTATTCGATCTGGTGGGGCAACGCCTCAGAGTTAAGCCTAGGATGCCCGAAACGTCGAAATGGTCATTACTTTCGCACTGGTTGCAATTATCCCTGTTATACGATGGTAAAACTGTTGTATTTTTATTGTATTGTATGCTTCAGGCGATGACTTCTAAGGCCCTAACTATTCGATCTGGTGGAACAGCGCCCTGGAGCGAAGCCTAGGTTGCCCGGAACGTAGAAATGACCATAACTTTCACACTGGTAGCAACTATTCGTTTTATACATGGAAAAACTGTTCTACTTATTTTGTATTTTATGCTTCTGGCGTTGACTTCTAAGGCCCTACCTATTCGATCTGGCGGAGCAACACCCTACAGTGAAGCCTAGGTTGCTCGGAACGTAGAAATGACCATTACTTTCACACTGTTTGCTAATATACATTATATACGATGGAAAGGCTGTTGTATTTATATTTTATTTTATACTTCTAGCGTTGACTTCTTAGGCTCTAACTGTTTAACCTGGTGGAGCACCGCCCTAGAGTGAAGAGTAGGTTGCCCGGAACGTAGAACATACCATTACCTTCACACTGGTTGCAATTATTCCTGTTATACGATGGAAAAACTGTTGCATCTTTATTGTATTTTATGCTTCTGGCGTTGAGTTCTCAGGCCCCAACTATTCCATCTGGTGGAACAACGCCCTAGGGTGAAGCCTAGGTTCCCGGAACGTAGAAATGACCAACTCTTTGACACTGGTAGCAGTTATTCGTTTTATACATGGAAAATCTGTTGTATTTATTTTGTATTTTATGCTTCTGGCGTTGACTTCTAAGGCACTAACTATTCGATCAGGTGGAGCAACGCCCTAGAGTGAAGCCTAGGTTCTCCGGAACGTACAAATGACCATTACATTCACACTGGTTGCAATTATTCCTGTTATACGATGGAAAAACTGTTGCATCTTTATTGTATTTTATGCTTCTGGCGTTGACTTCTTAGGCCCTAACTATTCGATCTGGTGGAGCAACGCACTAGAGTGAAGCCTAGGTTGCCAGGAACGTGGAAATGACCATAACTTTTACACTGACAGCAATTATTCGTTTTATACGATGGAAAAACTGTTGTATTTATATTGTATTTTATGCTTCTGGCGTTCACTTCTTAGGCCCTAACTATTCGATCTGGTGGTACAACGCCCTAGGGTGAAGCCTAGGTTGCCAGGAACGTGGAAATGACCATAACTTTTACACTGACAGCAATTATTCGTTTTATACAATGGAAAAACCGTTCTATTTATTTTGTATTTTATGCTTCGGGCGTTGACATCTAAGGCCCCAACTGTTTGATCTGGTGGAACAACGCCCTGGAGTGAAGCCTAGGTTGCCTGGAACGTAGAAATGACCATCACTTTCACACGGGTTGCAATCATTCCTGTTATAGGATGGAAATACTGTTGTATTTTTATTGTATTTTATACTTCAGGCGTTGACTTCTGAGGCCGTAGCTATTCGATGAGGTGGAAGAACGCCATACAGTGAAGCCTAGGTTGCCCGGAACGTAGAAATGACCATAAGTGTCATACTTGTTGCAATTATTCGTTTTATACGATGGAAAAACTGTTGTATTTATATTGTATTTTATGCTTCTGGCGTTGACTTCTTAGGCCCTAACTATTCGATCTGGTGGAGCAACGCACTAGAGTGAAGCCTAGGTTGCCAGGAACGTGGAAATGACCATAACTTTTACACTGACAGCAATTATTCGTTTTATACGATGGAAAAACTGTTGTATTTATATTGTATTTTATGCTTCTGGCGTTCACTTCTTAGGCCCTAACCATTCGATCTGGTGGTACAACGCCCTAGGGTGAAGCCTAGGTTGCCAGGAACGTGGAAATGACCATAACTTTTACACTGACAGCAATTATTCGTTTTATACAATGGAAAAACCGTTCTATTTATTTTGTATTTTATGCTTCGGGCGTTGACATCTAAGGCCCCAACTGTTTGATCTGGTGGAGCAACGCCCTAGAGTGAAGCCTAGGTTGCCTGGAACGTAGAAATGACCATCACTTTCACACGGGTTGCAATTATTCCTGTTATAGGATGGAAAGACTGTTGTATTTTTATTGTATTCTATACTTCAGGCGTTGACTTCTGTGGCCGTAGCTATTCGATGTGGTGGAAGAACGCCCTAGAGTAAAGCCCAGGATGCGCGGAACGAAGACATGACCATAACTTTCACACTCGTAGCAATTATTCGTTTGATACAATGGAAAAACCGTTATATTTATCTTGTATTTTAAGCTTCGGGCGTTGACGTCTAAGGCCCTAACTATTCGATCTGGTGGAGCAACGCCCTAGAGTGAAGCCTAGGTTGCCAGGAACGTAGAAATGATCATAACTTTCACACTGGTTGCTATTATTCGTTTTATACGATGGAGAAACTGTTATATTTATATTGTATTTTATGCTTCTGGCGTTGACTTCTTAGGCCCTAACTATTCGATCTTGTGGAACAACGCCCTGGAGTGAAGCCTAGGTTGCCTGGAACGTAGAAATGACCATCACTTTCACACGGGTTGCAATCATTCCTGTTATAGGATGGAAATACTGTTGTATTTTTATTGTATTTTATACTTCAGGCGTTGACTTCTGAGGCCGTAGCTATTCGATGAGGTGGAAGAACGCCATACAGTGAAGCCTAGGTTGCCCGGAACGTAGAAATGACCATAAGTGTCATACTTGTTGCAATTATTCGTTTTATACGATGGAAAAACTGTTGTATTTATATTGTATTTTATGCTTCTGGCGTTCACTTCTTAGGTCCTAACTATTCGACCTGGTGGTACAACGCCCTAGGGTGAAGCCTAGGTTGCCCGGAACGTAGAAATGACCAGTACTTTCACACTGGTTGCAGTTATTCGTTTTATACAATGGAACAACTGTTCTATTTATTTTGCATTTTATGCTTCGGGCGTTGATTTCTAAGACCCTAGCTATTCGATCTGGTGGAACAACGCCCTAGAGTAAAGCCCAGGTTGCGCGGAACATAGAAATGACCATAACTTTCACACTGGTAGCAATTATTCGTTTTATACAATGGAAAAACTGTTCTATTTATATTGTATTTTATGCTTCTGGCGTTGACTACTTAGGCCCTAACTATTCGATCTTGTGGAACAACGCCCTAGAGTGAAGCCTAGGTTGCCCGGAACGTAGATATGACCATAACCTTCACACAGATTGCAATTATTCGTTTTATACGGTGTAAAGGCTGTTGTATTTATATCGTATTTTATGCTTCTGGCGTTGACTTCTTAGGCCCGAACTATTCCATCTGGTGGAACAACGCCCTAGGGTGAAGCCTAGGCTGCCCGGAACGTAGAAATGACCAGTACTTTCACACTGGTTGCAGTTATTCGTTTTATACAATGGAACAACTGTTCTATTTATTTTGCATTTTATGCTTCGGGCGTTGACTTCTAAGGCCCCAACTATTCGATCTGGTGGAAGAACGCCATAGAGTGAAGCCTAGGTTGCCCGGAACGTAGAACATACCATTACCTTCACACTGGTTGCAATTATTCCTGTTATACGATGGAATAACTGTTGCACCTTTATTGTATTTTATGCTTCTGGCGTTGACTTCATAGGCCCTAACTATTCGATCTGGAGGAGCAACGTCCTAGAGTGAAGCCTAGGTTGACTGGAACGTTGAAATGACCACTACTTTCACACTGTTTGCAATTATTCCTTTTATACGATGGAAAAACTGTTGCATCTTTATTGTATTTTATGCTACTGGCGTTGACTTCTTAGGCCCCAACTATTCGATCCGGTGGTGCAACGTCCTAGAGTGAAGCCTAGGTTGCCCGGAACGTACAAATGACCATAACATTCACACTGGTTACCATTATCCGTTTTATACGATGGAAAAGCTGTTGTATTTATATCGTATTTTATGCTTCTGGCGCTGATTTCTTAGACCCTAACTATTCCATCTGGTGGAACAACGCCCTAGGGTGAAGCCTAGGTTGATGGGAACTTAGAAATGACCATAACTTTCACACTGTTAGCAATTATTCGTTTTATACGATGGAAAAGCTGTAGTATTTATATCGTATTTTATGCTTCTGGCGTTGACTTCTTAGGCCCTAACTGTTCCATCTGGTGGAACAACGCTCTGGAGTGAAGCCTAGGTTGCCCGGAACGTGGAAATGACCATAACTTTCACACTGGTAGCAATTATTCGTTTTATACATGGAAAAACTGTTCTATTTATTTTGTATTTTATGCTTCTGGCGCTGACTTCTAAGGCCCTACCTATTCGATCTGGCGGAGCAACACCCTACAGTGAACCCTAGGTTACCCGGAACGTAGAAATGACCAGTACTTTCACACTGTTTGCAGTTATTCCTGTTGTACGATGGAAAAACTGTTGCATCTTTATTGTATTTCATGCTTCTGGCGTTGACTTCTAAGGCCCTAACAATTCGATCTGGTGGAGTAACGCCCTAGGGTGACGCCTAGGTTACCCGGAACGTAGAAATGACCATTACTTTCACACTGTTTGCAATAATTCATTTTATACGATGGCAAAGCTGTTGTATTTATATTGTATTTTATGCTTCTGGCGGTGACTTCTAAGGCCCTATCTCTTCGATTTGGTGGAGCAACGCCTCAGAGTTAAGCCTAGGATGCCCGAAACGTCGAAATGGTCATTACTTTCGCACTGGTTGCAATTAGTCATGCTATACGATGGAAAATCAGTTGCATTTTTATTGTATTTTATGCTTCTGGCGCTGACTTCTAAGGCCCTACCTATTCGATCTGGCGGAGCAACACCCTACAGTGAAGCCTAGGTTGCTCGGAACGTAGAAATGACCATTACTTTCACACTGTTTGCAATAATTCATTTTATACGATGGCAAAGCTGTTGTATTTATATTGTATTTTATGCTTCTGGCGGTGACTTCTAAGGCCCTATCTCTTCGATTTGGTGGAGCAACGCCTCAGAGTTAAGCCTAGGATGCCCGAAACGTCGAAATGGTCATTACTTTCGCACTGGTTGCAATTAGTCATGCTATACGATGGAAAATCAGTTGCATTTTTATTGTATTTTATGCTTCTGGCGTTAGCTTCTAAGGCTGTAGCTTTTAGCTGTGGTGGAGCAACGCCGTAGAGTGACGCCTAGGTTGCCCGGCACGTAGAAATGACCATTACTTTCACAATGTTTGCAATTATTCATTTTATACGATGGTAATCTGTTGTACTTATATTGCATTTTATTGTTCTGGCGTCGACTTCTTAGGCCCTAACTATTCGATCTGGTGGAACAACGCTCTAGGGGGAAGACTAGGTTGCCAGGAACGTAGAAATGACCATTACTTTCGCACTGTTTGCTAATATACATTATATACGATGGAAAGGCTGTTGTATTTATATTGTATTTTATGCTTCTGGCGTTGACTTCTTAGGCCCTAACTATTTAACCTGGCGGAGCACCGCCCTAGAGTGAAGAGTAGGTTGCCCAGAACGTAGAACATACCATTACATTCACACTGGTTGCAATTATTCCTGTTATACGATGGAAAGACTGTTGCATCTTTAATGTGTTTTATGCTTCTGGCGTTGACTTCTTAGGCCCTAACTATTCCATCTGGTGGAACAACGCCCCGGAGTGAAGCCTAGGTTGCCCGGAACGTAGAAATGACCATAACTTTCACACTGGTAGCAATTATTCGTTTTATACGATGAAAAAACTGTAATATTTATATTGCATTTTATGCTTCTAGCGTTGACTCCTTAGGCCCTAACTATTCGATCTGTTGGAACAACGCCCTAGAGTGAAGCCTGCGATGCCCGGAACGTAGAAATGATCATTACCTTCACGCTTGTTGCAATTATTCCTGTTATACGATGAAAAAACTGTTGTATTTTTATTGCTTTTTTTCCTTCAGGCGTTGACTTCTAAGGCCGTAGCTATTCGATGTGGTGGAGCAACGTCCTACAGTGACGTCCAGGTTGCCCGGAACGTAGAAATGATGATTACTTTCACAATGTTTGCAATTATTCACTTTACACAATGGAAAAACTGTTGTACTTATATCGTATTTTATTCTTCTGGCGTTGACTTCTTAGGCCCTGTCTGTTCGATCTGGTGGAACAGCGCCCTACAATGAAGCCTAGGTAGCCCGGAACGTAGAAATGACTATTACTTTCACACTGTTTGCAAATATACATTATATACGATGGAAAAGCTGTTGCACTTATATTGTAATTTATGCTTCGGGCGTTGACTTCTAAGGCCCTAGCTATTCGATCTGGTGGAGCAACGGCCTAGAGTGAAGCCTAGGTTGCCCGGAACGTAGAAATGACCATAACTTTCACACTGGTTGCCATTATTCGTTTTATACGATGGAAAAGCTGTTGTATTTATGTCGTATTTTATGCTTCTGACGTCGACTTCTTAGGCCCCAACTATTCCATCTGGTGGAACAACGCCCTATGGTGAAGCCTAGGTTGCCCGGGACGTACAAATGACCATAACCTTCACACTGGAAGCAATTATTCGTTTTATACATGGAAAAACTGTTCAACTTATTTTGCATTTTATTCTTCTGCCGTTGACTTCTTAAGCCCTACCTATTCGATCTGGTGGAGCAACACCCTGGAGTGAAGCCTCGGTTGCCCGGAACGTGGAAATGACCATAACTTTCACACTGTTTGCCATTATTCGTTTTATACGATGGAAGAGCTGTTGTATTTATATCGTATTTTATGCTTCTGGCGTTGACCTCTTAGGCCCTAGCTATTCCATCTGGTGGAACAACGCCCTGGAGTGAAGCCTAGGTTGCCCGGAACGTAGAAATGACCATAACTTTCACACTGGTAGCAATTATTCGTTTTATACGTGGAAAAACTGTTCTATTTATCTTGTATTTTATGCTTTCGGCGTTGACTTCTAAGACCCTACTTATCCGATCTGGCGGAGCAACGCCCTCGAGTGAAGCCTAGGTTGCCCGGAACGTAGAAATGACAATAACTTCACACTGGTTGCTATTATTCGTCTTATACGATGAAAAAACTGTTATATTTATGTTGCATTTTATGCTTCTGGCGTTGACTTCTTAGGCCCTAACTATTCGATCTCTTGGAACAACGCCCTAGAGTGAAGCCTGCGATGCCCGGAACGTAGAAATGATCATTACCTTCACGCTTGTTGCAATTATTCCTGTTATACGATGAAAAAACTGTTGTATTTTTATTGCTTTTTTAACTTCAGGCGTTGACTTCTAAGGCCGTAGCTATTCGATGTGGTGGAGCAACGTCCTACAGTGACGTCTAGGTTGCGCGGAACGTAGAAATGATGATTACTTTCACAATGTTTGCAATTATTCACTTTATACAATGGAAAAACTGTTGTACTTATATCGTATTTTAGTCTTCTGGCGTTGACTTCTTAGGCCCTGTCTGTTCGATCTGGTGGAACAGCGCCCTAGAATGAAGCCTAGGTAGCCAGGAACGTAGAAATGACTATTACTTTCACACTGTTTGCAAATATACATTATATACGATGGAAAAGCTGTTGCACTTGTATTGTAATTTATGCTTCGGGCGTTGACTTCTAAGGCCCTTGCTATTCGATCTGGTGGAGCAACGGCCTAGAGTGAAGCCTAGGTTGCCCGGAACGTAGAAATGACCATAACATTCACACTGGTTGCCATTATTCGTTTTATACGATGGAAAAGCTGTTGTATTTATGTCGTATTTTATGATTCTGTTGTCGACTTCTTAGGCCCCAACTATTCCATCTGGTGGAACAACGCCCTATGGTGAAGCCTAGGTTGCCCGGGACGTAGAAATAACCATTACATTCACACTGGTTACCATTATTCGTCTTATATGATGGATAAGCTGTTGTATTTATATCGTATTTTATGCTTCTGGCGTTGACCTCTTAGGCCCTAACTATTCCATCTGGTGGAACAACGCACTAGGGTGATGCCTAGGTTGTCCGTAACGTAGAAATGTCCATAACCTTCACACTGGTAGCAATTATTCGTTTTATACATGGAAGAACTGTTCTATTTATTTAGTATTTTATGCTTCTGGCGTTGACTTCTAAAGCCCTAACTATTCGATCTGGGGGTACAACGCCCTAGAGTGAAGCCTAGGTTGCCCGGTACGTAGAAATGACCATCACTTTCACACTGGTTGCAATTATTCCTGTTATACGATGGAAAAACTCTTGTATATTTATCGTATTTTATGCTCGGGCGTTGACTTCTATGGCCCTACCTATTCGATCTGGTGGAGCAACACGCTACAGTGAAGCCTAGTTTGTCAGGAACGTAGATATGACCATAACCTTCACACAGGTTGCAATTATTCGTTTTATACGATTGAATGACTGTTGCATTTATTTTGTAGTTTATGTTTCTGGCGTTGAATTCCAAGGCCCTAACACTTCGACCTGGTGGAGCAATGCCTCAGAGTTAAGTCTAGGATGCCCGAAACGTCGTAATGATCATTAATTTCTCACTGGTTGCAACTATTCATGCCATACGATGGAAAAACTGTTGCATTTTTATTGTTTTTTCTGCTTCTGGCTTTGACTTCTAAGGTCCTAGCTATTCGATCAGGTGAGGCAACGTCCAAGAGGGAAGCCTACGTTGCCCGGAACGTAGAAATGACCATAACTTTCACACTGGTAGCTATTATTCGTTTTATACATGGAAAAACTGTTCAACTTATTTTGTATTTTATGCTTCTGGCGTTGACTTCTAAGGCCCTACCTATTCGATCTGGCGGAGCAACACCCTACAGTGAGCCTAGGTTGCTCGGAACGTAGAAATGACCATTACTTTCACACTGTTTGCTAATATACATTATACACGATGGAAAGGCTGTTGTATTTATATTTTATTTTATACTTCTGGCGTTGACTTCTTAGGCTCTAACTATTTAACCTGGTGGAGCACCGCCCTAGAGTGAAGAGTAGTTTGCCCGGAACGTAGAACATACCATTACCTTCACACTGGTTGCAATTATTCCTGTTATACGATGGAAAAACTGTTGCATCTTTATTGTATTTTATGCTTCTGGCGTTGAGTTCTCAGGCCCCAAGTATTCGATCTGGTGGAACAACGCCCTAGGGTGAAGCCTAGGTTGCCCGGAACGTAGAAATGACCAACTCTTTGACACTGGTAGCAATTATTCGTTTTATACATGGAAAATCTGTTGTATTTATTTTGTATTTTATGCTTCTGGCGTTGACTTCTAAGGCACTAACTATTCGATCAGGTGGAGCAACGCCCTAGAGTGAAGCCTAGGTTGTCCGGAACGTACAAATGACCATTACATTCACACTGGTTGCAATTATTCCTGTTATACGGTGGAAAAACTGTTGCATCTTTATTGTATTTTATGCTTCTGGCGTTGACTTCTTAGGCCCTAACTATTCGATCTGGTGGAGCAACGTCCTAGAGTGAAGCCTAGGTTGCCCAGAACGTAGAAATGACCATAACTTTCACACTGGTTACCATTATTCGTTTTATATGATGGATAAGCTGTTGTATTTATATCGTATTTTATGCTTCTGGCGTTGACCTCTTAGGCCCTAACTATTCCATCTGGTGGAACAACGCACTAGGGTGATGCCTAGGTTGCCCGGAACGTAGAAATGACCATAACTTTCACACTGGTAGCAATTATTCGTTTTATACATGGAAAAACTGTTCTATTTATCTTGTATTTTATGCTTTCGGCGTTGACTTCTAAGGCCCTACTTATCCGATCTGGCGGAGCAACGCCCTCGAGTGAAGCCTAGGTTGCCCGGAACGTAGAAATGACCATAACTTCACACTGGTTGCTATTATTCGTCTTATACGATGAAAAAACTGTTATATTTATATTGCATTTTATGCTTCTAGCGTTGACTTCTTAGGCCCTAACTATTCGATCTGTTGGAACAACGCCCTAGAGTGAAGCCTGCGATGCCCGGAACGTAGAAATGATCATTACCTTCACGCTTGTTGCAATTATTCCTGTTATACGATGAAAAAACTGTTGTATTTTTATTGCTTTTTTTCCTTCAGGCGTTGACTTCTAAGGCCGTAGCTATTCGATGTGGTGGAGCAACGTCCTACAGTGACGTCTAGGTTGCCCGGAACGTAGAAATGATGATTACTTTCACAATGTTTGCAATTATTCACTTTATACAATGGAAAAACTGTTGTACTTATATCGTATTTTATTCTTCTGGCGTTGACTTCTTAGGCCCTGTCTGTTCGATCTGGTGGTACAGCGCCCTAGAATGAAGCCTAGGTAGCCCGGAACGTAGAAATGACTATTACTTTCACACTGTTTGCAAATATACATTATATACGATGGAGAGGCTGTTGCACTTATATTGTAATTTATGCTTCGGGCGTTGACTTCTAAGGCCCTAGCTATTCGATCTGGTGGAGCAACGGCCTAGAGTGAAGCCTAGGTTGCCCGGAATGTAGAAATGACCATAACTTTCACACTGGTTGCCATTATTCGTTTTATACGATGGAAAAGCTGTGGTATTTATGTCGTATTTTATGCTTCTGACGTCGACTTCTTAGGCCCCAACTATACCGTCTGGTGGAACAACGCCCTATGGTGAAGCCTAGGTTGCCCGGGACGTAGAAATGACCATAACCTTCACACTGGAAGCAATTATTCGTTTTATACATGGAAAAACTGTTCAACTTATTTTGCATTTTATTCTTCTGCCGTTGACTTCTTAGGCCCTTCCTATTCGATCTGGTGGAGCAACACCCTGGAGTGAAGCCTCGGTTGCCCGGAACGTGGAAATGACCATAACTTTCACACTGTTTGCCATTATTCGTTTTATACGATGGAAAAGCTGTTGTATTTATATCGTATTTTATGCTTCTGGCGTTGACTCCTTAGGCCCTAACTATTCCATCTGGTGGAACAACGCACTAGGGTGAAGCCTAGGTTGCCCGGAACGTACAAATGACCATAACTTTCACACTGGTAGCAATTATTCGTTTTATACATGGAAAAACTGTTCTATTTATTTTGTATTTTATGCTTCTGGCGCTGACTTCTAAGGCCCTACCTATTCGATCTGGCGGAGCAACACCCTACAGTGAAGCCTAGGTTGCTCGGAACGTAGAAATGACCATTACTTTCACACTGTTTGCAATAATTCATTTTATACGATGGCAAAGGTGTTGTATTTATATTGTATTTTATGCTTCTGGCGGTGACTTCTAAGGCCCTATCTCTTCGATTTGGTGGAGCAACGCCTCAGAGTTAAGCCTAGGATGCCCGAAACGTCGAAATGGTCATTACTTTCGCACTGGTTGCAATTAGTCATGCTATACGATGGAAAATCAGTTGCATTTTTATTGTATTTTATGCTTCTGGCGTTAGCTTCTAAGGCTGTAGCTTTTAGCTGTGGTGGAGCAAGGCCGTAGAGTGACGCCTAGGTTGCCCGGCACGTAGAAATGACCATTACTTTCACAATGTTTGCAATTATTCATTTTATACGATGGTAATCTGTTGTACTTATATTGCATTTTATTGTTCTGGCGTCGACTTCTTAGGCCCTAACTATTCGATCTGGTGGAACAACGATCTAGAGGGAAGACTAGGTTGCCAGGAACGTAGAAATGACCATTACTTTCGCACTGTTTGCTAATATTCATTATATACGATGGAAAGGCTGTTGTATTTATATTGTATTTTATGCTTCTGGCGTTGACTTCTTAGGCCCTAACTATTTAACCTGGCGGAGCACCGCCCTAGAGTGAAGAGTAGGTTGCCCGGAACGTAGAACATACCATTACATTCACACTGGTTGCAATTATTCCTGTTATACGATGGAAAGACTGTTGCATCTTTAATGTGTTTTATGCTTCTGGCGTTGACTTCTTAGGCCCTAACTATTCCATCTGGTGGAACAACGCCCCGGAGTGAAGCCTAGGTTGCCCGGAACGTAGAAATGACCATAACTTTCACACTGGTAGCAATTATTCGTTTTATACATGGAAAAAATATTCTATTTATTTTGTATTTTATGCTTTCGGCGTTGACTTCTAAGGCCCTACCTATCCGATCTGGCGGAGCAACGCCCTCGAGTGAAGCCTAGGTTGCCCGGAACGTAAAAATGACCATAACTTCACACTGGTTGCTATTATTCGTTTTATACGATGAAAAAACTGTAATATTTATATTGCATTTTATGCTTCTAGCGTTGACTTCTTAGGCCCTAACTATTCGATCTGTTGGAACAACGCCCTAGAGTGAAGCCTGCGATGCCCGGAACGTAGAAATGATCATTACCTTCACGCTTGTTGCAATTATTCCTGTTATACGATGAAAAAACTGTTGTATTTTTATTGCTTTTTTTCCTTCAGGCGTTGACTTCTAAGGCCGTAGCTATTCGATGTGGTGGAGCAACGTCCTACAGTGACGTCCAGGTTGCCCGGAACGTAGAAATGATGATTACTTTCACAATGTTTGCAATTATTCACTTTATACAATGGAAAAACTGTTGTACTTATATCGTATTTTATTCTTCTGGCGTTGACTTCTTAGGCCCTGTCTGTTCGATCTGGTGGAACAGCGCCCTACAATGAAGCCTAGGTAGCCCGGAACGTAGAAATGACTATTGCTTTCACACTGTTTGCAAATATACATTATATACGATGGAAAAGCTGTTGCACTTATATTGTAATTTATGCTTCGGGCGTTGACTTCTAAGGCCCCAGCTATTCGATTTGGTGGAGCAACGGCCTAGAGTGAAGCCTAGGTTGCCCGGAACGTAGAAATGACCATAACTTTCACACTGGTTGCCATTATTCGTTTTATACGATGGAAAAGCTGTTGTATTTATGTCGTATTTTATGCTTCTGACGTCGACTTCTTAGGTCCCAACTATTCCATCTGGTGGAACAACGCCCTATGGTGAAGCCTAGGTTGCCCGGGACGTACAAATGACCATAACCTTCACACTGGAAGCAATTATTCGTTTTATACATGGAAAACTGTTCAACTTATTTTGCATTTTATTCTTCTGCCGTTGACTTCTTAAACCCTACCTATTCGATCTGGTGGAGCAACACCCTGGAGTGAAGCCTAGGTTGTCCGGAACGTAGATATGACCATAACCTTCACACAGGTTGCAATTATTCGTTTTATACGATTGAAAGGCTGTTGTATTTATTTGGTAGTTTATGCTTCTGGCGTTGAATTCCAAGGCCCTAACACTTCGACCTGGTGGAGCAATGCCTCAGAGTTAAGTCTAGGATGCCGGAAACATCGAAATGATTATTAATTTCTCACTGGTTGCAACTACTCATGCTAAACGATGGAAAAACTGTTGCATTTTTATTGTTTTTCTGCTTCTGGCTTTGACTTCTAAGGTCCTAGCTATTCGATCAGGTGAGGCAACCTCCAAGAGGGAAGCCTATGTTGCCCGGAACGTAGAAATGACCATAACTTTCACACTGGGTGCAATTATTCGTTTTATACGATGGAAAAGCTATTGTATTTATATTGTATTTTATGCTCCTGGCGTTGACTTCTTAGGCCCTAAGTATTCGATCTTGTGGAGCAATGCCTCATAGTTAAGTCTGGGATGCCCGAAACGGCGAAATGATCGTTACTTTCACACTGGTTGCAATTATTCATGCTATACGATTGAAGAACTGTTGCATTTTAATTGTATATTCTGCTTCTGTATTTGAATTCTAAGGTCCTAGCTATTCGATCTGGTGGGGCAACGCCTCAGAGTTAAGCCTAGGATGCCCGAAACGTCGAAATGGTCATTACTTTCGCACTGGTTGCAATTATCCCTGTTATACGATGGTAAAACTGTTGTATATTTATTGTATTGTATGCTTCAGGCGATGACTTCTAAGGCCCTAACTATTCGATCTGGTGTAGCAACGCACTAGGGTGAAGCCTAGGTTGCCCGGAACGAGGAAATGACCATAACTTTCACACTGTTTGCCATTATTCGTTTTATACGATGGAAAAGCTGTTGTATTTATATCATATTTTATGCTTCTGGCGTTGACTTCTTAGGTCCCAACTATTCTATCTGGTGGAACGACGCCCTCGGGTCAAGCCTAGGTTGCCCGGAACGTAGAAGTGACCATTACTTTCACACTGGTAGCAATTATACGTTTTATACGATGGAAAGACTGTTGTATTTATTTTGTAGTTTATGCTTATGGCGTTGATTTCTAAGGCCCTAACTCTTCGATCCGGTGGAGCAACGCCTCAGAGTTAAGCCTAGGATGCGCGAAACGTCGATATGATCATTACTTACGCACTGGTTGCAATTAGTCATGCTATACGATGGAAAAACTGTTGCATTTTTTTGTATTTTATGCTTCTGGCGTTGACTTCTAAGGCCGTAGCTATTAGCTGTGGTGGAGCAACGCCCTACAGTGACGTCTAGGTTGCCAAGAACGTAGAAATGACCATTACTTTCACAATGTTTGCAATTATTCGTTTTATACAATGGAAAAACTGTTCTATTTATATTGTATTTTATGCTTCTGGCGTTGACCTCTTAGGCCATAACTATTCAATCTGGTGGAACAACGTCCTAGAGTGAGGCATAGGTTGCCCGGAACGTAGAAATGACCATCACTTCCATACTGGTAGAATTTATTCGTTTTATACGATGGAAAAACTGTTGTATTTATATTGTATTTTATGCTTCTGGCGTTGACTTCTAAGGCACTAACTATTCGATCTGGTGGAGCAACGCCCTAGAGTGAAGCCTAGGTTTCACGGAAAGTAGAAATGACAATAACTTTCACACTGGTTGCAATTATTCGTTTTATACGATGGAAAAGCTGTTGCATCTTTATTGTATTTTATGCTTCTGTCGTTGACGTCTAAGGCCGTAGCTATTAGATGTGGTGGAGCAACGCACTAGAGTGAAGCCTAGGTTGCCTGGAACGTAGAAATGACCATCACTTTCACACGGGTTGCCATTATGCCTGTTATAGGATGGAAAGACGGTTGTATTTTTATTGTATTTTATACTTCAGGCGTCGACTTCTGAGGCTGTAGCTATTCGATGTGGTGGAAGAACGCCATAGAGTGTAGCCTAGGTTGACCGGAACGTAGAAATGACCATAAGTTTCATACTGGTTGCAATTATTCGTTTTATACGATGGAAAAACTGTTGTATTTATATTGCATGTTATGCTTCTGGCGTTCACTTCTTAGGACCTAACTATTCGATCTGGTGGAGCAACGCCCTAGAGTGAAGCCTAGGATGCCCGGAACGTAGAAATGACCAGAACATTCACACTGGTTGCTATTATTCGTTTTATACGATGGAAAAACTGTTATATTTATTTTGTATTTTATGCTTCTGGCGTTGACTTCTTAGTCCCTAACTTCTCGGTCTGGTGGAGCAACGCCCTAGAGTGAAGCCTAGGTTGCCCGGAACGTAGAAATGAACATAACATTCACACTGGTAGCAATTATTCGTCTTTTACGATGGAAAAACTGTTCTATTTGTTTTGTATTTTATGATTCGGGCGTTGACTTCTATGGCCCTACCTATTCGATCTGGTGGAGTAACACCATACAGTCAAGCCTAGGTTGCCCGGAACGTAGAAATGAAAATAACATTCACACTGGTTGCAATTACTCCTGTTATACGATGGAAAAGCTGTTTTATTTATATTGTATTTTATGCTTCTGTCCTTGACTTCTAAGGCCGTAGCTATTAGTTGTGGTGGAGCAACGCCCTAGAGTGGCGCCTAGGGTAATTGGAACGTAGAAGTGACCATAACTTCCACACTGGTTGCAATTATTCATTAAATATGATGGAAAAGCTGTTGTATTTATATCGTATTTTATGCTTCGGGCGTTGACTTCTTAGGTCCTAACATTTCGATCTGGTGGAGCAACGCCCTACAGTGAAGCCTAGGTTGCCCGGAACGTAGATATGACCATAACCTTCACAGAGGTTGCAATTATTCGTTTTATACGGTGTAAAGGCTGTTGTGTTTATTTTGTATTTTATTTTTCTGGTGTTGACTTCTTAGGCCCTAACTATTCGATCTGGAGGAACAACGCCGTAGAGTGAAGTCTAGGTTGCCCGGAACGTAGAAATGACCGTTACTTTCACACTGTTTGCAATTATTCCTTTTATACGATGGAAAAGCTGTTGTATTTATATCGTATTTTATGCTCCTGGCGTTGACTTCTAAGGACCTGACTATTCGATCTGGTGGAGCAACGCCCTAGGTTGAAGCCTAGGTTGCCCGGAACGTAGAAATGATCATTACTTTTCCACTGGTTTCAATTATTCGTTTTATACGATGGAAAAACTGTTGCATCTTTATTGTATTTTATGTCTCTGGGGTTGACTTCCAAGGCCCTAACTATTCGATCTGGTGGAGCAACGCCCTAGAGTGAAGTCTAGGTTGCCCGGCACGTAGAAATGACCATAATTTTCACACTGGTAGCAATTATTCGTTTTATACAATGGAAAAACTGTTCTATTTATTTTGCAGTTTATGCTTCGGGCGTTGACTTCTAAGGCCCTAACCATTCGATCTGGTGGAGCAACGCCATAGAGTGAACCCTAGGATGCCCGGAACGTAGAAATGACCAGAACATTCACACTGGTTGCTATTATTCGTTTTATACGATGGAAAAACTGTTATATTTATTTTGTATTTTATGCTTCTGGCGTTGACTTCTTAGTCCCTAACTTCTCGGTCTGGTGGAGCAACGCCCTAGAGTGAAGCCTAGGTTGCCCGGAACGTAGAAATGAACATAACATTCACACTGGTAGCAATTATTCGTTTTTTACAATGGAAAAACTGTTATATTTATATTGTATTTTATGCTTCTGGCGTTGATTTCTTAGGCCATAACTATTCAATCTGGTGGAACAACGTCCTAGAGTGAGGCATAGGTTGCCCGGAACGTAGAAATGACCATCACTTCCATACTGGTAGAATTTATTCGTTTTATACGATGGAAAAGCTGTTGTATTTATATTGTATTTTGTGCTTCTGGCGTTGACTTCTAAGGCACTAACTATTCGATCTGGTGGAGCAACGCCCTAGAGTGAAGCCTAGGTTTCACGGAAAGTAGAAATGACAATAACTTTCACACTGGTTGCAATTATTCGTTTTATATGATGGAAGAACTGTTGTATTTATATTGTATTTTATGCTGCTGGCGTTCACTTCTTAGGCCCTAACTATTCGAGCTGGTGGAAGAACGCCCTGGAGTGAAGTCTAGGTTGCTCGGAATGTAGAAATGACCATAACATTCACACTGGTTGAAATTATTCGTTTTATACGATGGAAAAACTGTTATATTTATATTGTATTTTATGCTTCTGGCGTTGATTTCTTAGGCCATAACTATTCAATCTGGTGGAACAACGTCCTAGAGTGAGGCATAGGTTGCCCGGAACGTAGAAATGACCATCACTTCCATACTGGTAGAATTTATTCGTTTTATACGATGGAAAAACTGTTGTATTTATATTGTATTTTATGCTTCTGGCGTTGACTTCTAAGGCCCTACCTATCCGATCTGGCGGAGCAACGCCCTCGAGTGAAGCCTAGGTTGCCCGGAACGTAAAAATGACCATAACTTCACACTGGTTGCTATTATTCGTTTTATACGATGAAAAAACTGTAATATTTATATTGCATTTTATGCTTCTAGCGTTGACTTCTTAGGCCCTAACTATTCGATCTGTTGGAACAACGCCCTAGAGTGAAGCCTGCGATGCCCGGAACGTAGAAATGATCATTACCTTCACGCTTGTTGCAATTATTCCTGTTATACGATGAAAAAACTGTTGTATTTTTATTGCTTTTTTTCCTTCAGGCGTTGACTTCTAAGGCCGTAGCTATTCGATGTGGTGGAGCAACGTCCTACAGTGACGTCCAGGTTGCCCGGAACGTAGAAATGATGATTACTTTCACAATGTTTGCAATTATTCACTTTATACAATGGAAAAACTGTTGTACTTATATCGTATTTTATTCTTCTGGCGTTGACTTCTTAGGCCCTGTCTGTTCGATCTGGTGGAACAGCGCCCTACAATGAAGCCTAGGTAGCCCGGAACGTAGAAATGACTATTGCTTTCACACTGTTTGCAAATATACATTATATACGATGGAAAAGCTGTTGCACTTATATTGTAATTTATGCTTCGGGCGTTGACTTCTAAGGCCCCAGCTATTCGATTTGGTGGAGCAACGGCCTCGAGTGAAGCCTAGGTTGCCCGGAACGTAGAAATGACCATAACTTTCACACTGGTTGCCATTATTCGTTTTATACGATGGAAAAGCTGTTGTATTTATGTCGTATTTTATGCTTCTGACGTCGACTTCTTAGGTCCCAACTATTCCATCTGGTGGAACAACGCCCTATGGTGAAGCCTAGGTTGCCCGGGACGTACAAATGACCATAACCATCACACTGGAAGCAATTATTCGTTTTATACATGGAAAACTGTTCAACTTATTTTGCATTTTATTCTTCTGCCGTTGACTTCTTAAACCCTACCTATTCGATCTGGTGGAGCAACACCCTGGAGTGAAGCCTAGGTTGTCCGGAACGTAGATATGACCATAACCTTCACACAGGTTGCAATTATTCGTTTTATACGATTGAAAGGCTGTTGTATTTATTTTGTAGTTTATGCTTCTGGCGTTGAATTCCAAGGCCCTAACACTTCGACCTGGTGGAGCAATGCCTCAGAGTTAAGTCTAGGATGCCGGAAACATCGAAATGATTATTAATTTCTCACTGGTTGCAACTACTCATGCTAAACGATGGAAAAACTGTTGCATTTTTATTGTTTTTCTGCTTCTGGCTTTGACTTCTAAGGTCCTAGCTATTCGATCAGGTGAGGCAACCTCCAAGAGGGAAGCCTATGTTGCCCGGAACGTAGAAATGACCATAACTTTCACACTGGGTGCAATTATTCGTTTTATACGATGGAAAAGCTATTGTATTTATATTGTATTTTATGCTCCTGGCGTTGACTTCTTAGGCCCTAAGTATTCGATCTTGTGGAGCAATGCCTCATAGTTAAGTCTGGGATGCCCGAAACGGCGAAATGATCGTTACTTTCACACTGGTTGCAATTATTCATGCTATACGATTGAAGAACTGTTGCATTTTAATTGTATATTCTGCTTCTGTATTTGAATTCTAAGGTCCTAGCTATTCGATCTGGTGGGGCAACGCCTCAGAGTTAAGCCTAGGATGCCCGAAACGTCGAAATGGTCATTACTTTCGCACTGGTTGCAATTATCCCTGTTATACGATGGTAAAACTGTTGTATTTTTATTGTATTGTATGCTTCAGGCGATGACTTCTAAGGCCCTAACTATTCGATCTGGTGTAGCAACGCACTAGGGTGAAGCCTAGGTTGCCCGGAACGAGGAAATGACCATAACTTTCACACTGTTTGCCATTATTCGTTTTATACGATGGAAAAGCTGTTGTATTTATATCATATTTTATGCTTCTGGCGTTGACTTCTTAGGTCCCAACTATTCTATCTGGTGGAACGACGCCCTCGGGTCAAGCCTAGGTTGCCCGGAACGTAGAAGTGACCATTACTTTCACACTGGTAGCAATTATACGTTTTATACGATGGAAAGACTGTTGTATTTATTTTGTAGTTTATGCTTATGGCGTTGATTTCTAAGGCCCTAACTCTTCGATCCGGTGGAGCAACGCCTCAGAGTTAAGCCTAGGATGCGCGAAACGTCGATATGATCATTACTTACGCACTGGTTGCAATTAGTCATGCTATACGATGGAAAAACTGTTGCATTTTTTTGTATTTTATGCTTCTGGCGTTGACTTCTAAGGCCGTAGCTATTAGCTGTGGTGGAGCAACGCCCTACAGTGACGTCTAGGTTGCCCGGAACGTAGAAATGACCATTACTTTCACAATGTTTGCAATTATTCGTTTTATACAATGGAAAAACTGTTCTATTTATATTGTATTTTATGCTTCTGGCGTTGACCTCTTAGGCCATAACTATTCAATCTGGTGGAACAACGTCCTAGAGTGAGGCATAGGTTGCCCGGAACGTAGAAATGACCATCACTTCCATACTGGTAGAATTTATTCGTTTTATACGATGGAAAAACTGTTGTATTTATATTGTATTTTATGCTCCTGGCGTTGACTTCTAAGGCACTAACTATTCGATCTGGTGGAGCAACGCCCTAGAGTGAAGCCTAGGTTTCACGGAAAGTAGAAATGACAATAACTTTCACACTGGTTGCAATTATTCGTTTTATACGATGGAAAAGCTGTTGCATCTTTATTGTATTTTATGCTTCTGTCGTTGACGTCTAAGGCCGTAGCTATTAGATGTGGTGGAGCAACGCACTAGAGTGAAGCCTAGGTTGCCTGGAACGTAGAAATGACCATCACTTTCACACGGGTTGCCATTATGCCTGTTATAGGATGGAAAGACGGTTGTATTTTTATTGTATTTTATACTTCAGGCGTCGACTTCTGAGGCTGTAGCTATTCGATGTGGTGGAGGAACGCCATAGAGTGTAGCCTAGGTTGACCGGAACGTAGAAATGACCATAAGTTTCATACTGGTTGCAATTATTCGTTTTATACGATGGAAAAACTGTTGTATTTATATTGCATGTTATGCTTCTGGCGTTCACTTCTTAGGACCTAACTATTCGATCTGGTGGAGCAACGCCCTAGAGTGAAGCCTAGGATGCCCGGAACGTAGAAATGACCAGAACATTCACACTGGTTGCTATTATTCGTTTTATACGATGGAAAAACTGTTATATTTATTTTGTATTTTATGCTTCTGGCGTTGACTTCTTAGTCCCTAACTTCTCGGTCTGGTGGAGCAACGCCCTAGAGTGAAGCCTAGGTTGCCCGGAACGTAGAAATGAACATAACATTCACACTGGTAGCAATTATTCGTCTTTTACGATGGAAAAACTGTTCTATTTGTTTTGTATTTTATGATTCGGGCGTTGACTTCTATGGCCCTACCTATTCGATCTGGTGGAGTAACACCATACAGTCAAGCCTAGGTTGCCCGGAACGTAGAAATGAAAATAACATTCACACTGGTTGCAATTACTCCTGTTATACGATGGAAAAGCTGTTTTATTTATATTGTATTTTATGCTTCTGTCCTTGACTTCTAAGGCCGTAGCTATTAGTTGTGGTGGAGCAACGCCCTAGAGTGGCGCCTAGGGTAATTGGAACGTAGAAGTGACCATAACTTCCACACTGGTTGCAATTATTCATTAAATATGATGGAAAAGCTGTTGTATTTATATCGTATTTTATGCTTCGGGCGTTGACTTCTTAGGTCCTAACATTTCGATCTGGTGGAGCAACGCCCTACAGTGAAGCCTAGGTTGCCCGGAACGTAGATATGACCATAACCTTCACAGAGGTTGCAATTATTCGTTTTATACGGTGTAAAGGCTGTTGTGTTTATTTTGTATTTTATTTTTCTGGTGTTGACTTCTTAGGCCCTAACTATTCGATCTGGAGGAACAACGCCGTAGAGTGAAGTCTAGGTTGCCCGGAACGTAGAAATGACCGTTACTTTCACACTGTTTGCAATTATTCCTTTTATACGATGGAAAAGCTGTTGTATTTATATCGTATTTTATGCTCCTGGCGTTGACTTCTAAGGACCTGACTATTCGATCTGGTGGAGCAACGCCCTAGGTTGAAGCCTAGGTTGCCCGGAACGTAGAAATGATCATTACTTTTCCACTGGTTTCAATTATTCGTTTTATACGATGGAAAAACTGTTTCATCTTTATTGTATTTTATGTCTCTGGGGTTGACTTCCAAGGCCCTAACTATTCGATCTGGTGGAGCAACGCCCTAGAGTGAAGTCTAGGTTGCCCGGCACGTAGAAATGACCATAATTTTCACACTGGTAGCAATTATTCGTTTTATACAATGGAAAAACTGTTCTATTTATTTTGCAGTTTATGCTTCGGGCGTTGACTTCTAAGGCCCTAACCATTCGATCTGGTGGAGCAACGCCCTAGAGTGAACCCTAGGATGCCCGGAACGTAGAAATGACCAGAACATTCACACTGGTTGCTATTATTCGTTTTATACGATGGAAAAACTGTTATATTTATTTTGTATTTTATGCTTCTGGCGTTGACTTCTATGGCCCTACCTATTCGATCTGGTGGAGTAACACCATACAGTCAAGCCTAGGTTGCCCGGAACGTAGAAATGAAAATAACATTCACACTGGTTGCAATTACTCCTGTTATACGATGGAAAAGCTGTTTTATTTATATTGTATTTTATGCTTCTGACCTTGACTTCTAAGGCCGTAGCTATTAGTTGTGGTGGAGCTACGCCCTAGAATGAAACCTAGGTTACCCGGAACGTAGAAATGACCAGTACTTTCACACTGTTTGCAGTTATTCCTGTTATTCGATGGAAAAACTGTTGCATCTTTATTGTGTTTTATGCTTCTGGCATTGACTTCTAAGGCCGTAGCTATTAGATGTGGTGGAGCAACGCCGTAGAGTGACGCCCAGGTTGCCCGCAACGTAGAAATGTCCATTACTTTCACACTGGTTGCTATTATTCGTTTTATACGATGGAAAAACTGTTATACTTGTATTGTATTTTATGCTGCTGGCGTTCAGTTCTTAGGCCCTAACTATTTGATCTGGTGGCACAACGCCCTGGGGTGAAGCCTAGGTTGCCCGGAACATAGAAATGACCATAACTTTCACACTGGTTGCTATTATTCGTTTTATACGATGGAAAAACTGTTGTATTTATATTGTATTTTATACTTCTGGCGTTGACTACTAAGGCACAAACTATTCCATCTGGTGGAGCAACGCCCTAGGGTGAAGCCTAGGTTGCCCGGAAAGTAGGAAAGACAATAAATTTCACACTGGTTGCAATTATTCGTTTTATACGATTGAAAAGCTGTTGCATCTTTATTGTATTTTATGCTACTGGCGTTGACTTCTTATGCCATAACTATTCGATCTGGTGGAGCAACGCCCTAGAGTGAAGCCTAGGTTGCCTGGAACTTACAAATGACCATCACTTTCAAACTGGTTGCACTTAATCCTTTTATACGATGGAAAAACTGTTGTATTTTTATTGAATTTTATGCTTCCGGCGTTGACTTCTAAGGCCCTAACTATTCAATCTGTTGGAGCAACGCCCTAGGGTGAAGCCTAGGTTGCCCGGAAAGTAGAAATGACGTTAAACTTCATACTTGTTGCAATTGTTCGTATTATACGATGGAAAAACTGTTGTATTTATATTGTTTTTTATGCTTCTGGCGTTGACTTCTAAGGCACTAACTATTCGATCTGGTGGAGCAACGCCCTAGGGTGAAACCGAGGTTGCCCGGAACGTAGAAATGACCACCACTTACAAACTGGTTGCAATTATTCCGGTTATATGATGGAAGAACTGTTGTATTTTTATTGCATTTTATGCTTCGGGCATTGACTTCTAAGGCCCTAACTATTCAGTCTGTTGGAGCAACGCCCTAGGGTGTAGCCTAGGTTGCCCGGAACGTAGAAATGACCATTACCTTCGCAATGTTTGCAATTATTCATTTTATACGATGGATAAAGTGTTGTACTTATATTGTATTTTATGCTTCTGGCGTTGACTTCTTATGCCATAACTATTCGATATGGTGGAGCAACGCCCTGGGGTGAACCCTAGGTTGCCCGGAACGTAGAAATGACCATAACTTTGACACTGGTTGCTATTATTCGTTTTATACGATGGAAAAACTGTTCTATTTATTTTGTATTTTATGCTTCGGGCGTTGACTTCTAAGGCCCTAACTGTCTGATCTGGTGGAGCAACGCCCTAGAGTGAAGCCTAGGTTGCCAGGAACGTAGAAATGACCATAACTTTCACACTGGATGCTATTATTCGTTCTATACGATGGAAAGACTGTTATATTTATATTGTATCTTATGCTTCTGGCGTTGACTTCTTAGGCCCTAACAATTCGATCTGGTGGAACAACGCCCTAGAGTGAAGCCTAGGTTGCCTGGAACGTACAAATGACCATCACTTTCACACGGGTTGCAATTATTCCTGTTATAGGATGGAAAGACTGTTGCATCTTTATTGAATTTTATGCTTCTGGCGTTGACTTCTATGGCCCTAACTATTCTATCTGGTGGATCAACGCCCTAGAGTGAAGCCTAGGTTGCTCGGAATGTAAAAATTACCATAACATTCACACTGGTTGAAATTATTCGTTTTATACGATGGAAGAGCTGTTGCATCTTTATTGCATTTTATGCTTCTGGCGTTGACTTCTAAGGCCCTAACTATTCGATCTGGTGGACGAACGCCACAGAGTGAAGCCTAGGTTGCCCGGAACGTAGAAATGACCATAACTTTCATACTGGTTGCAATTATTCGTTTTATATGATGGAAGAACTGTTGTATTTATATTGTATTTAATGCTGCTGGCGTTCAGTTCTTAGGCCCTAACTATTCGAGCTGGTGGAACAACGCCCTGGGGTGAAGTCTAGGTTGCTCGGAATGTAGAAATGACCATAACATTCACTCTGGTTGAAATTATTCGTTCTATACGATGGAAAAGCTGTTGCATCTTTATTGTATTTTATGCTTCTGTCGTTGACGTCTAAGGCCGTAGCTATTAGATGTGGTGGAGCAACGCACTAGAGTGACGCCTAGGTTGCTCGGAACGTAGAAATGACCATTACTTTCGCAATGTTTGCAATTATTTGTTTTATACGATGGAAAAACTGTAGTACTTATATCGTATTTTATGCTTCTGGCGTTGACTTCTTATGCCCTAACTATTCTATCTGTTGGAACAACGCCCTAGGGTGGAGCCTAGGTTGCCCGGAACGTAGAAATGACCATAACTTTCACACTGGATGCTATTATTCGTTTTATATAATGGAAGAACTGTTGTATTTATATTGTATTTTATGCTGCTGGCGTTCACTTCTTAGGCCCTAACTATTCGATCTGGTGGAGCAATGCCTCAGAGTTAAGTCTAGGATGCCCGAAACGCCGAAATGATCATTACTTTCACGCTTGTTGAAATTATTCCTGTTATACGATGAAAAGGCTGTTGTATTTGTATTGTATTTTATGCTTCAGGCGTAGGCTTCTAAGGCCGTAGCTATTCGATATAGTGGAGCACCGCCCTAGAGTGAAGCCTAGGATGCTCGGAACGTAGAAATGACCATCACTTCCATACTGGTAGAATTTATTCGTTTTATACGATGGAAAAACTGTTGTATTTATATTGTATTTTATGCTTCTGGCGTTGACTTCTAAGGCCCTAACAATTCAATCTGTTGGAGCAACGCCCTAGGGTGTAGCCTAGGTTGCCCGGAACGTAGAAATGACCATTACTTTCGCAATGTTTGCAATTATTCATTTTATACGATGGAAAAAGTGTTGTACTTATATTGTATTTTATGCTTCTGGCGTTGACTTCTTATGCCATAACTATTCGATCTGGTGGAGCAACGCCCTGGGGTGAAGCCTAGGTTGCCCGGAACGTAGAAATGACCATAACTTTGACACTGGTTGCTATTATTCGTTTTATACGATGGAAAAACTGTTCTATTTATTTTGTATTTTATGCTTCGGGCGTTGACTTCTAAGGCCCTAACTGTCTGATCTGGTGGAGCAACGCCCTAGAGTGAAGCCTAGGTTGCCAGGCACGTAGAAATGACCATAACTTTCACACTGGATGCTATTATTCGTTTTATACGATGGAAAAACTGTTGTATTTATATTGTATTTTATGCTTCTGGCGTTTACTTCTAAGGCACTAACTATTCGATCTGGTGGAGCAATGCCCTAGAGTGAAGCCTAGGTTTCACGGAAAATAGAAATGACAATAACTTTCACACTGGTTGCAATTATTCGTTTTATACGATGGAAAAGCTGTTGCATCTTTATTGTATTTTATGCTTCTGTCGTTGACGTCTAAGGCCGTAGCTATTAGATGTGGTGGAGCAACGCACTAGAGTGACGCCTAGGTTGCACGGAACGTAGAAATGACCATTACTTTCGCAATGTTTGCAATTATTTGTTTTATACGATGGAAAAACTGTAGTACTTATATCGTATTTTATGCTTCTGGCGTTGACTTCTTATGCCCTAACTATTCTATCTGTTGGAACAACGCCCTAGGGTGGAGCCTAGGTTGCCCGGAACGTAGAAATGACCATAACTTGCACACTGGATGCTATTATTCGTTTTATATAATGGAAGAACTGTTGTATTTATATTGTATTTTATGCTGCTGGCGTTCACTTCTTAGGCCCTAACTATTCGATCTGGTGGAGCAATGCCTCAGAGTTAAGTCTAGGATGCCCGAAACGCCGAAATGATCATTACTTTCACGCTTGTTGAAATTACTCCTGTTATACGATGAAAAGGCTGTTGTATTTGTATTGTATTTTATGCTTCAGGCGTAGGCTTCTAAGGCCGTAGCTATTCGATATAGTGGAGCACCGCCCTAGAGTGAAGCCTAGGATGCTCGGAACGTAGAAATGACCATCACTTCCATACTGGTAGAATTTATTCGTTTTATACGATGGAAAAACTGTTGTATTTATATTGTATTTTATGCTTCTGGCGTTGACTTCTAAGGCCCTAACAATTCAATCTGTTGGAGCAACGCCCTAGGGTGTAGCCTAGGTTGCCCGGAACGTAGAAATGACCATTACTTTCGCAATGTTTGCAATTATTCATTTTATACGATGGAAAAAGTGTTGTACTTATATTGTATTTTATGCTTCTGGCGTTGACTTCTTATGCCATAACTATTCGATCTGGTGGAGCAACGCCCTGGGGTGAAGCCTAGGTTGCCCGGAACGTAGAAATGACCATAACTTTGACACTGGTAGCTATTATTCGTTTTATACGATGGAAAAACTGTTCTATTTATTTTGTATTTTATGCTTCGGGCGTTGACTTCTAAGGCCCTAACTGTCTGATCTGGTGGAGCAACGCCCTAGAGTGAAGCCTAGGTTGCCAGGAACGTAGAAATGACCATAACTTTCACACTGGATGCTATTATTCGTTTTATACGATGGAAAAACTGTTGTATTTATATTGTATTTTATGCTTCTGGCGTTGACTTCTAAGGCACTAACTATTCGATCTGGTGGAGCAACGCCCTAGAGTGAAGCCTAGGTTTCACGGAAAATAGAAATGACAATAACTTTCACACTGGTTGCAATTATTCGTTTTATACGATGGAAAAGCTGTTGCATCTTTATTGTATTTTATGCTTCTGTCGTTGACGTCTAAGGCCGTAGCTATTAGATGTGGTGGAGCAACGCACTAGAGTGACGCCTAGGTTGCCCGGAACGTAGAAATGACCATTACTTTCGCAATGTTTGCAATTATTTGTTTTATACGATGGAAAAACTGTAGTACTTATATCGTATTTTATGCTTCTGGCGTTGACTTCTTATGCCCTAACTATTCTATCTGTTGGAACAACGCCCTAGGGTGGAGCCTAGGTTGCCCGGAACGTAGAAATGACCATAACTTTCACACTGGATGCTATTATTCGTTTTATATAATGGAAGAACTGTTGTATTTATATTGTATTTTATACTGCTGGCGTTCACTTCTTAGGCCCTAACTATTCGATCTGGTGGAGCAATGCCTCAGAGTTAAGTCTAGGATGCCCGAAACGCCGAAATGATCATTACTTTCACGCTTGTTGAAATTACTCCTGTTATACGATGAAAAGGCTGTTGTATTTGTATTGTATTTTATGCTTCAGGCGTAGGCTTCTAAGGCCGTAGCTATTCGATATAGTGGAGCACCGCCCTAGAGTGAAGCCTAGGATGCTCGGAACGTAGAAATGACCATCACTTCCATACTGGTAGAATTTATTCGTTTTATACGATGGAAAAACTGTTGTATTTATATTGTATTTTATGCTTCTGGCGTTGACTTCTAAGGCCCTAACAATTCAATCTGTTGGAGCAACGCCCTAGGGTGTAGCCTAGGCTGCCCGGAACGTAGAAATGACCATTACTTTCGCAATGTTTGCAATTATTCATTTTATACGATGGAAAAAGTGTTGTACTTATATTGTATTTTATGCTTCTGGCGTTGACTTCTTATGCCATAACTATTCGATCTGGTGGAGCAACGCCCTGGGGTGAAGCCTAGGTTGCCCGGAACGTAGAAATGACCATAACTTTGACACTGGTTGCTATTATTCGTTTTATACGATGGAAAAACTGTTCTATTTATTTTGTATTTTATGCTTCGGGCGTTGACTTCTAAGGCCCTAACTGTCTGATCTGGTGGAGCAACGCCCTAGAGTGAAGCCTAGGTTGCCAGGAACGTAGAAATGACCATAACTTTCACACTGGATGCTATTATTCGTTCTATACGATGGAAAGACTGTTATATTTATATTGTATCTTATGCTTCTGGCGTTGACTTCTTAGGCCCTAACAATTCGATCTGGTGGAACAACGCCCTAGAGTGAAGCCTAGGTTGCCTGGAACGTACAAATGACCATCACTTTCACACGGGTTGCAATTATTCCTGTTATAGGATGGAAAGACTGTTGCATCTTTATTGAATTTTATGCTTCTGGCGTTGACTTCTATGGCCCTAACTATTCTATCTGGTGGATCAGCGCCCTAGAGTGAAGCCTAGGTTGCTCGGAATGTAAAAATTACCATAACATTCACACTGGTTGAAATTATTCGTTTTATACGATCGAAAAGCTGTTGCATCTTTATTGCATTTTATGCTTCTGGCGTTGACTTCTAAGGCCCTAACTATTCGATCTGGTGGAGCAACGCCCTAGAGTGAAGCCTAGGTTGCCCGGAACCTAGAAATGACAATCACTTTCAAACTTGTTGCAATTAATCCTTTTATACGATGGAAAAACTGTTGTATTTTTATTGCATTTTTGCTTCCGGCGTTGACTTCCAAGGCCCTAACTATTCAATCTGTTGGAGCAACGCCCTAGGGTGAAGCCTAGGTTGCCTGGAAAGTAGAAATGACTTTAACTTTCATACTGGTTGCAATTATTCGTTTTATACGATGGAAAAACTGATGTATTTATAGTGCATTTTATGCTTCTGGCGTTGACTTCTAAGGCACTAACTATCCGATCTGGTGGAGCAACGCCCTAGAGTGAAGCCGATGTTGCCCGGAACGTAGAAATGACCATCACTTTCACACGGGTTGCAATTATTCGTTTTATATGATGGAAGAACTGTTGTATTTATATTGTATTTTATGCTTCTGGCGTTTACTTCTAAGGCACTAACTATTCGATCTGGTGGAGCAACGCCCTAGAGTGAAGCCTAGGTTTCACGGAAAATAGAAATGACAATAACTTTCACACTGGTTGCAATTATTCGTTTTATACGATGGAAAAGCTGTTGCATCTTTATTGTATTTTATGCTTCTGTCGTTGACGTCTAAGGCCGTAGCTATTAGATGTGGTGGAGCAACGCACTAGAGTGACGCCTAGGTTGCCCGGAACGTAGAAATGACCATTACTTT
Source organism: Calliopsis andreniformis (assembly GCF_051401765.1). NCBI lineage: Eukaryota > Metazoa > Arthropoda > Insecta > Hymenoptera > Andrenidae > Calliopsis > Calliopsis andreniformis. The sequence continues at coordinate 844,321 of NW_027480423.1, read as the reverse complement.
CGCAATGTTTGCAATTATTTGTTTTATACGATGGAAAAACTGTAGTACTTATATCGTATTTTATGCTTCTGGCGTTGACTTCTTATGCCCTAACTATTCTATCTGTTGGAACAACGCCCTAGGGTGGAGCCTAGGTTGCCCGGAACGTAGAAATGACCATAACTTTCACACTGGATGCTATTATTCGTTTTATATAATGGAAGAACTGTTGTATTTATATTGTATTTTATGCTGCTGGCGTTCACTTCTTAGGCCCTAACTATTCGATCTGGTGGAGCAATGCCTCAGAGTTAAGTCTAGGATGCCCGAAACGCCGAAATGATCATTACTTTCACGCTTGTTGAAATTACTCCTGTTATACGATGAAAAGGCTGTTGTATTTGTATTGTATTTTATGCTTCAGGCGTAGGCTTCTAAGGCCGTAGCTATTCGATATAGTGGAGCACCGCCCTAGAGTGAAGCCTAGGATGCTCGGAACGTAGAAATGACCATCACTTCCATACTGGTAGAATTTATTCGTTTTATACGATGGAAAAACTGTTGTATTTATATTGTATTTTATGCTTCTGGCGTTGACTTCTAAGGCCCTAACAATTCAATCTGTTGGAGCAACGCCCTAGGGTGTAGCCTAGGTTGCCCGGAACGTAGAAATGACCATTACTTTCGCAATGTTTGCAATTATTCATTTTATACGATGGAAAAAGTGTTGTACTTATATTGTATTTTATGCTTCTGGCGTTGACTTCTTATGCCATAACTATTCGATCTGGTGGAGCAACGCCCTGGGGTGAAGCCTAGGTTGCCCGGAACGTAGAAATGACCATAACTTTGACACTGGTTGCTATTATTCGTTTTATACGATGGAAAAACTGTTCTATTTATTTTGTATTTTATGCTTCGGGCGTTGACTTCTAAGGCCCTAACTGTCTGATCTGGTGGAGCAACGCCCTAGAGTGAAGCCTAGGTTGCCAGGAACGTAGAAATGACCATAACTTTCACACTGGATGCTATTATTCGTTCTATACGATGGAAAGACTGTTATATTTATATTGTATCTTATGCTTCTGGCGTTGACTTCTTAGGCCCTAACAATTCGATCTGGTGGAACAACGCCCTAGAGTGAAGCCTAGGTTGCCTGGAACGTACAAATGACCATCACTTTCACACGGGTTGCAATTATTCCTGTTATAGGATGGAAAGACTGTTGCATCTTTATTGAATTTTATGCTTCTGGCGTTGACTTCTATGGCCCTAACTATTCTATCTGGTGGATCAGCGCCCTAGAGTGAAGCCTAGGTTGCTCGGAATGTAAAAATTACCATAACATTCACACTGGTTGAAATTATTCGTTTTATACGATCGAAAAGCTGTTGCATCTTTATTGCATTTTATGCTTCTGGCGTTGACTTCTAAGGCCCTAACTATTCGATCTGGTGGAGCAACGCCCTAGAGTGAAGCCTAGGTTGCCCGGAACCTAGAAATGACAATCACTTTCAAACTTGTTGCAATTAATCCTTTTATACGATGGAAAAACTGTTGTATTTTTATTGCATTTTTGCTTCCGGCGTTGACTTCCAAGGCCCTAACTATTCAATCTGTTGGATCAACGCCCTAGGGTGAAGCCTAGGTTGCCTGGAAAGTAGAAATGACGTTAACTTTCATACTGGTTGCAATTATTCGTTTTATACGATGGAAAAACTGATGTATTTATAGTGCATTTTATGCTTCTGGCGTTGACTTCTAAGGCACTAACTATCCGATCTGGTGGAGCAACGCCCTAGAGTGAAGCCGATGTTGCCCGGAACGTAGAAATGACCATCACTTTCACACGGGTTGCAATTATTCGTTTTATATGATGGAAGAACTGTTGTATTTATATTGTATTTTATGCTGCTGGCGTTCACTTCTTAGGCCCTAACTATTCGAGCTGGTGGAACAACGCCCTGGGGTGAAGTCTAGGTTGCTCGGAATGTAGAAATGACCATAACATTCACACTGGTTGAAATTATTCGTTTTATACGATGGAAAAACTGTTATATTTATATTGTATTTTATGCTTCTGGCGTTGATTTCTTAGGCCATAACTATTCAGTCTGGTGGAACAACGTCCTAGAGTGAGGCATAGGTTGCCCGGAACGTAGAAATGACCATCACTTCCATACTGGTAGAATTTATTCGTTTTATACGATGGAAAAACTGTTATATTTATATTGTATTTTATGCTTCTGGCGTTGATTTCTTAGGCCATAACTATTCAGTCTGGTGGAACAACGTCCTAGAGTGAGGCATAGGTTGCCCGGAACGTAGAAATGACCATCACTTCCATACTGGTAGAATTTATCCGTTTTATACGATGGAAAAGCTGTTGTATTTATATTGTATTTTGTGCTTCTGGCGTTGACTTCTAAGGCACTAACTATTCGATCTGGTGGAGCAACGCCCTAGAGTGAAGCCTAGGTTTCACGGAAAGTAGAAATGACAATAACTTTCACACTGGTTGCAATTATTCGTTTTATATGATGGAAGAACTGTTGTATTTATATTGTATTTTATGCTGCTGGCGTTCACTTCTTAGGCCCTAACTATTCGAGCTGGTGGAACAACGCCCTGGGGTGAAGCCTAGGTTGCTCGGAATGTAGAAATGACCATAACATTCACACTGGTTGAAATTATTCGTTTTATACGATGGAAAAACTGTTATATTTATATTGTATTTTATGCTTCTGGCGTTGATTTCTTAGGCCATAACTATTCAATCTGGTGTAACAACGTCCTAGAGTGAGGCATAGGTTGCCCGGAACGTAGAAATGACCATCACTTCCATACTGGTAGAATTTATTCGTTTTATACGATGGAAAAACTGTTGTATTTATATTGTATTTTATGCTTCTGGCGTTGACTTCTAAGGCACTAACTATTCGATCTGGTGGAGCAACGCACTAGAGTGAAGCCTAGGTTTCACGGAAAGTAGAAATGACAATAACTTTCACACTGGTTGCAATTATTCGTTTTATACGATGGAAAAGCTGTTGCATCTTTATTGTATTTTATGCTTCTGTCGTTGACGTCTAAGGCCGTAGCTATTAGATGTGGTGGAGCAACGCACTAGAGTGACGCCTAGGTTGCCCGGAACGTAGAAATGACCATTACTTTCGCAATGTTTGCAATTATTTGTTTTATAGGATAGAAAAACTGTAGTACTTATATCGTATTTTATGCTTCTGGCGTTGACTTCTTATGCCCTAACTATTCTATCTGTTGGAACAACGCCCTAGGGTGGAGCCTAGGTTGCCCGGAACGTAGAAATGACCATAACTTTCACAGTGGATGCTATTATTCGTTTTATATAATGGAAGAACTGTTGTATTTATATTGTATTTTATGCTGCTGGCGTTCACTTCTTAGGCCCTAACTGTTCGATCTGGTGGAGCAATGCCTCAGAGTTAAGTCTAGGATGCCCGAAACGCCGAAATGATCATTACTTTCACGCTTGTTGAAATTATTCCTGTTATACGATGAAAAGGCTGTTGTATTTGTATTGCAGTTTATGCTTCAGGCGTAGGCTTCTAAGGCCGTAGCTATTCGATATAGTGGAGCACCGCCCTAGAGTGAAGCCTAGGATGCTCGGAACGTAGAAATGACCATCACTTCCATTCTGGTAGAATTTATTCGTTTTATACGATGGAAAAACTGTTGTATTTATATTGTATTTTATGCTTCTGGCGTTGACTTCTAAGGCCCTAACTATTCAATCTGTTGGAGCAACGCCCTAGGGTGTAGCCTAGGTTGCCCGGAACGTAGAAATGACCATTACTTTCGCAATGTTTGCAATTATTCATTTTATACGATGGAAAAAGTGTTGTACTTATATTGTATTTTATGCTTCTGGCGTTGACTTCTTATGCCATAACTATTCGATCTGGTGGAGCAGCGCCCTGGGGTGAAGCCTAGGTTGCCCGGAACGTAGAAATGACCATAACTTTGACACTGGTTGCTATTATTCGTTTTATACGATGGAAAAACTGTTCTATTTATTTTGTATTTTATGCTTCGGGCGTTGACTTCTAAGGCCCTAACTGTCTGATCTGGTGGAGCAACGCCCTAGAGTGAAGCCTAGGTTGCCAGGAACGTAGAAATGACCATAACTTTCACACTGGATGCTATTATTCGTTCTATACGATGGAAAGACTGTTATATTTATATTGTATCTTATGCTTCTGGCGTTGACTTCTAAGGCCCTAGCTATTCGATCTAGTGGAGCAACGCCCTAGAGTGAAGCCTAGGTTGCCCGGAAAGGAGAAATGACCATCACTTTCAAACTGGTTGCAATTAATCCTGTTATACGATGGAAAAACTGTTGTATTTTTATTGCATTTTATGGTTCGGGCGTTCACTTCTAATGTCCTAACTATTCAATCTGTTGGAGCAACGCCCTAGAGTGAAGCCTAGGTTGCCCGGAACGTAGAATTGGCCATCACTTTCCTAATTGGTCGCAATTATTCCTGTTATATGATGGAAACACTGTTGTATTTTTTTTGCATTTTATGGTTCGGGCGTTGACTTCTAAGGCCCTAACTATTCAATCTGTTGGATCAACGCCCTAGGGTGAAGCCTAACTTGCTCGAAAAGTAGAAATGACCATAAGTTTCATACTGGTTGCAATTATTCGTTTTATACGATGGAAAAACTGATGTATTTATAGTGCATTTTATGCTTCTGGCGTTGACTTCTAAGGCACTAACTATCCGATCTGGTGGAGCAACGCCCTAGAGTGAAGCCGATGTTGCCCGGAACGTAGAAATGACCATCACTTTCACACGGGTTGCAATTATTCGTTTTATATGATGGAAGAACTGTTGTATTTATATTGTATTTTATGCTGCTGGCGTTCACTTCTTAGGCCCTAACTATTCGAGCTGGTGGAACAACGCCCTGGGGTGAAGTCTAGGTTGCTCGGAATGTAGAAATGACCATAACATTCACACTGGTTGAAATTATTCGTTTTATACGATGGAAAAACTGTTATATTTATATTGTATTTTATGCTTCTGGCGTTGATTTCTTAGGCCATAACTATTCAGTCTGGTGGAACAACGTCCTAGAGTGAGGCATAGGTTGCCCGGAACGTAGAAATGACCATCACTTCCATACTGGTAGAATTTATCCGTTTTATACGATGGAAAAGCTGTTGTATTTATATTGTATTTTGTGCTTCTGGCGTTGACTTCTAAGGCACTAACTATTCGATCTGGTGGAGCAACGCCCTAGAGTGAAGCCTAGGTTTCACGGAAAGTAGAAATGACAATAACTTTCACACTGGTTGCAATTATTCGTTTTATATGATGGAAGAACTGTTGTATTTATATTGTATTTTATGCTGCTGGCGTTCACTTCTTAGGCCCTAACTATTCGAGCTGGTGGAACAACGCCCTGGGGTGAAGTCTAGGTTGCTCGGAATGTAGAAATGACCATAACATTCACACTGGTTGAAATTATTCGTTTTATACGATGGAAAAACTGTTATATTTATATTGTATTTTATGCTTCTGGCGTTGATTTCTTAGGCCATAACTATTCAATCTGGTGTAACAACGTCCTAGAGTGAGGCATAGGTTGCCCGGAACGTAGAAATGACCATCACTTCCATACTGGTAGAATTTATTCGTTTTATACGATGGAAAAACTGTTGTATTTATATTGTATTTTATGCTTCTGGCGTTGACTTCTAAGGCACTAACTATTCGATCTGGTGGAGCAACGCACTAGAGTGAAGCCTAGGTTTCACGGAAAGTAGAAATGACAATAACTTTCACACTGGTTGCAATTATTCGTTTTATACGATGGAAAAGCTGTTGCATCTTTATTGTATTTTATGCTTCTGTCGTTGACGTCTAAGGCCGTAGCTATTAGATGTGGTGGAGCAACGCACTAGAGTGACGCCTAGGTTGCCCGGAACGTAGAAATGACCATTACTTTCGCAATGTTTGCAATTATTTGTTTTATACGATAGAAAAACTGTAGTACTTATATCGTATTTTATGCTTCTGGCGTTGACTTCTTATGCCCTAACTATTCTATCTGTTGGAACAACGCCCTAGGGTGGAGCCTAGGTTGCCCGGAACGTAGAAATGACCATAACTTTCACAGTGGATGCTATTATTCGTTTTATATAATGGAAGAACTGTTGTATTTATATTGTATTTTATGCTGCTGGCGTTCACTTCTTAGGCCCTAACTGTTCGATCTGGTGGAGCAATGCCTCAGAGTTAAGTCTAGGATGCCCGAAACGCCGAAATGATCATTACTTTCACGCTTGTTGAAATTATTCCTGTTATACGATGAAAAGGCTGTTGTATTTGTATTGCAGTTTATGCTTCAGGCGTAGGCTTCTAAGGCCGTAGCTATTCGATATAGTGGAGCACCGCCCTAGAGTGAAGCCTAGGATGCTCGGAACGTAGAAATGACCATCACTTCCATTCTGGTAGAATTTATTCGTTTTATACGATGGAAAAACTGTTGTATTTATATTGTATTTTATGCTTCTGGCGTTGACTTCTAAGGCCCTAACTATTCAATCTGTTGGAGCAACGCCCTAGAGTGAAGCCTAGGTTGCCTGGAACGTACAAATGACCATCACTTTCACACGGGTTGCAATTATTCCTGTTATAGGATGGAAAGACTGTTGCATCTTTATTGAATTTTATGCTTCTGGCGTTGACTTCTATGGCCCTAACTATTCTATCTGGTGGATCAGCGCCCTAGAGTGAAGCCTAGGTTGCTCGGAATGTAAAAATTACCATAACATTCACACTGGTTGAAATTATTCGTTTTATACGATGGAAAAGCTGTTGCATCTTTATTGCATTTTATGCTTCTGGCGTTGACTTCTAAGGCCCTAACTATTCGATCTGGTGGAGCAACGCCCTAGAGTGAAGCCTAGGTTGCCCGGAACCTAGAAATGACAATCACTTTCAAACTTGTTGCAATTAATCCTTTTATACGATGGAAAAACTGTTGTATTTTTATTGCATTTTTGCTTCCGGCGTTGACTTCCAAGGCCCTAACTATTCAATCTGTTGGAGCAACGCCCTAGGGTGAAGCCTAGGTTGCCTGGAAAGTAGAAATGACGTTAACTTTCATACTGGTTGCAATTATTCGTTTTATACGTTGGAAAAACTGTTGTATTTATAGTGCATTTTATGCTTCTGGCGTTGACTTCTAAGGCACTAACTATCCGATCTGGTGGAGCAACGCCCTAGAGTGAAGCCGATGTTGCCCGGAACGTAGAAATGACCATCACTTTCACACGGGTTGCAATTATTCCTGTTATAGGATGAAAAGAATGTTGTATTTTTATTGTATTTTACGCTTCAGGCGTTGACTTCTGGGGCCGTAGCTATTCGATGTGGTGGACGAACGCCACAGAGTGAAGCATAGGTTGCCCGGAACGTAGAAATGACCATAACTTTCATACTGGTTGCAATTATTCGTTTTATATGATGGAAGAACTGTTGTATTTATATTGTATTTTATGCTGCTGGCGTTCACTTCTTAGGCCCTAACTATTCGAGCTGGTGGAACAACGCCCTGGGGTGAAGTCTAGGTTGCTCGGAATGTAGAAATGACCATAACATTCACACTGGTTGAAATTATTCGTTTTATACGATGGAAAAACTGTTATATTTATATTGTATTTTATGCTTCTGGCGTTGATTTCTTAGGCCATAACAATTCAATCTGGTGGAACAACGTCCTAGAGTGAGGCCTAGGTTGCCCGGAACGTAGAAATGACCATCACTTCCATACTGGTAGAATTTATTCGTTTTATACGATGGAAGAACTGTTGTATTTATATTGTATTTTATGCTTCTGGCGTTGACTTCTAAGGCACTAACTATTCGATCTGGTGGAGCAACGCCCTAGAGTGGAGCCTAGGTTTCACGGAAAGTAGAAATGACGATAACTTTCACACTGGTTGCAATTATTCGTTTTATACGATGGAAAAGCTGTTGCATCTTTATTGTATTTTATGCTTCTGTCGTTGACGTCTAAGGCCGTAGCTATTAGATGTGGTGGAGCAACGCACTAGAGTGACGCCTAGGTTGCCCGGAACGTAGAAATGACCATTACTTTCGCAATGTTTGCAATTATTTGTTTTATACGATGGAAAAACTGTAGTACTTATATCGTATTTTATGCTTCTGGCGTTGACTTCTTATGCCCTAACTATTCTATCTGTTGGAACAACGCCCTAGGGTGGAGCCTAGGTTGCCCGGAACGTAGAAATGACCATAACTTTCACACTGGATGCTATTATTCGTTTTATATAATGGAAGAACTGTTGTATTTATATTGTATTTTATGCTGCTGGCGTTCACTTCTTAGGCACTAACTATTCGATCTGGTGGAGCAATGCCTCAGAGTTAAGTCTAGGATGCCCCAAACGCCGAAATGATCATTACTTTCACGCTTGTTGAAATTATTCCTGTTATACGATGAAAAGGCTGTTGTATTTGTATTGTATTTTATGCTTCAGGCGTAGGCTTCTAAGGCCGTAGCTATTCGATATAGCGGAGCACCGCCCTAGAGTGAAGCCTAGGATGCTCGGAACGTAGAAATGACCATCACTTCCATACTGGTAGAATTTATTCGTTTTATACGATGGAAAAACTGTTGTATTTATATTGTATTTTATGCTTCTGGCGTTGACTTCTAAGGCCCTAACTATTCAATCTGTTGGAGCAACGCCCTAGGGTGTAGCCTAGGTTGCCCGGAACGTAGAAATGACCATTACTTTCGCAATGTTTGCAATTATTCATTTTATACGATGGAAAAAGTGTTGTACTTATATTGTATTTTATGCTTCTGGCGTTGACTTCTTATGCCATAACTATTCGATCTGGTGGAGCAACGCCCTGGGGTGAAGCCTAGGTTGCCCGGAACGTAGAAATGACCATCACTTCCATACTGGTAGCAATTATTCGTTTTATACGATGGAAAAGCTGTTGCACCTTTATTGTATTTTATGCTTCTGTCGTTGACGTCTAAGGGCGTAGCTATTATATGTGGTGGAACAACGCCCTAGGGTAAAGCCTAGGTTGCCCGGAACGCAGAAATGACCATAACTTTTACACTGGTAGCAATTATTCGTTTTATACAATGGAAAAACTGTTCTATTTATTTTGTATTTTATGCTTCGGGCGTTGAATTCTAAGGCCCTAACTGTTTGATCTGGTGGAGCAACGCCCTTGAGTGAAGCCTAGGTTGCCCGGAACGTAGAAATGACCATAACTTTCACACTGGTTGCTATTATTCGTTCTATACGATGGAAAAACTGTTATATTTATATTGTATCTTATGATTCTGGCGTTGACTTCTTAGGCCCTAACAATTCGATCTGGTGGAACAACGCCCTAGAGTGAAGCCTAGGATGCCTGGAACGTACAAATGACCATCACTTTCACACGGGTTGCAATTATTCCTGTTATAGGATGGAAAGACTGCTGTATTTTTATCGTATTTTATGCTTCAGGCGTTGACTTCTGAGGCCGCAGCTTTTCGATGTGGTGGAAGAACGCCATAGAGTGAAGCGTAGGTTGCCCGGAACGTAGAAATGACCATAACTTTCATACTGGTTGCAATTATTCGTTTTATATGATGGAAGAACTGTTGTATTTATATTGTATTTTATGCTGCTGGCGTTCACTTCTTAGGCCCTAACTATTCGATCTGGTGGAGCAACGCCCTAGAGTGAATCCTAGGTTGCTCGGAATGTAGAAATGACCATAACTTTCACACTGGTTGCAATTATTCGTTTTATACGATGGAAACGCTGTTGTATTTATATCGTATTTTATGCTTCTGGCGTTTGCTTCTAAGGACCTAACTATTCGATCTGGTGGAGCAACGCCCTAGAGTGAAGCCTAGGATGCCTGGAACGTACAAATGACCATCACTTTCACACGGGTTGCAATTATTCCTGTTATAGGATGGAAAGACTGCTGTATTTTTATTGTATTTTATGCTTCAGGCGTTGACTTCTGAGGCCGCAGCTATTCGATGTGGTGGAAGAACGCCATAGAGTGAAGCCTAGGTTGCCCGGAACGCAGAATTGGCCATCACTTTCCAAATTGGTTGCAGTTATTCCTGTTATATGATGGAAACACTGTTGTATTTATATTTTATTTTATGCTTCTGGCGTTGACTTCTAAGGCGCTAACTATTCGATCTGGTGGAGCAACGCCCTAGAGTGAATCCTAGGCCGCTCGGAATGTAGAAATGACCATTACTTTCACACTGGCTGCAATTATTCGTTTTATACGATGGAAAAGCTGCTGTATTTATATCGTATTTTATGCTTCTGGCGTTTACTTCTAAGGACCTAACTATTCGATCTGGTGGAGCAACGCCCTAGAGTGAATCCTAGGTTGCTCGGAATGTAGAAATGACCATAACTTTCACACTGGTTGCAATTATTCGTTTTATACGATGGAAACGCTGTTGTATTTATATTGTTCTTTATGCCTCTGGCGTTGACTTCTAAGGCCGTAGCTATTAGATGTCGTGGAGCAACGCCCTAGAGTGACGCCTAGGGTGCTCGGAACGTAGGAATGACCATTACTTTCACACTGGTTGCAATTATTCGTTTTATACGATGGAAAATCTGTTGTATTTATATCGTATTTTATGCTTCTGGCGTTGACTTCTAAGGCACTAACTATTCGATCTGGTGGAGCAACGCCCTAGGGTGTAGCCTAGGTTGCCCGTAAAGTAGAAATGACCATAGCTTTCACACCGGTAGCAATTATTCGTTTTACACGATGGAAAATCTGTTCTATTTATTTTGTATTTTATGCATCGGGCAGTGACTTCTAAGGCCCTAACTATTCGATCTGGTGGAACAACGCCCTAGAGGGAAGCCTAGGTTGCCTGGAACGTACAAATGACCATCACTTTCACAATGGTTGCAATTATTCCTGTTATAGGATGGAAACACTGTTTTATTTTTATTGTATTTTATGCTTCAAGCGTTGACTTCTGAGGCCGCAGCTATTCGATGTGGTGGAAGAACGCCATAGAGTGAAGCCTAGGTTGCCCGGAACGTAGAAATGACCATAACTTTCATACTGGTTGTAATTATTCGTTTTATATGTTGGAAGAACTGTTGCATTTATATTGTATTTTATGCTGCTAGCGTTCACTTCTTAGGCCCTAACTATTCGATCTGGTGGAACAACGCCCTGGGGTGAAGCCTAGGTTGCCCGAACGTAGAAATGACCATAACTTTCACACTGGTTGCTATTATTCGTTTTATACGATGGAAAAACTGTTCCATTTATATTGTATTTTATGCTTCTGGCGTTGACTTTTAATGCACTAACTATTCGATCTGGCGGAGCAACGCCCTAGAGTAAAGCCGACGTTTCCCGGAACGTAGAAATGACCATCACTTTCGAACTAGTTGCAATTATTCCTGTTATGTGATGGAAAAACTGTTGTATTGTTAATGCATTTTATGCTTCCGGCATTGACTTGTAAGGCCCTAACTATTCAATCTGTTAGAGCAACGCCCTAGGGTGTTGCCTAGGTTGCCCGGAACGTGGAAATGACCAGAACTCTCACACTGGTTGTAATTATTCGTTTTATACGACGTAAAAGCTGTTGTATTTATATCGTATTTTATGCTTCTGGCGTTGACTTCTAAGGCACTCACTATTCGATCTGGTGGAGCAACGCCCTAGGGTGTAGCCTAGGTTGCCCGTAAAGTAGAAATCACCATAGCTTTCAAACTGGTTGCAATTATTCGTTTTATATGATGGAAAAACTGTTATATTTATATTGTATTTTATGCTTCTGGCGTTCACTTCTTAGGCCCTAAGTATTCGATCTGGTGGAACAACGCCCTCTGGTGAAGCCTAGGTTGACCGGAACGTAGAAATGACCATAACTTTCACACCGGTAGCAATTATTCGTTTTACACGATGGAAAAACTGTTCTATCTATTTTGTATTTTATGCATCGTGCGTTGACTTCTAAGGCCCTAACTATTCAATCTGTTGGAGCAACGCCCGAGGGTGAAGCCTAGGTTGCCCGGAACGTAGAAATGTCCATTACTTTCACACTGTTTTGCAATTATTCCTTTTATACGATGGAAAAGCTGTTGTATTTATATCGTATTTTATGTTTCTGGCGTTTACTTCTAAGGACCTAACTATTCGATCTGGTGGAGCAACGCCCTAGAGTGAATCCTAGGTTGCTCGGAATGTAGAAATGACCATAACTATCACACTGGTTGCAATTATTCGTTTTATACGATGGAAACGCTGTTGTATTTATATCGTATTTTATGTTTCTGGCGTTTACTTCTAAGGACCTAACTATTCGATCTGGTGGAGCAACGCCCTAGAGTGAATCCTAGGTTGCTCGGAATGTAGAAATGACCATAACTATCACACTGGTTGCAATTATTCGTTTTATACGATGGAAACGCTGTTGTATTTATATCGTATTTTATGCTTCTGGCCTTTACTTCTAAGGACCTAACTATTCGATCTGGTGGGGTAACGCCCTAGAGTGAATCCTAGGTTGCTCGGAATGTAGAAATGACCATAACTTTCACACTGGTTGCAATTATTCGTTTTATACGATGGAAACGCTGTTGTATTTATATTGTACTTAATGCATCTGGCGTTGACTTCTAAGGCCGTAGCTATTAGATGTGGTGGAGCAACGCCCTAGAGTGACGCCTAGGGTGCTCGGAACGTAGAAATGACCATTACTTTCACACTGGCTGCAATTATTCGTTTTATACGATGGAAAAGCTGCTGTATTTATATCGTATTTTATGCTTCTGGCGTTTACGTCTAAGGACCTAACTATTCGATCTGGTGCAGCAACGCCCTAGAGTGAATCCTAGGTTGCTCGGAATGTAGAAATGACCATAACTTTCACACTGGTTGCAATTATTCGTTTTATACGATGGAAACGCTGTTGTATTTATATTGTTCTTTATGCCTCTGGCGTTGACTTCTAAGGCTGTAGCTATTAGATGTCGTGGAGCAACGCCCTAGACTGACGCCTAGGGTGCTCGGAACGTAGGAATGACCATTACTTTCACACTGGTTGCAATTATTCGTTTTATACGATGGAAAATCTGTTGTATTTATATCGTATTTTATGCTTCTGGCGTTGACTTCTAAGGCACTAACTATTCGATCTGGTGGAGCAACGCCCTAGAGTGAAGCCTAGGTTGCCCGGAACGTAGAATTGGCAATCACTTTCAAACTGGTCGAAATTATTCCTGTTATATGATGGAAACACTGTTGTATTTTTTTTGTATTTTATGGTTCGGGCGTAGACTTCTAAGGCCCTAACTATTCAATCTGTTGGAGCAACGCCCTAGGGTGAAGCCTAGGTTTCTCGGAATTTAGAAATGACCATAACTTTCACACCTGTTGCAATTATTGGTTTTATACGATGGAAACGCTGTTGCATTTTTTTTGCATTTTATGGTTCGGGCGTTGACTTCTAAGGCCCTAACTATTCAATCCGTTGGAGCAACGCCCTAGGGTGAAGTCTAGGTTGCTCGGAAAGTAGAAATGACCATAAGTTTCATACTGGTTGCAGTTATTCGTTTTATACGATGGAAAAGCTGTTGTATTTATATTGTATTTTATGCTTCTGGCGTTGACTTCTAAGGACCTAACTATTCGATCTGGTGGAGCAACGCCCTAGAGTGAATCCTAGGTTGCTCGGAATGTAGAAATGACCATAACTTTCACACTGGTTGCAATTATTCGTTTTACACGATGGAAACGCTGTTGTAGTTATATCGTATTTTATGCTTCTCGCGTTTACTTCTAAGGACCTAACTATTCGATCTGGTGGAGCAACGCCCTAGAGTGAATCCTAGGCTGCTCGGAATGTAGAAATGACCACAACTTTCACACTGGTTGCAATTATTCGTTTTATACGATGGAAAAGCTGTTGTATTTATATTGTATTTTATGCTTCTGGCGTTGACTTCTAAGGCACTAACTATTCGATCTGTTGGAGCAACGCCCTAGAGTGAAGCCTAGGTTACCCGGAACGTAGAATTGGCCATCACTTTCAAACTGGTCGCAATTATTCCTGTTATATGGTGGAAACACTGTTGTATTTTTTTTGCATTTTATGGCTCGGGCGTAGAGTTCTAAGGCCCTAACTATTCAATCTGTTGGAGCAACGCCCTAGTGTGAAGCCTAGGTTGCTAGGAAAGTAGAAATGACCATAAGTTTCATACTGGTTGCAATTATTCGTTTTATACGATGGAAAAGCTGTTGTATTTATATTGTATTTTATGCTTCTGGCGTTGACTTCTAAGGCACTAACTATTCGATCTGGTGGAGCAACGCCCTAGAGTGAAGCCTAGGTTGCCCGGAACGTAGAATTGGCAATCACTTTCAAACTGGTCGAAATTATTCCTGTTATATGATGGAAACACTGTTGTATTTTTTTTGTATTTTATGGTTCGGGCGTAGACTTCTAAGGCCCTAACTATTCAATCTGTTGGAGCAACGCCCTAGGGTGAAGCCTAGGTTTCTCGGAATTTAGAAATGACCATAACTTTCACACCTGTTGCAATTATTGGTTTTATACGATGGAAACGCTGTTGCATTTTTTTTGCATTTTATGGTTCGGGCGTTGACTTCTAAGGCCCTAACTATTCAATCCGTTGGAGCAACGCCCTAGGGTGAAGTCTAGGTTGCTCGGAAAGTAGAAATGACCATAAGTTTCATACTGGTTGCAGTTATTCGTTTTATACGATGGAAAAGCTGTTGTATTTATATTGTATTTTATGCTTCTGGCGTTGACTTCTAAGGACCTAACTATTCGATCTGGTGGAGCAACGCCCTAGAGTGAATCCTAGGTTGCTCGGAATGTAGAAATGACCATAACTTTCACACTGGTTGCAATTATTCGTTTTACACGATGGAAACGCTGTTGTAGTTATATCGTATTTTATGCTTCTCGCGTTTACTTCTAAGGACCTAACTATTCGATCTGGTGGAGCAACGCCCTAGAGTGAATCCTAGGCTGCTCGGAATGTAGAAATGACCACAACTTTCACACTGGTTGCAATTATTCGTTTTATACGATGGAAAAGCTGTTGTATTTATATTGTATTTTATGCTTCTGGCGTTGACTTCTAAGGCACTAACTATTCGATCTGTTGGAGCAACGCCCTAGAGTGAAGCCTAGGTTACCCGGAACGTAGAATTGGCCATCACTTTCAAACTGGTCGCAATTATTCCTGTTATATGGTGGAAACACTGTTGTATTTTTTTTGCATTTTATGGCTCGGGCGTAGAGTTCTAAGGCCCTAACTATTCAATCTGTTGGAGCAACGCCCTAGTGTGAAGCCTAGGTTGCTAGGAAAGTAGAAATGACCATAAGTTTCATACTGGTTGCAATTATTCGTTTTATACGATGGAAAAGCTGTTGTATTTATATTGTATTTTATGCTTCTGGCGTTGACTTCTAAGGCACTAACTATTCCATATGGTGGAGCAACGCCCTAGAGTGAAACCTAGGTTGCCCGGAACGCAGAATTGGCCATCACTTTCCAAATTGGTTGCAATTATTCCTGTTTTATGATGGAAACACAGTTTTTTTTTTTTGCATTTTATGGTTCAGGCGTTGACTTCTAAGGCCCTAACCATTCAATCTGTTGGAGCAACTCCCTAGAGTGAAGCCTAGGTTGCCCGGAAAGGAGAACTGACCATCACTTTCAAACTGGTTGCAATTAATCTTGTTATACGATCGAAAAACTGTTGTATTTATATTGTATTTTATGCTTCTGGCGTTGACTTCTAAGGACCTAACTATTCGATCTGGTGGAGCAACGCCCTAGAGTGAATCCTAGGTTGCTCGGAATGTAGAAATGACCATAACTTTCACACTTGTTGCAATTATTCGTTTTATACGATGGAAACGCTGTTGTATTTATATCGTATTTTATGCTTCTGGCGTTTACTTCTAAGGACCTAACAATTCGATCTGGTGGAGCAACGCCCTAGAGTGAATCCTAGGTTGCTCGGAATGTAGAAATGACCATAACTTTCACACTTGTTGCAATTATTCGTTTTATACGATGGAAACGCTGTTGTATTTATATCGTATTTTATGCTTCTGGCGTTTACTTCTAAGGACCTAACAATTCGATCTGGTGGAGCAACGCCCTAGAGTGAGTCCTAGGTTGCTCGGAATGTAGAAATGACCATAACTTTCACACTGGTTGCAATTATTCGTTTTATACGATGGAAACGCTGTTGTATTTATATTGTACTTTATGCCTCCGGCGTTGACTTCTAAGGCCGTAGCTATTAGATGTGGTGGAGCAACGCCCTAGAGTGACGCCTAGGGTGCTCGGAACGTAGGAATGACCATTACTTTCACACTGGTTGCAATTATTCGTTTTATACGATGCAAAATCTGTTGTATTTATATCGTATTTTATGCTTCTGGCGTTTACTTCTAAGGACCTAACTATTCGATCTGGTGGAGCAACGCCCTAGAGTGAATCCTAGGTTGCTCGGAATGTAGAAATGACCATAGCTTCCACACTGCTTGCAATTATTCGTTTTATACGATGGAAAAGCTGTTGTATTTATATTGTATTTTATGCTTCTGGCGTTGACTTCTAAGGCACTATCTATTCGATATGGTGGAGCAACGCCCTAGAGTGAAGCCTAGGTTGCCCGGAACGTAAAATTGACCATCACTTTCCAAATTGGTCGCAATTATTCCTGTTATATAATGGAAACGCTGTTCTATTTTTTTTGCATTTTATGGTTCGGGCGTTGACTTCTAAGGCCCTAACTATTCAATCTGTTGGAGCAACTCCCTAGAGTGAAGCCTAGGTTTCCCGGAAAGGAGAACTGACCATCACTTTCAAACTGGTTGCAATTAATCTTGTTATACGATCGAAAAACTGTTGTATTTATATTGTAGTTTATGCTTCTGGCGTTGACTTCTAAGGACCTAACTATTCGATCTGGTGGAGCAACGCCCTAGAGTGAATCCTAGGTTGCCCGGAAAGGAGAACTGACCATCACTTTCAAACTGGTTGCAATTAATCTTGTTATACCATCGAAAAACTGTTGTATTTATATTGTATTTTATGCTTCTGGCGTTGACTTCTAAGGACCTAACTATTCGATCTGGTGGAGCAACGCCCTAGAGTGAATCCTAGGTTGCTCGGAATGTAGAAATGACCATAACTTTCACACTTGTTGCAATTATTCGTTTTATACGATGGAAACGCTGTTGTATTTATATCGTATTTTATGCTTCTGGCGTTTACTTCTAAGGACCTAACAATTCGATCTGGTGGAGCAACGCCCTAGAGTGAATCCTAGGTTGCTCGGAATGTAGAAATGACTATAACTTTCACACTTGTTGCAATTATTCGTTTTATACGATGGAAGCGCTGTTGTATTTATATCGTATTTTATGCTTCTGGCGTTTACTTCTAAGGACCTAACAATTCGATCTGGTGGAGCAACGCCCTAGAGTGAGTCCTAGGTTGCTCGGAATGTAGAAATGACCATAACATTCACACTGGTTGCAATTATTCGTTTTATACGATGGAAAAACTGTTGTATTTATATTGTATTTTATGCTTCTGGCGTTGACTTCTAAGGCCCTAGCTATTCGATCTAGTGGAGCAACGCCCTAGAGTGAAGCCTAGGGTGCTCGGAACGTAGGAATGACCATTACTTTCACACTGGTTGCAATTATTCGTTTTATACGATGGAAAATCTGTTGTATCTATATCGTATTTTATGCTTCTGGCCTTTACTTCGAAGGACCTAACTATTCGATCTGGGGGAGCAACGCCCTAGAGTGAATCCTAGGTTGTTCGGAATGTAGAAATGACCATAACTTTCACACTGGTTGCAATTATTCGTTTTATACGATGGAAACGCTGTTGTATTTATATCGTATTTTATGCTTCTGGCGTTTACTTCTAAGGACCTAACAATTCGATCTGGTGGAGCAACGCCCTAGAGTGAATCCTAGGTTGCTCGGAATGTAGAAATGACTATAACTTTCACACTTGTTGCAATTATTCGTTTTATACGATGGAAGCGCTGTTGTATTTATATCGTATTTTATGCTTCTGGCGTTTACTTCTAAGGACCTAACAATTCGATCTGGTGGAGCAACGCCCTAGAGTGAGTCCTAGGTTGCTCGGAATGTAGAAATGACCATAACATTCACACTGGTTGCAATTATTCGTTTTATACGATGGAAAAACTGTTGTATTTATATTGTATTTTATGCTTCTGGCGTTGACTTCTAAGGCCCTAGCTATTCGATCTAGTGGAGCAACGCCCTAGAGTGAAGCCTAGGGTGCTCGGAACGTAGGAATGACCATTACTTTCACACTGGTTGCAATTATTCGTTTTATACGATGGAAAATCTGTTGTATTTATATCGTATTTTATGCTTCTGGCCTTTACTTCGAAGGACCTAACTATTCGATCTGGGGGAGCAACGCCCTAGAGTGAATCCTAGGTTGTTCGGAATGTAGAAATGACCATAACTTTCACACTGGTTGCAATTATTCGTTTTATACGATGGAAACGCTGTTGTATTTATATTGTACTTTATGCATCTGGCGTTGACTTCTAAGGCCGTAGCTATTAGATGTGGTGGAGCAACGCCCTAGAGTGACGCCTAGGGTGCTCGGAACGTAGAAATGACCATTACTTTCACACTGGCTGCAATTATTCGTTTTATACGATGGAAAAGCTGCTGTATTTATATCGTATTTTATGCTTCTGGCGTTTACTTCTAAGGACCTAACTATTCGATCTGGTGGAGCAACGCCCTAGAGTGAATCCTAGGTTGCTCGGAATGTAGAAATGACCATAACTTTCACACTTGTTGCAATTATTCGTTTTATACGATGGAAACGCTGTTGTATTTATATCGTATTTTATGCTTCTGGCGTTTACTTCTAAGGACCTAACAATTCGATCTGGTGGAGCAACGCCCTAGAGTGAATCCTAGGTTGCTCGGAATGTAGAAATGACCATAACTTTCACACTGGTTGCAATTATTCGTTTTATACGATGGAAACGCTGTTGTATTTATATTGTTCTTTATGCCTCTGGCG
This sequence comes from Calliopsis andreniformis, assembly GCF_051401765.1. NCBI lineage: Eukaryota > Metazoa > Arthropoda > Insecta > Hymenoptera > Andrenidae > Calliopsis > Calliopsis andreniformis. Next base: position 825,156 of record NW_027480423.1, on the reverse strand, counting down.
TTGACTTCTAAGGCCGTAGCTATTAGATGTCGTGGAGCAACGCCCTAGAGTGACGCCTAGGGTGCTCGGAACGTAGGAATGACCATTACTTTCACACTGGTTGCAATTATTCGTTTTATACGATGGAAAATCTGTTGTATTTATATCGTATTTTATGCTTCTGGCGTTGACTTCTAAGGCACTAACTATTCGATCTGGTGGAGCAACGCCCTAGAGTGAAGCCTAGGTTGCCCGGAACGTAGAATTGGCTATCACTTTCAAACTGGTCGAAATTATTCCTGTTATATGATGGAAACACTGTTGTATTTTTTTTGTATTTTATGGTTCGGGCGTAGACTTCTAAGGCCCTAACTATTCAATCTGTTGGAGCAACGCCCTAGGGTGAAGCCTAGGTTTCTCGGAATTTAGAAATGACCATAACTTTCACACTTGTTGCAATTATTGGTTTTATACGATGGAAACGCTGTTGCATTTTTTTTGCATTTTATGGTTCGGGCGTTGACTTCTAAGGCCCTAACTATTCAATCCGTTGGAGCAACGCCCTAGGGTGAAGTCTAGGTTGCTCGGAATGTAGAAATGACCATAACTTTCACACTTGTTGCAATTATTCGTTTTATACGATGGAAACGCTTTTGTATTTATATCGTATTTTATGATTCTGGCGTTTACTTCTAAGGACCTAACTATTCGATCTGGTGGAGCAACGCCCTAGAGTGAATCCTAGGCTGCTCGGAATGTAGAAATGACCATAACTTTCACACTGGTTGCAATTATTCGTTTTATACGATGGAAAAGCTGTTGTATTTATATTGTATTTTATGCTTCTGGCGTTGACTTCTAAGGCACTAACTATTCGATCTGTTGGAGCAACGCCCTAGAGTGAATCCTAGGTTGTTCGGAATGTAGAAATGACCATAACTTTCACACTGGTTGCAATTATTCGTTTTATACGATGGAAACGCTGTTGTATTTATATTGTACTTTATGCATCTGGCGTTGACTTCTAAGGCCGTAGCTATTAGATGTGGTGGAGCAACGCCCTAGAGTGACGCCTAGGGTGCTCGGAACGTAGAAATGACCATTACTTTCACACTGGCTGCAATTATTCGTTTTATACGATGGAAAAGCTGCTGTATTTATATCGTATTTTATGCTTCTGGCGTTTACTTCTAAGGACCTAACTATTCGATCTGGTGGAGCAACGCCCTAGAGTGAATCCTAGGTTGCTCGGAATGTAGAAATGACCATAACTTTCACACTTGTTGCAATTATTCGTTTTATACGATGGAAACGCTGTTGTATTTATATCGTATTTTATGCTTCTGGCGTTTACTTCTAAGGACCTAACAATTCGATCTGGTGGAGCAACGCCCTAGAGTGAATCCTAGGTTGCTCGGAATGTAGAAATGACCATAACTTTCACACTGGTTGCAATTATTCGTTTTATACGATGGAAACGCTGTTGTATTTATATTGTTCTTTATGCCTCTGGCGTTGACTTCTAAGGCCGTAGCTATTAGATGTCGTGGAGCAACGCCCTAGAGTGACGCCTAGGGTGCTCGGAACGTAGGAATGACCATTACTTTCACACTGGTTGCAATTATTCGTTTTATACGATGGAAAATCTGTTGTATTTATATCGTATTTTATGCTTCTGGCGTTGACTTCTAAGGCACTAACTATTCGATCTGGTGGAGCAACGCCCTAGAGTGAAGCCTAGGTTGCCCGGAACGTAGAATTGGCTATCACTTTCAAACTGGTCGAAATTATTCCTGTTATATGATGGAAACACTGTTGTATTTTTTTTGTATTTTATGGTTCGGGCGTAGACTTCTAAGGCCCTAACTATTCAATCTGTTGGAGCAACGCCCTAGGGTGAAGCCTAGGTTTCTCGGAATTTAGAAATGACCATAACTTTCACACTTGTTGCAATTATTGGTTTTATACGATGGAAACGCTGTTGCATTTTTTTTGCATTTTATGGTTCGGGCGTTGACTTCTAAGGCCCTAACTATTCAATCCGTTGGAGCAACGCCCTAGGGTGAAGTCTAGGTTGCTCGGAATGTAGAAATGACCATAACTTTCACACTTGTTGCAATTATTCGTTTTATACGATGGAAACGCTTTTGTATTTATATCGTATTTTATGATTCTGGCGTTTACTTCTAAGGACCTAACTATTCGATCTGGTGGAGCAACGCCCTAGAGTGAATCCTAGGCTGCTCGGAATGTAGAAATGACCATAACTTTCACACTGGTTGCAATTATTCGTTTTATACGATGGAAAAGCTGTTGTATTTATATTGTATTTTATGCTTCTGGCGTTGACTTCTAAGGCACTAACTATTCGATCTGTTGGAGCAACGCCCTAGAGTGAAGCCTAGGTTGCCCGAAACGTAGAATTGGCCATCACTTTCAAACTGGTCGAAATTATTCCTGTTATATGATGGAAACACTGTTGTGTTTTTTTTGTATTTTATGGTTCGGGCGTAGACTTCTAAGGCCCAGCTATTCAATCTGTTGGAGCAACGCCCTAGGGTGAAGCCTAGGTTGCTCGGAAAGTAGAAATGACCATAAGTTTCATACTGGTTGCAATTATTCGTTTTATACGATGGAAAAGCTGTTGTATTTATATTGTATTTTATGCTTCTGGCGTTGACCTCTGAGGCACTAACTATTCGATCTGGTGGTGCAACGCCCTAGAGTGAAGCCTAGGTTGCTCGGAATGTAGAAATGACCATAACTTTCACACTTGTTGCAATTATTCGTTTTATACGATGGAAACGCTGTTGTATTTTTTTTGCAATTTTATGGTTCGGGCGTTGACTTCTAAGGCCCTAACTATTCAATCCGTCGGAGCAACGCACTAGGGTGAAGCCTTGGTTGCTCGGAAAGTAGAAATGACCATAGGTTTCATACTGGTTGCAATTATTTGTTTTATACGATGGTAACGCTGTTGTATTTATATTGTACTTTATGCCTCTGGCGTTGACTTCTAAGGCCATAGCTATTAGATGTGGAGGAGCAACGCCCTAGAGTGACGCCTAGGGTGCTCGGAACGTAGAAATGACCATTACTTTCACACTGGTTGCAATTATTCGTTTTATACGATGGAAAATCTGTTGTATTTATATCGTATTTTATGCTTCTGGCGTTTACTTCCAAGGACCTAACTATTCGATCTGGTGGAACAACAGCCTAGGGTGAAGCCTAGCTTGCCCGGAACGTAGAAATGACCATTACTTTCACACTGTTTTGCAATTATTCCTTTTATACGATGGAAAAGCTGTTGTATTTATATCGTATTTTATGTTTCTGGCGTTTATTTCTAAGGACCTAACTATTCGATCTGGTGGAGCAACGCCCTAGAGTGAATCCTAGGTTGCTCGGAGTGTAGAAATGACCATAACTTTCACACTGGTTGCAATTATTCGTTTTATACGATGGAAACGCTGTTGTATTTATATCGTATTTTATGCTTCTGGCCTTTACTTCGAAGGACCTAACTATTCGATCTGGTGGAGCAACGCCCTAGAGTGAATCCTAGGTTGCTCGGAATGTAGAAATAACCATAACTTTCACACTGGTTGCAATTATTCGTTTTATACGATGGAAACGCTGTTGTATTTATATTGTACTTTATGCATCTGGCGTTGACTTCTAAGGCCATAGCTATTAGATGTGGTGGAGCAACGCCCTAGAGTGACGCCTAGGGTGCTCGGAACGTAGAAATGACCATTACTTTCACACTGGTTGCAATTATTCGTTTTATACGATGGAAAAGCTGTTGTATTTATATCGTACTTTATGCTTCTGGCGTTTACTTCTAAGGACCTAACTATTCGATCTGGTGGAGCAACGCCCTAGAGTGAATCCTAGGTTGCTCGGAATGCAGAAATGACCATAACTTTCACACTGGTTGCAATTATTCGTTTTATACGATGGAAACGCTGTTGTATTTATATTGTACTTTATGCCTCTGGCGTTGACTTCTAAGGCCGTAGCTATTAGATGTGGTGGAGCAACGCCCTAGAGTGACGCCTAGGGTGCTCGGAACGTAGGAATGACCATTACTTTCACACTGGTTGCAATTATTCGTTTTATACGATGGAAAATCTGTTGTATTTATGTCGTATTTTATGCTTCTGGCCTTTACTTCTAAGGACCTAACTATTCGATATGGTGGAGCAACGCCCTAGAGTGAAGCCTAGGTTGCCCGGAACGTAAAATTGACCATCACTTTCCAAATTGGTCGCAATTATTCCTGTTATATGATGGAAACGCTGTTCTATTTTTTTTGCATTTTATGGTTCGGGCGTTGACTTCTAAGGCCCTAACTATTCAATCTGTTGGAGCAACTCCCTAGAGTGAAGCCTAGGTTGCCCGGAAAGGAGAACTGACCATCACTTTCAAACTGGTTGCAATTAATCTTGTTATACCATCGAAAAACTGTTGTATTTATATTGTATTTTATGCTTCTGGCGTTGACTTCTAAGGACCTAACTATTCGATCTGGTGGAGCAACGCCCTAGAGTGAATCCTAGGTTGCTCGGAATGTAGAAATGACCATAACTTTCACACTTGTTGCAATTATTCGTTTTATACGATGGAAACGCTGTTGTATTTATATCGTATTTTATGCTTCTGGCGTTTACTTCTAAGGACCTAACAATTCGATCTGGTGGAGCAACGCCCTAGAGTGAATCCTAGGTTGCTCGGAATGTAGAAATGACTATAACTTTCACACTTGTTGCAATTATTCGTTTTATACGATGGAAGCGCTGTTGTATTTATATCGTATTTTATGCTTCTGGCGTTTACTTCTAAGGACCTAACAATTCGATCTGGTGGAGCAACGCCCTAGAGTGAGTCCTAGGTTGCTCAGAATGTAGAAATGACCATAACATTCACACTGGTTGCAATTATTCGTTTTATACGATGGAAAAACTGTTGTATTTATATTGTATTTTATGCTTCTGGCGTTGACTTCTAAGGCCCTAGCCATTCGATCTAGTGGAGCAACGCCCTAGAGTGAAGCCTAGGGTGCTCGGAACGTAGGAATGACCATTACTTTCACACTGGTTGCAATTATTCGTTTTATACGATGGAAAATCTGTTGTATTTGTATCGTATTTTATGCTTCTGGCCTTTACTTCGAAGGACCTAACTATTCGATCTGGGGGAGCAACGCCCTAGAGTGAATCCTAGGTTGTTCGGAATGTAGAAATGACCATAACTTTCACACTGGTTGCAATTATTCGTTTTATACGATGGAAACGCTGTTGTATTTATATTGTACTTTATGCATCTGGCGTTGACTTCTAAGGCCGTAGCTATTAGATGTGGTGGAGCAACGCCCTAGAGTGACGCCTAGGGTGCTCGGAACGTAGAAATGACCATTACTTTCACACTGGCTGCAATTATTCGTTTTATACGATGGAAAAGCTGCTGTATTTATATCGTATTTTATGCTTCTGGCGTTTACTTCTAAGGACCTAACTATTCGATCTGGTGGAGCAACGCCCTAGAGTGAATCCTAGGTTGCTCGGAATGTAGAAATGACCATAACTTTCACACTTGTTGCAATTATTCGTTTTATACGATGGAAACGCTGTTGTATTTATATCGTATTTTATGCTTCTGGCGTTTACTTCTAAGGACCTAACAATTCGATCTGGTGGAGCAACGCCCTAGAGTGAAGCCTAGGTTGCCCGGAACGTAGAATTGGCTATCACTTTCAAACTGGTCGAAATTATTCCTGTTATATGATGGAAACACTGTTGTATTTTTTTTGTATTTTATGGTTCGGGCGTAGACTTCTAAGGCCCTAACTATTCAATCTGTTGGAGCAACGCCCTAGGGTGAAGCCTAGGTTTCTCGGAATTTAGAAATGACCATAACTTTCACACTTGTTGCAATTATTGGTTTTATACGATGGAAACGCTGTTGCATTTTTTTTGCATTTTATGGTTCGGGCGTTGACTTCTAAGGCCCTAACTATTCAATCCGTTGGAGCAACGCCCTAGGGTGAAGTCTAGGTTGCTCGGAATGTAGAAATGACCATAACTCTCACACTTGTTGCAATTATTCGTTTTATACGATGGAAACGCTTTTGTATTTATATCGTATTTTATGATTCTGGCGTTTACTTCTAAGGACCTAACTATTCGATCTGGTGGAGCAACGCCCTAGAGTGAATCCTAGGCTGCTCGGAATGTAGAAATGACCATAACTTTCACACTGGTTGCAATTATTCGTTTTATACGATGGAAAAGCTGTTGTATTTATATTGTATTTTATGCTTCTGGCGTTGACTTCTAAGGCACTAACTATTCGATCTGTTGGAGCAACGCCCTAGAGTGAAGCCTAGGTTGCCCGAAACGTAGAATTGGCCATCACTTTCAAACTGGTCGAAATTATTCCTGTTATATGATGGAAACACTGTTGTGTTTTTTTTGTATTTTATGGTTCGGGCGTAGACTTCTAAGGCCCAGCTATTCAATCTGTTGGAGCAACGCCCTAGGGTGAAGCCTAGGTTGCTCGGAAAGTAGAAATGACCATAAGTTTCATACTGGTTGCAATTATTCGTTTTATACGATGGAAAAGCTGTTGTATTTATATTGTATTTTATGCTTCTGGCGTTGACCTCTGAGGCACTAACTATTCGATCTGGTGGTGCAACGCCCTAGAGTGAAGCCTAGGTTGCTCGGAATGTAGAAATGACCATAACTTTCACACTTGTTGCAATTATTCGTTTTATACGATGGAAACGCTGTTGTATTTTTTTTGCAATTTTATGGTTCGGGCGTTGACTTCTAAGGCCCTAACTATTCAATCCGTCGGAGCAACGCACTAGGGTGAAGCCTTGGTTGCTCGGAAAGTAGAAATGACCATAGGTTTCATACTGGTTGCAATTATTTGTTTTATACGATGGTAACGCTGTTGTATTTATATTGTACTTTATGCCTCTGGCGTTGACTTCTAAGGCCATAGCTATTAGATGTGGAGGAGCAACGCCCTAGAGTGACGCCTAGGGTGCTCGGAACGTAGAAATGACCATTACTTTCACACTGGTTGCAATTATTCGTTTTATACGATGGAAAATCTGTTGTATTTATATCGTATTTTATGCTTCTGGCGTTTACTTCCAAGGACCTAACTATTCGATCTGGTGGAACAACAGCCTAGGGTGAAGCCTAGCTTGCCCGGAACGTAGAAATGACCATTACTTTCACACTGTTTTGCAATTATTCCTTTTATACGATGGAAAAGCTGTTGTATTTATATCGTATTTTATGTTTCTGGCGTTTATTTCTAAGGACCTAACTATTCGATCTGGTGGAGCAACGCCCTAGAGTGAATCCTAGGTTGCTCGGAGTGTAGAAATGACCATAACTTTCACACTGGTTGCAATTATTCGTTTTATACGATGGAAACGCTGTTGTATTTATATCGTATTTTATGCTTCTGGCCTTTACTTCGAAGGACCTAACTATTCGATCTGGTGGAGCAACGCCCTAGAGTGAATCCTAGGTTGCTCGGAATGTAGAAATAACCATAACTTTCACACTGGTTGCAATTATTCGTTTTATACGATGGAAACGCTGTTGTATTTATATTGTACTTTATGCATCTGGCGTTGACTTCTAAGGCCATAGCTATTAGATGTGGTGGAGCAACGCCCTAGAGTGACGCCTAGGGTGCTCGGAACGTAGAAATGACCATTACTTTCACACTGGTTGCAATTATTCGTTTTATACGATGGAAAAGCTGTTGTATTTATATCGTACTTTATGCTTCTGGCGTTTACTTCTAAGGACCTAACTATTCGATCTGGTGGAGCAACGCCCTAGAGTGAATCCTAGGTTGCTCGGAATGCAGAAATGACCATAACTTTCACACTGGTTGCAATTATTCGTTTTATACGATGGAAACGCTGTTGTATTTATATTGTACTTTATGCCTCTGGCGTTGACTTCTAAGGCCGTAGCTATTAGATGTGGTGGAGCAACGCCCTAGAGTGACGCCTAGGGTGCTCGGAACGTAGGAATGACCATTACTTTCACACTGGTTGCAATTATTCGTTTTATACGATGGAAAATCTGTTGTATTTATGTCGTATTTTATGCTTCTGGCCTTTACTTCTAAGGACCTAACTATTCGATATGGTGGAGCAACGCCCTAGAGTGAAGCCTAGGTTGCCCGGAACGTAAAATTGACCATCACTTTCCAAATTGGTCGCAATTATTCCTGTTATATGATGGAAACGCTGTTCTATTTTTTTTGCATTTTATGGTTCGGGCGTTGACTTCTAAGGCCCTAACTATTCAATCTGTTGGAGCAACTCCCTAGAGTGAAGCCTAGGTTGCCCGGAAAGGAGAACTGACCATCACTTTCAAACTGGTTGCAATTAATCTTGTTATACCATCGAAAAACTGTTGTATTTATATTGTATTTTATGCTTCTGGCGTTGACTTCTAAGGACCTAACTATTCGATCTGGTGGAGCAACGCCCTAGAGTGAATCCTAGGTTGCTCGGAATGTAGAAATGACCATAACTTTCACACTTGTTGCAATTATTCGTTTTATACGATGGAAACGCTGTTGTATTTATATCGTATTTTATGCTTCTGGCGTTTACTTCTAAGGACCTAACAATTCGATCTGGTGGAGCAACGCCCTAGAGTGAATCCTAGGTTGCTCGGAATGTAGAAATGACTATAACTTTCACACTTGTTGCAATTATTCGTTTTATACGATGGAAGCGCTGTTGTATTTATATCGTATTTTATGCTTCTGGCGTTTACTTCTAAGGACCTAACAATTCGATCTGGTGGAGCAACGCCCTAGAGTGAGTCCTAGGTTGCTCAGAATGTAGAAATGACCATAACATTCACACTGGTTGCAATTATTCGTTTTATACGATGGAAAAACTGTTGTATTTATATTGTATTTTATGCTTCTGGCGTTGACTTCTAAGGCCCTAGCCATTCGATCTAGTGGAGCAACGCCCTAGAGTGAAGCCTAGGGTGCTCGGAACGTAGGAATGACCATTACTTTCACACTGGTTGCAATTATTCGTTTTATACGATGGAAAATCTGTTGTATTTGTATCGTATTTTATGCTTCTGGCCTTTACTTCGAAGGACCTAACTATTCGATCTGGGGGAGCAACGCCCTAGAGTGAATCCTAGGTTGTTCGGAATGTAGAAATGACCATAACTTTCACACTGGTTGCAATTATTCGTTTTATACGATGGAAACGCTGTTGTATTTATATTGTACTTTATGCATCTGGCGTTGACTTCTAAGGCCGTAGCTATTAGATGTGGTGGAGCAACGCCCTAGAGTGACGCCTAGGGTGCTCGGAACGTAGAAATGACCATTACTTTCACACTGGCTGCAATTATTCGTTTTATACGATGGAAAAGCTGCTGTATTTATATCGTATTTTATGCTTCTGGCGTTTACTTCTAAGGACCTAACTATTCGATCTGGTGGAGCAACGCCCTAGAGTGAATCCTAGGTTGCTCGGAATGTAGAAATGACCATAACTTTCACACTTGTTGCAATTATTCGTTTTATACGATGGAAACGCTGTTGTATTTATATCGTATTTTATGCTTCTGGCGTTTACTTCTAAGGACCTAACAATTCGATCTGGTGGAGCAACGCCCTAGAGTGAAGCCTAGGTTGCCCGGAACGTAGAATTGGCTATCACTTTCAAACTGGTCGAAATTATTCCTGTTATATGATGGAAACACTGTTGTATTTTTTTTGTATTTTATGGTTCGGGCGTAGACTTCTAAGGCCCTAACTATTCAATCTGTTGGAGCAACGCCCTAGGGTGAAGCCTAGGTTTCTCGGAATTTAGAAATGACCATAACTTTCACACTTGTTGCAATTATTGGTTTTATACGATGGAAACGCTGTTGCATTTTTTTTGCATTTTATGGTTCGGGCGTTGACTTCTAAGGCCCTAACTATTCAATCCGTTGGAGCAACGCCCTAGGGTGAAGTCTAGGTTGCTCGGAATGTAGAAATGACCATAACTTTCACACTTGTTGCAATTATTCGTTTTATACGATGGAAAATCTGTTGTATTTATATCGTATTTTATGATTCTGGCGTTTACTTCTAAGGACCTAACTATTCGATCTGGTGGAGCAACGCCCTAGAGTGAATCCTAGGCTGCTCGGAATGTAGAAATGACCATAACTTTCACACTGGTTGCAATTATTCGTTTTATACGATGGAAAAGCTGTTGTATTTATATTGTATTTTATGCTTCTGGCGTTGACTTCTAAGGCACTAACTATTCGATCTGTTGGAGCAACGCCCTAGAGTGAAGCCTAGGTTGCCCGAAACGTAGAATTGGCCATCACTTTCAAACTGGTCGAAATTATTCCTGTTATATGATGGAAACACTGTTGTGTTTTTTTTGTATTTTATGGTTCGGGCGTAGACTTCTAAGGCCCAGCTATTCAATCTGTTGGAGCAACGCCCTAGGGTGAAGCCTAGGTTGCTCGGAAAGTAGAAATGACCATAAGTTTCATACTGGTTGCAATTATTCGTTTTATACGATGGAAAAGCTGTTGTATTTATATTGTATTTTATGCTTCTGGCGTTGACCTCTGAGGCACTAACTATTCGATCTGGTGGTGCAACGCCCTAGAGTGAAGCCTAGGTTGCTCGGAATGTAGAAATGACCATAACTTTCACACTTGTTGCAATTATTCGTTTTATACGATGGAAACGCTGTTGTATTTTTTTTGCAATTTTATGGTTCGGGCGATGACTTCTAAGGCCCTAACTATTCAATCCGTCGGAGCAACGCACTAGGGTGAAGCCTTGGTTGCTCGGAAAGTAGAAATGACCATAGGTTTCATACTGGTTGCAATTATTTGTTTTATACGATGGTAACGCTGTTGTATTTATATTGTACTTTATGCCTCTGGCGTTGACTTCTAAGGCCATAGCTATTAGATGTGGAGGAGCAACGCCCTAGAGTGACGCCTAGGGTGCTCGGAACGTAGAAATGACCATTACTTTCACACTGGTTGCAATTATTCGTTTTATACGATGGAAAATCTGTTGTATTTATATCGTATTTTATGCTTCTGGCGTTTACTTCCAAGGACCTAACTATTCGATCTGGTGGAACAACAGCCTAGGGTGAAGCCTAGCTTGCCCGGAACGTAGAAATGACCATTACTTTCACACTGTTTTGCAATTATTCCTCTTATACGAAGGAAAAGCTGTTGTATTTATATCGTATTTTATGTTTCTGGCGTTTATTTCTAAGGACCTAACTATTCGATCTGGTGGAGCAACGCCCTAGAGTGAATCCTAGGTTGCTCGGAGTGTAGAAATGACCATAACTTTCACACTGGTTGCAATTATTCGTTTTATACGATGGAAACGCTGTTGTATTTATATCGTATTTTATGCTTGTGGCCTTTACTTCGAAGGACCTAACTATTCGATCTGGTGGAGCAACGCCCTAGAGTGAATCCTAGGTTGCTCGGAATGTAGAAATAACCATAACTTTCACACTGGTTGCAATTATTCGTTTTATACGATGGAAACGCTGTTGTATTTATATTGTACTTTATGCCTCTGGCGTTGACTTCTAAGGCCATAGCTATTAGATGTGGTGGAGCAACGCCCTAGAGTGACGCCTAGGGTGCTCGGAACGTAGAAATGACCATTACTTTCACACTGGTTGCAATTATTCGTTTTATACGTTGGAAAAGCTGTTGTATTTATATCGTACTTTATGCTTCTGGCGTTTACTTCTAAGGACCTAACTATTCGATCTGGTGGAGCAACGCCCTAGAGTGAATCCTAGGTTGCTCGGAATGCAGAAATGACCATAACTTTCACACTGGTTGCAATTATTCGTTTTATACGATGGAAACGCTGTTGTATTTATATTGTACTTTATGCCTCTGGCGTTGACTTCTAAGGCCGTAGCTATTAGATGTGGTGGAGCAACGCCCTAGAGTGACGCCTAGGGTGCTCGGAACGTAGGAATGACCATTACTTTCACACTGGTTGCAATTATTCGTTTTATACGATGGAAAATCTGTTGTATTTATGTCGTATTTTATGCTTCTGGCCTTTACTTCTAAGGACCTAACTATTCGATATGGTGGAGCAACGCCCTAGAGTGAAGCCTAGGTTGCCCGGAACGTAAAATTGACCATCACTTTCCAAATTGGTCGCAATTATTCCTGTTATATGATGGAAACGCTGTTCTATTTTTTTTGCATTTTATGGTTCTGGCGTTGACTTCTAAGGCCCTAACTATTCAATCTGTTGGAGCAACTCCCTAGAGTGAAGCCTAGGTTGCCCGGAAAGGAGAACTGACCATCACTTTCAAACTGGTTGCAATTAATCTTGTTATACCATCGAAAAACTGTTGTATTTATATTGTATTTTATGCTTCTGGCGTTGACTTCTAAGGACCTAACTATTCGATCTGGTGGAGCAACGCCCTAGAGTGAATCCTAGGTTGCTCGGAATGTAGAAATGACCATAACTTTCACACTTGTTGCAATTATTCGTTTTATACGATGGAAACGCTGTTGTATTTATATCGTATTTTATGCTTCTGGCGTTTACTTCTAAGGACCTAACAATTCGATCTGGTGGAGCAAAGCCCTAGAGTGAATCCTAGGTTGCTCGGAATGTAGTAATGACTATAACTTTCACACTTGTTGCAATTATTCGTTTTATACGATGGAAGCGCTGTTGTATTTATATCGTATTTTATGCTTCTGGCGTTTACTTCTAAGGACCTAACAATTCGATCTGGTGGAGCAACGCCCTAGAGTGAGTCCTAGGTTGCTCAGAATGTAGAAATGACCATAACATTCACACTGGTTGCAATTATTCGTTTTATACGATGGAAAAACTGTTGTATTTATATTGTATTTTATGCTTCTGGCGTTGACTTCTAAGGCCCTAGCCATTCGATCTAGTGGAGCAACGCCCTAGAGTGAAGCCTAGGGTGCTCGGAACGTAGGAATGACCATTACTTTCACACTGGTTGCAATTATTCGTTTTATACGATGGAAAATCTGTTGTATTTGTATCGTATTTTATGCTTCTGGCCTTTACTTCGAAGGACCTAACTATTCGATCTGGGGGAGCAACGCCCTAGAGTGAATCCTAGGTTGTTCGGAATGTAGAAATGACCATAACTTTCACACTGGTTGCAATTATTCGTTTTATACGATGGAAACGCTGTTGTATTTATATTGTACTTTATGCATCTGGCGTTGACTTCTAAGGCCGTAGCTATTAGATGTGGTGGAGCAACGCCCTAGAGTGACGCCTAGGGTGCTCGGAACGTAGAAATGACCATTACTTTCACACTGGCTGCAATTATTCGTTTTATACGATGGAAAAGCTGCTGTATTTATATCGTATTTTATGCTTCTGGCGTTTACTTCTAAGGACCTAACTATTCGATCTGGTGGAGCAACGCCCTAGAGTGAATCCTAGGTTGCTCGGAATGTAGAAATGACCATAACTTTCACACTTGTTGCAATTATTCGTTTTATACGATGGAAACGCTGTTGTATTTATATCGTATTTTATGCTTCTGGCGTTTACTTCTAAGGACCTAACAATTCGATCTGGTGGAGCAACGCCCTAGAGTGAATCCTAGGTTGCTCGGAATGTAGAAATGACCATAACTTTCACACTGGTTGCAATTATTCGTTTTATACGATGGAAACGCTGTTGTATTTATATTGTTCTTTATGCCTCTGGCGTTGACTTCTAAGGCCGTAGCTATTAGATGTCGTGGAGCAACGCCCTAGAGTGACGCCTAGGGTGCTCGGAACGTAGGAATGACCATTACTTTCACACTGGTTGCAATTATTCGTTTTATACGATGGAAAATCTGTTGTATTTATATCGTATTTTATGCTTCTGGCGTTGACTTCTAAGGCACTAACTATTCGATCTGGTGGAGCAACGCCCTAGAGTGAAGCCTAGGTTGCCCGGAACGTAGAATTGGCCATCACTTCCAAACTGGTCGAAATTATTCCTGTTATATGATGGAAACACTGTTGTATTTTTTTTGTATTTTATGGTTCGGGCGTAGACTTCTAAGGCCCTAACTATTCAATCTGTTGGAGCAACGCCCTAGCGTGAAGCCTAGGTTTCTCTGAATTTAGAAATGACCATAACTTTCACACTTGTTGCAATTATTGGTTTTATACGATGGAAACGCTGTTGCATTTTTTTTGCATTTTATGGTTCGGGCGTTGACTTCTAAGGCCCTAACTATTCAATCCGTTGGAGCAACGCCCTAGGGTGAAGTCTAGGTTGCTCGGAATGTAGAAATGACCATAACTTTCACACTTGTTGCAATTATTCGTTTTATACGATGGAAACGCTTTTGTATTTATATCGTATTTTATGATTCTGGCGTTTACTTCTAAGGACCTAACTATTCGATCTGGTGGAGCAACGCCCTAGAGTGAATCCTAGGCTGCTCGGAATGTAGAAATGACCATAACTTTCACACTGGTTGCAATTATTCGTTTTATACGATGGAAAAGCTGTTGTATTTATATTGTATTTTATGCTTCTGGCGTTGACTTCTAAGGCACTAACTATTCGATCTGTTGGAGCAACGCCCTAGAGTGAAGCCTAGGTTGCCCGAAACGTAGAATTGGCCATCACTTCCAAACTGGTCGAAATTATTCCTGTTATATGATGGAAACACTGTTGTATTTTTTTTGTATTTTATGGTTCGGGCGTAGACTTCTAAGGCCCAGCTATTCAATCTGTTGGAGCAACGCCCTAGGGTGAAGCCTAGGTTGCTCGGAAAGTAGAAATGACCATAAGTTTCATACTGGTTGCAATTATTCGTTTTATACGATGGAAAAGCTGTTGTATTTATATTGTATTTTATGCTTCTGGCGTTGACCTCTGAGGCACTAACTATTCGATCTGGCGGAGCAACGCCCTAGAGTGATGCCTAGGTTGCTCGGAATGTAGAAATGACCATAACTTTCACACTTGTTGCAATTCTTCGTTTTATACGATGGAAACGCTGTTGTATTTTTTTTGCAATTTTATGGTTCGGGCGTTGACTTCTAAGGCCCTAACTATTCAATCCGTTGGAGCAACGCACTAGGGTGAAGCCTTGGTTGCTCGGAAAGTAGAAATGACCATAGGTTTCATACTGGTTGCAATTATTTGTTTTATACGATGGAAACGCTGTTGTATTTATATTGTACTTTATGCCTCTGGCGTTGACTTCTAAGGCCATAGCTATTAGATGTGGAGGAGCAACGCCCTAGAGTGACGCCTAGGGTGCTCGGAACGTAGAAATGACCATTACTTTCACACTGGTTGCAATTATTCGTTTTAT
The DNA here is from genome assembly GCF_051401765.1 of Calliopsis andreniformis. Taxonomy (NCBI): domain Eukaryota; kingdom Metazoa; phylum Arthropoda; class Insecta; order Hymenoptera; family Andrenidae; genus Calliopsis; species Calliopsis andreniformis. Next base: position 809,759 of record NW_027480423.1, on the reverse strand, counting down.
ACGATGGAAAAGCTGTTGTATTTATATCGTATTTTATGCTTCTGGCGTTTACTTCTAAGGACCTAACTATTCGATCTGGTGGAGTAACGCCGTAGAGTGAATCCTAGGTTGCTCGGAATGTAGAAATGACCATAACTTTCACACTGCTTGCAATTATTCGTTTTATACGATGGAAACGCTGTTGTATTTATATTGTACTTTATGCCTCTGGCGTTGACTTCTAAGGCCGTAGCTATTAGGTGTGGTGGAGCAACGCCCTAGAGTGACGCCTAGGGTGCTCGGAACGTAGGAATGACCATTACTTTCACACTGGTTGCAATTATTCGTTTTATACGATGGAAAATCTGTTGTATTTATATCGTATTTTATGCTTCTGGCGTTTACTTCTAAGGACCTAACTATTCGATCTGGTGGAGCAACGCCCTAGAGTGAATCCTAGGTTGCTCGGAATGTAGAAATGACCATAACTTCCACACTGGTTGCAATTATTCGTTTTATACGATGGAAAAGCTGTTGTATTTATATTGTATTTTATGCTTCTGGCGTTGACTTCTAAGGCACTATCTATTCGATATGGTGGAGCAACGCCCTAGAGTGAAGCCTAGGTTGCCCGGGACGTAAAATTGACCATCACTTTCCAAATTGGTCGCAATTATTCCTGTTATATGATGGAAACGCTGTTCTATTTTTTTTGCATTTTATGGTTCGGGCGTTGACTTCTAAGGCCCTAACTATTCAATCTGTTGGAGCAACTCCCTAGAGTGAAGCCTAGGTTGCCCGGAAAGGAGAACTGACCATCACTTTCAAACTGGTTGCAATTAATCTTGTTATACGATCGAAAAACTGTTGTATTTATATTGTAGTTTATGCTTCTGGCGTTGACTTCTAAGGACCTAACTATTCGATCTGGTGGAGCAACGCCCTAGAGTGAATCCTAGGTTGCTCGGAATGTAGAAATGACCATAACTTTCACACTTGTTGCAATTATTCGTTTTATACGATGGAAACGCTGTTGTATTTATATCGTATTTTATGCTTCTGGCGTTTACTTCTAAGGGCCTAACAATTCGATCTGGTGGAGCAACGCCCTAGAGTGAATCCTAGGTTGCTCGGAATGTAGAAATGACCATAACTTTCACACTTGTTGCAATTATTCGTTTTATACGATGGAAACGCTGTTGTATTTATATCGCATTTTATGCTTCTGGCGTTTACTTCTAAGGACCTAACAATTCGATCTGGTGGAGCAACGCCCTAGAGTGAGTCCTAGGTTGCTCGGAATGTAGAAATGACCATAACTTTCACACTGGTTGCAATTATTCGTTTTATACGATGGAAAAACTGTTGTATTTATATTGTATTTTATGCTTCTGGCGTTGACTTCTAAGGTCCTAGCTATTCGATCTAGTGGAGCAACGCACTAGAGTGAAGCCTAGGTTGCACGGACAGGAGAAATGACCATCACCTTCAAACTGGTTGCAATTAATCTTGTTATACGATGGAAAATCTGTTGTATTTTTATTGCATTTTATGCTTCTCGCGTTCACTTCCTAGGCCCTAACTATTCGATCTGGTGGAACAACAGCCTAGGGTGAAGCCTAGCTTGCCCGGAACGTAGAAATGACCATTACTTTCACACTGTTTTGCAATTATTCCTTTTATACGATGGAAAAGCTGTTGTATTTATATCGTATTTTATGTTTCTGGCGTTTACTTCTAAGGACCTAACTATTCGATCTGGTGGAGCAACGCCCTAGAGTGAATCCTAGGTTGCTCGGAATGTGGAAATGACCATAACTTTCACACTGGTTGCAATTATTCGTTTTATACGATGGAAACGCTGTTGTATTTATATTGTACTTTATGCATCTGGCGTTGACTTCTAAGGCCGTAGCTATTAGATGTGGTGGAGCAACGCCCTAGAGTGACGCCTAGGGTGCTCGGAACGTAGAAATGACCATTACTTTCACACTGGCTGCAATTATTCGTTTTATACGATGGAAAAGCTGCTGTATTTATATCGTATTTTATGCTTCTGGCGTTTACTTCTAAGGACCTAACTATTCGATCTGGTGGAGCAACGCCCTAGAGTGAATCCTAGGTTGCTCGGAATGTAGAAATGACCATTACTTTCACACTGGTTGCAATTATTCGTTTTATACGATGGAAACGCTGTTGTATTTATATTGTTCTTTATGCCTCTGGCGCTGACTTCTAAGGCCGTAGCTATTAGATGTCGTGGAGCAACGCCCTAGACTGACGCCTAGGGTGCTCGGAACGTAGAAATGACCATTACTTTCACACTGGTTGCAATTATTCGTTTTATACGATGGAAAATCTGTTGTATTTATATCGTATTTTATGCTTCTGGCGTTGACTTCTAAGGCACTAACTATTCAATCTGTTGGAGCAACTCCCTAGAGTGAAGCCTAGGTTGCCCGGAAAGGAGAACTGACCATCACTTTCAAACTGGTTGCAATTAATCTTGTTATACGATCGAAAAACTGTTGTATTTATATTGTATTTTATGCTTCTGGCGTTGACTTCTAAGGACCTAACTATTCGATCTGGTGGAGCAACGCCCTTGAGTGAATCCTAGGTTGCTCGGAAAGTAGAAATGACCATAACTTTCACACTTGTTGCAATTATTCGTTTTATACGATGGAAACGCTGTTGTATTTATATCGTATTTTATGCTTCTGGCGTTTACTTCTAAGGACCTAACAATTCGATCTGGTGGAGCAACGCCCTAGAGTGAATCCTAGGTTGCTCGGAATGTAGAAATGACCATAACTTTCACACTTGTTGCAATTATTCGTTTTATACGATGGAAACGCGGTTGTATTTATATCGTATTTTATGCTTCTGGCGTTTACTTCTAAGGACCTAACAATTCGATCTGGTGGAGCAAGACCCTAGAGTGAGTCCTAGGTTGCTCGGAATGTAGAAATGACCATAACTTTCACACTGGTTGCAATTATTCGTTTTATACGATGGAAACGCTGTTGTATTTATATCGTATTTTATGCTTCTGGCGTTTGCTTCTAAGGACCTAACTATTCGATCTGGTGGAGCAACGCCCTAGAGTGACGCCTAGGGTGCTCGGAACGTATGAATGACCATTACTTTCACACTGGTTGCAATTATTCGTTTTATACGATGGAAAAGCTGTTGTATTTATATCGTATTTTATGCTTCTGGCGTTGACTTCTAAGGCACTAAGTCTCCGATCTGGTGGAGCAACGCCCTAGAGTGAAGCCTAGGTTGCCCGAAACGTAGAATTGGCCATCACTTTCAAACTGGTCGAAATTATTCCTGTTATATGATGGAAACACTGTTGTATTTTTTTTGTATTTTATGGTTCGGGCGTAGACTTCTAAGGCCCAGCTATTCAATCTGTTGGAGCAACGCCGTAGGGTGAAGCCTAGGTTGCTCGGAAAGTAGAAATGACCATAAGTTTCATACTGGTTGCAATTATTCGTTTTATACGATGGAGAAGCTGTTGTACTTATATTGTATTTTATGCTTCTGGCGTTGACCTCTGAGGCACTAACTATTCGATCTGGTGGAGCAACGCCCTAGAGTGAAGCCTAGGTTGCTCGGAATGTAGAAATGACCATAACTTTCACACTTGTTGCAATTATTCGTTTTATACGATGGAAACGCTGTTGTATTTTTTTTGCATTTTATGGTTCGGGCGTTGACTTCTAAGGCCCTAACTATTCAATCCGTTGGAGCAACGCACTAGGGTGAAGCCTTGGTTGCCCGGAAGGTAGAATTGGCCATCACTTTCAAACTGGTTGCAATTATTCGTTTTATACGATGGAAAAACTGTTGTATTTATATTGTATTTTATGCTTCTGGCGTTGACTTCTAAGGCACTAACTATTCTATCTGGTGGAGCAACGCCCTATGGTGAAGCCTAGCTTGCTCGGAAAGTAGAAATGACCATAAGTTTCATACTGGTTGCAATTATTCGTTTTATACGATGGAAACACTGTTGTATTCTTATTGCATTTTATGCTTCGGGCGTTGACTTCTAAGGCCCTAACCATTCAATCTGTTGGAGCAACGCCCTAGGGTGAAGCCTAACATGCTCGCAAAGTAGAAATGACCATAAATTTCATACTGGTTGCAATTATTCGTTTTATACGATGGAAAAACTGTTGTATTTATATTGTATTTTATGCTTCTGGCGTTGACTTCTAAGGCCCTAGCTATTCGATCTAGTGGAGCAACGCCCTAGAGTGAAGCCTAGGTTGCCCGGAAAGGACAAATTACCATCACTTTCAAACTGGTTGCAATTAATCTTGTTATACGATGGAAAAACTGTTGTATTTTTATTTCATTTTATACTTCTGGCGTTCACTTCTTAGGCCCTAACTATTCGATCTGGCGGAACAACAGTCTAGGGTGAAGCCTAGCTTGCCCGGAACGTAGAAATGACCATTACATTCACACTGTTTGCAATTATTCCTTTTATACGATGGAAAAGCTGTTGTATTTATATCGTATTTTATGCTGCTGGCGTTTACTTCTAAGGACCTAACTATTCGATCTGGTGGTGCAACGCCCTAAAGTGAATCCTAGGTTGCTCGGAATGTAGGAATGACCATAACTTTCACACTGGTTGCAACTATTCGTTTTATACGATGGAAACGCTGTTGTATTTATATTGTACTTTATGCCTCTGGCGTTGACTTCTAAGGCCATAGCTATTAGATGTGGAGGAGCAACGCCCTAGAGTGACGCCTAGGGTGCTCGGAACGTAGAAATGACCATTACTTTCACACTGGTTGCAATTATTCGTTTTATACAATGGAAAAGCTGTTGTATTTATATCGTATTTTATGCTTCTGGCGTTTACTTCTAAGGACCTAACTATTCGATCTGGTGGAGCAACGCCCTAGAGTGAATCCTAGGTTGCTCGGAATGTAGAAATGACCATAACTTTCACACTGGTTGCAATTATTCGTTTTATACGATGGAAACGCTGTTGTATTTATATTGTACTTTATGCCTCTGGCATTTATTTCTAAGGACCTAACTATTCGATCTGGTGGAGCAACGCCCTAGAGTGAATCCTAGGTTGCTCGGAGTGTAGAAATGACCATAACTTTCACACTGGTTGCAATTATTCGTTTTATACGATGGAAACGCTGTTGTATTTATATTGTACTTTATGCCTCTGGCGTTGACTTCTAAGGCCGTAGCTATGAGATGTGGTGGAGCAACGCCCTAGAGTGACGCCTAGGGTGCTCGGAACGTAGGAATGACCATTACTTTCACACTGGTTGCAATTATTCGTTTTATACGATGGAAAATCTGTTGTATTTATATCGTATTTTATGCTTCTGGCCTTTACTTCTAAGGACCTAACTATTCGATATGGTGGAGCAACGCCCTAGAGTGAAGCCTAGGTTGCCCGGAACGTAAAATTCACCATCACTTTCCAAATTGGTCGCAATTATTCCTGTTATATGATGGAAACGCTGTTCTATTTTTTTTTGCATTTTATGGTTCGGGCGTTGACTTCTAAGGCCCTAACTATTCAATCGGTTGGAGCAACTCCCTAGAGTGAAGCCTAGGTTGCCCGGAAAGGAGAACTGACCATCACTTTCAAACTGGTTGCAATTAATCTTGTTATACCATCGAAAAACTGTTGTATTTATATTGTATTTTATGCTTCTGGCGTTGACTTCTAAGGACCTAACTATTCGATCTGGTGGAGCAACGCCCTAGAGTGAATCCTAGGTTGCTCGGAATGTAGAAATGACCATAACTTTCACACTTGTTGCAATTATTCGTTTTATACGATGGAAACGCTGTTGTATTTATATCGTATTTTATGCTTCTGGCGTTTACTTCTAAGGACCTAACAATTCGATCTGGTGGAGCAACGCCCTAGAGTGAATCCTAGGTTGCTCGGAATATAGAAATGACCATAACTTTCACACTTGTTGCAATTATTCGTTTTATACGATGGAAACGCTGTTGTATTTATATCGTATTTTATGCTTCTGGCGTTTACTTCTAAGGACCTAACAATGCGATCTGGTGGAGCAACGCCCTAGAGTGAGTCCTAGGTTGCTCGGAATGTAGAAATGATCATAACTTTCACACTGGTTGCAATTATTCGTTTTATACGATGGAAAAACTGTTGTATTTATATTGTATTTTATGCTTCTGGCGTTGACTTCTAAGGCCCTAGCTATTCGATCTAGTGGAGCAACGCCCTAGAGTGAAGCCTAGGGTGCTCGGAACGTAGGAATGACCATTACTTTCACACTGGTTGCAATTATTCGTTTTACACGATGGAAAATCTGTTGTATTTATATCGTATTTTATGCTTCTGGCCTATACTTCGAAGGACCTAACTATTCGATCTGGGGGAGCAACGCCCTAGAGTGAATCCTAGGTTGTTCGGAATGTAGAAATGACCATAACTTTCACACTGGTTGCAATTATTCGTTTTATACGATGGAAACGCTGTTGTATTTATATTGTACTTTATGCATCTGGCGTTGACTTCTAAGGCCGTAGCTATTAGATGTGGTGGAGCAACGCCCTAGAGTGACGCCTAGGGTGCTCGGAACGTAGAAATGACCATTACTTTCACACTGGCTGCAATTATTCGTTTTATACGATGGAAATGCTGCTGTATTTATATCGTATTTTATGCTTCTGGCGTTTACTTCTAAGGACCTAACTATTCGATCTGGTGGAGCAACGCCCTAGAGTGAATCCTAGGTTGCTCGGAATGTAGAAATGACCATAACTTTCACACTGGTTGCAATTATTCGTTTTATACGATGGAAACGCTGTTGTATTTATATTGTACTTTATGCCTCTGGCGTTGACTTCTAAGGCCGTAGCTATTAGATGTGGTGGAGCAACGCCCTAGAGTGACGCCTAGGGTGCTCGGAACGTAGGAATGACCATTACTTTCACACTGGTTGCAATTATTCGTTTTATACGATGGAAAATCTGTTGTATTTATATCGTATTTTATGCTTCTGGCGTTGACCTCTGAGGCACTAACTATTCGATCTGGTGGAACAACGCCCTAGAGTGAAGCCTAGGATGCCCGGAACGTAGAATTGGCTATCACTTTCAAACTGGTCGAAATTATTCCTGTTATATGATGGAAACACTGTTGTATTTTTTTTGTATTTTATGGTTCGGGCGTAGACTTCTAAGGCCCTAACTATTCAATCTTTTGGAGCAACGCCCTAGGGTGAAGCCTAGGTAGCTCGGAAAGTAGAAATGACCATAAGTTTCATACTGGTTGCAATTATTCGTTTTATACGATGGAAAAGCTGTTGTATTTATATTGTATTTTATGCTTCTGGCGTTGACCTCTGAGGCACTAACTATTCGATCTGGTGGAGCAACGCCCTAGAGTGAAGCCTAGGTTGCTCGGAATGTAGAAATGACCATAACTTTCACACTTGTTGCAATTATTCGTTTTATACGATGGAAACACAGTTTTTTTTTTTTGCATTTTATGGTTCAGGCGTTGACTTCTAAGGCCCTAACCATTCAATCTGTTGGAGCAAGGCTCTAGGGTGAAGCCTAGGTTGCTCGGAAAGTAGAAATGACCATAAGTTTCATACTGGTTGCAATTATTCGTTTTATACGATGGAAAAACTGTTGTATTTATATTTTATTTTATGCTTCTGGCGTTGACTTCTAAGGCACTATCTATTCGTACTGGTGGAGCAACGCCCTAGGTAGAAGCCTAGTTTGCCCGGAATGTAGAATTGGCCATCACTTTCAAACTGGTTGCAATTATTCCTGTTATATGATGGAAACACTGTTGTATTTTTTTTGCATTTTACGGTTCGGGCGTTCACTTCTAAGGTCCTAACTATTCAATCTGTTGGAGCAACGCCCTATGGTGATGCCTAGCTTGCTCGAAAAGTAGAAATGACCATAAGTTTCATACTGGTTGCAATTATTCGTTTTATACGATGGAAACACTGTTGTATTTTTATTGCATTTTATGCTTCGGGCGTTGACTTCTAAGGCCCTAACTACTCGATCTGGTGGAGCAACGCCCTAGAGTGAATCCTAGGTTGCTCGGAATGTAGAAATAACCATAACTTTCACACTTGTTGCAATTATTCGTTTTATACGATGGAAACGCTGTTGTATTAAATCGTATTTTATGCTTCTGGCGTTTACTTCTAAGGACCTAACAATTCGATCTGGTGGAGCAACGCCCTAGAGTGAGTCCTAGGTTGTTCGGAATGTAGAAATGACCATAACTTTCACACTGGTTGCAATTATTCGTTTTATACGATGGAAACGCTGTTGTATTTATATCGTATTTTATGCTTCTGGCGTTTGCTTCTAAGGACTTCTAAGGACTTATATTGTATTTTATGCTTCTGGCGTTGACCTCTGAGGCACTAACTATTCGATCTGGTGGAGCAACGCCCTAGAGTGAAGCCTAGGTTGCTCGGAATGTAGAAATGACCATAGGTTTCATACTGGTTGCAATTATTTGTTTTATACGATGGAAAAACTGTTGTATTTATATTGTATTTTATGCTTCTGGCGTTGACTTCTAAGGCACTAACTATTCGATCTGGTGGAGCAACGCCCTAGAGTGAAGCCTAGGTTGCCCGGAAGTTAGAATTGGCCATCACTTTCAAACTGGTTGCTATTATTCGTTTTATACGATGGAAAAACTGTTGTATTTATATTGTATTTTATGCTTCTGGCGTTGACTTCTAAGGCACTAACTATTCTATCTGGTGGAGCAACGCCCTATGGTGAAGCTTAGCTTGCTCGGAAAGTAGAAATGACCATAAGTTTCATACTGGTTGCAATTATTCGTTTTGTACGATGGAAACACTGTTGTATTCTTATTTCATTTTATGCTTCGGGCGTTGACTTCGAAGGCCCTAACCATTCAATCTGTTGGAGCAACGCCCTAGGGTGAAGCCTAACATGCTCGGAAAGTAGAAATGACCATAAGTTTCATACTGGTTGCAATTATTCGTTTTATACGATGGAAAAACTGTTGTATTTATATTGTATTTTATGCTTCTGGCGTTGACTTCTAAGGCCCTAGCTATTCGATCTAGTGGAGCAACGCCCTAGAGTGAAGCCTAGGTTGCCCGGAAAGGACAAATTACCATCACTTTCAAACTGGTTGCAATTAATCTTGTTATACGATGGAAAAACTGTTGTATTTTTATTGCATTTTATGCTTCTGGCGTTCACTTCTTAGGCCCTAACTATTCGATCTGGTGGAACTACAGCCTAGGGTGAAGCCTAGCTTGCCCGGAACGTAGAAATGACCATTACTTTCACACTGTTTGCAATTATTCCTTTTATACGACGGAAAAGCTGTTGTATTTATATCGTATTTTATGCTGCTGGCGTTTACTTCTAAGGACCTAACTATTCGATCTGGTGGTGCAACGCCCTAAAGTGAATCCTAGGTTGCTCGGAATGTAGGAATGACCATAACTTTCACACTGGTTGCAATTATTCATTTTATACGATGGAAACGCTGTTGTATTTATATTGTACTTTATGCCTCTGGCGTTGACTTCTAAGGCCATAGCTATTAGATGTGGTGGAGCAACGCCCTAGAGTGACGCCTAGGGTGCTCGGAACGTAGAAATGACCATTACTTTCACACTGGTTGCAATTATTCGTTTTATACGATGGAAAAGCTGTTGTATTTATATCGTATTTTATGCTTCTGGCGTTTACTTCTAAGGACCTAACTATTCGATCTGGTGGAGCAACGCCCTAGAGTGAATCCTAGGTTGCTCGGAATGTAGAAATGACCATAACCTTCACACTGGTTGCAATTATTCGTTTTGTACGATGGAAACGCTGTTGTATTTATATTGTACTTTATGCCTCTGGCGTTGACTTCTAAGGCCGTAGCTATTAGATGTGGTGGAGCAACGCCCTAGAGTGACGCCTAGGGTGCTCGGAACGTAGGAATGACCATTACTTTCACACTGGTTGCAATTACTCGTTTTATACGATGGAAAATCTGTTGTATTTATATCGTATTTTATGCTTCTGGCCTTTAGTTCTAAGGACCTAATTATTCGATCTGGTGGAGCAACGCCCTAGAGTGAATCCTAGGTTGCTCGGAATGTAGAAATGACCATAACTTTCACACTGGTTGCAATTATTCGTTTTATACGATGGAAACGCTGTTGTATTTATATCGTATTTTATGCTTCTGGCGTTTGCTTCTAAGGACTTCTAAGGACTTATATTGTATTTTATGCTTCTGGCGTTGACCTCTGAGGCACTAACTATTCGATCTGGTGGAGCAACGCCCTAGAGTGAAGCCTAGGTTGCTCGGAATGTAGAAATGACCATAGGTTTCATACTGGTTGCAATTATTTGTTTTATACGATGGAAAAACTGTTGTATTTATATTGTATTTTATGCTTCTGGCGTTGACTTCTAAGGCACTAACTATTCGATCTGGTGGAGCAACGCCCTAGAGTGAAGCCTAGGTTGCCCGGAAGTTAGAATTGGCCATCACTTTCAAACTGGTTGCTATTATTCGTTTTATACGATGGAAAAACTGTTGTATTTATATTGTATTTTATGCTTCTGGCGTTGACTTCTAAGGCACTAACTATTCTATCTGGTGGAGCAACGCCCTATGGTGAAGCTTAGCTTGCTCGGAAAGTAGAAATGACCATAAGTTTCATACTGGTTGCAATTATTCGTTTTGTACGATGGAAACACTGTTGTATTCTTATTTCATTTTATGCTTCGGGCGTTGACTTCGAAGGCCCTAACCATTCAATCTGTTGGAGCAACGCCCTAGGGTGAAGCCTAACATGCTCGGAAAGTAGAAATGACCATAAGTTTCATACTGGTTGCAATTATTCGTTTTATACGATGGAAAAACTGTTGTATTTATATTGTATTTTATGCTTCTGGCGTTGACTTCTAAGGCCCTAGCTATTCGATCTAGTGGAGCAACGCCCTAGAGTGAAGCCTAGGTTGCCCGGAAAGGACAAATTACCATCACTTTCAAACTGGTTGCAATTAATCTTGTTATACGATGGAAAAACTGTTGTATTTTTCTTGCATTTTATGCTTCTGGCGTTCACTTCTTAGGCCCTAACTATTCGATCTGGTGGAACTACAGCCTAGGGTGAAGCCTAGCTTGCCCGGAACGTAGAAATGACCATTACTTTCACACTGTTTGCAATTATTCCTTTTATACGACGGAAAAGCTGTTGTATTTATATCGTATTTTATGCTGCTGGCGTTTACTTCTAAGGACCTAACTATTCGATCTGGTGGTGCAACGCCCTAAAGTGAATCCTAGGTTGCTCGGAATGTAGGAATGACCATAACTTTCACACTGGTTGCAATTATTCATTTTATACGATGGAAACGCTGTTGTATTTATATTGTACTTTATGCCTCTGGCGTTGACTTCTAAGGCCATAGCTATTAGATGTGGTGGAGCAACGCCCTAGAGTGACGCCTAGGGTGCTCGGAACGTAGAAATGACCATTACTTTCACACTGGTTGCAATTATTCGTTTTATACGATGGAAAAGCTGTTGTATTTATATCGTATTTTATGCTTCTGGCGTTTACTTCTAAGGACCTAACTATTCGATCTGGTGGAGCAACGCCCTAGAGTGAATCCTAGGTTGCTCGGAATGTAGAAATGACCATAACCTTCACACTGGTTGCAATTATTCGTTTTGTACGATGGAAACGCTGTTGTATTTATATTGTACTTTATGCCTCTGGCGTTGACTTCTAAGGCCGTAGCTATTAGATGTGGTGGAGCAACGCCCTAGAGTGACGCCTAGGGTGCTCGGAACGTAGGAATGACCATTACTTTCACACTGGTTGCAATTACTCGTTTTATACGATGGAAAATCTGTTGTATTTATATCGTATTTTATGCTTCTGGCCTTTAGTTCTAAGGACCTAATTATTCGATCTGGTGGAGCAACGCCCTAGAGTGAATCCTAGGTTGCTCGGAATGTAGAAATGACCATAACTTTCACACTGGTTGCAATTATTCGTTTTATACGATAGAACCGCTGTTGTATTTATATTGTACTTTATGCCTCTGGCGTTGACTCCTAAGGGCGTAGCTATTAGATGTGGTGGAGCAACGCCCTAGAGTGACGCATAGGGTGCTCGGAACGTAGGAATGACCATTACTTTCACACTGGTTGCAATTATTCGTTTTATACGATGGAAAATCTGTTGTATTTATATCGTATTTTATGCTTCTGGCGTTGACTTCTAAGGCACTAACTATTCGATCTGGTGGAGCAACGCCCTAGAGTGAAGCCTAGGTTGCCCGGAACGTAGAATTGGCTATCACTTTCAAACTGGTCGAAATTATTCCTGTTATATGATGGAAACACTGTTGTATTTTTTTTGTATTTTATGGTTCGGGCGTAGACTTCTAAGGCCCTAACTATTCAATCTGTTGGAGCAACGCCCTAGGGTGAAGCGTAGGTAGCTCGGGAAGTAGAAATGACCATAAGTTTCATACTGGTTGCAATTATTCGTTTTATACGATGGAAAAGCTGTTGTATTTATATTGTATTTTATGCTTCTGGCGTTGACTTCTAAGGCCATAGCTATTCGATCTAGTGGAGCAACGCCCTAGAGTGAAGCCTAGGTTGCTCGGAATGTAGAAATGACCATAACTTTCACACTTGTTGCAATTATTCGTTTTATACGATGGAAACACAGTTTTTTTTTTTTGCATTTTATGGTTCAGGCGTTGACTTCTAAGGCCCTAACCATTCAATCTGTTGGAGCAAGGCTCTAGGGTGAAGCCTAGGTTGCTCGGAAAGTAGAAATGACCATAAGTTTCATACTGGTTGCAATTATTCGTTTTATACGATGGAAAAACTGTTGTATTTATATTTTATTTTATGCTTCTGGCGTTGACTTCTAAGGCACTATCTATTCGTACTGGTGGAGCAACGCCCTAGGTAGAAGCCTAGTTTGCCCGGAATGTAGAATTGGCCATCACTTTCAAACTGGTTGCAATTATTCCTGTTATATGATGGAAACACTGTTGTATTTTTTTTGCATTTTACGGTTCGGGCGTTCACTTCTAAGGTCCTAACTATTCAATCTGTTGGAGCAACGCCCTATGGTGATGCCTAGCTTGCTCGAAAAGTAGAAATGACCATAAGTTTCATACTGGTTGCAATTATTCGTTTTATACGATGGAAACACTGTTGTATTTTTATTGCATTTTATGCTTCGGGCGTTGACTTCTAAGGCCCTAACTACTCGATCTGGTGGAGCAACGCCCTAGAGTGAATCCTAGGTTGCTCGGAATGTAGAAATAACCATAACCTTCACACTGGTTGCAATTATTCGTTTTGTACGATGGAAACGCTGTTGTATTTATATTGTACTTTATGCCTCTGGCGTTGACTTCTAAGGCCGTAGCTATTAGATGTGGTGGAGCAACGCCCTAGAGTGACGCCTAGGGTGCTCGGAACGTAGGAATGACCATTACTTTCACACTGGTTGCAATTACTCGTTTTATACGATGGAAAATCTGTTGTATTTATATCGTATTTTATGCTTCTGGCCTTTAGTTCTAAGGACCTAATTATTCGATCTGGTGGAGCAACGCCCTAGAGTGAATCCTAGGTTGCTCGGAATGTAGAAATGACCATAACTTTCACACTGGTTGCAATTATTCGTTTTATACGATAGAAACGCTGTTGTATTTATATTGTACTTTATGCCTCTGGCGTTGACTCCTAAGGGCGTAGCTATTAGATGTGGTGGAGCAACGCCCTAGAGTGACGCATAGGGTGCTCGGAACGTAGGAATGACCATTACTTTCACACTGGTTGCAATTATTCGTTTTATACGATGGAAAATCTGTTGTATTTATATCGTATTTTATGCTTCTGGCGTTGACTTCTAAGGCACTAACTATTCGATCTGGTGGAGCAACGCCCTAGAGTGAAGCCTAGGTTGCCCGGAACGTAGAATTGGCTATCACTTTCAAACTGGTCGAAATTATTCCTGTTATATGATGGAAACACTGTTGTATTTTTTTTGTATTTTATGGTTCGGGCGTAGACTTCTAAGGCCCTAACTATTCAATCTGTTGGAGCAACGCCCTAGGGTGAAGCGTAGGTAGCTCGGGAAGTAGAAATGACCATAAGTTTCATACTGGTTGCAATTATTCGTTTTATACGATGGAAAAGCTGTTGTATTTATATTGTATTTTATGCTTCTGGCGTTGACTTCTAAGGCCATAGCTATTCGATCTAGTGGAGCAACGCCCTAGAGTGAAGCCTAGGTTGCTCGGAATGTAGAAATGACCATAACTTTCACACTTGTTGCAATTATTCGTTTTATACGATGGAAACACAGTTTTTTTTTTTTGCATTTTATGGTTCAGGCGTTGACTTCTAAGGCCCTAACCATTCAATCTGTTGGAGCAAGGCTCTAGGGTGAAGCCTAGGTTGCTCGGAAAGTAGAAATGACCATAAGTTTCATACTGGTTGCAATTATTCGTTTTATACGATGGAAAAACTGTTGTATTTATATTTTATTTTATGCTTCTGGCGTTGACTTCTAAGGCACTATCTATTCGTACTGGTGGAGCAACGCCCTAGGTAGAAGCCTAGTTTGCCCGGAATGTAGAATTGGCCATCACTTTCAAACTGGTTGCAATTATTCCTGTTATATGATGGAAACACTGTTGTATTTTTTTTGCATTTTACGGTTCGGGCGTTCACTTCTAAGGTCCTAACTATTCAATCTGTTGGAGCAACTCCCTAGAGTGAAGCCTAGGTTGCCCGGAAAGGAGAACTGACCATCACTTTCAAACTGGTTGCAATTAATCTTGTTATACGATCGAAAAACTGTTGTATTTATATTGTATTTTATGCTTCTGGCGTTGACTTCTAAGGACCTAACTATTCGATCTGGTGGAGCAACGCCCTTGAGTGAATCCTAGGTTGCTCGGAAAGTAGAAATGACCATAACTTTCACACTTGTTGCAATTATTCGTTTTATACGATGGAAACGCTGTTGTATTTATATCGTATTTTATGCTTCTGGCGTTTACTTCTAAGGACCTAACAATTCGATCTGGTGGAGCAACGCCCTAGAGTGAATCCTAGGTTGCTCGGAATGTAGAAATGACCATAACTTTCACACTTGTTGCAATTATTCGTTTTATACGATGGAAACGCGGTTGTATTTATATCGTATTTTATGCTTCTGGCGTTTACTTCTAAGGACCTAACAATTCGATCTGGTGGAGCAAGACCCTAGAGTGAGTCCTAGGTTGCTCGGAATGTAGAAATGACCATAACTTTCACACTGGTTGCAATTATTCGTTTTATACGATGGAAACGCTGTTGTATTTATATCGTATTTTATGCTTCTGGCGTTTGCTTCTAAGGACCTAACTATTCGATCTGGTGGAGCAACGCCCTAGAGTGACGCCTAGGGTGCTCGGAACGTATGAATGACCATTACTTTCACACTGGTTGCAATTATTCGTTTTATACGATGGAAAAGCTGTTGTATTTATATCGTATTTTATGCTTCTGGCGTTGACTTCTAAGGCACTAAGTCTCCGATCTGGTGGAGCAACGCCCTAGAGTGAAGCCTAGGTTGCCCGAAACGTAGAATTGGCCATCACTTTCAAACTGGTCGAAATTATTCCTGTTATATGATGGAAACACTGTTGTATTTTTTTTGTATTTTATGGTTCGGGCGTAGACTTCTAAGGCCCAGCTATTCAATCTGTTGGAGCAACGCCGTAGGGTGAAGCCTAGGTTGCTCGGAAAGTAGAAATGACCATAAGTTTCATACTGGTTGCAATTATTCGTTTTATACGATGGAGAAGCTGTTGTACTTATATTGTATTTTATGCTTCTGGCGTTGACCTCTGAGGCACTAACTATTCGATCTGGTGGAGCAACGCCCTAGAGTGAAGCCTAGGTTGCTCGGAATGTAGAAATGACCATAACTTTCACACTTGTTGCAATTATTCGTTTTATACGATGGAAACGCTGTTGTATTTTTTTTGCATTTTATGGTTCGGGCGTTGACTTCTAAGGCCCTAACTATTCAATCCGTTGGAGCAACGCACTAGGGTGAAGCCTTGGTTGCCCGGAAGGTAGAATTGGCCATCACTTTCAAACTGGTTGCAATTATTCGTTTTATACGATGGAAAAACTGTTGTATTTATATTGTATTTTATGCTTCTGGCGTTGACTTCTAAGGCACTAACTATTCTATCTGGTGGAGCAACGCCCTATGGTGAAGCCTAGCTTGCTCGGAAAGTAGAAATGACCATAAGTTTCATACTGGTTGCAATTATTCGTTTTATACGATGGAAACACTGTTGTATTCTTATTGCATTTTATGCTTCGGGCGTTGACTTCTAAGGCCCTAACCATTCAATCTGTTGGAGCAACGCCCTAGGGTGAAGCCTAACATGCTCGCAAAGTAGAAATGACCATAAATTTCATACTGGTTGCAATTATTCGTTTTATACGATGGAAAAACTGTTGTATTTATATTGTATTTTATGCTTCTGGCGTTGACTTCTAAGGCCCTAGCTATTCGATCTAGTGGAGCAACGCCCTAGAGTGAAGCCTAGGTTGCCCGGAAAGGACAAATTACCATCACTTTCAAACTGGTTGCAATTAATCTTGTTATACGATGGAAAAACTGTTGTATTTTTATTTCATTTTATACTTCTGGCGTTCACTTCTTAGGCCCTAACTATTCGATCTGGCGGAACAACAGTCTAGGGTGAAGCCTAGCTTGCCCGGAACGTAGAAATGACCATTACATTCACACTGTTTGCAATTATTCCTTTTATACGATGGAAAAGCTGTTGTATTTATATCGTATTTTATGCTGCTGGCGTTTACTTCTAAGGACCTAACTATTCGATCTGGTGGTGCAACGCCCTAAAGTGAATCCTAGGTTGCTCGGAATGTAGGAATGACCATAACTTTCACACTGGTTGCAACTATTCGTTTTATACGATGGAAACGCTGTTGTATTTATATTGTACTTTATGCCTCTGGCGTTGACTTCTAAGGCCATAGCTATTAGATGTGGAGGAGCAACGCCCTAGAGTGACGCCTAGGGTGCTCGGAACGTAGAAATGACCATTACTTTCACACTGGTTGCAATTATTCGTTTTATACAATGGAAAAGCTGTTGTATTTATATCGTATTTTATGCTTCTGGCGTTTACTTCTAAGGACCTAACTATTCGATCTGGTGGAGCAACGCCCTAGAGTGAATCCTAGGTTGCTCGGAATGTAGAAATGACCATAACTTTCACACTGGTTGCAATTATTCGTTTTATACGATGGAAACGCTGTTGTATTTATATTGTACTTTATGCCTCTGGCATTTATTTCTAAGGACCTAACTATTCGATCTGGTGGAGCAACGCCCTAGAGTGAATCCTAGGTTGCTCGGAGTGTAGAAATGACCATAACTTTCACACTGGTTGCAATTATTCGTTTTATACGATGGAAACGCTGTTGTATTTATATTGTACTTTATGCCTCTGGCGTTGACTTCTAAGGCCGTAGCTATGAGATGTGGTGGAGCAACGCCCTAGAGTGACGCCTAGGGTGCTCGGAACGTAGGAATGACCATTACTTTCACACTGGTTGCAATTATTCGTTTTATACGATGGAAAATCTGTTGTATTTATATCGTATTTTATGCTTCTGGCCTTTACTTCTAAGGACCTAACTATTCGATATGGTGGAGCAACGCCCTAGAGTGAAGCCTAGGTTGCCCGGAACGTAAAATTCACCATCACTTTCCAAATTGGTCGCAATTATTCCTGTTATATGATGGAAACGCTGTTCTATTTTTTTTTGCATTTTATGGTTCGGGCGTTGACTTCTAAGGCCCTAACTATTCAATCGGTTGGAGCAACTCCCTAGAGTGAAGCCTAGGTTGCCCGGAAAGGAGAACTGACCATCACTTTCAAACTGGTTGCAATTAATCTTGTTATACCATCGAAAAACTGTTGTATTTATATTGTATTTTATGCTTCTGGCGTTGACTTCTAAGGACCTAACTATTCGATCTGGTGGAGCAACGCCCTAGAGTGAATCCTAGGTTGCTCGGAATGTAGAAATGACCATAACTTTCACACTTGTTGCAATTATTCGTTTTATACGATGGAAACGCTGTTGTATTTATATCGTATTTTATGCTTCTGGCGTTTACTTCTAAGGACCTAACAATTCGATCTGGTGGAGCAACGCCCTAGAGTGAATCCTAGGTTGCTCGGAATATAGAAATGACCATAACTTTCACACTTGTTGCAATTATTCGTTTTATACGATGGAAACGCTGTTGTATTTATATCGTATTTTATGCTTCTGGCGTTTACTTCTAAGGACCTAACAATGCGATCTGGTGGAGCAACGCCCTAGAGTGAGTCCTAGGTTGCTCGGAATGTAGAAATGATCATAACTTTCACACTGGTTGCAATTATTCGTTTTATACGATGGAAAAACTGTTGTATTTATATTGTATTTTATGCTTCTGGCGTTGACTTCTAAGGCCCTAGCTATTCGATCTAGTGGAGCAACGCCCTAGAGTGAAGCCTAGGGTGCTCGGAACGTAGGAATGACCATTACTTTCACACTGGTTGCAATTATTCGTTTTACACGATGGAAAATCTGTTGTATTTATATCGTATTTTATGCTTCTGGCCTATACTTCGAAGGACCTAACTATTCGATCTGGGGGAGCAACGCCCTAGAGTGAATCCTAGGTTGTTCGGAATGTAGAAATGACCATAACTTTCACACTGGTTGCAATTATTCGTTTTATACGATGGAAACGCTGTTGTATTTATATTGTACTTTATGCATCTGGCGTTGACTTCTAAGGCCGTAGCTATTAGATGTGGTGGAGCAACGCCCTAGAGTGACGCCTAGGGTGCTCGGAACGTAGAAATGACCATTACTTTCACACTGGCTGCAATTATTCGTTTTATACGATGGAAATGCTGCTGTATTTATATCGTATTTTATGCTTCTGGCGTTTACTTCTAAGGACCTAACTATTCGATCTGGTGGAGCAACGCCCTAGAGTGAATCCTAGGTTGCTCGGAATGTAGAAATGACCATAACTTTCACACTGGTTGCAATTATTCGTTTTATACGATGGAAACGCTGTTGTATTTATATTGTACTTTATGCCTCTGGCGTTGACTTCTAAGGCCGTAGCTATTAGATGTGGTGGAGCAACGCCCTAGAGTGACGCCTAGGGTGCTCGGAACGTAGGAATGACCATTACTTTCACACTGGTTGCAATTATTCGTTTTATACGATGGAAAATCTGTTGTATTTATATCGTATTTTATGCTTCTGGCGTTGACCTCTGAGGCACTAACTATTCGATCTGGTGGAACAACGCCCTAGAGTGAAGCCTAGGATGCCCGGAACGTAGAATTGGCTATCACTTTCAAACTGGTCGAAATTATTCCTGTTATATGATGGAAACACTGTTGTATTTTTTTTGTATTTTATGGTTCGGGCGTAGACTTCTAAGGCCCTAACTATTCAATCTTTTGGAGCAACGCCCTAGGGTGAAGCCTAGGTAGCTCGGAAAGTAGAAATGACCATAAGTTTCATACTGGTTGCAATTATTCGTTTTATACGATGGAAAAGCTGTTGTATTTATATTGTATTTTATGCTTCTGGCGTTGACCTCTGAGGCACTAACTATTCGATCTGGTGGAGCAACGCCCTAGAGTGAAGCCTAGGTTGCTCGGAATGTAGAAATGACCATAACTTTCACACTTGTTGCAATTATTCGTTTTATACGATGGAAACACAGTTTTTTTTTTTTGCATTTTATGGTTCAGGCGTTGACTTCTAAGGCCCTAACCATTCAATCTGTTGGAGCAAGGCTCTAGGGTGAAGCCTAGGTTGCTCGGAAAGTAGAAATGACCATAAGTTTCATACTGGTTGCAATTATTCGTTTTATACGATGGAAAAACTGTTGTATTTATATTTTATTTTATGCTTCTGGCGTTGACTTCTAAGGCACTATCTATTCGTACTGGTGGAGCAACGCCCTAGGTAGAAGCCTAGTTTGCCCGGAATGTAGAATTGGCCATCACTTTCAAACTGGTTGCAATTATTCCTGTTATATGATGGAAACACTGTTGTATTTTTTTTGCATTTTACGGTTCGGGCGTTCACTTCTAAGGTCCTAACTATTCAATCTGTTGGAGCAACGCCCTATGGTGATGCCTAGCTTGCTCGAAAAGTAGAAATGACCATAAGTTTCATACTGGTTGCAATTATTCGTTTTATACGATGGAAACACTGTTGTATTTTTATTGCATTTTATGCTTCGGGCGTTGACTTCTAAGGCCCTAACTACTCGATCTGGTGGAGCAACGCCCTAGAGTGAATCCTAGGTTGCTCGGAATGTAGAAATAACCATAACTTTCACACTTGTTGCAATTATTCGTTTTATACGATGGAAACGCTGTTGTATTAAATCGTATTTTATGCTTCTGGCGTTTACTTCTAAGGACCTAACAATTCGATCTGGTGGAGCAACGCCCTAGAGTGAGTCCTAGGTTGTTCGGAATGTAGAAATGACCATAACTTTCACACTGGTTGCAATTATTCGTTTTATACGATGGAAACGCTGTTGTATTTATATCGTATTTTATGCTTCTGGCGTTTGCTTCTAAGGACTTCTAAGGACTTATATTGTATTTTATGCTTCTGGCGTTGACCTCTGAGGCACTAACTATTCGATCTGGTGGAGCAACGCCCTAGAGTGAAGCCTAGGTTGCTCGGAATGTAGAAATGACCATAGGTTTCATACTGGTTGCAATTATTTGTTTTATACGATGGAAAAACTGTTGTATTTATATTGTATTTTATGCTTCTGGCGTTGACTTCTAAGGCACTAACTATTCGATCTGGTGGAGCAACGCCCTAGAGTGAAGCCTAGGTTGCCCGGAAGTTAGAATTGGCCATCACTTTCAAACTGGTTGCTATTATTCGTTTTATACGATGGAAAAACTGTTGTATTTATATTGTATTTTATGCTTCTGGCGTTGACTTCTAAGGCACTAACTATTCTATCTGGTGGAGCAACGCCCTATGGTGAAGCTTAGCTTGCTCGGAAAGTAGAAATGACCATAAGTTTCATACTGGTTGCAATTATTCGTTTTGTACGATGGAAACACTGTTGTATTCTTATTTCATTTTATGCTTCGGGCGTTGACTTCGAAGGCCCTAACCATTCAATCTGTTGGAGCAACGCCCTAGGGTGAAGCCTAACATGCTCGGAAAGTAGAAATGACCATAAGTTTCATACTGGTTGCAATTATTCGTTTTATACGATGGAAAAACTGTTGTATTTATATTGTATTTTATGCTTCTGGCGTTGACTTCTAAGGCCCTAGCTATTCGATCTAGTGGAGCAACGCCCTAGAGTGAAGCCTAGGTTGCCCGGAAAGGACAAATTACCATCACTTTCAAACTGGTTGCAATTAATCTTGTTATACGATGGAAAAACTGTTGTATTTTTATTGCATTTTATGCTTCTGGCGTTCACTTCTTAGGCCCTAACTATTCGATCTGGTGGAACTACAGCCTAGGGTGAAGCCTAGCTTGCCCGGAACGTAGAAATGACCATTACTTTCACACTGTTTGCAATTATTCCTTTTATACGACGGAAAAGCTGTTGTATTTATATCGTATTTTATGCTGCTGGCGTTTACTTCTAAGGACCTAACTATTCGATCTGGTGGTGCAACGCCCTAAAGTGAATCCTAGGTTGCTCGGAATGTAGGAATGACCATAACTTTCACACTGGTTGCAATTATTCATTTTATACGATGGAAACGCTGTTGTATTTATATTGTACTTTATGCCTCTGGCGTTGACTTCTAAGGCCATAGCTATTAGATGTGGTGGAGCAACGCCCTAGAGTGACGCCTAGGGTGCTCGGAACGTAGAAATGACCATTACTTTCACACTGGTTGCAATTATTCGTTTTATACGATGGAAAAGCTGTTGTATTTATATCGTATTTTATGCTTCTGGCGTTTACTTCTAAGGACCTAACTATTCGATCTGGTGGAGCAACGCCCTAGAGTGAATCCTAGGTTGCTCGGAATGTAGAAATGACCATAACCTTCACACTGGTTGCAATTATTCGTTTTGTACGATGGAAACGCTGTTGTATTTATATTGTACTTTATGCCTCTGGCGTTGACTTCTAAGGCCGTAGCTATTAGATGTGGTGGAGCAACGCCCTAGAGTGACGCCTAGGGTGCTCGGAACGTAGGAATGACCATTACTTTCACACTGGTTGCAATTACTCGTTTTATACGATGGAAAATCTGTTGTATTTATATCGTATTTTATGCTTCTGGCCTTTAGTTCTAAGGACCTAATTATTCGATCTGGTGGAGCAACGCCCTAGAGTGAATCCTAGGTTGCTCGGAATGTAGAAATGACCATAACTTTCACACTGGTTGCAATTATTCGTTTTATACGATGGAAACGCTGTTGTATTTATATCGTATTTTATGCTTCTGGCGTTTGCTTCTAAGGACTTCTAAGGACTTATATTGTATTTTATGCTTCTGGCGTTGACCTCTGAGGCACTAACTATTCGATCTGGTGGAGCAACGCCCTAGAGTGAAGCCTAGGTTGCTCGGAATGTAGAAATGACCATAGGTTTCATACTGGTTGCAATTATTTGTTTTATACGATGGAAAAACTGTTGTATTTATATTGTATTTTATGCTTCTGGCGTTGACTTCTAAGGCACTAACTATTCGATCTGGTGGAGCAACGCCCTAGAGTGAAGCCTAGGTTGCCCGGAAGTTAGAATTGGCCATCACTTTCAAACTGGTTGCTATTATTCGTTTTATACGATGGAAAAACTGTTGTATTTATATTGTATTTTATGCTTCTGGCGTTGACTTCTAAGGCACTAACTATTCTATCTGGTGGAGCAACGCCCTATGGTGAAGCTTAGCTTGCTCGGAAAGTAGAAATGACCATAAGTTTCATACTGGTTGCAATTATTCGTTTTGTACGATGGAAACACTGTTGTATTCTTATTTCATTTTATGCTTCGGGCGTTGACTTCGAAGGCCCTAACCATTCAATCTGTTGGAGCAACGCCCTAGGGTGAAGCCTAACATGCTCGGAAAGTAGAAATGACCATAAGTTTCATACTGGTTGCAATTATTCGTTTTATACGATGGAAAAACTGTTGTATTTATATTGTATTTTATGCTTCTGGCGTTGACTTCTAAGGCCCTAGCTATTCGATCTAGTGGAGCAACGCCCTAGAGTGAAGCCTAGGTTGCCCGGAAAGGACAAATTACCATCACTTTCAAACTGGTTGCAATTAATCTTGTTATACGATGGAAAAACTGTTGTATTTTTCTTGCATTTTATGCTTCTGGCGTTCACTTCTTAGGCCCTAACTATTCGATCTGGTGGAACTACAGCCTAGGGTGAAGCCTAGCTTGCCCGGAACGTAGAAATGACCATTACTTTCACACTGTTTGCAATTATTCCTTTTATACGACGGAAAAGCTGTTGTATTTATATCGTATTTTATGCTGCTGGCGTTTACTTCTAAGGACCTAACTATTCGATCTGGTGGTGCAACGCCCTAAAGTGAATCCTAGGTTGCTCGGAATGTAGGAATGACCATAACTTTCACACTGGTTGCAATTATTCATTTTATACGATGGAAACGCTGTTGTATTTATATTGTACTTTATGCCTCTGGCGTTGACTTCTAAGGCCATAGCTATTAGATGTGGTGGAGCAACGCCCTAGAGTGACGCCTAGGGTGCTCGGAACGTAGAAATGACCATTACTTTCACACTGGTTGCAATTATTCGTTTTATACGATGGAAAAGCTGTTGTATTTATATCGTATTTTATGCTTCTGGCGTTTACTTCTAAGGACCTAACTATTCGATCTGGTGGAGCAACGCCCTAGAGTGAATCCTAGGTTGCTCGGAATGTAGAAATGACCATAACCTTCACACTGGTTGCAATTATTCGTTTTGTACGATGGAAACGCTGTTGTATTTATATTGTACTTTATGCCTCTGGCGTTGACTTCTAAGGCCGTAGCTATTAGATGTGGTGGAGCAACGCCCTAGAGTGACGCCTAGGGTGCTCGGAACGTAGGAATGACCATTACTTTCACACTGGTTGCAATTACTCGTTTTATACGATGGAAAATCTGTTGTATTTATATCGTATTTTATGCTTCTGGCCTTTAGTTCTAAGGACCTAATTATTCGATCTGGTGGAGCAACGCCCTAGAGTGAATCCTAGGTTGCTCGGAATGTAGAAATGACCATAACTTTCACACTGGTTGCAATTATTCGTTTTATACGATAGAACCGCTGTTGTATTTATATTGTACTTTATGCCTCTGGCGTTGACTCCTAAGGGCGTAGCTATTAGATGTGGTGGAGCAACGCCCTAGAGTGACGCATAGGGTGCTCGGAACGTAGGAATGACCATTACTTTCACACTGGTTGCAATTATTCGTTTTATACGATGGAAAATCTGTTGTATTTATATCGTATTTTATGCTTCTGGCGTTGACTTCTAAGGCACTAACTATTCGATCTGGTGGAGCAACGCCCTAGAGTGAAGCCTAGGTTGCCCGGAACGTAGAATTGGCTATCACTTTCAAACTGGTCGAAATTATTCCTGTTATATGATGGAAACACTGTTGTATTTTTTTTGTATTTTATGGTTCGGGCGTAGACTTCTAAGGCCCTAACTATTCAATCTGTTGGAGCAACGCCCTAGGGTGAAGCGTAGGTAGCTCGGGAAGTAGAAATGACCATAAGTTTCATACTGGTTGCAATTATTCGTTTTATACGATGGAAAAGCTGTTGTATTTATATTGTATTTTATGCTTCTGGCGTTGACTTCTAAGGCCATAGCTATTCGATCTAGTGGAGCAACGCCCTAGAGTGAAGCCTAGGTTGCTCGGAATGTAGAAATGACCATAACTTTCACACTTGTTGCAATTATTCGTTTTATACGATGGAAACACAGTTTTTTTTTTTTGCATTTTATGGTTCAGGCGTTGACTTCTAAGGCCCTAACCATTCAATCTGTTGGAGCAAGGCTCTAGGGTGAAGCCTAGGTTGCTCGGAAAGTAGAAATGACCATAAGTTTCATACTGGTTGCAATTATTCGTTTTATACGATGGAAAAACTGTTGTATTTATATTTTATTTTATGCTTCTGGCGTTGACTTCTAAGGCACTATCTATTCGTACTGGTGGAGCAACGCCCTAGGTAGAAGCCTAGTTTGCCCGGAATGTAGAATTGGCCATCACTTTCAAACTGGTTGCAATTATTCCTGTTATATGATGGAAACACTGTTGTATTTTTTTTGCATTTTACGGTTCGGGCGTTCACTTCTAAGGTCCTAACTATTCAATCTGTTGGAGCAACGCCCTATGGTGATGCCTAGCTTGCTCGAAAAGTAGAAATGACCATAAGTTTCATACTGGTTGCAATTATTCGTTTTATACGATGGAAACACTGTTGTATTTTTATTGCATTTTATGCTTCGGGCGTTGACTTCTAAGGCCCTAACTACTCGATCTGGTGGAGCAACGCCCTAGAGTGAATCCTAGGTTGCTCGGAATGTAGAAATAACCATAACCTTCACACTGGTTGCAATTATTCGTTTTGTACGATGGAAACGCTGTTGTATTTATATTGTACTTTATGCCTCTGGCGTTGACTTCTAAGGCCGTAGCTATTAGATGTGGTGGAGCAACGCCCTAGAGTGACGCCTAGGGTGCTCGGAACGTAGGAATGACCATTACTTTCACACTGGTTGCAATTACTCGTTTTATACGATGGAAAATCTGTTGTATTTATATCGTATTTTATGCTTCTGGCCTTTAGTTCTAAGGACCTAATTATTCGATCTGGTGGAGCAACGCCCTAGAGTGAATCCTAGGTTGCTCGGAATGTAGAAATGACCATAACTTTCACACTGGTTGCAATTATTCGTTTTATACGATAGAAACGCTGTTGTATTTATATTGTACTTTATGCCTCTGGCGTTGACTCCTAAGGGCGTAGCTATTAGATGTGGTGGAGCAACGCCCTAGAGTGACGCATAGGGTGCTCGGAACGTAGGAATGACCATTACTTTCACACTGGTTGCAATTATTCGTTTTATACGATGGAAAATCTGTTGTATTTATATCGTATTTTATGCTTCTGGCGTTGACTTCTAAGGCACTAACTATTCGATCTGGTGGAGCAACGCCCTAGAGTGAAGCCTAGGTTGCCCGGAACGTAGAATTGGCTATCACTTTCAAACTGGTCGAAATTATTCCTGTTATATGATGGAAACACTGTTGTATTTTTTTTGTATTTTATGGTTCGGGCGTAGACTTCTAAGGCCCTAACTATTCAATCTGTTGGAGCAACGCCCTAGGGTGAAGCGTAGGTAGCTCGGGAAGTAGAAATGACCATAAGTTTCATACTGGTTGCAATTATTCGTTTTATACGATGGAAAAGCTGTTGTATTTATATTGTATTTTATGCTTCTGGCGTTGACTTCTAAGGCCATAGCTATTCGATCTAGTGGAGCAACGCCCTAGAGTGAAGCCTAGGTTGCTCGGAATGTAGAAATGACCATAACTTTCACACTTGTTGCAATTATTCGTTTTATACGATGGAAACACAGTTTTTTTTTTTTGCATTTTATGGTTCAGGCGTTGACTTCTAAGGCCCTAACCATTCAATCTGTTGGAGCAAGGCTCTAGGGTGAAGCCTAGGTTGCTCGGAAAGTAGAAATGACCATAAGTTTCATACTGGTTGCAATTATTCGTTTTATACGATGGAAAAACTGTTGTATTTATATTTTATTTTATGCTTCTGGCGTTGACTTCTAAGGCACTATCTATTCGTACTGGTGGAGCAACGCCCTAGGTAGAAGCCTAGTTTGCCCGGAATGTAGAATTGGCCATCACTTTCAAACTGGTTGCAATTATTCCTGTTATATGATGGAAACACTGTTGTATTTTTTTTGCATTTTACGGTTCGGGCGTTCACTTCTAAGGTCCTAACTATTCAATCTGTTGGAGCAACGCCCTATGGTGATGCCTAGCTTGCTCGCAAAGTAGAAATGACCATAAGTTTCATACTGGTTGCAATTATTCGTTTTATACGATGGAAACACTGTTGTATTTTTATTGCATTTTATGCTTCGGGCGTTGACTTCTAAGGCCCTAACTACTCGATCTGGTGGAGCAACGCCCTAGAGTGAATCCTAGGTTGCTCGGAATGTAGAAATAACCATAACTTTCACACTTGTTGCAATTATTCGTTTTATACGATGGAAACGCTGTTGTATTAAATCGTATTTTATGCTTCTGGCGTTTACTTCTAAGGACCTAACAATTCGATCTGGTGGAGCAACGCCCTAGAGTGAGCCCTAGGTTGTTCGGAATGTAGAAATGACCATAACTTTCACACTGGTTGCAATTATTCGTTTTATACGATGGAAACGCTGTTGTATTTATATCGTATTTTATGCTTCTGGCGTTTGCTTCTAAGGACTTCTAAGGACTTATATTGTATTTTATGCTTCTGGCGTTGACCTCTGAGGCACTAACTATTCGATCTGGTGGAGCAACGCCCTAGAGTGAAGCCTAGGTTGCTCGGAATGTAGAAATGACCATAGGTTTCATACTGGTTGCAATTATTTGTTTTATACGATGGAAAAACTGTTGTATTTATATTGTATTTTATGCTTCTGGCGTTGACTTCTAAGGCACTAACTATTCGATCTGGTGGAGCAACGCCCTAGAGTGAAGCCTAGGTTGCCCGGAAGTTAGAATTGGCCATCACTTTCAAACTGGTTGCTATTATTCGTTTTATACGATGGAAAAACTGTTGTATTTATATTGTATTTTATGCTTCTGGCGTTGACTTCTAAGGCACTAACTATTCTATCTGGTGGAGCAACGCCCTATGGTGAAGCTTAGCTTGCTCGGAAAGTAGAAATGACCATAAGTTTCATACTGGTTGCAATTATTCGTTTTGTACGATGGAAACACTGTTGTATTCTTATTTCATTTTATGCTTCGGGCGTTGACTTCGAAGGCCCTAACCATTCAATCTGTTGGAGCAACGCCCTAGGGTGAAGCCTAACATGCTCGGAAAGTAGAAATGACCATAAGTTTCATACTGGTTGCAATTATTCGTTTTATACGATGGAAAAACTGTTGTATTTATATTGTATTTTATGCTTCTGGCGTTGACTTCTAAGGCCCTAGCTATTCGATCTAGTGGAGCAACGCCCTAGAGTGAAGCCTAGGTTGCCCGGAAAGGACAAATTACCATCACTTTCAAACTGGTTGCAATTAATCTTGTTATACGATGGAAAAACTGTTGTATTTTTATTGCATTTTATGCTTCTGGCGTTCACTTCTTAGGCCCTAACTATTCGATCTGGTGGAACAACAGCCTAGGGTGAAGCCTAGCTTGCCCGGAACGTAGAAATGACCATTACTTTCACACTAGTTGCAATTATTCGTTTTATACGATGGAAAAGCTGTTGTATTTATATCGTATTTTATGCTTCTGGCGTTTACTTCTAAGGACCTAACTATTCGATCTGGTGGAGCAACGCCCTAGAGTGAATCCTAGGTTGCTCGGAATGTAGAAATGACCATAACCTTCACACTGGTTGCAATTATTCGTTTTGTACGATGGAAACGCTGTTGTATTTATATTGTACTTTATGCCTCTGGCGTTGACTTCTAAGGCCGTAGCTATTAGATGTGGTGGAGCAACGCCCTAGAGTGACGCCTAGGGTGCTCGGAACGTAGGAATGACCATTACTTTCACACTGGTTGCAATTACTCGTTTTATACGATGGAAAATCTGTTGTATTTATATCGTATTTTATGCTTCTGGCCTTTAGTTCTAAGGACCTAATTATTCGATCTGGTGGAGCAACGCCCTAGAGTGAAGCCTAGGTTTCTCGGAATTTAGAAATGACCATAACTTTCACACTTGTTGCAATTATTCGTTTTATACGATGGAAACGCTGTTGCATTTTTTTTGCATTTTATGGTTCGGACGTTGACTTCTAAGGCCCTAACTATTCAATCCGTTGGAGCACCGCCCTAGGGTGAAGTCTAGGTTGCTCGGAAAGTAGAAATGACCATAAGTTTCATACTGGTTGCTGTTATTCGTTTTATACGATGGAAAAGCTGTTGTATTTATATTGTATTTTATGCTTCTGGCGTTGACTTCTAAGGCACTAACTATTCGATCTGGTGGAGCAACGCCCTAGAGTGAAGCCTAGGTTGCCCGAAACGTAGAATTGGCAATCACTTTCAAACTGGTCGAAATTATTCCTGTTATATGATGGAAACACTGTTGTATTTTTTTTGTATTTTATGGTTCGGGCGTAGTCTTCTAAGGCACTAACAATTCAATCTGTTGGAGCAACGCCCTAGGGTGAAGCCTAGGTTGCTCGGAAAGTAGAAATGACCATAAGTTTCATACTGGTTGCAATTATTCGTTTTATACGATGGAAAAGCTGTTGTATTTATATTGTATTTTATGCTTCTGGCGTTGACCTCTGAGGCACTAACTATTCGATCTGGTGGAGCAACGCCCTAGAGTGAAGCCTAGGTTGCTCGGAGGGTAGAAATGACCATAACTTTCACACTTGTTGCAATTATTCGTTTTATACGATGGAAACGCTGTTGTATTTTTTTTGCATTTTATGGTTCGGGCGTTGACTTCTAAGGCCATAACTATTCAATCCGTTGGAGCAACGCACTAGGGTGAAGCCTAGGTTGCTCGGAAAGTAGAAATGACCATAGGTTTCATACTGGTTGCAATTATTTGTTTTATACGATGGAAAAACTGTTGTATTTATATTGTATTTTATGCTTCTGGCGTTGACTTCTAAGGCACTAACTATTCGATCCGGTGGAGCAACGCCCTAGAGTGAAGCCTAGGTTGCCCGGAAAGGACAAATTACCATCACTTTCAAACTGGTTGCAATTAATCTTGTTATACGATGGAAAAACTGTTGTATTTTTATTGCATTTTATGCTTCTGGCGTTCACTTCTTAGGCCCTAACTATTCGATCTGGTGGAACAACAGCCTAGGGTGAAGCCTAGCTTGCCCGGAACGTAGAAATGACCATTACTTTCACACTGTTTGCAATTATTCCTTTTATACGATGGAAAAGCTGTTGTATTTATATCGTATTTTATGCTGCTGGCGTTTAC
The DNA here is from genome assembly GCF_051401765.1 of Calliopsis andreniformis. Classification (NCBI taxonomy): domain Eukaryota; kingdom Metazoa; phylum Arthropoda; class Insecta; order Hymenoptera; family Andrenidae; genus Calliopsis; species Calliopsis andreniformis. The sequence continues at coordinate 779,411 of NW_027480423.1, read as the reverse complement.
TTCTAAGGACCTAACTGTTCGATCTGGTGGAGCAACGCCCTAGAGTGAATCCTAGGTTGCTCGGAATGTAGAAATGACCATAACTTTCACACTGGTTGCAAGTATTCGTTTTATACGATGGAAACGCTGTTGTATTTATATTGTCCTTTATGCCTCTGGCGTTGACTTCTAAGGCCATAGCTATTAGATGTGGTGGAGCAACGCCCTAGAGTGACGCCTAGGGTGCTCGGAACGTAGAAATGACCATTACTTTCACACTGGTTGCAATTATTCGTTTTATACGATGGAAAAGCTGTTGTATATATATCGTATTTTATGCTTCTGGCGTTTACTTCTAAGGACCTAACTATTCGATCTTGTGGAGCAACGCCCTAGAGTGAATCCTAGGTTGCTCGGAATGTAGAAATGACCATAACTTTCACACTGGTTGCAATTATTCGTTTTATACGATGGAAACGCTGTTGTATTTATATTGTACTTTATGCCTCTGGCGTTGACTTCTCAGGCCGTAGCTATTAGATGTGGTGGAGCAACGCCCTAGAGTGACGCCTAGGGTGCTCGGAACGTAGGAATGACCATTACTTTCACACTGGTTGCAATTATTCGTTTTATACGATGGAAAATCTGCTGTATTTATATCGTATTTTATGCTTCTGGCCTTTACTTCTAAGGACCTAATTATTCGATCTGGTGGAGCAACGCCCTAGAGTGAATCCTAGGTTGCTCGGAATGTAGAAATGACCATAACTTTCACACTGGTTGCAATTATTCGTTTTATACGATGGAAACGCTGTTGTATTTATATTGTTCTTTATGCCTCTGGCGTTGACTTCTAAGGCCGTAGCTATTAGATGTGGTGGAGCAACGCCCTAGAGTGACGCCTAGGGTGCTCGGAACGTAGGAATGACCATTACTTTCACACTGGTTGCAATTATTCGTTTTATAGGATGGAAAATCTGTTGTATTTATATCGTATTTTATGCTTCTGGCGTTGACTTCTAAGGCACTAACTATTCGATCTAGTGGAGCAACGCCCTAGAGTGAAGCCTAGGTTGCCCGGAACGTAGAATTGGCTATCACTTTCAAACTGGTCGAAATTATTCCTGTTATATGATGGAAACACTGTTGTATTTTTTTTGTATGTTATGGTTCAGGCGTAGACTTCTAAGGCCCTAACTATTCAATCTGTTGGAGCAACGCCCTAGGGTGAAGCCTAGGTAGCTCGGAAAGTAGAAATGACCATAAGTTTCATACTGGTTGCAATTATTCGTTTTATACGATGGAAAAGCTGTTGTATTTATATTGTATTTTATGCTTCTGGCGTTGACTTCTAAGGCACTAACTATTCCATATGGTGGAGCAACTCCCTAGAGTGAAGCCTAGGTTGCCCGGAACGTAGAATTGGCCATCACTTTCCAAATTGGTTGCAATTATTCCTGTTTTATGATGGAAACACAGTTTTTTTTTTGCATTTTATGGTTCAGGCGTTGACTTCTAAGGCCCTAACCATTCAATCTGTTGGAGCAAGGCTCTAGGGTGAAGCCTAGGTTGCTCGGAAAGTAAAAATGACCATAAGTTTCATACTGGTTGCAATTATTCGTTTTATACGATGGAAAAACTGTTGTATTTATATTTTATTTTATGCTTCTGGCGTTGACTTCTAAGGCACTATCTATTCGTACTGGTGGAGCAACGCCCTAGATAGAAGCCTAGTTTGCCCGGAACGTAGAATTGGCCATCACTTTCAAACTGGTTGCAATTATTCCTGTTATATGATGGAAACACTGTTGTATTTTTTTTGCATTTTATGGTTCGGGCGTTCACTTCTAAGGTCCTGACTATTCAATCTGTTGGAGCAACGCCCTATGGTGAAGCCTAGCTTGCTCGGAAAGTAGAAATGACCATAAGTTTCATACTGGTTGCAATTATCCGTTTTATACGATGGAAACACTGTTGTATTTTTATTGCATTTTATGCTTCGGGCGTTGACTTCTAAGGCCCTAACTATTCGATCTGGTGGAGCAACGCCCTAGAGTGAATCATAGGTTGCTCGGAATGCAGAAATGACCATAACTTTCACACTTGCTGCAATTATTCGTTTTATACGATGGAAACACTGTTGTATTTTTATTGCATTTTATGCTTCGGGCGTTGACCTCTAAGGCCCTAGCAATTCGATCTAGTGGAGCAACGCCCTAGAGTGAAGCCTAGGTTGCCCGGAACGGAGAACTGACCATCACTTTCAAACTGGTTGCAATTAATCTTGTTATACGATCGAAAAACTGTTGTATTTATATTGTATTTTATGCTTCTGGCGTTGACTTCTAAGGACCTAACTATTCCATCTGGTAGAGCAACGCCCTAGAGTGAATACTAGGTTGCTCGGAATGTAGAAATGACCATAACTTTCACACTTGTTGCAATTATTCGTTTTATACGATGGAAACGCTGTTGTATTTATATCGTATTTTATGCTTCTGGCGTTTACTTCTAAGGACCTAACAATTCGATTTGGTGGAGCAACGCCCTAGAGTGTATCCTAGGTTCCTCGGAATGTAGAAATGACCATAACTTTCACACTTGTTGCAATTATTCGTTTTATACGATGGAAACGCTGTTGTATTTATATCGTATTTTATGCTTCTGGCGTTTACTTCTAAGGACCTAACAATTGGATCTGGTGGAGCAACGCCCTAGAGTGAGTCCTAGGTTGCTCGGAATGTAGAAATGACCATAACTTTCACACTTGTTGCAATTATTCGTTTTATACCATGGAAACGCTGTTGTATTTGTTTTGCATTTTATGGTTCGGGCGTTGACTTCTAAGGCCCTAACTATTCAATCCGTTGGAGCAACGCCCTAGGGTGAAGCCTAGGTTGCTCGGAAAGTAGAAATGACCATAAGTTTCATGCTGGTTGCAATTATTTGTTTTATACGATGGAAAAACTGTTGTATTTATATTGTATTTTATGCATCTGGCGTTGACTTCTAAGGCACTAACTATTCGACCTGGTGGAGCAACGCAATAGTGTGAAGCCAAGGTTGCCCGGAACGTAGAAGTGGCCATCAGTTTCAAAGTGGTTGCAATTATTCCTGTTATATGATGGAAGCAGTGTTGTATTTTTTTTGTATTTTATGGTTCGGGCGTTGACCTCTAAGGCCCTAACTATTCAATCTGTTGGAGCAGCGCCCTAGGGTGAAGCCTAGGTTGCTCGGAAAGTAGAAATGACCATAAGTTCCATACTGGTTGCAGTTATCCGTTTTATACGATGGAAAAGCTGTTGTATTTATATTGTATTTTATGCTTCTGGCGTTGACTTCTAAGGACCTAACTATTCGATCTGGTGGAGCAACGCCCTAGAGTGAATGCTAGGTTGCTCGGAATGTAGAAATGACCATAACTTTCACACTGGTTGCAATTATTCGTTTTACACGATGGAAACGCTGTTGTAGTTATATCGTATTTTATGCTTCTCGCGTTTACTTCTAAGGACCTAACTATTCGATCTGGTGGAGCAACGCCCTAGAGTGAATCCTAGGTTGCTCGGAATGTAGAAGTGACCATAACTTTCACACTTGTTGCAATTATTCGTTTTATACGATGGAAACGCTTTTGTATTTATATCGTATTTTATGCTTCTGGCGTTTACTTCTAAGGACCTAACTATTCGATCTGGTGGAGCAACGCCCTAGAGTGAATCCTAGGCTGCTCGGAATGTAGAAATGACCATAACTTTCACACTGGTTGCAATTATTCGTTTTATACGATGGAAAAGCTGTTGTATTTATATTGTATTTTATGCTTCTGGCGTTGACTTCTAAGGCACTAACTATTCGATCTGTTGGAGCAACGCCCTAGAGTAAAGCCTAGGTTGCCCGGAACGTAGAATTGGCCATCACTTTCAAACTGGTCGCAATTATTCCTGTTATATGGTGGAAACACTGTTGTATTTTTTTTGCATTTTATTGCTCGGGCGTAGAGTTCTAAGGCCCTAACTATTCAATCTGTTGGAGCAACGCCCTAGTGTGAAGCCTAGGTTGCTAGGAAAGTAGAAATGACCACAAGTTTCATACTGGTTGCAATTATTCGTTTTATACGATGGAAAAGCTGTTGTATTTATATTGTATTTTATGCTTCTGGCGTTGACTTCTAAGTCACTAACTATTCCATATGGTGGAGCAACTCCCTAGAGTGAAGCCTAGGTTGCCCGGAACGTAGAATTGGCCATCACTTTCCAAATTGGTTGCAATTATTCCTGTTTTATGATGGAAACACAGTTTTTTTTTTTGCATTTTATGGTTCAGGCGTTGACTTCTAAGGCCCTAACCATTCAATCTGTTGGAGCAAGGCTCTAGGGTGAAGCCTAGGTTGCTCGGAAAGTAAAAATGACCATAAGTTTCATACTGGTTGCAATTATTCGTTTTATACGATGGAAAAACTGTTGTATTTATATTTTATTTTATGCTTCTGGCGTTGACTTCTAAGGCACTATCTATTCGTACTGGTGGAGCAACGCCCTAGATAGAAGCCTAGTTTGCCCGGAACGTAGAATTGGCCATCACTTTCAAACTGGTTGCAATTGTTCCTGTTATATGATGGAAACACTGTTGTATTTTTTTTGCATTTTATGGTTCGGGCGTTCACTTCTAAGGTCCTGACTATTCAATCTGTTGGAGCAACGCCCTATGGTGAAGCCTAGCTTGCTCGGAAAGTAGAAATGACCATAAGTTTCATACTGGTTGCAATTATCCGTTTTATACGATGGAAACACTGTTGTATTTTTATTGCATTTTATGCTTCGGGCGTTGACTTCTAAGGCCCTAACTATTCGATCTGGTGGAGCAACGCCCTAGAGTGAATCATAGGTTGCTCGGAATGCAGAAATGACCATAACTTTCACACTTGCTGCAATTATTCGTTTTATACGAGGGAAACACTGTTGTATTTTTATTGCATTTTATGCTTCGGGCGTTGACCTCTAAGGCCCTAGCAATTCGATCTAGTGGAGCAACGCCCTAGAGTGAAGCCTAGGTTGCCCGGAAAGGAGAACTGACCATCACTTTCAAACTGGTTGCAATTAATCTTGTTATACGATCGAAAAACTGTTGTATTTATATTGTATTTTATGCTTCTGGCGTTGACTTCTAAGGACCTAACTATTCCATCTGGTAGAGCAACGCCCTAGAGTGAATACTAGGTTGCTCGGAATGTAGAAATGACCATAACTTTCACACTTGTTGCAATTATTCGTTTTATACGATGGAAACGCTGTTGTATTTATATCGTATTTTATGCTTCTGGCGTTTACTTCTAAGGACCTAACAATTCGATTTGGTGGAGCAACGCCCTAGAGTGAATCCTAGGTTGCTCGGAATGTAGAAATGACCATAACTTTCACACTTGTTGCAATTATTCGTTTTATACGATGGAAACGCTGTTGTATTTATATCGTATTTTATGCTTCTGGCGTTTACTTCTAAGGACCTAACAATTGGATCTGGTGGAGCAACGCCCTAGAGTGAGTCCTAGGTTGCTCGGAATGTAGAAATGACCATAACTTTCACACTGGTTGCAATTATTCGTTTTATACGATGGAAACGCTGTTGTATTTATATCGTATTTTATGCTTCTGGCGTTTGCTTCTAAGGACCTAACTATTCAATCTGTTGGAGCAACGCCCTAGGGTGAAGCCTAACTTGCTCGGAAAGTAGAAATGACCATAAGTTTCATACTGGTTGCAATTATTCGCTTTATACGATGGAAAAGCTGTTGTATTTATATTGTATTTTATGCTTCTGGTGTTGACTTCTAAGGCACTAACTATTCGATCTGGTGGAGCAACGCCCTAGAGTGAAGTCTAGGTTTTTCGGAATGTAGAAATGACCATAACATTCACACTTGTTGCAATTATTCGTTTTATACGATGGAAACACTGTTGCATTTTTTTTGTATTTTATGGTTCGGTCGTAGACTTCTAAGGCCCTAACTATTCAATATGTTGGAGCAACACCCTAGGGTGAAGCCTAGGCTGCTCGGAAAGTAGAAATGACAATAAGTTTCATACTGGTTGCAATTATTCGTTTTATACGATGGAAAAGCTGTTGTATTTATATTGTATTTTATGCTTCTGGTGTTGACTTCTAAGGCACTAACTATTCGATCTGGTGGAGCAACGCCCTAGAGTGAAGTATAGGTTTTTCGGAATGTAGAAATGACCATAACATTCACACTTGTTGCAATTATTCGTTTTATACCATGGAAACGCTGTTGTATTTGTTTTGCATTTTATGGTTCGGGCGTTGACTTCTAAGGCCCTAACTATTCAATCCGTTGGAGCAACGCCCTAGGGTGAAGCCTAGGTTGCTCGGAAAGTAGAAATGACCATAAGTTTCATGCTGGTTGCAATTATTTGTTTTATACGATGGAAAAACTGTTGTATTTATATTGTATTTTATGCATCTGGCGTTGACTTCTAAGGCACTAACTATTCGACCTGGTGGAGCAACGCAATAGTGTGAAGCCAAGGTTGCCCGGAACGTAGAAGTGGCCATCAGTTTCAAAGTGGTTGCAATTATTCCTGTTATATGATGGAAGCAGTGTTGTATTTTTTTTGTATTTTATGGTTCGGGCGTTGACCTCTAAGGCCCTAACTATTCAATCTGTTGGAGCAGCGCCCTAGGGTGAAGCCTAGGTTGCTCGGAAAGTAGAAATGACCATAAGTTCCATACTGGTTGCAGTTATCCGTTTTATACGATGGAAAAGCTGTTGTATTTATATTGTATTTTATGCTTCTGGCGTTGACTTCTAAGGACCTAACTATTCGATCTGGTGGAGCAACGCACTAGAGTGAATCCTAGGTTGCTCGGAATGTAGAAATGACCATAACTTTCACACTGGTTGCAATTATTCGTTTTATACGATGGAAATGCTGTTGTATTTATATCGTATTTTATGCTTCTGTCGTTTACTTCTAAGGACCTAACTATTCGATCTGGTGGAGCAACGCCCTAGAGTGAATCCTAGGTTGCTCGGAATGTAGAAATGACCATAACTTTCACACTGGTTGCAATTATTCGTTTTATACGATGGAAACGCTGTTGTATTTATATTGTACTTCATGCCTCTGGCGTTGGCTTCTAAGGCCATAGCTATTAGATGCGGTGGAGCAACGACCTAGAGTGACGCCTAGGGTGCTCGGAACGTAGAAATGACCATTACTTTCACACTGGTTGCAATTATTCGTTTTATACGATGGAAAAGCTGTTGTATTTATATCGTATTTTATGCTTCTGGCGTTTACTTCTAAGGACCTAACTATTCGATCTGGTGGAGCAACGCCCTAGAGTGAATCCTAGGTTGCTCGGAATGTAGAAATGACCATAACTTTCACACTAGTTGCAATTATTCGTTTTAGACGATGGAAACGCTGTTGTATTTATATTGTACTTTATGCCTCTGGCATTGACTTCTAAGGCACTAACTATTCTATCTGGTGGAGCAACGCCCAATTAAAGGCCTAGCTTGCTCGGAAAGTAGAAATGACCATAAGTTTCATACTGGTTGCAATTATTCGTTTTATACGATGGAAACACTGTTGTATTTTTATTGTATTTTATGCTTCGGGCGTTGACTTCTAAGGCCCTAACCATTCAATCTGTTGGAGCAACGCCCTAGGGTGAAGCCTAACTTGCACGAAAAGTAGAAATGACCATAAGTTTCATACTGGTTGCAATTATTCGTTTTATACGATGGAAAAACTGTTGTATTTATATTGTATTTTATGCTTCTGGCGTTGACTTCTAAGGCCCTAGCTATTCGACCTAGTGGAGCAACGCCCTAGAGTGAAGCCTAGGTTGCCCGGAAAGGAGAAATGACCATCACTTTCAAACTTGTTGCAATTAATCTTGTTATACGATGGAAAAACTGTTGTATTTTTATTGCATTTTATGCTTCTGGCGTTCACTTCTTAGGCCCTAACTATTCGATCTGGTGGAACAACAGCCTAGGGTGAAGCCTAGCTTGCCCGGAACGTAGAAATGACCATTACTTTCACACTGCTTGCAATTATTCCTTTTATACGATGGAAAGGCTGTTGTATTTATATCGTATTTTATGCTACTGGCGTTTACTTCTAAGGACCTAACTATTCGATCCGGTGGAGCAACGCCCTAGAGTGAATCCTAGGTTGCTCGGAATGTAGAAATGACCATAACTTTCACACTGGTTGCAATTATTCGTTTTATACGATGGAAACGCTGCTGTATTTATATCGTATTTTATTCTTCTGGCGTTTACTTCTAAGGACCTAACTATTCGATCTGGTGGAGCAACGCCCTAGAGTGAATACTAGGTTGCTCGGAATGTAGAAATGACCATAACTTTCACACTGGTTGCAAGTATTCGTTTTATACGATGGAAACGCTGTTGTATTTATATTGTACTTTATGCCTCTGGCGTTGACTTCTAAGGCCATAGCTATTAGATGTGGTGGAGCAACGACCTAGAGTGACGCCTAGGGTGCTCGGAACGTAGAAATGTCCATTACTTTGACACTGGTTGCAATTATTCGTTTTATACGATGGAAAAGCTGTTGTATTTATATCGTATTTTATGCTTCTGGCGTTTACTTCTAAGGACCTAACTATTCGATCTGGTGGAGCAACGCCCTAGAGTGAATCCTAGGTTGCTCGGAATGTAGAAATGACCATAACTTTCACACTAGTTGCAATTATTCGTTTTAGACGATGGAAACGCTGTTGTATTTATATTGTACTTTATGCCTCTGGCGTTGACTTCTAAGGCACTAACTATTCTATCTGGTGGAGCAACGCCCTATGGTGAAGCCTAGCTTGCTCGGAAAGTAGAAATGACCATAAGTTTCATACTGGTTGCAATTATTCGTTTTATACGATGGAAACACTGTTGTATTTTTATTGTATTTTATGCTTCGGGCGTTGACTTCTAAGGCCCTAACCATTCAATCTGTTGGAGCAACGCCCTAGGGTGAAGCCTAACTTGCACGAAAAGTAGAAATGACCATAAGTTTCATACTGGTTGCAATTATTCGTTTTATACGATGGAAAAACTGTTGTATTTATATTGTATTTTATGCTTCTGGCGTTGACTTCTAAGGCCCTAGCTATTCGACCTAGTGGAGCAACGCCCTAGAGTGAAGCCTAGGTTGCCCGGAAAGGAGAAATGACCATCACTTTGAAACTGGTTGCAATTAATCTTGTTATACGATGGAAAAACTGTTGTATTTTTATTGCATTTTATGCTTCTGGCGTTCACTTCTTAGGCCCTAACTATTCGATCTGGTGGAACAACAGCCTAGGGTGAAGCCTAGCTTGCCCGGAACGTAGAAATGACCATTACTTTCACACTGTTTGCAATTATTCCTTTTATACGATGGAAAGGCTGTTGTATTTATATCGTATTTTATGCTACTGGCGTTTACTTCTAAGGACCTAACTATTCGATCCGGTGGAGCAACGCCCTAGAGTGAATCCTAGGTTGCTCGGAATGTAGAAATGACCATAACTTTCACACTGGTTGCAATTATTCGTTTTATACGATGGAAACGCTGCTGTATTTATATCGTATTTTATTCTTCTGGCGTTTACTTCTAAGGACCTAACTATTCGATCTGGTGGAGCAACGCCCTAGAGTGAATACTAGGTTGCTCGGAATGTAGAAATGACCATAACTTTCACACTGGTTGCAAGTATTCGTTTTATACGATGGAAACGCTGTTGTATTTATATTGTACTTTATGCCTCTGGCGTTGACTTCTAAGGCCATAGCTATTAGATGTGGTGGAGCAACGACCTAGAGTGACGCCTAGTGTGCTCGGAACGTAGAAATGTCCATTACTTTGACACTGGTTGCAATTATTCGTTTTATACGATGGAAAAGCTGTTGTATTTATATCGTATTTTATGCTTCTGGCGTTTACTTCTAAGGACCTAACTATTCGATCTGGTGGAGCAACGCCCTAGAGTGAATCCTAGGTTGCTCGGAATGTAGAAATGACCATAACTTTCACACTAGTTGCAATTATTCGTTTTAGACGATGGAAACGCTGTTGTATTTATATTGTACTTTATGCCTCTGGCGTTGACTTCTAAGGCACTAACTATTCTATCTGGTGGAGCAACGCCCTATGGTGAAGCCTAGCTTGCTCGGAAAGTAGAAATGACCATAAGTTTCATACTGGTTGCAATTATTCGTTTTATACGATGGAAACACTGTTGTATTTTTATTGTATTTTATGCTTCGGGCGTTGACTTCTAAGGCCCTAACCATTCAATCTGTTGGAGCAACGCCCTAGGGTGAAGCCTAACTTGCACGAAAAGTAGAAATGACCATAAGTTTCATACTGGTTGCAATTATTCGTTTTATACGATGGAAAAACTGTTGTATTTATATTGTATTTTATGCTTCTGGCGTTGACTTCTAAGGCCCTAGCTATTCGACCTAGTGGAGCAACGCCCTAGAGTGAAGCCTAGGTTGCCCGGAAAGGAGAAATGACCATCACTTTGAAACTGGTTGCAATTAATCTTGTTATACGATGGAAAAACTGTTGTATTTTTATTGCATTTTATGCTTCTGGCGTTCACTTCTTAGGCCCTAACTATTCGATCTGGTGGAACAACAGCCTAGGGTGAAGCCTAGCTTGCCCGGAACGTAGAAATGACCATTACTTTCACACTGTTTGCAATTATTCCTTTTATACGATGGAAAGGCTGTTGTATTTATATCGTATTTTATGCTACTGGCGTTTACTTCTAAGGACCTAACTATTCGATCCGGTGGAGCAACGCCCTAGAGTGAATCCTAGGTTGCTCGGAATGTAGAAATGACCATAACTTTCACACTGGTTGCAATTATTCGTTTTATACGATGGAAACGCTGCTGTATTTATATCGTATTTTATTCTTCTGGCGTTTACTTCTAAGGACCTAACTATTCGATCTGGTGGAGCAACGCCCTAGAGTGAATACTAGGTTGCTCGGAATGTAGAAATGACCATAACTTTCACACTGGTTGCAAGTATTCGTTTTATACGATGGAAACGCTGTTGTATTTATATTGTACTTTATGCCTCTGGCGTTGACTTCTAAGGCCATAGCTATTAGATGTGGTGGAGCAACGACCTAGAGTGACGCCTAGTGTGCTCGGAACGTAGAAATGTCCATTACTTTGACACTGGTTGCAATTATTCGTTTTATACGATGGAAAAGCTGTTGTATTTATATCGTATTTTATGCTTCTGGCGTTTACTTCTAAGGACCTAACTATTCGATCTGGTGGAGCAACGCCCTAGAGTGAATCCTAGGTTGCTCGGAATGTAGAAATGACCATAACTTTCACACTAGTTGCAATTATTCGTTTTAGACGATGGAAACGCTGTTGTATTTATATTGTACTTTATGCCTCTGGCGTTGACTTCTAAGGCACTAACTATTCTATCTGGTGGAGCAACGCCCTATGGTGAAGCCTAGCTTGCTCGGAAAGTAGAAATGACCATAAGTTTCATACTGGTTGCAATTATTCGTTTTATACGATGGAAACACTGTTGTATTTTTATTGTATTTTATGCTTCGGGCGTTGACTTCTAAGGCCCTAACCATTCAATCTGTTGGAGCAACGCCCTAGGGTGAAGCCTAACTTGCACGAAAAGTAGAAATGACCATAAGTTTCATACTGGTTGCAATTATTCGTTTTATACGATGGAAAAACTGTTGTATTTATATTGTATTTTATGCTTCTGGCGTTGACTTCTAAGGCCCTAGCTATTCGACCTAGTGGAGCAACGCCCTAGAGTGAAGCCTAGGTTGCCCGGAAAGGAGAAATGACCATCACTTTGAAACTGGTTGCAATTAATCTTGTTATACGATGGAAAAACTGTTGTATTTTTATTGCATTTTATGCTTCTGGCGTTCACTTCTTAGGCCCTAACTATTCGATCTGGTGGAACAACAGCCTAGGGTGAAGCCTAGCTTGCCCGGAACGTAGAAATGACCATTACTTTCACACTGTTTGCAATTATTCCTTTTAGACGATGGAAAAGCTGTTGTATTTATATCGTATTTTATGCTGCTGTTGTTTACTTCTAAGGACCTAACTATTCGATCTGGTGGAGCAACGCCCTAGAGTGAATTCTAGGTTGCTCGGAATGTAGAAATGACCATTGCTTTCACACTTGCTGCAATTATTCGTTTTATACGATGGAAACGCTGTTGTATTTATATCGTATTTTATGCTTCTGGCGTTTACTTCTAAGGACCTAACTATTCGATCTGGTGGAGCAACGCCCTAGAGTGAATCCTAGGTTGCTCGGAATGTAGAAATGACCTTAACTTTCACACTGGTTGCAATTATTCGTTTTAGACGATGGAAACGCTGTTGTATTTATATTGTACTTTATGCTTCTGGCGTTCACTTCTTAGGCCCTAACTATTCGATCTGGTGGAGCAACGCCCTAGAGTGAAGCCTAGGTTGCCCGGAACGTAGAAATGACCATAGCTTTTACACTGGTTGCTATTATTCGTTTTATACGATGAAAAAACTGTTACATTTATATTGCATTTTATGCTTCTGGCGTTGACTTCTTAGGCCCTAACTCTTCAATCTGGTGGAACAACGCCCTAGAGTGAAGCATAGGTAGCCTGGAACGTAGAACTGACCATCACTTTCACACGGGTTGCAATTATTCCTGTTATAGGATGGAAAGACTGTTGTATTTTTATTGTATTTTATACTTCAGGCTATGACTTCTGAGGCCGTAGCTATTCGATGTGGTGGAAGAACGCCATAGAGTGAGGCCTAGGTTGCCCGGAACGAAGAAATGACCATAAGTTTCATACTGGTTGCAATTATTCGTTTTATACGATGGAAAAACTGTTGTATTTATATTGTATTTTATGCTTCTAGCGTTCACTTCTTAGGCCCTAACTATTCGATCTGGTGGAACAACGCCCTAGGGTGAAGCCTAGGTTGCCCGGAACGTAGAAATGACCATAGCTTTTACACTGGTAGCAATTATTCGTTTTATACAATGGAAAAACTGTTCTATTTATTTTGTATTTTATGCTTCGGGCGTTGACTTCTAAGGCCCTAACTGCTTGATCTGGTGGAGCAACGCCCTAGAGTGAAGCCTAGGTTGGCCGGAACGTAGAAATGACCATAACTTTCACACTGGTTGCTATTATTCGTTTTATACGATGGAAAAACTGTTATATTTATATTGTACTTTATTCTTCTGGCGTTGACTTCTTAGGCCCTATCTATTCGATCTGGTGGAACAACGCCGTAGAGTTAAGCCTAGGTTGCCCGGAACGTAGAAATGACCATTCTTTTCACACTGTTTGCAATTATTCCTTTTATACGATGGAAAAGCTGTTGTATTTATATCGTATTTTATGCTTCTGGCGTTGACTTCTAAGGACCTAACCATTCGATCTGGTGGAGCAACGCCCTAGAGTGAAGCCTAGGTTGCCCGGAACGTAGAAATGACCATAACTTTCACACTGGTTGCTATTATTCGTTTTATACGATGGAAAAACTGTTGCATCTTTATCGTATTTTATGCTTCTGGCGTTGACTTCTTAGGCGGTAACTATTCGATCTGGAGGAGCAACGCCCTCGAGTGAAACCTGGGCTGCCCGGAACGTAGAAATGACCATAACTTTTACACTGGTAGCAATTATTCGTTTTATACAATGGAAAAACTGTTCTATTTATTTTGAATTTAATGCTTCGGGCGTTGACTTCTAAGGCCCTAACTGTTTGAACGGGTGGAGCAACGCCCTAGTGTGAAGCCTATGTTGCCCGGAACGTAGGAGTGACCATAACTTTTACACTGGTAGCAATTAATCGTTTTAAACAATGGAAAAACCGTTCTATTAATTTTGTGTTTTATGCTTCTGGCGTTTACTTCTAAGGACCTAACTATTCGATCTGGTGGAGCAACGCCCTAGAGTGAAGCCTAGGTTGCTCGGAATGTAGAAATGACCATAACTTTCACACTGGTTGCAATTATTCGTTTTATACGATGGAAACGCTGTTGTATTTATATTGTATTTTATGCCTCTGGCGTTGACTTCTAAGGCCGTAGCTATTAGATGTGGTGGAGCAACGCCCTAGAGTGAAGCCTACGGTGCTCGGAACGTAGAAATGACCATTACTTTCACACTGGTTGCAATTATTCGTTTTGTACGATGGAAAAGCAGTTGTATTTATATCGTATTTTATGCTTCTGGCGTTGACTTCTTAGGCCGTAACTATGCGGTCTGGTGGAGCAACGCCCTGGAGTGAAACCTAGGTTGCCGGAACGTAGAATTGTCCATCACTTTCAAACTGGTTGCAATTATTCCTGTTATATGATGGAAACACTGTTGCATTTTTTTTGCATTTTATGGTTCGGGCGTTGACTTCTAAGGCCCTAACCATTCAATCTGTTGGAGCAACGCCCTAGGGTGAAGCCTAGGTTGCTCGGAAAGTAGAAATGTCCGTAAGTTTCATACTGGTTGTAATTATTCGTTTTATGCGATGGAAAAACTGTTGTATTTATATTGTATTTTATGCTTCTGGCGTTGACTTCTAAGGCACTACCTATTCGATCTGGTGGAGCAACGTCCTAGAGTGAAGCCTAGGTTGCCCGGAACGTAGAATTGGGCATCACTTTCAAACTGGTTGCAATTATTCCTGTTACATGATGGAAACACTGTTGTATATTTATTGCAATTTATGCTTCGGGCCTTGACTTCTAATGCCCTAACTATTCAATGTGTTGGTGCAACGCCCTAGGGTGAAGCCTAGGTTGTACGGAAAGTAGAAATGACCATAAGTTTCATACTGGTTGCAATTATTCGTTTTATACGATGGAAAAACTGTTGTATTTATATTGTATTTTATGCTTCTGGCGTTGACTTCTAAGGCCCTAGCTGTTCGATCTAGTGGAGCAACGCCCTAGAGTGACGCCTAGGGTGCCCGGAAAGTTGAAATGACCATTACTTTCACACTGGTTGCAATTATTCGTTTTATACGATGGAAAAGCGGTTGTATTTATATCGTATTTTATGCTTCTGGCGTTTGCTTCTTAGGCCGTAACTATTCGGTCTGGTGGAGCAATGCCCTGGAGTGAAACCTAGGTTGCCCGGAACGTAGAATTGGCCATCACTTTCAAACTGGTTGCAATTATTCCAGTTATATGATTGAAACACTGTTGTATTTTTTTTGCATTTTATGGTTCGGGCGTTGACTTCTAAGGCCCTAACTATTCAATCTGTTTGAGCAACGCCCTAGGGTGAACCCTAGGTTGCTAGGAAAGTAGAAATGACCATAAGTTTCATACTGGTTGCAATTATTCGTTTTATACGATGGAAAATCTGTTGTATTTATATTGTATTTTATGCTTCTGGCGTTGACTTCTAAGGCACTAACTATTCGATCTGGTGGAGCAACGCCCTAGAGTGAAGCCTAGATTCCCCGGAAGGTAGAATTGGCCATCACTTTCAAACTGGATGCAATTATTCGTTTTATACGATGGAAAAACTGTTGTATTTATATTGTATTTTATGCTTCTGGCGCTGACTTCTAAGGCACTAACTATTCGACCTGGTGGAACAACGGCCAAGGGTGAAGCCTAGGTTGCCCGGAACCTAGAAATGACCATAACTTTTACACTGGTAGCAATTATTCGTTTTATACAATGGAAAAACTGTTCTATTTATTTTGTATTTAATGCTTCGGGCGTTGAATCCTAATGCCCTAACTGTTTGATCTGGTGGAGCAACGCCCTAGAGTGAAGCCTAGGTTGCCCGGAACGTAGAAATGACCATAACTTTTACACTGGTAGCAATTAGTCATGCTATACGATGGAAAATCAGTTGCATTTTTATTGTATTTTATGCTTCTGGCGTTAGCTTCTAAGGATGTAGCTTTTAGCTGCGGTGTAGCAACGCCGTAGAGTGACGCCTAGGTTGCCCGGCACGTAGAAATGACCATTACTTTCACAATGTTTGCAATTATTCATTCTATACGATGGTAATCTGTTGTACTTATATTGCATTTTATTCTTCTGGCGTCGACTTCTTAGGCCCTAACTATTCGATCCGGTGGAGCAGCTCATCAGAGTTAAGCCTAGGATGCCCGAAACGTCGAAATGATCATTAAATTCGCACTGGTTGCAATTAGTCATGCTATAAGATGAAAAAACTGTTGCATTTTTATTGTATTTTATGCTTCTGGCGTTGACTTCTAAGGCCGTAGCTATTAGCTGTGGTGAAGCAACGCCATACAGTGACGTCTAGGTTGCCCGGAACGTAGAAATGACCATTACTTTCACAATGTTTGCAATTATTCACTTTATAGAATGGAAAAACTGTTGTACTTATATCGTATTTTATGCTTCTGACGTCGACTTCTTAGGCCCCAACTATTCCATCTGGTGGAACAACGCCCTATGGTGAAGCCTAGGTTGCCCGGGACGTAGAAATGACCATAACCTTCACACTGGAAGCAATTATTCGTTTTATACATGGAAAAGCTGTTCTATTTATTTTGTATGTTATGCTTCGGGCGTTGACTTCTAAGGCCCTAACTAAACGATCTGTTGGAGCAACACCCTAGAGTGAAGCCTCGGTTGCCCGGAACGTAGAAATGACCATAACTTTCACACTGGCAGCAATTATTCATGCTATACGATGGAAAAGCTGTTGTATTTATATCGTATTTTATGCTGCTGGCGTTGACTTCTTAGGCCCTAACTATTCCATCTGGTGGAGCAACGCCCTAGGGTGAGGCCTAGGTTGCCCGGAACATAGAAATGACCATTACCTTGACACTGGTTGCAATTATTCCTGTTATACGATGGAAAAAGTGTTGCATCTTTATTGTATTTCATGGATCTGGCGTTGACTTGTTAGGCCCCAACTATTCGATCTGGTGGAGCAACGTCCTAGAGTGAAGCCTAGGTTGCCCGGAACGTACAAATGACCATGACATTCACACTGGTTACCATTATTCGTTTTATACGATGGAAAAGCTGTTGTATTTATATCGTATTTTATGCTTCTGGCGATGACTCCTTAGACCCTAACTATTCCATCTGGTGGAACAACGCCCTAGGGTGAAGCCTAGGTTGCTGGGAACTTAGAAATGACCATAACTTTCACACTGTTAGCAATTATTCGTTTTATACGATGGAAAAGCTGTAGTATTTATATCGTATTTTATGCTTCTGGCGTTGACTTCTTCGGCCCTAACTATTCCATCTGGTGGAACAACGCCCTGGAGTGAAGCCTAGGTTGCCCGGAACGTGGAAATGACCATAACTTTCACACTGGTAGCAATTATTCGTTTTATACATGGAAAAACTGTTCCATTTATTTTGTATTTTATGCATCTGGCGCTGACTTCTAAGGCCCTACATATTCGATCTGGCGGAGCAACACCCTACAGCGAAGCCTAGGTTGCTCTGAACGTAGAAATGACCATTACCTTCACACTGTTTGCAATGATTCATTTTATACGATGGCAAAGCTGTTGTATTTATATTGTATTTTATGCTTCTGGCGGTGACTTCTTAGGCCCCAACTATTCCATCTGGTGGAACAACGACCTATGGTGAAGCCTAGGTTGCCCGGGACGTAGAAATGCCCATAACTTTCACCCTGGAAGCAATTATTCGTTTTATACATGGAAAAGCTGTTCTATTTATTTTGTATGTTATGCTTCGCGCGTTGACTTCTAAGGCCCTAGCTATTCGATCTGGTGGAGCAACGCCCTAGAGTGAAACCTAGGTTACCCGGAACGTAGAAATGACCAGTACTTTCACACTGTTTGCAGTTATTCCTGTTGTACGATGGAAAAACTGTTGCATCTTTATTGTATTTCATGCTTCTGGCGTTGACTTCTAAGCCCCTAACTATTCGATCTGGTGGAGTAACGCCCTAGGGTGACGCCTAGGTTGCCCGGAACGTAGAAATGACCATAACTTTCACACTGGTTGCCATTATTCGTTTTATACGATGGAAAATCTGTTATATCTATATCGTATTTTATGCTTCTGGCGTTGAAATCTTAGGCTCCAACTATTCCATCTGGTGGAACAACGCCCTATGGTGAAGCCTAGGTTGCCCGGAACGTAGAAATGATCATAACTTTCACACTGGAAACAATTATTCGTTTTATACATGGAACAGCTGTTCTATTTATTTTGTATTTTATGTTTCGGGCGTTGACTTCTAAGGCCCTAACTATTGGATCGGGTGGAGCAACAGCCTACAGTGAAGCCTAGGTTGCTCGGAACGTGGAAATGACCAACTCTTTGACACTGGTAGCAATTATTCGTTTTATACATGGAAAAGCTGTTCTATTTATTTTGTATGTTATGCTTCGGGCGTTGACTTCTAAGGCCCTAACTAAACGATCTGTTGGAGCAACACCCTAGAGTGAAGCCTCGGTTGCCCGGAACGTAGAAATGACCATAACTTTCACACTGGCAGCAATTATTCATGCTATACGATGGAAAAGCTGTTGTATTTATATCGTATTTTATGCTTCTGGCGCTGACTTCTAAGGCACTAACTATTCGACCTGGTGGAACAACGGCCAAGGGTGAAGCCTAGGTTGCCCGGAACGTAGAAATGACCATAACTTTTACACTGGTAGCAATTATTCGTTTTATACAATGGAAAAACTGTTCTATTTATTTTGTATTTAATGCTTCGGGCGTTGAATCCTAATGCCCTAACTGTTTGATCTGGTGGAGCAACGCCCTAGAGTGAAGCCTAGGTTGCCCGGAACGTAGAAATGACCATAACTTTTACACTGGTAGCAATTAGTCATGCTATACGATGGAAAATCAGTTGCATTTTTATTGTATTTTATGCTTCTGGCGTTAGCTTCTAAGGATGTAGCTTTTAGCTGCGGTGTAGCAACGCCGTAGAGTGACGCCTAGGTTGCCCGGCACGTAGAAATGACCATTACTTTCACAATGTTTGCAATTATTCATTCTATACGATGGTAATCTGTTGTACTTATATTGCATTTTATTCTTCTGGCGTCGACTTCTTAGGCCCTAACTATTCGATCCGGTGGAGCAGCTCATCAGAGTTAAGCCTAGGATGCCCGAAACGTCGAAATGATCATTAAATTCGCACTGGTTGCAATTAGTCATGCTATAAGATGGAAAAACTGTTGCATTTTTATTGTATTTTATGCTTCTGGCGTTGACTTCTAAGGCCGTAGCTATTAGCTGTGGTGAAGCAACGCCATACAGTGACGTCTAGGTTGCCCGGAACGTAGAAATGACCATTACTTTCACAATGTTTGCAATTATTCACTTTATAGAATGGAAAAACTGTTGTACTTATATCGTATTTTATGCTTCTGACGTCGACTTCTTAGGCCCCAACTATTCCATCTGGTGGAACAACGCCCTATGGTGAAGCCTAGGTTGCCCGGGACGTAGAAATGACCATAACCTTCACACTGGAAGCAATTATTCGTTTTATACATGGAAAAGCTGTTCTATTTATTTTGTATGTTATGCTTCGGGCGTTGACTTCTAAGGCCCTAACTAAACGATCTGTTGGAGCAACACCCTAGAGTGAAGCCTCGGTTGCCCGGAACGTAGAAATGACCATAACTTTCACACTGGCAGCAATTATTCATGCTATACGATGGAAAAGCTGTTGTATTTATATCGTATTTTATGCTGCTGGCGTTGACTTCTTAGGCCCTAACTATTCCATCTGGTGGAGCAACGCCCTAGGGTGAGGCCTAGGTTGCCCGGAACATAGAAATGACCATTACCTTGACACTGGTTGCAATTATTCCTGTTATACGATGGAAAAAGTGTTGCATCTTTATTGTATTTCATGGATCTGGCGTTGACTTGTTAGGCCCCAACTATTCGATCTGGTGGAGCAACGTCCTAGAGTGAAGCCTAGGTTGCCCGGAACGTACAAATGACCATGACATTCACACTGGTTACCATTATTCGTTTTATACGATGGAAAAGCTGTTGTATTTATATCGTATTTTATGCTTCTGGCGATGACTCCTTAGACCCTAACTATTCCATCTGGTGGAACAACGCCCTAGGGTGAAGCCTAGGTTGCTGGGAACTTAGAAATGACCATAACTTTCACACTGTTAGCAATTATTCGTTTTATACGATGGAAAAGCTGTAGTATTTATATCGTATTTTATGCTTCTGGCGTTGACTTCTTCGGCCCTAACTATTCCATCTGGTGGAACAACGCCCTGGAGTGAAGCCTAGGTTGCCCGGAACGTGGAAATGACCATAACTTTCACACTGGTAGCAATTATTCGTTTTATACATGGAAAAACTGTTCCATTTATTTTGTATTTTATGCATCTGGCGCTGACTTCTAAGGCCCTACATATTCGATCTGGCGGAGCAACACCCTACAGCGAAGCCTAGGTTGCTCTGAACGTAGAAATGACCATTACCTTCACACTGTTTGCAATGATCCATTTTATACGATGGCAAAGCTGTTGTATTTATATTGTATTTTATGCTTCTGGCGGTGACTTCTTAGGCCCCAACTATTCCATCTGGTGGAACAACGACCTATGGTGAAGCCTAGGTTGCCCGGGACGTAGAAATGCCCATAACTTTCACCCTGGAAGCAATTATTCGTTTTATACATGGAAAAGCTGTTCTATTTATTTTGTATGTTATGCTTCGCGCGTTGACTTCTAAGGCCCTAGCTATTCGATCTGGTGGAGCAACGCCCTAGAGTGAAACCTAGGTTACCCGGAACGTAGAAATGACCTGTACTTTCACACTGTTTGCAGTTATTCCTGTTGTACGATGGAAAAACTGTTGCATCTTTATTGTATTTCATGCTTCTGGCGTTGACTTCTAAGCCCCTAACTATTCGATCTGGTGGAGTAACGCCCTAGGGTGACGCCTAGGTTGCCCGGAACGTAGAAATGACCATAACTTTCACACTGGTTGCCATTATTCGTTTTATACGATGGAAAATCTGTTATATCTATATCGTATTTTATGCTTCTGGCGTTGAAATCTTAGGCTCCAACTATTCCATCTGGTGGAACAACGCCCTATGGTGAAGCCTAGGTTGCCCGGAACGTAGAAATGATCATAACTTTCACACTGGAAACAATTATTCGTTTTATACATGGAACAGCTGTTCTATTTATTTTGTATTTTATGTTTCGGGCGTTGACTTCTAAGGCCCTAACTATTGGATCGGGTGGAGCAACAGCCTACAGTGAAGCCTAGGTTGCTCGGAACGTGGAAATGACCAACTCTTTGACACTGGTAGCAATTATTCGTTTTATACATGGAAAAGCTGTTCTATTTATTTTGTATGTTATGCTTCGGGCGTTGACTTCTAAGGCCCTAACTAAACGATCTGTTGGAGCAACACCCTAGAGTGAAGCCTCGGTTGCCCGGAACGTAGAAATGACCATAACTTTCACACTGGCAGCAATTATTCATGCTATACGATGGAAAAGCTGTTGTATTTATATCGTATTTTATGCTGCTGGCGTTGACTTCTTAGGCCCTAACTATTCCATCTGGTGGAGCAACGCCCTAGGGTTAGGCCTAGGTTGCCCGGAACATAGAAATGACCGTTACCTTCACACTGGTTGCAATTATTCCTGTTATACGATGGAAAAAGTGTTGCATCTTTATTGTATTTTATGGATCTGGCGTTGACTTGTTAGGCCCCAACTATTCGATCTGGTGGAGCAACGTCCTAGAGTGAAGCCTAGGTTGCCCGGAACGTACAAATGACCATGACATTCACACTGGTTACCATTATTCGTTTTATACGATGGAAAAGCTGTTGTATTTATATCGTATTTTATGCTTCTGGCGCTGACTTCTTAGACCCTAACTATTCCATCTGGTGGAACAACGCCCTAGGGTGAAGCCTAGGTTGCTGGGATCTTAGAAATGACCATAACTTTCACACTGTTAGCAATTATTCGTTTTATACGATGGAAAAGCTGTAGTATTTATATCGTATTTTATGCTTCTGGCGTTGACTTCTTAGGCCCTAACTATTTAACCTGGTGGAGCACCGCCCTAGAGTGAAGAGTAGGTTGCCCGGAACGTAGAACATACCATTACCTTCACACTGGTTGCAATTATTCCTGTTATACGATGGAAAAACTGTTGCATCTTTAATGTGTTTTATGCTTTCGGCGTTGACTTCTAAGGCCCTACCTATCCGATCTGTCGGAGCAACGCCCTCGAGTGAAGCCTAGGTTGCCCGGAACGTAGAAATGACCATAACTTCACACTGGTTGCTATTATTCGTCTTATACGATGAAAAAACTGTTATATTTATATTGCATTTTATGCTTCTGGCGTTGACTTGTAAGGCCCTAGCTATACGATCTGGTGGAGCAACGGCCTAGAGTGAAGCCTAGGTTGCCCGGAACATAGAAATGACCATTACCTTGACACTGGTTGCAATTATTCCTGTTATACGATGGAAAAACAGTTGTATTTATATTGCATTTTATGCTTCTGGCGTTCACTTCCTAGGCCCTAACTATTCGATCTGGTGGAACAACGGCCTAGGGTGAAGCCTAGGTTGCCCGGAACGTAGAAATGACCATAACTTTTACACTGGTAGCAATTATTCGTTTTATACAAAGGAAAAACTGTTCTATTTATCTTGTATTTAATGCTTCGGGCGTTGGCTTCTAAGGCCCTAACTATTTGATCTGGTGGAGCACCGCCCTAGAGTGAAGCCTAGGTTGCTCGGAACGTAGAAATGACCATTAATTTCACACTGGTAGCAATTATTGGTTTTATACGATGGAAAAACTGTTTTATTTATTTTGTATTTTAAGCCACGGGCGTTGAGTTCTAAGGCCCTAACTATTCGATCTAGTGGAGCAACGCCCTCGAGTGAAGCCTAGGTCGCCCGGAACGTAGAAATGACCATCACTTTCAAACTGTTTGCAATTAATCCTGTTATACGATGGAAAAATAGTTGTATTTATATTGCATTTTATGCTTCTGGCGTTCACTTCCTAGGCCCTAACTATTCGATCTGGTGGAACAACGGCCTAGGGTGAAGCCTAGGTTGCCCGGAACGTAGAAATGACCATAACTTTTACACTGGTAGCAATTATTCGTTTTATACAATGGAAAAACTGTTCTATTTATCTTGTATTTAATGCTTCGGGCGTTGGCTTCTAAGGCCCTAACTGTTTGATCTGGTGGAGCAACGCCCTAGAGTGAAGCCTAGGTTGGCCGGAACGTAGAAATGCCCATAACTTTCACACTGGCTGCTATTATTCGTTTTATACGATGGAAAAACTGTTGTACTTATATTGTATTTTATGCTTCTGGCGTTGACTTCTTAGGCCCTAACTATTCGATCTGGTGGAACAACGCCCTAGAGTGAAGCCTAGGTTGCCCGGAACGTAGGACATACCATTACATTCACACTGGCTGCAATTACTCCTGTTATACGATGGAAAAACTGTTGTACTTTTATTGTATTTTATGCTTCTGGCGTTTAATTCTAAGTCCCTAGCTATTCGATCTGGTGGAGCAACACCCTACAGTGAAGCCTAGGTTGCCCGGAACGTATATATGACCATAACCTACACACAGGTTGCAATTATTCGTTTTATACGACGGAAAGACTGTTCGACATGTTTTGTAGTTTATGTTTCTGGCGCTGACTTCTACGGCCCTAACTCTTCGATCTGGTTTAGCAACGGCCTGGAGTGAAGCCTAGGTTGCCCGGAGCGTAGGACATACCTTTACCTTCACACTGGTTGCAATTATTCCTGTTATACGATGGAAAAACTGTTGTATTTATATCGTATTTTATGCTTCAAGCGTAGACTTCTGAGGTCCTAGCTACTCGAGCTGGTGGAGCAACGCCCTCGAGTGAAACCTAGGTTGCCCGGAACGTAGAAATAACCATTACTTTCACACTGGTTGCAATTATTCCTGTTATACAATGGAAAAACTGTTGTATTTTTATTGTATTTTGTGCTTCTGGCGTTTAATTCTAAGTCCCTAGCTATTCGATATGGTGGAGCAATGCCCTAGAGTGAAGCCTAGGTTGCCCGGATCGTAGAAATGACCATTACTTTGACACTGGTTGCAATTATTCATTTTATACGATGGAAAAGCTGTTGTATTTATATTGTATTTTATGCTTCGGGTGTTGACTTCTTAGTCCCTAACTATTTGATCTGGTGGAGCACCGCCCTAGAGTGAAGCCTAGGTTGCTCGGAACGTAGAAATGACCATTAACTTCACACTGGTAGCAATTATTCGTTTTATACGATGGAAAAACTGTTTTATTTATTTTGTATTTTAAGCCACGGGCGTTGAGTTCTAAGGCCCTAACTATTCGATCTAGAGGAGCAACGCCCTCGAGTGAAGCCTAGGTCGCCCGGAACGTAGAAATGACCATCACTTTCAAACTGTTTGCAATTAATCCTGTTATACGATGGAAAAACTGTTGTATTTACATTGTATTTTATGCTTCTGGCGTTGACCTCTTAGGCCCTAACTATTCGATCTGGTGGAACAACGCCCTAGAGTGAAGCCTAGGTTGCCTGGAACGTAGAAATGACCATCACTTTCACACGGGTTGCCATTATGCCTGTTATAGGATGGAAAGACGGTTGTATTTTTATTGTATTTTATACTTCAGGCGTCGACTTCTGAGGCTGTAGCTATTCGATATGGTGGACCAATGCCCTAGAGTGAAGCCTAGGTTGCCCGGATCGTAGAAATGACCATTACTTTGACACTGTTTGCAGTTATTCATTTTATACGATGGAAAAACTGTTGTATTTATATCGTATTTTATGCTTCAAGCGCAGACTTCTGAGGTCCTAGCTACTCGAGCTGGTGGAGCAACGCCCTAGACTGAAACCTAGGTTGCCCGGAACGTAGAAATAACCATTACTTTCACACTGGTTGCAATTATTCCTGTTATACAATGGAAAAACTGTTGTATTTTTATTGTATTTTGTGCTTCTGGCGTTTAATTCTAAGTCCCTGGCTATTCGATATGGTGGAGCAATGCCCTAGAGTGAAGCCTAGGTTGCCCGGATCGTAGAAATGACCATTACTTTGACACTGGTTGCAATTATTCATTTTATACAATGGAAAAGCTGTTGTATTTATATTGTATTTTATGCTTCGGGTGTTGACTTCTTAGTCCCTAACTATTTGATCTGGTGGAGCACCACCCTAGAGTGAAGCCTAGGTTGCTCGGAACGTAGAAATGACCATTAACTTCACACTGGTAGCAATTATTCGTTTTATACGATGGAAAAACTGTTTTATTTATTTTGTATTTTAAGCCACGGGCGTTGAGTTCTAAGGCCCTAACTATTCGATCTAGAGGAGCAACGCCCTCGAGTGAAGCCTAGGTCGCCCGGAACGTAGAAATGACCATCACTTTCAAACTGTTTGCAATTAATCCTGTTATACGATGGAAAAACTGTTGTATTTATATTGCATTTTATGCTTCTGGCGTTCACTTCCTAGGCCCTAACTATTCGATCTGGTGGAACAACGGCCTAGAGTGAAGCCTAGGTTGCCCGGAACGTAGAAATGACCATAACTTTGACACTGGTAGCAATTATTCATTTTATACAATGGAAAAGCTGTTGTATTTATATTGTATTTTATGCTTCGGGCGTTGACTTCTTAGTCCCTAACTATTTGATCTGGTGGAGCACCGCCCGAGAGTGAAGCCTAGGTTGCTCGGAACGTAGAAATGACCATTAACTTCACACTGGTAGCAATTATTCGTTTTATACGATGGAAAAACTGTTATATTTATATTGCATTTTATGCTTCTGGCGTTGACTTCTTAGGCCCTAACTATTCGATCTGGTGGAACAACGCCCTATAGTGAAGCCTAGGTTGCCTGGAACGTAGAAATGACCATCACTTTCACACTGGCTGCTATTATTCGTTTTATACGATGGAAAAACTGTTATATTTATATTGTATTTTATGATTCTGGCGTTGACCTCTTAGGCCCTAACTATTCGATCTGGTGGAACAACGCCCTAGAGTGAAGCCTAGGTTGCCTGGAACGTAGAAATGACCATCACTTTCACACGGGTTGCCATTATGCCTGTTATAGGATGGAAAGACGGTTGTATTTTTATTGTATTTTATACTTCAGGCGTCGACTTCTGAGGCTGTAGCTATTCGATATGGTGGACCAATGCCCTAGAGTGAAGCCTAGGTTGCCCGGATCGTAGAAATGACCATTACTTTGACACTGTTTGCAGTTATTCATTTTATACGATGGAAAAACTGTTGTATTTATATCGTATTTTATGCTTCAAGCGCAGACTTCTGAGGTCCTAGCTACTCGAGCTGGTGGAGCAACGCCCTAGACTGAAACCTAGGTTGCCCGGAACGTAGAAATAACCATTACTTTCACACTGGTTGCAATTATTCCTGTTATACAATGGAAAAACTGTTGTATTTTTATTGTATTTTGTGCTTCTGGCGTTTAATTCTAAGTCCCTAGCTATTCGATATGGTGGAGCAATGCCCTAGAGTGAAGCCTAGGTTGCCCGGATCGTAGAAATGACCATTACTTTGACACTGGTTGCAATTTTTCGTTTTATACGATGGAAAAGCTGTTGTATTTATATTGTATTTTATGCTTCGGGCGTTGACTTCTTAGTCCCTAACCATTTGATCTGGTGGAGCACCGCCCTAGAGTGAAGCCTAGGTTGCTCGGAACGTAGAAATGACCATTAATTTCACACTGGTAGCAATTATTGGTTTTGTACGATGGAAAAACTGTTTTATTTATTTTGTATTTTAAGCCACGGGCGTTGAGTTCTAAGGCCCTAACTATTCGATCTAGTGGAGCAACGCCCTCGAGTGAAGCCTAGGTCGCCCGGAACGTAGAAATGACCATCACTTTCAAACTGTTTGCAATTAATCCTGTTATACGATGGAAAAACAGTTGTATTTATATTGCATTTTATGCTTCTGGCGTTCACTTCCTAGGCCCTAAATATTCGATCTGGTGGAACAACGGCCTAGGGTGAAGCCTAGGTTGCCCGGAACGTAGAAATGACCATAACTTTTACACTGGTAGCAATTATTCGTTTTATACAGTGGAAAAACTGTTCTATTTATCTTGTATTTAATGCTTCGGGCGTTGGCTTCTAAGGCCCTAACTATTTGATCCGGTGGAGCACCGCCCTAGAGTGAAGCCTAGGTTGCTCGGAACGTAGAAATGACCATTAATTTCACACTGGTAGCAATTATTGGTTTTATACGATGGAAAAACTGTTTTATTTATTTTGTATTTTAAGCCACGGGCGTTGAGTTCTAAGGCCCTAACTATTCGATCTAGTGGAGCAACGCCCTCGAGTGAAGCCTAGGTCGCCCGGAACGTAGAAATGACCATCACTTTCAAACTGTTTGCAATTAATCCTGTTATACGATGGAAAAACAGTTGTATTTATATTGCATTTTATGCTTCTGGCGTTCACTTCCTAGGCCCTAACTATTCGATCTGGTGGAACAACGGCCTAGGGTGAAGCCTAGGTTGCCCGGAACGTAGAAATGACCATAACTTTTA
This sequence comes from Calliopsis andreniformis, assembly GCF_051401765.1. NCBI lineage: Eukaryota > Metazoa > Arthropoda > Insecta > Hymenoptera > Andrenidae > Calliopsis > Calliopsis andreniformis. The sequence goes on along the minus strand of NW_027480423.1, from coordinate 751,784 downwards.
CACTGGTAGCAATTATTCGTTTTATACAATGGAAAAACTGTTCTATTTATCTTGTATTTAATGCTTCGGGCGTTGGCTTCTAAGGCCCTAACTGTTTGATCTGGTGGAGCAACGCCCTAGAGTGAAGCCTAGGTTGGCCGGAACGTAGAAATGCCCATAACTTTCACACTGGCTGCTATTATTCGTTTTATACGATGGAAAAACTGTTGTACTTATATTGTATTTTATGCTTCTGGCGTTGACTTCTTAGGCCCTAACTATTCGATCTGGTGGAACAACGCCCTAGAGTGAAGCCTAGGTTGCCCGGAACGTAGGACATACCATTACATTCACACTGGCTGCAATTACTCCTGTTATACGATGGAAAAACTGTTGTACTTTTATTGTATTTTATGCTTCTGGCGTTTAATTCTAAGTCCCTAGCTATTCGATCTGGTGGAGCAACACCCTACAGTGAAGCCTAGGTTGCCCGGAACGTATATATGACCATAACCTACACACAGGTTGCAATTATTCGTTTTATACGATGGAAAGACTGTTCGACATGTTTTGTAGTTTATGTTTCTGGCGCTGACTTCTACGGCCCTAACTCTTCGATCTGGTTTAGCAACGGCCTGGAGTGAAGCCTAGGTTGCCCGGAGCGTAGGACATACCTTTACCTTCACACTGGTTGCAATTATTCCTGTTATACGATGGAAAAACTGTTGTATTTATATCGTATTTTATGCTTCAAGCGTAGACTTCTGAGGTCCTAGCTACTCGAGCTGGTGGAGCAACGCCCTCGAGTGAAACCTAGGTTGCCCGGAACGTAGAAATAACCATTACTTTCACACTGGTTGCAATTATTCCTGTTATACAATGGAAAAACTGTTGTATTTTTATTGTATTTTGTGCTTCTGGCGTTTAATTCTAAGTCCCTAGCTATTCGATATGGTGGAGCAATGCCCTAGAGTGAAGCCTAGGTTGCCCGGATCGTAGAAATGACCATTACTTTGACACTGGTTGCAATTATTCATTTTATACGATGGAAAAGCTGTTGTATTTATATTGTATTTTATGCTTCGGGTGTTGACTTCTTAGTCCCTAACTATTTGATCTGGTGGAGCACCGCCCTAGAGTGAAGCCTAGGTTGCTCGGAACGTAGAAATGACCATTAACTTCACACTGGTAGCAATTATTCGTTTTATACGATGGAAAAACTGTTTTATTTATTTTGTATTTTAAGCCACGGGCGTTGAGTTCTAAGGCCCTAACTATTCGATCTAGAGGAGCAACGCCCTCGAGTGAAGCCTAGGTCGCCCGGAACGTAGAAATGACCATCACTTTCAAACTGTTTGCAATTAATCCTGTTATACGATGGAAAAACTGTTGTATTTACATTGTATTTTATGCTTCTGGCGTTGACCTCTTAGGCCCTAACTATTCGATCTGGTGGAACAACGCCCTAGAGTGAAGCCTAGGTTGCCTGGAACGTAGAAATGACCATCACTTTCACACGGGTTGCCATTATGCCTGTTATAGGATGGAAAGACGGTTGTATTTTTATTGTATTTTATACTTCAGGCGTCGACTTCTGAGGCTGTAGCTATTCGATATGGTGGACCAATGCCCTAGAGTGAAGCCTAGGTTGCCCGGATCGTAGAAATGACCATTACTTTGACACTGTTTGCAGTTATTCATTTTATACGATGGAAAAACTGTTGTATTTATATCGTATTTTATGCTTCAAGCGCAGACTTCTGAGGTCCTAGCTACTCGAGCTGGTGGAGCAACGCCCTAGACTGAAACCTAGGTTGCCCGGAACGTAGAAATAACCATTACTTTCACACTGGTTGCAATTATTCCTGTTATACAATGGAAAAACTGTTGTATTTTTATTGTATTTTGTGCTTCTGGCGTTTAATTCTAAGTCCCTAGCTATTCGATATGGTGGAGCAATGCCCTAGAGTGAAGCCTAGGTTGCCCGGATCGTAGAAATGACCATTACTTTGACACTGGTTGCAATTATTCATTTTATACAATGGAAAAGCTGTTGTATTTATATTGTATTTTATGCTTCGGGTGTTGACTTCTTAGTCCCTAACTATTTGATCTGGTGGAGCACCACCCTAGAGTGAAGCCTAGGTTGCTCGGAACGTAGAAATGACCATTAACTTCACACTGGTAGCAATTATTCGTTTTATACGATGGAAAAACTGTTTTATTTATTTTGTATTTTAAGCCACGGGCGTTGAGTTCTAAGGCCCTAACTATTCGATCTAGAGGAGCAACGCCCTCGAGTGAAGCCTAGGTCGCCCGGAACGTAGAAATGACCATCACTTTCAAACTGTTTGCAATTAATCCTGTTATACGATGGAAAAACTGTTGTATTTATATTGCATTTTATGCTTCTGGCGTTCACTTCCTAGGCCCTAACTATTCGATCTGGTGGAACAACGGCCTAGAGTGAAGCCTAGGTTGCCCGGAACGTAGAAATGACCATAACTTTGACACTGGTAGCAATTATTCATTTTATACAATGGAAAAGCTGTTGTATTTATATTGTATTTTATGCTTCGGGCGTTGACTTCTTAGTCCCTAACTATTTGATCTGGTGGAGCACCGCCCGAGAGTGAAGCCTAGGTTGCTCGGAACGTAGAAATGACCATTAACTTCACACTGGTAGCAATTATTCGTTTTATACGATGGAAAAACTGTTATATTTATATTGCATTTTATGCTTCTGGCGTTGACTTCTTAGGCCCTAACTATTCGATCTGGTGGAACAACGCCCTATAGTGAAGCCTAGGTTGCCTGGAACGTAGAAATGACCATCACTTTCACACTGGCTGCTATTATTCGTTTTATACGATGGAAAAACTGTTATATTTATATTGTATTTTATGCTTCTGGCGTTGACCTCTTAGGCCCTAACTATTCGATCTGGTGGAACAACGCCCTAGAGTGAAGCCTAGGTTGCCTGGAACGTAGAAATGACCATCACTTTCACACGGGTTGCCATTATGCCTGTTATAGGATGGAAAGACGGTTGTATTTTTATTGTATTTTATACTTCAGGCGTCGACTTCTGAGGCTGTAGCTATTCGGTATGGTGGACCAATGCCCTAGAGTGAAGCCTAGGTTGCCCGGATCGTAGAAATGACCATTACTTTGACACTGTTTGCAGTTATTCATTTTATACGATGGAAAAACTGTTGTATTTATATCGTATTTTATGCTTCAAGCGCAGACTTCTGAGGTCCTAGCTACTCGAGCTGGTGGAGCAACGGCCTAGACTGAAACCTAGGTTGCCCGGAACGTAGAAATAACCATTACTTTCACACTGGTTGCAATTATTCCTGTTATACAATGGAAAAACTGTTGTATTTTTATTGTATTTTGTGCTTCTGGCGTTTAATTCTAAGTCCCTAGCTATTCGATATGGTGGAGCAATGCCCTAGAGTGAAGCCTAGGTTGCCCGGATCGTAGAAATGACCATTACTTTGACACTGGTTGCAATTTTTCGTTTTATACGATGGAAAAGCTGTTGTATTTATATTGTATTTTATGCTTCGGGCGTTGACTTCTTAGTCCCTAACCATTTGATCTGGTGGAGCACCGCCCTAGAGTGAAGCCTAGGTTGCTCGGAACGTAGAAATGACCATTAATTTCACACTGGTAGCAATTATTGGTTTTGTACGATGGAAAAACTGTTTTATTTATTTTGTATTTTAAGCCACGGGCGTTGAGTTCTAAGGCCCTAACTATTCGATCTAGTGGAGCAACGCCCTCGAGTGAAGCCTAGGTCGCCCGGAACGTAGAAATGACCATCACTTTCAAACTGTTTGCAATTAATCCTGTTATACGATGGAAAAACAGTTGTATTTATATTGCATTTTATGCTTCTGGCGTTCACTTCCTAGGCCCTAACTATTCGATCTGGTGGAACAACGGCCTAGGGTGAAGCCTAGGTTGCCCGGAACGTAGAAATGACCATAACTTTTACACTGGTAGCAATTATTCGTTTTATACAGTGGAAAAACTGTTCTATTTATCTTGTATTTAATGCTTCGGGCGTTGGCTTCTAAGGCCCTAACTATTTGATCCGGTGGAGCACCGGCCTAGAGTGAAGCCTAGGTTGCTCGGAACGTAGAAATGACCATTAATTTCACACTGGTAGCAATTATTGGTTTTATACGATGGAAAAACTGTTTTATTTATTTTGTATTTTAAGCCACGGGCGTTGAGTTCTAAGGCCCTAACTATTCGATCTAGTGGAGCAACGCCCTCGAGTGAAGCCTAGGTCGCCCGGAACGTAGAAATGACCATCACTTTCAAACTGTTTGCAATTAATCCTGTTATACGATGGAAAAACAGTTGTATTTATATTGCATTTTATGCTTCTGGCGTTCACTTCCTAGGCCCTAACTATTCGATCTGGTGGAACAACGGCCTAGGGTGAAGCCTAGGTTGCCCGGAACGTAGAAATGACCATAACTATTACACTGGTAGCAATTATTCGTTTTATACAATGGAAAAACTGTTCTATTTATCTTGTATTTAATGCTTCGGGCGTTGGCTTCTAAGGCCCTAACTGTTTGATCTGGTGGAGCAACGCCCTAGAGTGAAGCCTAGGTTGGCCGGAACGTAGAAATGCCCATAACTTTCACACTGGCTGCTATTATTCGTTTTATACGATGGAAAAACTGTTGTACTTATATTGTATTTTATGCTTCTGACGTTGACTTCTTAGGCCCTAACTATTCGATCTGGTGGAACAACGCCCTAGAGTGAAGCCTAGGTTGCCCGGAACGTAGGACATACCATTACATTCACACTGGCTGCAATTACTCCTGTTATACGATGGAAAAACTGTTGTACTTTTATTGTATTTTATGCTTCTGGCGTTTAATTCTAAGTCCCTAGCTATTCGATCTGGTGGAGCAACACCCTACAGTGAAGCCTAGGTTGCCCGGAACGTATATATGACCATAACCTACACACAGGTTGCAATTATTCGTTTTATACGATGGAAAGACTGTTCGACATGTTTTGTAGTTTATGTTTCTGGCGCTGACTTCTACGGCCCTAACTCTTCGATCTGGTTTGGCAACGGCCTGGACTGAAGCCTAGGTTGCCCGGAGCGTAGGACATACCTTTACCTTCACACTGGTTGCAATTATTCCTGTTATACGATGGAAAAACTGTTGTATTTATATCGTATTTTATGCTTCAAGCGCAGACTTCTGAGGTCCTAGCTACTCGAGCTGGTGGAGCAACGCCCTAGAGTGAAACCTAGGTTGCCCGGAACGTAGAAATAACCATTACTTTCACACTGGTTGCAATTATTCCTGTTATACAATGGAAAAACTGTTGTATTTTTATTGTATTTTGTGCTTCTGGCGTTTAATTCTAAGTCCCTAGCTATTCGATATGGTGGAGCAATGCCCTAGAGTGAAGCCTAGGTTGCTCGGAACGTAGAAATGACCATTAATTTCACACTGGTAGCAATTATTGGTTTTATACGATGGAAAAACTGTTTTATTTATTTTGTATTTTAAGTCACGGGCGTTGGGTTCTAAGGCCCTAACTATTCGATCTAGTGGAGCAACGCCCTCGAGTGAAGCCTAGGTCGCCCGGAACGTAGAAATGACCATCACTTTCAAACTGTTTGCAATTAATCCTGTTATACGATGGTAAAACAGTTGTATTTATATTGCATTTTATGCTTCTGGCGTTCACTTCCTAGGCCCTAACTATTCGATCTGGTGGAACAACGGCCTAGGGTGAAGCCTAGGTTGCCCGGAACGTTGAAATGACCATAACTTTTACACTGGTAGCAATTATTCGTTTTATACAATGGAAAAACTGTTCTATTTATCTTGTATTTAATGCTTCGGGCGTTGGCTTCTAAGGCCCTAACTGTTTGATCTGGTGGAGCAACGCCCTAGAGTGAAGCCTAGGTTGGCCGGAACGTAGAAATGACCATAACTTTCACACTGGCTGCTATTATTCGTTTTATACGATGGAGAAACTGTTATATTTATATTGTATTTTATGCTTCTGGCGTTGACTTCTTAGGCCCTAACTATTCGATCTGGTGGAACAACGCCCTAGAGTGAAGCCTAGGTTCCCTGGAACGTAGAAATGACCATCACTTTCACACGGGTTGCCATTATGCCTGTTATAGGATGGAAAGACGGTTATATTTTTATTGTATTTTATACTTCAGGCGTCGACTTCTGAGGCTGTAGCTATTCGATGTGGTGGAAGAACGCCATAGAGTGAAGCCTAGGTTGCCCGGAACGTAGAAATGACCATAAGTTTCATACTGGTTGCAATTATTCGTTTTATACGATGGAAGATCTGTTGTGTTAGTGTTGCATTTTATGCTTCTGGCGTTGACTTCTTGGGCCCTAACTATTTGGTCTGGTAGAGCAACGCCCTAAAGTGAAGCCTAGGTTGCACGGAACGTAGAAGTGACCATAACTTCCACACTGGTTGCTATCATTCGTTTTATACGATGGAAAAACTGTTATATTTATATTGCATTTTATGCTTCCGGCGTTGACTTCTTAGGCCCTAACTATTCGATCTGGTGGAACAACGCCCTAGAGTGAAGCCTAGGTTGCCTGGAACGTAGAAATGACCATCACTTTCACACTGGCTGCTATTATTCGTTTTATACGATGGAAAAACTCTTATATTTATATTGTATTTTATGCTTCTGGCGTTCACCTCTTAGGCCCTAACTATTCGATCTGGTGGAACAACGCCCTAGAGTGAAGCCTAGGTTGCCCGGATCGTAGAAATAACCATTACTTTGACACTGGTTGCAATTATTCATTTTATACGATGGAAAAGCTGTTGTATTTATATTGAATTTTATGCTTCCGGCGTTGACTTCTAAGGCCCTAACTATTCAATCTGTTGGAGCAACGCCCTAGGGTGAAGCCTAGGTTGCCCCGAAAGTAGAAATGACGTTAACCTTCATACTTGTTGCAATTATTCGTTTTATACGATGGAAAAACTGTTTTATTTATTTTGTATTTTAAGCCACGGGCGTTGAGTTCTAAGGCCCTAACTATTCGATCTAGTGGAGCAACGCCCTCGAGTGAAGCCTAGGTTGCCCGGAGCGTAGAAATGACCATAACATTTACACAGGTAGCAATTACTCGTTTTATACAATGGAAAAACTGTTCTACTTATTTTGCATTTTATGCTTCGGGCGTTGACTTCTAAGGCCCTAACTGATTGATCTGGAGGAGCAACGCCCTAGTGTGAAGCCTAGATTGCCCGGAACGTTGAAATGACCATAACTTTCACACTGGTTGCTAATATTCGTTTTATACGATGGAAAAACTGTTATATTTATATTGTATTTTATACTTATGGCGTTGAATTCTAAGTCCCTAGCTATTTGATCTGGTGGAGCAACGCCCTAGAGTGAAACCTAGGTTACCCGGAACGTAGAAATGACCAGTACTTTCACACTGTTTGCAGTTATTCATTTTATACGATGGAAAAACTGTTCTACTTATATTGTATTTTATGCTTCTGGCGTTGACTTCTTAGGCCCTAACTATTCGATCTGGTGGAACAACGCCCTAGAGTGAAGCCTAGGTTGCCCGGAACGTAGGACATACCATTACATTCACACTGGCTGCAATTACTCCTGTTATACGATGGAAAAACTGTTGTACTTTTATTGTATTTTATACTTCTGGCGTTTAATTCTAAGTCCCTAGCTATTCGATCTGGTGGAGCAACACCCTACAGTGAAGCCTAGGTTGCCCGGAACGTATATATGACCATAACCTACACACAGGTTGCAATTATTCGTTTTATACGATGGAAAGACTGTTCGACTTGTTTTGTAGTTCATGTTTCTGGCGCTGACTTCTACGGCCCTAACTCTTCGATCTGGTTTAGCAACGGCCTGGAGTGAAGCCTAGGTTGCCCGGAGCGTAGGACATACCTTTACCTTCACACTGGTTGCAATTATTCCTGTTATACGATGGAAAAACTGTTGTATTTATATCGTATTTTATGCTTCAAGCGTCGACTTCTGAGGTCCTAGCTGCTCGAGCTGGTGGAGCAACGCCCTAGAGTGAAACCAAGGTTGCCCGGAACGTAGAAATAACCATTACTTTCACACTGGTTGCAATTATTCCTGTTATACAATGGAAAAACTGTTGTATTTTTACTGTATTTTGTGCTTCTGGCGTTTAATTCTAAGTCCCTAGCTATTCGATATGGTGGAGCAATGCCTTAGAGTGAAGCCTAGGTTGCCCGGATCGTAGAAATGACCATTACTTTGACACTGGTTGCAATTATTCATTTTATACGATGGAAAAGCTGTTGTATTTATATTGTATTTTATGCTTCGGGCGTTGACTTCTTAGTCCCTAACTATTTGATCTGGTGGAGCACCGCCCTAGAGTGAAGCCTAGGTTGCTCGGAACGTAGAAATGACCATTAATTTCGCACTGGTAGCAATTATTCGTTTTATACGATGGAAAAACTGTTTTATTTATTTTGTATTTTAAGCCACGGGCGTTGAGTTCTAAGGCCCTAACTATTCGATCTAGTGGAGCAACGCCCTCGAGTGAAGCCTAGGTCGCCCGGAACGTAGAAATGACCACCACTTTCAAACTGTTTGCAATTAATCCTGTTTTACGACGGAAAAACAGTTGTATTTATATTGCATTTTATGCTTCTGGCGTTCACTTCCTAGGCCCTAACTATTCGATCTGGTGGAACAACGGCCTAGGGTGAAGCCTAGGTTGCCCGGAACGTAGAAATGACCATAGGTTTCATACTGGTTGCAATTATTTGTTTTATACGATGGAAAAACTGTTGTATTTATATTGTATTTTATGCTTCTGGCGTTGACTTCTAAGGCACTAACTATTCGATCTGGTGGAGCAACGCCCTAGAGTGAAGCCTAGGTTGCCCGGAAGTTAGAATTGGCCATCACTTTCAAACTGGTTGCTATTATTCGTTTTATACGATGGAAAAACTGTTGTATTTATATTGTATTTTATGCTTCTGGCGTTGACTTCTAAGGCACTAACTATTCTATCTGGTGGAGCAACGCCCTATGGTGAAGCTTAGCTTGCTCGGAAAGTAGAAATGACCATAAGTTTCATACTGGTTGCAATTATTCGTTTTGTACGATGGAAACACTGTTGTATTCTTATTTCATTTTATGCTTCGGGCGTTGACTTCGAAGGCCCTAACCATTCAATCTGTTGGAGCAACGCCCTAGGGTGAAGCCTAACATGCTCGGAAAGTAGAAATGACCATAAGTTTCACACGGGTTGCCATTATGCCTGTTATAGGATGGAAAGACGGTTGTATTTTTATTGTATTTTATACTTCAGGCGTCGACTTCTGAGGCTGTAGCTATTCGATATGGTGGACCAATGCCCTAGAGTGAAGCCTAGGTTGCCCGGAACGTAGAAATGACCATAAGTTTCATACTGGTTGCAATTATTCGTTTTATACGATGGAAAAACTGTTGTATTTATATTGCATTTTATGCTTCTGGCGTTCACTTCTTAGGCCCTAACTATTCGATCTGGTGGAACAACGCCCTAGGGTGAAGCCTAGGTTGCCCGGAACGTAGAAATGACCATAACTTTTACACTGGTAGCAATTATTCACTTTATACGATGGAAGAGCTGTTGTATTTATATTGTATTTTATGCCTCTGGCGTTGATTTCTAAGGCCGTAGCTATTAGATGTGGTGGAGCAACGCCCTAGAGTGACGCCTAGGGTAATCGGAACGTAGAAGTGACCATAACTTCCACACTGGTTGCAATTATTCATTAAATATGATGGAAAAGCTGTTGTATTTATATCGCATTTTATGCTTCGGGCGTTGACTTCTTAGGCCCTAACATTTCGAACTGGTGGAGCAACGCCCTACAGTGAAGCCTAGGTTGCCCGGAACGTAGATATGACCATAACCTTCACACAGGTTGCAATTATTCGTTTTATACGATGGAAAAGCTGTTTTATTTATATTGTATTTTATGCTTCTGTCCTTGACTTCTAAGGCCGTAGCTATTAGTTGTGGTGGAGCTACGCCCTAGAATGAAACCTAGGTTACCCGGAACGTAGAAATGACCAGTACTTTCACACTGTTTGCAGTTATTCCTGTTATTCGATGGAAAAACTGTTGCATCTTTATTGTATTTTATGCTTCTGGCGTTGACTTCTAAGGCCGTAGCTATTAGATGTGGTGGAGCAACGCCGTAGAGTGACGCCCAGGTTGCCCGGAACGTAGAAATGTCCATTACTTTCACACTGGTTGCTATTATTCGTTTTATACGATGGAAAAACTGTTATACTTATATTGTATTTTATGCTTCTGGCGTTGACTTCTTAGGCCCTAACTATTCGATCTGGTGGAACAACGCCCTAGAGTGAAGCCTAGGTTGCCCGGAACGTAGGACATACCATTACATTCACACTGGCTGCAATTACTCCTGTTATACGATGGAAAAACTGTTGTACTTTTATTGTATTTTATGCTTCTGGCGTTTAATTCTAAGTCCCTAGCTATTCGATCTGGTGGAGCAACACCCTACAGTGAAGCCTAGGTTGCCCGGAACGCATATATGACCATAACCTACACACAGGTTGCGATTATTCGTTTTATACGATGGAAAGACTGTTCGACTTGTTTTGTAGTTTATGTTTCTCGCGCTGACTTCTACGGCCCTAACTCTTCGATCTGGTTTAGCAACGGCCTGGACTGAAGCCTAGGTTGCCCGCAGCGTAGGACATACCTTTACCTTCACACTGGTTGCAATTATTCCTGTTATACGATGGAAAAACTGTTGTATTTATATCGTATTTTATGCTTCAAGCGTAGACTTCTGAGGTCCTAGCTACTCGAGCTGGTGGAGCAACGCCCCAGAGTGAAGCGTACTTTGCCCGGAACGTAGAAGTGACCATAACTTCTACACTGGTTGCTATCATTCGTTTTATATGATGGAAAAACTGATGGATTTATATTGTATTTTATGCTTCTGGCGTTCACTTCTTAGGCCCTAACTATTCGATCTGGTGGAACAACGGCCTAGGGTGAAGCCTAGGTTGCCCGCAGCGTAGAAATGACCATAACTTATACACTGGTAGCAATTATTCGTTTTGTGCAATGGAAAAACTGTTCTATTTATTTTGTATTTAATGCTTCGGGCGTTGACTTCTTAGGCCCTAACTATTCGATCTGGTGGAACAACGCCCTAGGGTGAAGCCTAGGTTGTCCGGAACGTAGAAATGACCATAACATTTACACAGGTAGCAATTATTCGTTTTATACAATGGAAAAACTGTTCTATTTATTTTGCATTTTATGCTTCGGGCGTTGACTTCTAAGGCCCTAACTGATTGATCTGGAGGACCAACGCCCTAGTGTGAAGCCTAGATTGCCCGGAACGTTGAAATGACCATAACTTTCACACTGGTTGCTAATATTCGTTTTATACGATGGAAAAACTGTTATATTTATATTGTATTTTATACTTATGGCGTTGAATTCTAAGTCCCTAGCTATTTGATCTGGTGGAGCAACGCCCTAGAGTGAAACCTAGGTTACCCGGAACGTAGAAATGACCAGTACTTTCACACTGTTTGCAGTTATTCCTGTTATACGATGGAAAAACTGTTGCATCTTTATTGTATTTTATGCTTCTGGCGTTGACTTCTAAGGCCCTAGCTATTCGATTTGGTGGAGCAACGCCCTAGAGTGGGGCCTAGGTCGCCCGGTACGTAGAAATGTCCATTACTTTCACACTGTTTGCAAATATACATTATATACGATGTAAAATCTGTTGTATTTATGTTGCATTTTATGCTTCTGGCGTTGACTTCTTGGGCCCTAACTATTTGGTCTGGTAGAGCAACGCCCTAAAGTGAAGCCTAGGTTGCCCGGAACGTAGAAGTGACCATAACTTCCACACTGGTTGCTATCATTCGTTTTATACGATGGAAAAACTGTTATATTTATATTGCATTTTATGCTTCTGGCGTTGACTTCTTAGGCCCTAACTATTCGATCTGGAGGAACAACGCCCTAGGGTGAAGCCTAGGTTGCCCGGAACGTAGAAATGACCATAACTTTTACACTGGTAGCAATTATTCGTTTTATACGATGGAAGAGCTGTTGTATTTATATTGTATTTTATGCCTCTGGCGTTGACTTCTAAGGCCGTAGCTATTAGATGTGGTGGAGCAACGCCCTAGAGTGACGCCTAGGGTAATCGGAACGTAGAAGTGACCATAACTTCCACACTGGTTGCAATTATTCATTAAATATGATGGAAAAGCTGTTGTATTTATATCGTATTTTATGCTTCGGGCGTTGACTTCTTAGGCCCTAACATTTCGATCTGGTGGAGCAACGCCCTACAGTGAAGCCTAGGCTGCCCGGAACGTAGATATGACCATAACCTTCACACAGGTTGCAATTATTCGTTTTATACGGTGTAAAGGCTGTTGTGTTTATTTTGTATTTTATATTTATGATGTTGACTTCTTAGGCCCTAACTATTCGATATGGAGGAACAACGCCGTAGAGTGAAGTCTAGGTTGCCCGGAACGTAGAAATGACCATTACTTTCACACTGTTTGCAATTATTCCTTTTATACGATGGAAAAGCTGTTGTATTTATATCGTATTTTACGCTCCTGGCGTTGACTTCTAAGGACCAAACTATTCGATCTGGTGGAGCAACGCCCTAGGTTGAAGCCTAGGTTGCCCGGAACGTAGAACTGACCATTACTTTTCCACTGGTTTCAATTATTCGTTTTATACGATGGAAAAACTGTTGCCTCTTTATTGTATTTTATGCCTCTGGCGATGACTTCTAAGGCCCTAACTATTCGATCTGGTGGAGCAACGCCCTAGAGTGAAGTCTAGGTTGCCCGGCACGTAGAAATGACCATAACTTTCACACTGGTAGCAATTATTCGTTTTATACAATGGAAAAACTGTTCTATTTATTTTGTAGTTTATGCTTCGGGCGTTGACTTCTAAGGCCCTAACTATTCGATCTGGTGGAGCAACGCCCTAGAGTGAAGCCTAGGATGCCCGGAACGTAGAAATGACCAGAACATTCACACTGGATGCTATTATTCATTTTATACGATGGAAAAACTGTTATATTTATTTTGTATTTTATGCTTCTGGCGTTGACTTCTTAGTCCCTAACTTCTCGATCTGGTGGAGCAACGCCCTAGAGTGAAGCCTAGGTTGCCCGGAACGTAGAAATGACCATAACTTTTACACTGGTAGCAATTATTCGTTTTATACGATGGAAAAACTGTTCTATTTATCTTGTATTTAATGCTTCGGGCGTTGGCTTCTAAGGCCCTAACTGTTTGATCTGGTGGAGCAACGCCCTAGAGTGAAGCCTAGGTTGGCCGGAACGTAGAAATGACCATAACTTTCACACTGGCTGCTATTATTCGTTTTATACGATGGAAAAACTGTTACATTTATATTGCATTTTATGCTTCTGGCGTTGACTTCTTAGGCCCTAACTATTCGATCTGGTGGAACAACGCCCTAGAGTGAAGCCTAGGTTGCCTGGAACGTAGAAATTACCATCACTTTCACACTGGCTGCTATTATTCGTTTTATACGATGGAAAAACTGTTATATTTATATTGTATTTTATGCTCCTGGCGTTGACCTCTTAGGCCCTAACTATTCGATCTGGTGGAACAACGCCCTAGAGTGAGGCCTAGGTTGCCCGGAACGTAGAAATGACCATCACTTCCATACTGGTAGAATTTATTCGTTTTATACGATGGAAAAACTGTTGTATTTATATTGTATTTTATGCTTCTGGCGTTGACTTCTAAGGCACTAACTATTCGATCTGGTGGAGCAACGCCCTAGGTTGAAGCCTAGGTTGCCCGGAACGTAGAACTGACCATTACTTTTCCACTGGTTTCAATTATTCGTTTTATACGATGGAAAAACTGTTGCCTCTTTATTGTATTTTATGCCTCTGGCGATGACTTCTAAGGCCCTAACTATTCGATCTGGTGGAGCAACGCCCTAGAGTGAAGTCTAGGTTGCCCGGCACGTAGAAATGACCATAACTTTCACACTGGTAGCAATTATTCGTTTTATACAATGGAAAAACTGTTCTATTTATTTTGTAGTTTATGCTTCGGGCGTTGACTTCTAAGGCCCTAACTATTCGATCTGGTGGAGCAACGCCCTAGAGTGAAGCCTAGGATGCCCGGAACGTAGAAATGACCAGAACATTCACACTGGATGCTATTATTCATTTTATACGATGGAAAATCTGTTATATTTATTTTGTATTTTATGCTTCTGGCGTTGACTTCTTAGTCCCTAACTTCTCGATCTGGTGGAGCAACGCCCTAGAGTGAAGCCTAGGTTGCCCGGAACGTAGAAATGACCATAACTTTTACACTGGTAGCAATTATTCGTTTTATACAATGGAAAAACTGTTCTATTTATCTTGTATTTAATGCTTCGGGCGTTGGCTTCTAAGGCCCTAACTGTTTGATCTGGTGGAGCAACGCCCTAGAGTGAAGCCTAGGTTGGCCGGAACGTAGAAATGACCATAACTTTCACACTGGCTGCTATTATTCGTTTTATACGATGGAAAAACTGTTACATTTATATTGCATTTTATGCTTCTGGCGTTGACTTCTTAGGCCCTAACTATTCGATCTGGTGGAACAACGCCCTAGAGTGAAGCCTAGGTTGCCTGGAACGTAGAAATTACCATCACTTTCACACTGGCTGCTATTATTCGTTTTATACGATGGAAAAACTGTTATATTTATATTGTATTTTATGCTCCTGGCGTTGACCTCTTAGGCCCTAACTATTCGATCTGGTGGAACAACGCCCTAGAGTGAAGCCTAGGTTGCCTGGAACGTAGAAATGACCATCACTTTCACACGGGTTGCCATTATGCCTGTTATAGGATGGAAAGACGGTTGTATTTTTATTGTATTTTATACTTCAGGCGTCGACTTCTGAGGCTGTAGCTATTCGACATGGTGGACCAATGCCCTCGAGTGAAGCCTAGGTCGCCCGGAACGTAGAAATGACCATCACCTTCAAACTGTTTGCAATTAATCCTGTTATACGATGGAAAAACAGTTGTATTTATATTGCATTTTATGCTTCTGGCGTTCACTTCCTAGGCCCTAACTATTCGATCTGGTGGAACAACGGCCTAGGGTGAAGCCTAGGTTGCCCGGAACGTAGAAATGACCATAACTTTTACACTGGTAGCAATTATTCGTTTTATACAATGGAAAAACTGTTCTATTTATATTGCATTTTATGCTTCTGGCGTTGACTTCTTAGGCCCTAACTATTCGATCTGGTGGAACAACGCCCTAGAGTGAAGCCTAGGTTGCCTGGAACGTAGAAATGACCATAACTTTCACACTGGCTGCTATTATTCGTTTTATACGATGGAAAAACTGTTACATTTATATTGCATTTTATTTTTCTGGTGTTGACTTCTGAGGCCCTAACTTTTCGATCTGGTGGAACAACGCCCTAGAGTTAAGTCTAGGATGCCCGAAACGTCGAAATGATCGTTACTTTCGCACTGGTTGCAATTATTCATTTTTTACAATGGAAAAACTGTTCTATTTATTTTGTATTTTATGCTTCGGGCGTTTACTTCTATGGCCCTACCTATTCGAACTGGTGGAGCAACACCATACAGTCAAGCCTAGGTTGCCCGGAACGTAGAAATGAAAATAACATTCGCACCGGTTGCAATTATTCATGCTATACGATGGAAAAACTGTTTCATTTTTATTGTATTTTATGCTTCTAGCGTTGACTTCTAAGGCCGCAGCTATTCCATGTGGTGGAGCAACGCCCTAGAGTGAAGCCTAGGTTGTCCGGAACGTAGAAATGACCATTACTTTCACACTGTTTGCTATTATTCATTTTATACGTTGGAAAAGGTGTTGTATTTATATTGTATTATATGCTTCTGGCGTTGACTTCTAAGGCCGTAGCTATTAGATGTGGTGGAGTAACGCCCTAGAGTGACGCCTAGGTTTCCTGGAACGTAGAAATGACCATTACTTTCACAATGTTTCCAATTATTCATTTTATACGATGGAAAAACTGTTGTACTCATATTGTATTTTATTCTTATGGCGTTGAATTCTAAGTCCCTAGCTATGCGATTCGGTGGAGCAACGCCCTAGGGTGAAACCGAGGTTGCCCGGAACGTAGAAATTACCATATGTTTCACACTGATAGCAATTATTCGTTTTATACGATGGAACAACTGTTCTATTTATTTTGTATTTCATCCTTCGGGCGTTGACTTCTAAGGCCCTAACTATTCAATCTGTTGGAACAACTCCCTAGGGTGAAGCCTAGGTTGCCCGGAAAGTAGAAATGACCATAACTATCATACTTGTTGCAATTGTTCGTTTTATACGATGGAAAAACTTTTATATTTATATTGTATTTTATGCTTCTGGCGCTGACTTCTAGGGCACTCACTATTCAATCTGGTGGAGCAGCGCCCTAGTGTGAAGCCTAGGTTGCCCGGAACGTAGAAATGACCATCACTTTCACACGGGTTGCAATTATTCCTATTATAGGATGAAAAGACTGTTGTATTTTTATTGTATTTTATGCTTCAGGCGTTGACTTCTGAGGCCGTAGCTATTCGATGTGGTGGAGGAACGCCACAGAGTGAAGCCTAGGTTGCCCGGAACGTAGAAATGACCATAACTTTCATACTGGTTGCAATTATTCGTTTTATATGATGGAAGAACTGTTGTATTTATATTGTATTTTATGCTGCTGGCGTTCACTTCTTAGGCCCTAACTATTCGAGCTGGTGGAACAACGCCCTGGGGTGAAGTCTAGGTTGCTCGGAATGTAGAAATGACCATAGCATTCACACTGGTTGAAATTATTCGTTTTTTACGATGGAAAAACTGTTATATTTATATTGTATTTTATGCTTCTGGCGTTGATTTCTTAGGCCATAACTATTCAATCTGGTGGTACAACGTCCTAGAGTGAGGCCTAGGTTGCCCGGAACGTAGAAATGACCATCACTTCCATACTGGTAGAATTTATTCGTTTTATACGATGGAAAAACTGTTGTATTTATATTGTATTTTATGCTTCTGGCGTTGACTTCTAAGGCACTAACTATTCGATCTGGTGGAGCAACGCCCTAGAGTGAAGCCTAGGTTTCACGGAAAGTAGAAATGACAATAACTTTCACACTGGTTGCAATTATTCGTTTTATACGATGGAAAAGCTGTTGCATCTTTATTGTATTTTATGCTTCTGTCGTTGACGTCTAAGGCCGTAGCTATTAGATGTGGTGGAGCAACGCACTAGAGTGACGCCTAGGTTGCCCGGAACGTAGAAATGACCATTACCTTCGAAATGTTTGCAATTATTCGTTTTATACGATGGAAAAACTGTAGTACTTATATCGTATTTTATGCTTCTGGCGTTGACTTCTTATGCCCTAACTATTCTATCTGTTGGAACAACGCTCTAGGGTGGAGCCTAGGTTGCCGGAACGTAGAAATGACCATAACTTTCACACTGGATGCTATTATTCGTTTTATATAATGGAAGAACTGTTGTATTTATATTGTATTTTATGCTGCTGGCGTTCACTTCTTAGGCCCTAACTATTCGATCTGGTGGAGCAATGCCTCAGAGTTAAGTCTAGGATGCCCGAAACGCCGAAATGGTCATTACTTTCACGCTTGTTGAAATTATTCCTGTTATACGATGAAAAGGCTGTTGTATTTGTATTGTATTTTATGCTTCAGGCGTAGGCTTCTAAGGCCGTAGCTATTCGATATAGTGGAGCACGGCCCTAGAGTGAAGCCTAGGATGCTCGGAACGTAGAAATGACCACTACTTTCACACTGTTTGCAATTATTCATTTAATACGATGGAAAAGCTGTTGCATTTATATCGTATTTTATGCTTCGGGCGTTGACTTCTTAGGCCCTAACACTTCGATCTGGTGGAGCAACGCCCTACAGTGAAGCCTAGGTTGCCCGGAACGTAGATATGACCATAACCTTCACACAGGTTGCAATTATTCGTTTTATACGGTGTAACGGCTGTTGTATTTATATTGTATTTTATGCCCCTGGCGTTGGCTTCTAATGCCGTAGCTATTAGATGTGGTGGTGCAACGCCCTAGAGTGACGCCTAGGGTGCTCGGAACGTAGAAATGACCATTACTTTCACACTGGTTGCAATTATTCGTTTTATACGATGGAAAAGCTGTTGTATTTATATCGTATTTTATGATTCTGGCGATGACTTCTTAGGCCGTAACTATTCGATCTGGTGGAGCAACGCCCTGGAGTGAAGCCTAGGTTGCGCGGAACGTAGAATTGGCCATCACTTTCAAACTGGTTGCAATTATTCCTGTTATATGATGGAAACACTGTTGTATTTTTATTGCATTTTATGCTTCGGGCGTTGACTTCTAAGGCCCTAACTATTCCATCTGTTGGAGCAACGGCCTAGGGTGAAGCCTAGGTTGCTCGGAAAGTAGAAATGACCATAAGTTTCATACTGGTTGCAATTATTCGTTTTATACAATGGAAAAACTGTTGTATTTATATCGTATTTTATGCTTCTGGCGTTGACTTCTAAGGCCGTAGCTATTCGATCTAGTGGAGCAACGCCCTAGAGTGAAGCCTAGGTTGCCAGGAAAGGAGAAGTGACCATCACTTTCAAACTGGTTGCAATTAATCCTGTTATACGATGGAAAAACTGTTGTATTTTTTTGCATTTTATGCTTCTGGCGTTCACTTCTTAGGCCCTAACTATTCGATCCGGTGGAACAACGGCCTAGGGTGAAGCCTAGGTTGCCCGGAACGTAGAAATGACCATAACTTTACACTGGTAGCAATTATTCGTTTTGTACAATGGAAAAACTGTTCTATTTATTTTGTATTTAATGCTTCGGGCGTTGGCTTCTAAGGCCCTAACTGTTTGATCTGGTGGAGCAATGCCCTAGAGTGAAGACTAGGTTGCCCGGAACTTAGAAATGACCATAACTTTCACACTGGCTGCTATTATTCGTTTTATACGATGGAAAAACTGTTGTATTTATATCGTATTTTATGCTTCTGGCGTTGACTTCTTAGGCCCTAACTATTCCATCTGGTGGAACAACGCCCTAGGGTGAAGCCTAGGTTGCCCAGAAAGTAGAAATGACCATAACTTTCACACTGGTAGCAATTATTCGTTTTATACGATGGAGAAACTGTTGTATTTATATTGTATTTTATGCTTCTGGCGTTGACTTCTAAAGCCCTAACTATTCCATCTGGTGGAACAACGCCCTAGGGTGAAGCCTAGGTTGCCCGGAACGTAGAAATGACCATAGCTTTGGCACTGGTTGCTATTATTCGGTTTATACGATGGAAAAACTGTTCTATTTATTTTGTATCTCATGCTCCTGGCGTTGACTTCTTAGGCCCTAACAATTCGATCTGGTGGAACAACGCCCTAGAGTGAAGCCTAGGTTGCCTGGAACGTACAAATGACCATCACTTTCACACGGGTTGCAATTATTCCTGTTATAGGATGGAAAGACTGTTGTATTTTTATTGTATTTTATGCTTCAGGCGTTGACTTCTTAGGCCGTAGCTATTCGATGTGGTGGAAGAACGCCATAGAGTGAAGCCTAGGTTGCCCGGAACGTAGAAATGACCATCACTTTCACACTGGTTGCAATTAATCCTGTTATACGATGGAAAAGCTCTTGTATATTTAATGTATTTTATGCTTCGGGCGTTGACTTCTATGGTTCTACCTATTCGATCTGGTGGAGCAACGCCCTACAGTCAAGCCTAGGTTGCCCGGAACGTACAAATGAACATAACTTTCACACTGGTAGCAATTATTCGTTTTATACAATGGAAAGACTGTTCTATTTATTTTGTATTTTATGCTTCGGGCGTTGACTTGTATGGCCCTACCTATTCGATCTGGTGGAGCAACAACCTACAGTCAAGCCTAGGTTGCCTGGAACGTAGAAATGACCATGACATTCACACCGGTTGCAATTATTCATGCTATACGTTGGAAAAACTGTTGCATTTTTATTTTATTTTATGCTTCTAGCGTTCACTTCTGAGGCCCTAACTATTCGATCTGGTGGAGCAATGCCCTAGAGTGAAACCTAGGTTGCCCGGAACGTAGAAATTACCATAACTTTCACACTCGTAGGAATTATTCGTTTTATACGATGGAACAACTGTTCTATTCATTTTGCATTTCATGCTTCGGGCGTTGTCTTCTATGGCCCTAACTATTCAATCTGTTGGAACAACGCCCTAGGGTGAAGCCTAGGTTGCCCGGAAAGTAGAAATGACCATAACTTTCACACTGGATGCTATTATTCGTCCTATACGATGGAAAAACTGTTATATTTATATTGTATCTTATGCTTCTGGCGCTGACTTCTTAGGCCCTAACAATTCGATCTGGTGGAACAACGCCCTAGAGTGAAGCCTAGGTTGCCTGGAACGTACAAATGACCATCACTTTCAAACGTGTTGCAATTATTCCTGTTATACGATGTAATGACTGTTGTATTTTTATTGTATTTTATGCTTCAGGCGTTGAGTTCTGAGACCGTAGCTATTCGATGTGGTGGAAGAACGCCATAGAGTGAAGCCTAGGTTGCCCGGAACATAGAAATGACCATAACTTTCGTACTGGTTGCAATTATTCGTTTTATATGGTGGAAGAACTGTTGTATTTATATTGTATTTTATGTTGCTGGCGTTCACTTCTAAGGCCCTAACTATTCGATCTGTTGGAGCAACGCCCTAGGGTGAAGCCTAGGTTGCCGGAAAGTAGAAATGACCATAACTTTCATACTGGTTGCAATTAATCGTTTTATACGATGGAAAAACTGTTGTATTTATATTGTATTTTATGCTTCGGGCGTTGACTTCGAAGGCCCTAACTATTCAATCTGTTGGGTCAACGCCCTAGAGTGAAGCCTAGGTTGCTCGGAATGTAGAAATGACTTTAACTTACGCTGGTTCCAATTATTCGTTTTATACGATGGAAAAGCTGTTGTATTTTGTATCGTATTTTATGCTTCGTGCGTTTACTTCTAAGGCCCTCAGTATTCGATCTGGTGGAGCAACGCCCTAGAGTGAAACCTAGGTTGCCCGGAACGTAGAAATAACCACAGCTTTCATACTTGTTGCAATTATTCGTTTTATACGATGGAAAAACTGTTGTATTTATATTGTTTTTTATGCTTCTGGCGTTGACTTCTAAGGCCCTAACTATTCAATCTGTTGGAGCAACGCCCTAGGGTGTAGCGTAGGTTGCCCGGAAAGTAGAAATGACCACAACTTTCATACTGGTTGCAATTACTCGTTTTATATGATGGAAAAACTGTTGTATTTATATTGTATTTTATGCTTCTGGCGTTCACTTCTTAGGCCCTAACCATTCGATCTGGTGGAGCAACGCCCTGGAGTGAAGCCGAGGTTGCCCGGAACGTAGAAATGACCATCACTTTCAAACTGGTTGCAATTATTCCGGTTATATGATGGAAAAACTGTTGTATTTTTATTGCATTTTATGCTTCGGGCACTGACTTCTTAGGCCCTAACTATTCGATCTGTTGGAACAACGCCCTAAGGTGTAGCCTAGGTTGTGCGGAAAGTGGAAATGACCACAACTTTCATACTGGTTGCAATTACTCGTTTTATATGATGGAAAAACTGTTGTATTTATATTGTATTTAATGCTTCTGGCGTTCACTTCTTAGGCCCTAACTATTCGATCTGGTGGAACAACGCCCTAGGGTTAAGCCTAGGTTGCCGGGAACGTAGAAAGGACCATAACTTTTAGACTGGTAGTAATTATTCGTTTTATACAATGGAAAAACTGTTCTATTTATTTTGTATTTTATGCTTCGGGCGTTGACTTCTTAGGCCCTAACAATTCGATCTGGTGGAACAACGCCCTAGAGTGAAGCCTAGGTTGCCTGGAACGTACAAATGACCATCACCTTCACACGGGTTGCAATTGTTCCTGTTATAGGATGGAAAGACTGTTGTATTTTTATTGTATTTTATGCTTCAGGCGTTGACTTCTGAGGCCGCAGCTATTCGATGTGGTGGAAGAACGCCATAGAGTGAAGCGTAGGTTGCCCGGAACATAGAAATGACCATAACATTCATACTGGTTGCAATTATTCGTTTTATATGATGGAAGAACTGTTGTATTTATATTGTATTTTATGCTGCTGGCGTTCACTTCTTAGGACCTAACTATTCGATCTGGTGGAGCAACGCCCTAGAGTGAAGCCGAGGTTGCCCGGAACGTAGAAATGACAATTACTTTCAAACTGGTTGCAATTATTCCGGTTATATGATCGAAAAACTGTTGCATTTTTATTGCATTTTATGCTTCGGGCATTGACTTCTAAGGCCCTAACTATTCAATCTGTTGGAGCAACGCCCTAAGGTGTAGCCTAGGTTGCCCGGAAAGTAGAAATGACCACAACTTTCATACTGGTTGCAATTACTCGTTTTATATGATGGAAAAACTGTTGTATTTATATTGTATTTTATGCTTCTGGCGTTCACTTCATAGGCCCTAACCATTCGATCTGTTGGAGCAACGCCCTAGGGTGTAGCCTAGGTTGACCGGAAAGTAGGAATGACCATAACTTTCACACTGGTTGCTATTATTCGATCTATACGATGGAAAAACTGTTATATTCAAATTGTATTTTATGCTTCTGGCGTTGACTTCTAAGGCCCTAACTATTCTATCTGGTGTATCAACGCCCTAGAGTGAAGCCTAGGTTGCTCGGAATGTAAAAAGGACCATAACATTCACACTGGTTGAAATTATTCGTTTTATACGATGGAAAAACTGTTATATTTATATTGTATTTTATGCTGCTGGCGTTCACTTCTTAGGCCCTAACTATTCGATCTGGTGGAACAACGCCCTAGGGTGAAGCCTAGGTTGCCCGGAACGTAGAAATGACCATAACTTTTACACTGGTAGCAATTATTCGTTTTATACAATGGAAAAACTGTTCTATTTATATTGTATTTTATGCTTCGGGCGTTGACTTCTAAGGCCCTAACTGTTTGATCTGGTGGAGCAACGCCCTAGAGTAAAGCCTAGGTTGCCCGGAACGTAGAAATGACCATAACTTTCACACTGGTTGCTATTATTCGTTCTATACGATGGAAAAACTGTTATATTTATATAGTATCTTATGCTTCTGGCGTTGACTTCTTAGGCCCTAACAATTCGATCTGGTGGAACAACGCCCTAGAGTGAAGCCTATGTTGCCTGGAACGTACAAATGACCATCACTTTCACACGGGTTGCAATTACTCCTGTTATAGGATGGAAAGACTGTTGTATTTTTATTGTATTTTATGCTGCAGGCGTTGACTTCTGAGGCCGCAGCTATTCGATGTGGTGGAAGAACGCCATAGAGTGAAGCGTAGGTTGCCCGGAACGTAGAAATGACCATAACTTTCATACTGGTTGCAATTATTCGTTTTATATGATGGAAGAACTGTTGTATTTATATTGTATTTTATGCTGCTGGCGTTCACTTCTTAGGCCCTAACTATTCAATCTGTTGGAGCAACGCCCTAGGGTGCAGCCTAGGTTGCCCGGAAAGTAGAAATGACCATAACTTTCATACTGCTTGCAATTATTCGTTTTATACGATGGAAAAACTGTTGTATTTATATTGTATTTTATACTTCGGGCGTTGACTTCTAAGGCCCTATCTATTCAATCTGTTGGATCAACGCCCTAGAGTGAAGCCAAGGTTGCTCGGAATGTAGAAATGACCATAACATTCACACTGGTTGAAATTATTCGTTTTATACGATGGAAAAGCTGTTGTATTTATATTGTATATTATGCTGCTGGCGTTCACTTCTTAGGCCCTAACTATTCGATCTGGTGGAACAACGCCCTGGGGTGAAGCCTAGGTTGCCGGGAAGGTAGAAATGACCATAACTTTCACACTGGTCGCTATTATTCGTTTTATACGATGTAGAAACTGTTATATTTATATTGTATTTTATGCTTCTGGCGTTGCCTTCTTAGGCCCTAGCTGTTCGATCTGGTGGAACAACGCCCTAGAGAAGCCTAGGCTGCCCGGAATGTAGAAATGACTTTAACTTTCACACTGGTCCCAATTATTCGTTTTATCCGTTGGAAAAGCTGTTGTATTTTGTATCGTATTTTATGCTTCGGGCGTTTACTTCTAAGGCCCTCAGTATTCGATCTGGTGGAGCAACGCCCTAGAGTGAAACCTAGGTTGCCCGGAACGTAGAAATAACCACAACTTTCATACTTGTTGCAATTATTCGTTTCATACGATGGAAAAACTGTTGTATTTATATTGTTTTTTATGCTTCTGGCGTTGACTTCTAAGGCCCTAACTATTCAATCTGTTGGAGCAACGCCCTAGGGTGTAGCCTAGGTTGCCCGGAAAGTAGGAATGACCACAACTTTCATACTGGTTGCAATTACTCGATTTATAGGATGGAAAAACTGTTGTATTTATTTTGTATTTTATGCTTCGGGCGTTGACTTCTAAGGCCCTAGCTGTTTGAGCTGGTGGAGCAACGCCCTAGAGTAAAGCCTAGGATGCCCGGAACGTAGAAATGACCATAACTTTCGCACTGGTTGCTATTATTCGTTCTATACGATGGAAAAACTGTTATATTTATATTGTATCTTATGCTTCTGGCGTTGACTTATTAGGCCCTAACAATTCGATCTGGTGGAACAACGCCCTAGAGTGAAGCCTAGGTTGCCAGGAACGTACAAATGACCATCACTTTCACACGGGTTGCATTTATTCCTCTTATAGGATGGAAAGACTGTTGTATTTTTAATGTATTTTATGCTTCAGGCGTTGACTTCTGAGGCCGCAGCTATTCGATGTGGCGGAAGAACGCCATAGAGTGAAGCGTAGGTTGCCCGGAACGTAGAAATGACCATAACTTTCATACTGGTTGCAATTATTCGTTTTATATGATGGAAGAACTGTTGTATTTATATTGTATTTTATGCTGCTGGTGTTCACTTCTTAGGCCCTAACTATTCAATCTGTTGGAGCAATGCCCTAGGGTGAAGCCTAGGTTGCCCGGAAAGTAGAAATGACCATAGCTTTCATACTGCTTGCAATTATTCGTTTTATACGATGGAAAAACTGTTGTATTTATATTGTATTTTATACTTCGGGCATTGACTTCTAAGGTCCTACCTATTCAATCTGTTGGAGCAACGCCCTAGGGTGAAGCCTAGGTTGCGCGGGAAGTAGAAATGACAATAACTTTCACACTGGTTGCACTTATTTGTTTTATACGATGGAAAAGCTGTTGCATCTTTATTGTATTTTATGCTTCTGTCGTTGGCGTCTAGGGCCGTAGCTATTAGATGTGGTGGAGCAACGCACTAGAGTGACGCCTAGGTTGCCCGGAACGTGGAATGACCATTACTTTCGCAATGTTTGCAATTATTCATTTTATACGATGGAAAAACTGTTGTACTTATATTGTATTTTATGCTTCTGGCGCTGACTTCTTATGCCCTAACTATTCCATCTGGTGGAACAACGCCCTAGGGTGAAGCCTAGGTTGCCCGCAACGTAGAAATGGAAATCACTTTCACACCGGTAGCAATTACTCGTTTTATACGCTAGAAAAACAGTTCTATTTATTTTGTATTTTATGCTTCGGCCGTTGACTTCTAAGGCCCTAACTATTCAATCTGTTGGAGCAACGCCCTAGGGTGAAGCCTAGGTTTCCCGGAAAGTAGAAATGACCATAGCTTTCATACTGCTTGCAATTATTCGTTTTATACGATGGAAAAACTGTTGTATTTATATTGTATTTTATACTTCGGGCATTGACTTCTAAGGTCCTACCTATTCAATCTGTTGGAGCAACGCCCTAGGGTGAAGCCTAGGTTGCGCGGGAAGTAGAAATGACAATAACTTTCACACTGGTTGCACTTATTTGTTTTATACGATGGAAAAGCTGTTGCATCTTTATTGTATTTTATGCTTCTGTCGTTGGCGTCTAGGGCCGTAGCTATTAGATGTGGTGGAGCAACGCACTAGAGTGACGCCTAGGTTGCCCGGAACGTGGAATGACCATTACTTTCGCAATGTTTGCAATTATTCATTTTATACGATGGAAAAACTGTTGTACTTATATTGTATTTTATGCTTCTGGCGTTGACTTCTTATGCCCTAACTATTCCATCTGGTGGAACAACGCCCTAGGGTGAAGCCTAGGTTGCCCGCAACGTAGAAATGGAAATCACTTTCACACCGGTAGCAATTACTCGTTTTATACGCTAGAAAAACAGTTCTATTTATTTTGTATTTTATGCTTCGGCCGTTGACTTCTAAGGCCCTAACTATTCAATCTGTTGGAGCAACGCCCTAGGGTGAAGCCTAGGTTTCCCGGAAAGCAGAAATGACCATAACTTTCATACTGCTTGCAATTATTCGTTTTATACGATGGAAAAACTGTTGTATTTATATTGTATTTTATACTTCGGGCGTTGACTTCTAAGGCCCTAACTATTCAATCTGTTGGATCAACGCCCTAGAGTGCAGCCAAGGTTGCTCGGAATGTAGAAATGACCATAACTTTCACACTGGTCGCTATTATTCGTTTTATACGATGGAGAGACTGTTATATTTATATTGTATTTTATGCTTCTGGCGTTGCCTTCTTAGGCCCTAGCTGTTTGATCTGGTGGAACAACGCCCTAGAGAGAAGCCTAGGTTGCCCGGAACGTAGAAAGGACCATATCTTTCACACTGGTTGCTATTATTCGTTCTATACGATGGAAAGACTGTTATATTTATATTGTATCTGATGCTTCTGGCGTTGACTTCTTAGGCCCTAACAATTCGATCTGGTGGAACAACGCCCTAGAGTGAAGCCTAGGTTGCCTGGAACGTACAAATGACCATCACTTTCGCACGGGTTGCAATTATTCCTGTTATAGGATGGAAAGACTGTTGTATTTTTATTGTATTTTATGCTTCAGTCGTTGACTTCTGAGGCCGCAGCTATTCGATGTGGTGGAAGAACGCCATAGAGTGAAGCGTAGGTTGCCCGGAACGTAAAAATGACCATAACTTTCATACTGGTTGCAATTAGTCGTTTTATATGATGGAAGAACTGTTGTATTTATATTGTATTTTATGCTGCTGGCGTTCACTTCTTAGGCCCTAACTATTCGATCTGGTGGAACAACGCCCTAGGGTGAAGCCTAGGTTGCCCGGAACGTAGAAATGACCATAACTTTTACACTGGTAGCAATTATTCGTTTTATACAATGGAAAAACTGTTCTATTTATATTGTATTTTATGCTTCGGGCGTTGACTTCTAAGGCCCTAACTGTTTGATCTGGTGGAGCAACGCCCTAGAGTAAAGCCTAGGTTGCCCGGAACGTAGAAATGACCATAACTTTCACACTGGTTGCTATTATTCGTTCTATACGATGGAAAAACTGTTATATTTATATTGTATCTTATGCTTCTGGCGTTGACTTCTTAGACCCTAACAATTCGATCTGGTGGAACAACGCCCTAGAGTGAAGCCTATGTTGCCTGGAACGTACAAATGACCATCACTTTCACACGGGTTGCAAATACTCCTGTTATAGGATGGAAAGACTGTTGTATTTTTATTGTATTTTATGCTTCAGGCGTTGACTTCTGAGGCCGCAGCTATTCGATGTGGTGGAAGAACGCCATAGAGTGAGGCGTAGGTTGCCCAGAACGTAGAAATGACCATAACTTTCATACTGGTTGCAATTATTCGTTTTATACGATGGAAAAGCTGTTGTATTTATATTGTTTTTTATGCTTCTGGCGTTGACTTCTAAGGCCCTAACTATTCAATCTGTTGGAGCAACGCCCTAGGGTGTAGCCTAGGTTGCCCGGAAAGTAGGAATGACCACAACTTTCATACTGGTTGCAATTACTCGATTTATAGGATGGAAAAACTGTTGTATTTATTTTGCATTTTATGCTTCGGGCGTTGACTTCTAAGGCCCTAACTGTTTGAGCTGGTGCAGCAACGCCCTAGAGTAAAGCCTAGGATGCCCGGAACGTAGAAATGACCATAACTTTCACACTGGTTGCTATTATTCGTTCTATACGATGGAAAAACTGTTATATTTATATTGTATCTTATGCTTCTGGCGTTGACTTATTAGGCCCTAACAATTCGATCTGGTGGAACAACGCCCTAGAGTGAAGCCTAGGTTGCCTGGAACGTACAAATGACCATCACTTTCACACGGGTTGCATTTATTCCTCTTATAGGATGGAAAGACTGTTGTATTTTTAATGTATTTTATGCTTCAGGCGTTGACTTCTGAGGCCGCAGCTATTCTATGTGGTGGAAGAACGCCATAGAGTGAAGCGTAGGTTGCCCGGAACGTAGAAATGACCATAACTTTCATACTGGTTGCAATTATTCGTTTTATATGATGGAAGAACTGTTGTATTTATATTGTATTTTATGCTGCTGGTGTTCACTTCTTAGGCCCTAACTACTCAATCTGTTGGAGCAACGCCCTAGGGTGAAGCCTAGGTTGCCCGGAAAGTAGAAATGACCATAGCTTTCATACTGCTTGCAATTATTCGTTTTATACGATGGAAAAACTGTTGTATTTATATTGTATTTTATACTTCGGGCGTTGACTTCTAAGGCCCTAACTATTCAATCTGTTGGATCAACGCCCTAGAGTGAAGCCAAGGTTGCTCGGTATGTAGAAATGACCATAACATTCACACTAGTTGAAATTATTCGTTTTACACGTTGGAAATGCTGTTGTATTTATATTGTATATTATGCTGCTGGCGTTCACTTCTTAGGCCCTAACTATTCGATCTGGTGGAACAACGCCCTGGGGTGAAGCCTAGGTTGCCGGGAACGTAGAAATGACCATCACTTTCAAACTGGTTGCAATTATTCCGGTTATATGATGGAAAAACTGTTGTATTTTTATTGCATTTTATGCTTCGGGCATTGACTTCTTAGGCCCTAACTATTCGATCTGGTGGAACAACGCCCTAGGGTGTAGCCTAGGTTGTGCGGAAAGTAGAAATGACCACAACTTTCATACTGGTTGCAATTACTCGTTTTATATGATGGAAAAACTGTTGTATTTTTATTGCATTTTATGCTTCCGGCGTTGACTTCTAAGGCCCTATCTATTCAATCAGTTGGAGCAACGCCCTAGGGTGAAGCCTAGGTTGCCCGGAAAGTAGAAATGACGTTAACTTTCATACTGGTTGCAATTATTCGTTTTATACGATATAAAAACTGTTGTATTTATATTGTATTTTATGCTTCTGGCGTTCACTTCTTAGGCCCTAACTATTCGACCTGGTGGAGCAACGCCCTAGAGTGAAGCCTAGGTTGCCCGGAAGGTAGAAATGACCATAACTTTCACACTGGTTGCTATTATTCGTTCTATTCAATGGAAAAACTGTTATATTTATATTGTATCTTATGCTTCTGGCGTTGACTTCTTAGGCCCTAACAATTCGAACTGGTGGGACAACGACCTAGAGTGAGGCCTAGGTAGTCCGGAACGTAGAAATGACCATCACTTCCATACTGGTAGCAATTATTCGTTCTATACGATGGAAAAACTGTTATATTTATATTGTATTTTATGCTTCGGGCGTTGACTTCTAAGGCCCTAGCTGTTTGATCTGGTGGAGCAACGCCCTAGAGTGTAGCCTCGGATGCCCGGAACGTAGAATTGGCCATCACTTTCAAACTGGTTGCAATTATTCCTGTCATATGATGGTAACACTGTTGTATTTTTTTTGCATTTTATGGTTCGGGCGTTGGCTTCTACGGCCCTAACTATTCAATCTGTTGGAGCAACGCCCTAGGGTGAAGCCTAGGTTGCTCGGAAAGTAGAAATGACCATAAGTCTCATACTGGTTGCAATTACTCGTTTTATACGATGGAAAAGCTGTTGTATTTATATTGTATTTTATGCTTCTGGCGTTGACTTCTAAGGCACTAACTACTCGATCTGGTGGAGCAACGCAATAGAGTGAAGCCTAGTTTGCCCGGAACGGAGAATTGGCCATCACCTTCAAACTGGTTGCAATTATTCCTGTTATATGATGGTAACACTGTTGTATTTTTTTTGCATTTTATGGTTCGGGCGTTGACTTCTACGGCCCTAACTATTCAATCTGTTGCAGCAACGCCCTAGGGTGTAGCCTAGTTTGCTCGGAAAGTAGAAATGACCATAAGTTTCATACTGGCTGCAATTATTCGTTTTATACGATGGAAGAACTGTTCTATTTATTTTGTGTTTTATGCTTCGGGCGTAGACTTCTAAGGCCCTAGTTATTCGATCTGGTGGGGCAACGCCCTAAGGTGTAGCCCAGGTGGCCCGGAAAGTAGAAATGACCACAACTTTCATACTGGTTGCAATTACTCGTTTTATATGATGGAAAAACTGTTGTATTTATATTGTATTTTATGCTTCTGGCGTTCACTTCATAGGCCCTAACCATTCGATCTGGTAGAACAACGCCCTAGGGTGAAGCCTTGGTTGCCCGGAACGTAGAAATGACCATGACTTTTACACTGGTAGCAATTATTCGTATTATACAATGGAAAAACTGTTCTATTTATTTTGTATTTTATGCTTCGGGCGTTGACTTCTAAGGCCCTAACTGTTTGATCTGGTGGAGCAACGCCCTAGAGTGAAACCTAGGTTGCCCGGAACGTAGAAATAACCACAACTTTCATACTGGTAGCAATTATTCGTTCTATACGATGGAAAAACTGTTATATTTATATTGTATCTTATGCTTCTGGCGTTGACTTCTTAGACCCTAACAATTCGATCTGGTGGAACAACGCCCTAGAGTGAAGCCTATGTTGCCTGGAACGTACAAATGACCATCACTTTCACACGGGTTGCAAATACTCCTGTTATAGGATGGAAAGACTGTTGTATTTTTATTGTATTTTATGCTTCAGGCGTTGACTTCTGAGGCCGCAGCTATTCGATGTGGTGGAAGAACGCCATAGAGTGAGGCGTAGGTTGCCCAGAACGTAGAAATGACCATAACTTTCATACTGGTTGCAATTATTCGTTTTATACGATGGAAAAGCTGTTGTATTTATATTGTTTTTTATGCTTCTGGCGTTGACTTCTAAGGCCCTAACTATTCAATCTGTTGGAGCAACGCCCTAGGGTGTAGCCTAGGTTGCCCGGAAAGTAGGAATGACCACAACTTTCATACTGGTTGCAATTACTCGATTTATAGGATGGAAAAACTGTTGTATTTATTTTGCATTTTATGCTTCGGGCGTTGACTTCTAAGGCCCTAACTGTTTGAGCTGGTGCAGCAACGCCCTAGAGTAAAGCCTAGGATGCCCGGAACGTAGAAATGACCATAACTTTCACACTGGTTGCTATTATTCGTTCTATACGATGGAAAAACTGTTATATTTATATTGTATCTTATGCTTCTGGCGTTGACTTATTAGGCCCTAACAATTCGATCTGGTGGAACAACGCCCTAGAGTGAAGCCTAGGTTGCCTGGAACGTACAAATGACCATCACTTTCACACGGGTTGCATTTATTCCTCTTATAGGATGGAAAGACTGTTGTATTTTTAATGTATTTTATGCTTCAGGCGTTGACTTCTGAGGCCGCAGCTATTCTATGTGGTGGAAGAACGCCATAGAGTGAAGCGTAGGTTGCCCGGAACGTAGAAATGACCATAACTTTCATACTGGTTGCAATTATTCGTTTTATATGATGGAAGAACTGTTGTATTTATATTGTATTTTATGCTGCTGGTGTTCACTTCTTAGGCCCTAACTACTCAATCTGTTGGAGCAACGCCCTAGGGTGAAGCCTAGGTTGCCCGGAAAGTAGAAATGACCATAGCTTTCATACTGCTTGCAATTATTCGTTTTATACGATGGAAAAACTGTTGTATTTATATTGTATTTTATACTTCGGGCGTTGACTTCTAAGGCCCTAACTATTCAATCTGTTGGATCAACGCCCTAGAGTGAAGCCAAGGTTGCTCGGTATGTAGAAATGACCATAACATTCACACTAGTTGAAATTATTCGTTTTACACGTTGG
Organism: Calliopsis andreniformis; assembly: GCF_051401765.1. Classification (NCBI taxonomy): domain Eukaryota; kingdom Metazoa; phylum Arthropoda; class Insecta; order Hymenoptera; family Andrenidae; genus Calliopsis; species Calliopsis andreniformis. Next base: position 719,556 of record NW_027480423.1, on the reverse strand, counting down.
AAATGCTGTTGTATTTATATTGTATATTATGCTGCTGGCGTTCACTTCTTAGGCCCTAACTATTCGATCTGGTGGAACAACGCCCTGGGGTGAAGCCTAGGTTGCCGGGAACGTAGAAATGACCATCACTTTCAAACTGGTTGCAATTATTCCGGTTATATGATGGAAAAACTGTTGTATTTTTATTGCATTTTATGCTTCGGGCATTGACTTCTTAGGCCCTAACTATTCGATCTGGTGGAACAACGCCCTAGGGTGTAGCCTAGGTTGTGCGGAAAGTAGAAATGACCACAACTTTCATACTGGTTGCAATTACTCGTTTTATATGATGGAAAAACTGTTGTATTTTTATTGCATTTTATGCTTCCGGCGTTGACTTCTAAGGCCCTATCTATTCAATCAGTTGGAGCAACGCCCTAGGGTGAAGCCTAGGTTGCCCGGAAAGTAGAAATGACGTTAACTTTCATACTGGTTGCAATTATTCGTTTTATACGATATAAAAACTGTTGTATTTATATTGTATTTTATGCTTCTGGCGTTCACTTCTTAGGCCCTAACTATTCGACCTGGTGGAGCAACGCCCTAGAGTGAAGCCTAGGTTGCCCGGAAGGTAGAAATGACCATAACTTTCACACTGGTTGCTATTATTCGTTCTATTCAATGGAAAAACTGTTATATTTATATTGTATCTTATGCTTCTGGCGTTGACTTCTTAGGCCCTAACAATTCGAACTGGTGGGACAACGACCTAGAGTGAGGCCTAGGTAGTCCGGAACGTAGAAATGACCATCACTTCCATACTGGTAGCAATTATTCGTTCTATACGATGGAAAAACTGTTATATTTATATTGTATTTTATGCTTCGGGCGTTGACTTCTAAGGCCCTAGCTGTTTGATCTGGTGGAGCAACGCCCTAGAGTGTAGCCTCGGATGCCCGGAACGTAGAATTGGCCATCACTTTCAAACTGGTTGCAATTATTCCTGTCATATGATGGTAACACTGTTGTATTTTTTTTGCATTTTATGGTTCGGGCGTTGGCTTCTACGGCCCTAACTATTCAATCTGTTGGAGCAACGCCCTAGGGTGAAGCCTAGGTTGCTCGGAAAGTAGAAATGACCATAAGTCTCATACTGGTTGCAATTACTCGTTTTATACGATGGAAAAGCTGTTGTATTTATATTGTATTTTATGCTTCTGGCGTTGACTTCTAAGGCACTAACTACTCGATCTGGTGGAGCAACGCAATAGAGTGAAGCCTAGTTTGCCCGGAACGGAGAATTGGCCATCACCTTCAAACTGGTTGCAATTATTCCTGTTATATGATGGTAACACTGTTGTATTTTTTTTGCATTTTATGGTTCGGGCGTTGACTTCTACGGCCCTAACTATTCAATCTGTTGCAGCAACGCCCTAGGGTGTAGCCTAGTTTGCTCGGAAAGTAGAAATGACCATAAGTTTCATACTGGCTGCAATTATTCGTTTTATACGATGGAAGAACTGTTCTATTTATTTTGTGTTTTATGCTTCGGGCGTAGACTTCTAAGGCCCTAGTTATTCGATCTGGTGGGGCAACGCCCTAAGGTGTAGCCCAGGTGGCCCGGAAAGTAGAAATGACCACAACTTTCATACTGGTTGCAATTACTCGTTTTATATGATGGAAAAACTGTTGTATTTATATTGTATTTTATGCTTCTGGCGTTCACTTCATAGGCCCTAACCATTCGATCTGGTAGAACAACGCCCTAGGGTGAAGCCTAGGTTGCCCGGAACGTAGAAATGACCATGACTTTTACACTGGTAGCAATTATTCGTATTATACAATGGAAAAACTGTTCTATTTATTTTGTATTTTATGCTTCGGGCGTTGACTTCTAAGGCCCTAACTGTTTGATCTGGTGGAGCAACGCCCTAGAGTGAAACCTAGGTTGCCCGGAACGTAGAAATAACCACAACTTTCATACTTGTTGCAATTATTCGTTTCATACGATGGAAAAACTGTTGTATTTATATTGTTTTTTATGCTTCTGGCGTTGACTTCTAAGGCCCTAACTATTCAATCTGTTGGAGCAACGCCCTAGGGTGTAGCCTAGGTTGACCGGAAAGTAGGAATGACCATAACTTTCACACTGGTTGCTATTATTCGTTCTATACGATGGAAAAACTGTTATATTCAAATTGTATTTTATGCTTCTGGCGTTGACTTCTAAGGCCCTAACTATTCTATCTGGTGTATCAACGCCCTAGAGTGAAGCCTAGGTTGCTCGGAATGTAAAAAGGACCATAACATTCACACTGGTTGAAATTATTCGTTTTATACGATGGAAAAACTGTTATATTTATATTGTATTTTATGCTTCAGGCGTTGACTTCTGAGGCCGCAGCTATTCGATGTGGTGGAAGAACGCCATAGAGTGAAGCGTAGGTTGCCCGGAACGTAGAAGTGACCATAACTTTCATACTGGTTGCAATTATTCGTTTTATATGATGGAAGAACTGTTGTATTTATATTGTATTTTATGCTGCTGGCGTTCACTTCTTAGGCCCTAACTATTCAATCTGTTGGAGCAACGCCCTAGGGTGAAGCCTAGGTTGCCCGAAAAGTAGAAATGACCATAACTTTCATACTGCTTGCAATTATTCGTTTTATACGATGGAAAAACTGTTGTATTTATATTGTATTTTATACTTCGGGCGTTGACTTCTAAGGCCCTAACTATTCAATCTGTTGGATCAACGCCCTAGAGTGAAGCCAAGGTTGCTCGGAATGTAGAAATGACCATAACATTCACACTGGTTGAAATTATTCGTTTTATACGATGGAAAAGCTGTTGTATTCATATTGTATATTATGCTGCTGGCGTTCACTTCTTAGGCCCTAACTATTCGATCTGGTGGAACAACGCCCTGGGGTGAAGCCTAGGTTGCCGGGAACGTAGAAATGACCATAACTTTCACACTGGTCGCTATTATTCGTTTTATACGATGTAGAAACTGTTATATTTATATTGTATTTTATGCTTCTGGCGTTGCCTTCTTAGGCCCTAGCTGTTCGATCTGGTGGAACAACGCCCTAGAGAAGCCTAGGTTGCCCGGAATGTAGAAATGACTTTAACTTTCACACTGGTCCCAATTATTCGTTTTATCCGTTGGAAAAGCTGTTGTATTTTGTATCGTATTTTATGCTTCGGGCGTTTACTTCTAAGGCCCTCAGTATTCGATCTGGTGGAGCAACGCCCTAGAGTGAAACCTAAGTTGCCCGGAACGTAGAAATAACCACAACTTTCATACTTGTTGCAATTATTCTTTTCATACGATGGAAAAACTGTTATATTTATATTGTATTTTATGCTTCTGGCGTTGACTTCTAAGGCCCTAACTATTCAATCTGTTGGAGCAACGCCCTAGGGTGTAGCCTAGGTTGCCCGGAAAGTAGGAATGACCACAACTTTCATACTGGTTGCAATTACTCGATTTATAGGATGGAAAAACTGTTGTATTTATTTTGCATTTTATGCTTCGGGCGTTGACTTCTAAGGCCCTAACTGTTTGAGCTGGTGCAGCAACGCCCTAGAGTAAAGCCTAGGATGCCCGGAACGTAGAAATGACCATAACTTTCACACTGGTTGCTATTATTCGTTCTATACGATGGAAAAACTGTTATATTTATATTGTATCTTATGCTTCTGGCGTTGACTTATTAGGCCCTAACAATTCGATCTGGTGGAACAACGCCCTAGAGTGAAGCCTAGGTTGCCTGGAACGTACAAATGACCATCACTTTCACACGGGTTGCAATTATTCCTCTTATAGGATGGAAAGACTGTTGTATTTTTAATGTATTTTATGCTTCAGGCGTTGACTTCTGAGGCCGCAGCTATTCGATGTGGTGGAAGAACGCCATAGAGTGAAGCGTAGGTTGCCCGGAACGTAGAAATGACCATAACTTTCATACTGGTTGCAATTATTCGTTTTATATGATGGAAGAACTGTTGTATTTATATTGTATTTTATGCTGCTGGTGTTCACTTCTTAGGCCCTAACTACTCAATCTGTTGGAGCAACGCCCTAGGGTGAAGCCTAGGTTGCCCGGAAAGTAGAAATGACCATAGCTTTCATACTGCTTGCAATTATTCGTTTTATACGATGGAAAAACTGTTGTATTTATATTGTATTTTATACTTCGGGCGTTGACTTCTAAGGCCCTAACTATTCAATCTGTTGGATCAACGCCCTAGAGTGAAGCCAAGGTTGCTCGGTATGTAGAAATGACCATAACATTCACACTAGTTGAAATTATTCGTTTTACACGATGGAAAAGCTGTTGTATTTATATTGTATATTATGCTGCTGGCTTTCACTTCTTAGGCCCTAACTATTCGATCTGGTGGAACAACGCCCTGGGGTGAAGCCTAGGTTGCCGGGAACGTAGAAATGACCATAACTTTCATACTGCTTGCAATTATTCGTTTTATACGATGGAAAAACTGTTGTATTTATATTGTATTTTATACTCCGGGCGTTGACTTCTAAGGCCCTAACTATTCAATCTGTTGGATCAACGCCCTAGAGTGAAGCCAAGGTTGCTCGGAATGTAGAAATGACCATCACTTTCACACGGGTTGCAATTAGTCCTGTTATAGGATGGAAAGACTGTTGTATTTTTATTGTATTTTATGCTTCAGGCGTTGACTTCTGAGGCCGTAGCTATTCGATGTGGTGGAAGAACGCCATAGAGTGAAGCCTAGGTTGCCCGGAACGTAGAAATGACCATAGCTTTCACACTGGTTGCAATTATTCGTTTTATACGATGCAAACGCTGTTGTATTAATATCGTATTTTATGCTTCTGGCTTTTGCTTCTAAGGACCTAACTATTCGATCTGGTGGAGCAACGCCCTAGAGTGGATCCTAGGTTGCCCGGAACGTAGAAATGACCATATCTTTCACACTGGTTGCTATTATTCGTTCTATACGATGGAAAAACTGTTATATTTATATTGTATCTGATGCTTCTGGCGTTGACTTCTTAGGCCCTAACAATTCGATCTGGTGGAACAACGCCCTGGAGTGAAGCCTAGGTTGCCTGGAACGTACAAATGACCATCACTTTCACACGGGTTGCATTTATACCTCTTATAGGATGGAAAGACTGTTGTATTTTTAATGTATTTTATGCTTCAGGCGATGACTTCTGAGACCGCAGCTATTCGATGTGGTGGAAGAACGCCATAGAGTGAAGCGTAGGTTGCCCGGAACGTAGAAATGACCATAACCTTCATACTGGTTGCAATTATTCGTTTTATATGATGGAAGAACTGTTGTATTTATATTGTATTTTATGCTGCTGGTGTTCACTTCTTAGGCCCTAACTATTCAATCTGTTGGAGCAACGCCCTAGGGTGAAGCCTAGGTTGCCCGGAAAGTAGAAATGACCATAGCTTTCATACTGCTTGCAATTATTCGTTTTATACGATGGAAAAACTGTTGTATTTATATTGTATTTTATACTTCGGGCGTTGACTTCTAAGGCCCTAACTATTCAATCTGTTGGATCAACGCCCTAGAGTGAAGCCAAGGTTGCTCGGTATGTAGAAATGACCATAACATTCACACTAGTTGAAATTATTCGTTTTACACGTTGGAAATGCTGTTGTACTTATATTGTATATTATGCTGCTGGCGTTCACTTCTAAGGCCCTAACTATTCAATCTGTTGGATCAACGCCCTAGAGTGAAGCCAAGGTTGCTCGGAATGTAGAAATGACCATAACATTCACACTGGTTGAAATTATTCGTTTTATACGATGGAAAAGCTGTTGTATTTATATTGTATATTATGCTGCTGGCGTTCACTTCTTAGGCTCTAACTATTCGATCTGGTGGAACAACGCCCTGGGGTGAAGCCTAGGTTGCCGGGAACGTAGAAATGACCATAACTTTCACACTGGTCGCTATTATTCGTTTTATACGATGTAGAAACTGTTATATTTATATTGTATTTTATGCTTCTGGCGTTGCCTTCTTAGGCCCTAGCTGTTCGATCTGGTGGAACAACGCCCTAGAGAAGCCTAGGTTGCCCGGAATGTAGAAATGACTTTAACTTTCACACTGGTCCCAATTATTCGTTTTATCCGTTGGAAAAGCTGTTGTATTTTGTATCGTATTTTATGCTTCGGGCGTTTACTTCTAAGGCCCTCAGTATTCGATCTGGTGGAGCAACGCCCTAGAGTGAAACCTAAGTTGCCCGGAACGTAGAAATAACCACAACTTTCATACTTGTTGCAATTATTCGTTTCATACGATGGAAAAACTGTTATATTTATATTGTATTTTATGCTTCTGGCGTTGACTTCTAAGGCCCTAACTATTCAATCTGTTGGAGCAACGCCCTAGGGTGTAGCCTAGGTTGCCCGGAAAGTAGGAATGACCACAACTTTCATACTGGTTGCAATTACTCGATTTATAGGATGGAAAAACTGTTGTATTTATTTTGCATTTTATGCTTCGGGCGTTGACTTCTAAGGCCCTAACTGTTTGAGCTGGTGCAGCAACGCCCTAGAGTAAAGCCTAGGATGCCCGGAACGTAGAAATGACCATAACTTTCACACTGGTTGCTATTATTCGTTCTATACGATGGAAAAACTGTTATATTTATATTGTATCTTATGCTTCTGGCGTTGACTTATTAGGCCCTAACAATTCGATCTGGTGGAACAACGCCCTAGAGTGAAGCCTAGGTTGCCTGGAACGTACAAATGACCATCACTTTCACACGGGTTGCAATTATTCCTCTTATAGGATGGAAAGACTGTTGTATTTTTAATGTATTTTATGCTTCAGGCGTTGACTTCTGAGGCCGCAGCTATTCGATGTGGTGGAAGAACGCCATAGAGTGAAGCGTAGGTTGCCCGGAACGTAGAAATGACCATAACTTTCATACTGGTTGCAATTATTCGTTTTATATGATGGAAGAACTGTTGTATTTATATTGTATTTTATGCTGCTGGTGTTCACTTCTTAGGCCCTAACTACTCAATCTGTTGGAGCAACGCCCTAGGGTGAAGCCTAGGTTGCCCGGAAAGTAGAAATGACCATAGCTTTCATACTGCTTGCAATTATTCGTTTTATACGATGGAAAAACTGTTGTATTTATATTGTATTTTATACTTCGGGCGTTGACTTCTAAGGCCCTAACTATTCAATCTGTTGGATCAACGCCCTAGAGTGAATCCAAGGTTGCTCGGTATGTAGAAATGACCATAACATTCACACTAGTTGAAATTATTCGTTTTACACGATGGAAAAGCTGTTGTATTTATATTGTATATTATGCTGCTGGCTTTCACTTCTTAGGCCCTAACTATTCGATCTGGTGGAACAACGCCCTGGGGTGAAGCCTAGGTTGCCGGGAACGTAGAAATGACCATAACTTTCATACTGCTTGCAATTATTCGTTTTATACGATGGAAAAACTGTTGTAATTATATTGTATCTGATGCTTCTGGCGTTGACTTCTTAGGCCCTAACAATTCGATCTGGTGGAACAACGCCCTGGAGTGAAGCCTAGGTTGCCTGGAACGTACAAATGACCATCACTTTCACACGGGTTGCATTTATACCTCTTATAGGATGGAAAGACTGTTGTATTTTTAATGTATTTTATGCTTCAGGCGATGACTTCTGAGACCGCAGCTATTCGATGTGGTGGAAGAACGCCATAGAGTGAAGCGTAGGTTGCCCGGAACGTAGAAATGACCATAACCTTCATACTGGTTGCAATTATTCGTTTTATATGATGGAAGAACTGTTGTATTTATATTGTATTTTATGCTGCTGGTGTTCACTTCTTAGGCCCTAACTATTCAATCTGTTGGAGCAACGCCCTAGGGTGAAGCCTAGGTTGCCCGGAAAGTAGAAATGACCATAGCTTTCATACTGCTTGCAATTATTCGTTTTATACGATGGAAAAACTGTTGTATTTATATTGTATTTTATACTTCGGGCGTTGACTTCTAAGGCCCTAACTATTCAATCTGTTGGATCAACGCCCTAGAGTGAAGCCAAGGTTGCTCGGTATGTAGAAATGACCATAACATTCACACTAGTTGAAATTATTCGTTTTACACGTTGGAAATGCTGTTGTACTTATATTGTATATTATGCTGCTGGCGTTCACTTCTTAGGCCCTAACTATTCGATCTGGTGGAACAACGCCCTGGGGTGAAGCCTAGGTTGCCGGGAACGTAGAATTGGCCATCACTTTCAAACTGGTTGCAATTATTCCTGTCATATGATGGTAACACTGTTGTATTTTTTTTGCATTTTATGGTTCGGGCGTTGACTTCTACGGCCCTAACTATTCAATCTGTTGGAGCAACGCCCAAGGGTGAAGCCTAGGTTGCTCGGAAAGTAGAAATGACCAAAAGTTTCATACTGGTTGCAATTATTCGTTTTATACGATGGAAAAACTGTTGTAATTATATTGTATTTTAAGCTTCTGGCGTTGACTTCTAAGGCACTAACTATTCGATCTGGTGGAGCAACGCAATAGAGTGAAGCCTAGGTTGCCCGGAAAGGAGAAATGACCTTCACTTTCAAACTGGTTGCAATTAATCCTGTTATACGATGGAAAAACTGTTGTATTTTTATTGCATTTTATGCTTCTGGCGTTGACTTCTTAGGCCCTAACTATTCGATCTGGTGGAACAACGGCCTAGGGTGAAGCCTAGGTTGCGCGGAACGTAGAAATGACCATAACTTTACACTGGTAGCAATTATTCGTTTTATACAATGGAAAAACTGTTCTATTTATTTTGTATTTAATGCTTCGGGCGTTGGCTTCTAAGGCCCTAACTGTTTAATCTGGTGGAGCAACGCCCTAGAGTGAAGCCTAGGTTGCCCGGAACGTGGAATTGTCCATCACTTTCAAACTGGTTGCAATTATTCCTGTCATATGATGGTAACACTGTTGTATTTTTTTTGCATTTTATGGTTCGGGCGTTGACTTCTACGGCCCTAACTATTCAATCTGTTGGAGCAACGCCCTAGGGTGAAGCCTAGGTTGCTCGGAAAGTAGAAATGACCATAAGTTTCATACTGGTTGCAATTATTCGTTTTATACGATGGAAAAACTGTTGTATTTATATTGTATTTTAAGCTTCTGGCGTTGACTTCTAAGGCACTAACTATTCGATCTGGTGGAGCAACGCAATAGAGTGAAGCCTAGGTTGCCCGGAACGTAGAATTGGCCATCACTTTCAACCTGGTTGCAATTATTCCTGTTATATGATGGAAACACTGTTGTATTTTTATTGCATTTTATGCTTCGGGCGTTGACTTCTAAGGCCCTAGCTGTTTGATCTGGTGAAGCAACGCCCTGGAGTGAAGCCTAGGTTGCCCGGAACGTAGAATTGACCATAACTTCCACACTGGCTGCTATTATTCGTTCTAATCGATGGAAAAACTGTTATATTTATATTGTATCTTATGCTTCTGGCGTTGACTTCTTAGGCCCTAACAATTCGAACTGGTGGGACAACGACCTAGAGTGAGGCCTAGGTAGCCCGGAACGTAGAAATGACCATCCCTTCAATACTGGTAGCAATTATTCGTTTTATTCGATGGAAAAACTGTTGTACTTATATTGTATTTTATGCTTCTGGCGTTGACTTCTAAGGCCCTAACTATTCGGCCTGGTGGAGCAACGCCCTAGAGTGAAGCCTAGGTTGCCCGGAACGTAGAAATGACCATCACTTTCAAACTGGTTGCAATTAATCCTTTTATACGATGGAAAAACTGTTGTATTTTTATTGCATTTTATGCTTCCGGCGCTGACTTCTAAGGCCCTATCTATTCAATCTGTTGGAGCAACGCCCTAGGGTGAAGCCTAGGTTGCCCGGAAAGTAGAAATGACGTTAACTTTCATACTGGTTGCAATTATTCGTTTTATACGATATAAAAACTGTTGTATTTATATTGTATTTTATGCTTCTGGCGTTGACTTCTAAGGCACTAACTATTCGATCTGGTGGAGCAACGCCCTAGAGTGAAGCCTAAGTTGCCCGGAACGTAGGAATTACCATCACTTTCAGAGTGGTTGCAAATTTTCCTGTTATATGATGGAAAAACTGTTGTATTTTTATTGCATTATATGCTTCGGGCATTAACTTCTAAGGCCCTAGCTATTCAATCTGTAAGAGCAACGACCTAGGGTGTAGCCTAGGTTGCCCGTAACGTAGAAATGACCATAGCTTTCATACTGGTTGCCCTTATTCGTTTTGTAGGATGGAAAAGCTGTTGTATTTATATCGTATTTTATGCTACTGGCGTTGACTTCTTAGGCCCTAACTATTCCATCAGGTGGAACAACGCCCTAAGGTGAAGCCTAGGTTGCCCGGAACGTAGAAATGACTATAACTTTTACACTGGCAGCAATTATTCGTTTTATACAATGGAAAAACTGTTCTATTTATTTTGTATTTTATGCTTCGGGCGTTGACTTCTAAGGCCCTAACTGTTTGATCTGGTGGAGCAACGCCCTAGAGTGAAGCCTAGGTTGCCCGGATCGTAGAAATGACCATTACTTTCACACGGGTTGCAATTATTCCTGTTATAGGATGGAAAGACTGTTGTATTTTTATTGTATTTTATACTTCAGGCGTTGACTTCTGAGGCCGTACCTATTCGATGTGGTGGAAGAACACCATACTGTGAAGCCTAGGTTGCCCGGAAAGTAGAAATGACCATATCTTTGATACTGGTTGCAATTATTCCTTTTTATACGATGGAAAAACTGTTGTATTTATATTGTATTTTATGCTTCTGTCGTTGACTTCTAATGCACTAACTATTCGATCTGGCGGAGCAACGCCCTAGAGTGACGCCTAGGGTGCTCGGAACGTAGAAATGACCATTCCTTTCGCACTGGTTGCAACTATTCGTTTTATACGATGGAAAAGCTGTTGTATTAAATCGTATTTTATGCTTCTGGCGTTGACTTCTTAGGCCGTAACTATTCGATCTGGTGGAGCAACGCCCTGGAGTGAAACCTAGGTTACCCGGAACGTAGAATTGGCCATCACTTTCAAACTGGTTCCAATTATTCCTGTCATATGATGGAAACACTCTCGTATTTTTTTTGCAGTTTATGGTTGGGGCGTTGACTTCTAAGTCCCTAACTATTCAATCTGTTCGAGCAACGCCCTAGGGTGAAGCCTAGGTTGCTCGGAACGTAGAAATGACCATAACTTTTACACTGGCAGCAATTATTCGTTTTATACAATGGAAAAACTGTTCTATTCATTTTGTATTTTATGCTTCGGGCGTTGACATCTAAAGCCCTAACTGTTTGATCTGGTGGAGCAACGCCTTAGAGTGAAGCCTAGGTTGCCCGGAACGTAGATATGACCATTACCTTCACACAGGTTGCAATTATTCGTTTTATACGATGGAAAAACTGTTGCATCTTTATCGTATTTTATGCTTCTGGCGTTGACTTCTAAGGCCCTATCTATTCGTTCAGGTGGAGCAACGCCCTCGAGTGAAGCCTAGCTTGCTCGGAATGTAGAAATGACCATAACTTTCACACTGTTTGCAATTATTCCTTTTATACGATGGAAAAGATGTTGTATTTATATCGTATTTTATGCTTCTGGCGTTGACTTCTAAGGACCTAACTATTCGATCTGGTGGAGCAACTCCCTAGGGTGAAGCCTAGGTTGCCCGGAAAGTAGAAATGACCATAACTTTCATACTGGTTGCAATTATTCGTTTTATATGATGGAAAAACTGTTGTATTTATATTGTATTTTATGCTTCGGGCATTGACTTCTAAGGCCCTAACTATTCAATCTGTTGGAGCAACGCCCTAGGGTGAAGCCTAGATTGCCCGGAAAGGAGAAATGACCATAACTTTCATACTGGTTGCAATTATTCGTTTTATATGATGGAAAAACTGTTGTATTTATATTGTATTTTATGCTTCTGGCGTTCACTTCTTAGGCCCTAACTATTCGATGTGGTGGAACAGCGCCCTAGAGTGAACCCTAGGTTGCTCGAAATGTAGAAATGACCATAACTTTCACACTGGTTGCAATTATTCATTTTATACGATGGAAAAACTCTTGTACTTATATTGTATTTTATTCTTAAGGCGTTGAATTCTAAGTCCCTAGCTATTCGATCTGGTGGAGCAACGCCATAGCGTGAAACCTAGGTTACCCGGAACGTAGAAATGACCAGTAACTTCATACTGTTTGCAGTTATTCCTGTTATACGATGGAATAACTTTTGCACCTTTATTGTATTTTATGCTTCTGGCGTTGACTTCTAAGGCCCTAACTACTCGATCTGGTGGAGCATCGCCCTAGAGTGAAGCCCAGGTTTCCCGGAACGTAGAAATGACCATTACATTCACACTGCTTGCAATTATTCGTCTTATACGATGGACAAGCTGTTGTATTTATATCGTATTTTATTCTTCGGGCGTTGGTTTCTTAGGCCCTAACTATTCGATCTGGTGGAACAACGCCCTAGGGTGAAGCCTAGGTTGCCCTGAACGTAGAAATGACCATAACTTTTACACTGGTAGCAATTATTCGTTTCATACAGTGGAAAAACCTTTCTATTTATTTTGTGTTTTATGTTTCGGGCGTTGACTTCTAAGGCCCTAACTGTTTGATCTGGTGGAACCACGCCCTAGAGTGAAGCCTAGGTTGCTCGGAATGTAGAAATGACCATAACTTTCACACTGGTTGCAATTATTCGTTTTATACGATGGAAAAACTGTTGCATCTTTATCGTATTTTATGCTTCTGGCGTTGACTTCTAAGGCCCTAACTATTCGATCAGGTGGAGCAACGCCCTCGAGTGAAGCCTAGCTTGCTCGGAATGTAGAAATGACCATAACTTTCACACTGTTTGCAATTATTCCTTTTATACGATGGAAAAGATGTTGTATTTATATCGTATTTTATGCTTCTGGCGTTGACTTCTAAGGACCTAACTATTCGATCTGGTGGAGCAACTCCCTAGAGTGAAGCCTAGGTTGCTCGGAATGTAGAAATGACCATTACTTTCACACTGTTTGCAGTTATTCCTTTTATACGATGGAAAAGCTGTTGTATTTATATCGTATTTTATACTTCTGGCGTTGACTTCTAAGGACCTAACTATTCGATCTGGTGGAGCAACGCCCTAGAGTGAAGCCTATGTTGCTCGGAATGTAGAAATGTCCATATCTTTCGCACTGTTTGCAATTATTCATTTTATACGATGGAAAAGCTGTTGTATTTATATCGTATTTTATACTTCTGGCGTTGAATTCTAAGTCTCTCGCTAATCGATCTGGTGTAGCAACACCCTAGAGTGAAACTTAGGTTACCCGGAACGGAGAAATGACCAGTACTTTCACAATATTAGCAATTATTCATTTTATACGATGGAACAACTGTTGTACATATACTGTGTTTTATTCTTCTGGCGTTGACTTCTCAGGCCCTAACTATTCGATCTGGTAGAACAACGCCCTAGAGTGAAACCTAGGTTATCCGGAACGTAGAAATGACCAGTACATTCACACTGGTTGCAGTTATTCCTGTTAAACGATGGAAAACTGTTGCATCATTATTGTATTTTATGCTTCTGGTGTTGACTTCTGAGGCCCTAACTATTCGATCTGGTGGAGCAACGCCCTAGAGTGAAGCCTAGGTTGGCCGGAATGTAGAAATGTCCATAAATTTCACACTGGTTGCAATTATTCCTGTTATAGGATGGAAAGACTGTTGTATTTTTATTGTATTTTATGCGTCAGGCGTTGACTTCTGAGGCCGTAGCTATTCGATGTGGTGGAAGAACGCCATAGAGTGAAGTCTAGGTTGCCCGGAACGTAGAAATGACCATAACTTTCATACTGGTTGCAATTATTCGTGTTTTATGATGGAAGAACTGTTGTATTTATATTGTATTTTATGCTGCTGGCGTTCACTTCTTAGGCCCTAACAATTCGGTCTGGTGGTGCAACGCCCTGGAGTGAAGCCTAGGTTGCCTGGAACGCAGAAGTGACCATCACCTTCACACGGGTTGCAATTATTCCTATTATAGGATGGAAAGACTGTTGTAATTTTATTGCATTTTATGCTTCGGGCATTGACTTCTAAGGCCCTAACTATTCAATCTGTTGGAGCAACGCCCTAGGGTGAAGCCTAGGTTGCCCGGAAAGTAGAAATGACCATAACTTTCATACTGGTTGCAATTATTCGTTTTATATGATGGAAAAACTGTTGTATTTATATTGTATTTTATGCTTCGGGCATTGACTTCTAAGGCCCTAACTATTCAATCTGTTGGAGCAAACGCCCTAGGGTGAAGCCTAGATTGCCCGGAAAGGAGAAATGACCATAACTTTCATACTGGTTGCAATTATTCGTTTTATATGATGGAAAAACTGTTGTATTTATATTGTATTTTATGCTTCTGGCGTTCACTTCTTAGGCCCTAACTATTCGATGTGGTGGAACAGCGCCCTAGAGTGAACCCTAGGTTGCTCGAAATGTAGAAATGACCATAACTTTCACACTGGTTGCAATTATTCATTTTATACGATGGAAAAACTCTTGTACTTATATTGTATTTTATTCTTAAGGCGTTGAATTCTAAGTCCCTAGCTATTCGATCTGGTGGAGCAACGCCATAGCGTGAAACCTAGGTTACCCGGAACGTAGAAATGACCAGTAACTTCATACTGTTTGCAGTTATTCCTGTTATACGATGGATTAACTTTTGCACCTTTATTGTATTTTATGCTTCTGGCGTTGACTTCTAAGGCCCTAACTACTCGATCTGGTGGAGCATCGCCCTAGAGTGAAGCCCAGGTTTCCCGGAACGTAGAAATGACCATTACATTCACACTGCTTGCAATTATTCGTCTTATACGATGGACAAGCTGTTGTATTTATATCGTATTTTATTCTTCTGGCGTTGGTTTCTTAGGCCCTAACTATTCGATCTGGTGGAACAACGCCCTAGGGTGAAGCCTAGGTTGCCCTGAACGTAGAAATGACCATAACTTTTACACTGGTAGCAATTATTCGTTTCATACAGTGGAAAAACCTTTCTATTTATTTTGTGTTTTATGTTTCGGGCGTTGACTTCTAAGCCCCTAACTGTTTGATCTGGTGGAACCACGCCCTAGAGTGAAGCCTAGGTTGCTCGGAATGTAGAAATGACCATAACTTTCACACTGGTTGCAATTATTCGTTTATACGATGGAAAAACTGTTGCATCATTATCGTATTTTATGCATCTGGCGTTGACTTCTTAGGCCGTAACTATTCGATCTGGTGGAGCAACGCCCTGGAGTGAAACATAGGTTGCCCGGTACGCAGAAATGACCACTACTGTCACACTGGTTGCAAATTATTCCTGCTATACGATGGAAAAACTGTTGCATCTTTATTGTATTTTATGCTTCTGGCGTTGACTTCTAAGGCCCTAACTATTCGATCAGGAGGAGCAACGCCCTAGAGTGAAGCCTAGGTTGCTCGGAATGTAGAAATGACCATAACTTTCACACTGTTTGCAATTATTCCTTTTATACGATGGAAAAGCTGTTGTATTTATATCGTATTGTATGCTTCTGGCGTTGACTTCTAAGGACCTAACTATTCGATCTGGAGGAGCAACGCCCTAGAGTGACGCCTAGGTTGCTCGGAACGTAGAAATGACCATTACTTTCACACTGGTTGCAATTATTCGTTTTATACGATGGTAAAGCTGTTGTATTTATATCGTATTTTATGCTTCTGATGTTGACCTCTTAAGACATAACTATTCGATCTGGTGGAGCAACGCCCTGGAGTGAAACCTAGGTTGCCCGGAACGTAGAAATGACCATTACTTTCACACTGGTTGCAATTATTCCAGTTATACGATGGAAAAACTGTTGTATTTTAATTGTATTTTATGCTTTTAGCGATGAATTATAAGTCCCTAGCTATTCGATCTGGTGGAGCAACGCCCTAGAGTGACGCCTAGGTTGCTCGGAACGTAGAAGTGACCATTACCTTCACCCTGGTAGCAATTATTCGTTTTATACGATGGAAAAACTGTTCTATTTATTTTGCATTTTATGCTCCCGGCATTGACTTCTAAGGCCCTAACTATTCAAT
The DNA here is from genome assembly GCF_051401765.1 of Calliopsis andreniformis. Taxonomy (NCBI): domain Eukaryota; kingdom Metazoa; phylum Arthropoda; class Insecta; order Hymenoptera; family Andrenidae; genus Calliopsis; species Calliopsis andreniformis. Next base: position 703,389 of record NW_027480423.1, on the reverse strand, counting down.
CTGTTGGAGCAGCGCCCCAGGGTGTAGTCTAGGTTGCCCGGAAAGTAGAAATGACCATATCTTTGATACTGGTTGCAATTATTCGTTTTACACGATGAAAAAACTGTTGCATTTATATTGTATTTTTTGCTTCTGCCGTTCACTTCTTAGGCCCTAACTATTCGATCTGGTGGAACAACGCCCTAGGGTGAAGCCTAGGTTGCCCGGAACGTAGAAATGACCATAACTTTTATACTGGTAGCAATTATTCGTTTTATACAATGGAAAAACTGTTCTATTTATTTTGCATTTTATGCTTCGGGCGTTGACGTCTAAGGCCCTTACTAATTGACCTGGTGGAGCAGCGCCCTAGAGTGAAGCCTAGATTGCCCGGAACGTTGAAATGACCATAACTTTCACACTGGTTGATATTATTCGTTTTATACGATGGAAAAACTGTTATATTTATATTGTATTTTATGCTTCTGGCGTCCACTTCTTAGGCCCCAACTATTCGATCTGGTCGAACAACACCGTAGAGTGAAGCCTAGGTTGCCCGGAACGTAGAAATGACCATAACTTTCACACTGGTTGCTATTATTCGTTTTATACGAACGAAAAACTGTTATATTTATATTGTATTTTATGCTTCTGGCGATCACTTCTTAGGCCCTAACTAATCGATCTGGTGGAACAACACCGTAGAGTGAAGCCTAGGTTGCCCGGAACGTAGAAATGGCCATAACTTTCACACTGGTTGCTATTATTCGTTTTATACGATGGAAAAACTGTTCTATTTATTTTGTATTTTACGCTTCGGGCGTTGACTTCTAAAGCCCTAACAGTTTGATCTGGTGGAGCAACGCCCTAGAGTGAAGCCTAGATTGCCCGGATCGTAGAAATCACCATTACTTTCACACTGTTTGCAATTATTCCTTTTATACGATGGAAAAGCTGTTGTATTTATATCGTATTTTATGCTTATGGCGTTGACATCTAAGGACCTAACTATTCGATCTGGTGGAGCAGCGCCCTAGAGTGAAGCCTAGGTTGCTCGGAATGTAGAAATGACCATTACCTTCACACTGGTTGCAATTATTCGTTTTATACGATGGAAAAACTGTTGCATCTTTATCGTATTTTATGCTTCTCGCGTTGACTTCTAAGGCCCTAACTATTCGATCAGGTGGAGCAACGCCCCCGAGTGAAGCCTAGCTTGCTCGGAATGTAGAAATGACCATAACTTTCACACTGTTTGCAATTATTCCTTTTATACGATGGAAAAGATGTTGTATTTATATCGTATTTTATGCTTCTGGCGTTGACTTCTAAGGACCTAACTATTCGATCTGGTGGAGCAACTCCCTAGAGTGAAGCCTAGGTTGCTCGGAATGTAGAAATGACCATTACTTTCACACTGTTTGCAATTATTCCTTTTATACGATGGAAAAGCTGTTGTATTTATATCGTATTTTATACTTCTGGCGTTGACTTCTAAGGACCTAACTATTCGATCTGGTGGAGCAACGCCCTAGAGTGAAGCCTAGGTTGCTCGGAATGTAGAAATGTCCATATCTTTCGCACTGTTTGCAATTATTCATTTTATACGATGGAAAAGCTGTTGTATTTATATCGTATTTTATACTTCTGGCGTTGAATTCTAAGTCTCTCGCTAATCGATCTGGTGTAGCAACACCCTAGAGTGAAACTTAGGTTACCCGGAACGGAGAAATGACCAGTACTTTCACAATATTAGCAATTATTCATTTTATACGATGGAACAACTGTTGTACATATACTGTGTTTTATTCTTCTGGCGTTGACTTCTCAGGCCCTAACTATTCGATCTGGTAGAGCAACGCCCTAGAGTGAAACCTAGGTTATCCGGAACGTAGAAATGACCAGTACATTCACACTGGTTGCAGTTATTCCTGTTAAACGATGGAAAAACTGTTGCATCATTATTGTATTTTATGCTTCTGGTGTTGACTTCTGAGGCCCTAACTATTCGATCTGGTGGAGCAACGCCCTAGAGTGAAGCCTAGGCTGGCCGGAATGTAGAAATGTCCATAAATTTCACACTGGTTGCAATTATTCCTGTTATAGGATGGAAAGACTGTTGTATTTTTATTGTATTTTATGCGTCAGGCGTTGACTTCTGAGGCCGTAGCTATTCGATGTGGTGGAAGAACGCCATAGAGTGAAGTCTAGGTTGCCCGGAACGTAGAAATGACCATAACTTTCATACTGGTTGCAATTATTCGTGTTATATGATGGAAGAACTGTTGTATTTATATTGTATTTTATGCTGCTGGCGTTCACTTCTTAGGCCCTAACAATTCGGTCTGGTGGTGCAACGCCCTGGAGTGAAGCCTAGCTTGCCTGGAACGCAGAAGTGACCATCACCTTCACACGGGTTGCAATTATTCCTGTTATAGGATGGAAAGACTGTTGTAATTTTATTGCATTTTATGCTTCGGGCATTGACTTCTAAGGCCCTAACTATTCAATCTGTTGGAGCAACGCCCTAGGGTGAAGCCTAGGTTGCCCGGAAAGTAGAAATGACCATAACTTTCATACTGGTTGCAATTATTCGTTTTATATGATGGAAAAACTGTTGTATTTATATTGTATTTTATGCTTCGGGCATTGACTTCTAAGGACCTAACTATTCAATCTGTTGGAGCAACGCCCTAGGGTGAAGCCTAGATTGCCCGGAAAGGAGAAATGACCATAACTTTCATACTGGTTGCAATTATTCGTTTTATATGATGGAAAAACTGTTGTATTTATATTGTATTTTATGCTTCTGGCGTTCACTTCTAAGGCCCTAACTGTTTGATCTGGTGGAACAACGCCCTAGAGTGAAGCCTAGGTTGCTCGGAATGTAGAAATGACCATAACTTTCACACTGGTTGCAATTATTCGTTTATACGATGGAAAAACTGTTGCATCATTATCGTATTTTATGCATCTGGCGTTGACTTCTTAGGCCGTAACTATTCGATCTGGTGGAGCAACGCCCTGGAGTGAAACATAGGTTGCCCGGTACGCAGAAATGACCACTACTGTCACACTGGTTGCAAATTATTCCTGCTATACGATGGAAAAACTGTTGCATCTTTATTGTATTTTATGCTTCTGGCGTTGACTTCTAAGGCCCTAACTATTCAATCTGTTGGAGCAACGCCCCAGGGTGTAGCCTAGGTTGCCAGGAACGTAGAAATGACCATCACTTTCAAACTGGTTGCAATTATTCCGGTTATATGATGGAAAAACTGTTGTATTTTTATTGCATTTTATGCTTCGGGCATTGACTTCTAAGGCCCTAACTGTTTGGTCTGGTGGAGCAACGCCCTAGAATGAAGCCTAGGTTGCCCGGTACGTAGAAATGACCATCACTTTCAAACTGGTTGCAATTATTCGTTTTATACGATGGAAAAGCTGATGTATTTATATCGTATTTTATGCTTCTGGCGTTGACTTCTTAGGCCCTAACTATTCCATCAGGTGGAACAACGCCCTAGGGTGAAGCCTAGGTTGCCCGGAACGTAGAAATGACTAAAACTTTTACACTGGCAGCAATTATTCGTTTTATACAATGGAAAAACTGTTCTATTTATTTTGTATTTTATGCTTCGGGCGTTGACTTCTAAGGCCCTAACTGTTTGATCTGGTGGAGCAACGCCCTAGAGTGAAGCCTAGGTTGCCCGGAACGTAGAAATGACCATAACTTTCACACTGGTTGCTATTATTCGTTTTATACGATGGAAAAACTGTTATATTTATATTGTATTTTATGCTTCTGGCGTTGACTTCTTAGGCCCTAACTATTCCATCAGGTGGAACAACGCCCTAGGGTGAAGCCTAGGTTGCCCGGAACGTAGAAATGACTAAAACCTTTACACTGGCAGCAATTATTCGTTTTATACAATGGAAAAGCTGTTGTATTTGTATCGTATTTTATGCTTCTGGCGTTGACATCTAAGGACCTAACTATTCGATCTGGTGGAGCAGCGCCCTAGACTGAAGCCTAGGTTGCTCGGAATGTAGAAATGACCATTACTTTCACACTGGTTGCAATCATTCGTTTTATACGATGGAAAAGCTGTTGTATTTATATTGTATTTTATGCCTCTGACGTTGACTTCTAATGCCGTAGCTATTAGATGTGGTGGAGCAACGCCCTAGAGTGACGCCTACGGTGCCCGGAACGTAGAAATGACCATTACTTTCACACTGGTTGCAATTATTCGTTTTATACGGTGGAAAAGCTGTTGTATTTATATCGTATTTTATGCTTCTGGCGTTGACTTCTTAGGCCGTAACTATTAGATCTGGTGGAGCAACGCCCTGGAGTGAAACCTAGGTTACCCGGAACGTAGAATTGGACATCACTTTCAAACTGGTTGCAATTATTCCTGTTATATGATGGAAACACTCTCGTATTTTATTTGCATTTTATGGTTGGGGCGTTGACTTCTAAGTCCCTAACTATTCAATCTGTTGGAGCAACGCCCTAGGGTGGAGCCTAGGTTGCGCGGAACGTAGAAATGACCATAACCTTTACACTGGTAGCAATTATTCGTTTTATACAATGGAAAAACTGTTCTATTTATTTTGTGTTTTATGCTTCGGGCGTTGACTTCTAAAGCCCTAACTGTTTGATCTGGTGGAGCAACGCCTTAGAGTGAAGCCTAGGTTGCCCGGAACGTAGAAGTGACCATAACTTTCACACTGGTTGCTATTATTCGTTTTATACGATGGAAAAACTGTTATATTTATATTGTATTTTATGCTTCTGGCGTTGACTTCTTAGGGCCTAACAATTCGATCTGGTGGAACAACGCCCTACAGTGAAGCCTAGGTTGCCTAGAACGTACAAATGACCATCACTTTCACACGGGTTGCAATTATTCCTGTTATAGGACGGAAAGACTGTTGTATTTTTATTGTATTTTATGCTTCAGGCGTTGACTTCTGAGGCCGTTGCTATTCCATGTAGTGGAAGAACGAAGTAGAGTGAAGCCTAGGTTGCCCGGAACGTAGAAATGACCATTACTTTCACACTGGTTGCAATTATTCGTTTTATACGATGGAAAAGCTGTTGTATTTATATCGTATTTTATGCTTCCGGCGTTGACTTCTAAGGTCCTAGCTATCCGATCTGGTGGAGCAACGCCCTAGGGTGAAGCCTAGGTTGCTCGGAACGTAGAAATGACCATAACTTTCATACTGGTTGCAATTATTCGTTTTATACGATGGAAAAACTATTGTATTTTTATTGCATTTTATGCTTCCGGCGTTGACTTCTAAGGCCCTAACTATTCAATCTGTTGGAGCAACGCCCAAGGGTGAAGCCTAGGTTGCCCGGAAAGAAGAAATGACGTTAACTTTCATACTGGTTGCAATTATTCCTTTTTATACGATGGAAAAACTGTTGTATTTATATTGTATTTTATGCTTCTGTCGATGACTTCTAATGCACTAACTATTCGATCTGGCGGAGCAACGCCCTAGAGTGAAGCCGAGGTTTCCCGGAACGTAGAAATGACCATCACTTTCAAACTGATTGCAATTATTCCTGTTATATGACGGAAAAACTGTTGAATTTTTATTGCATTTTATGCTTCGGGCATTGACTTCTAAGGCCCTAACTATTCAATCTGTTGGAGCAACGCCCCAGGGTGTAGCCTAGGTTGCCAGGAACGTAGAAATGACCATCACTTTCAAACTGGTTGCAATTATTCCGGTTATATGATGGAAAAACTGTTGTATTTTTATTGCATTTTATGCCTCTGGCGTTGACTTCTAATGCCGTAGCTATTAGATGTGGTGGAGCAACGCCCTAGAGTGACGCCTACGGTGCCCGGAACGTAGAAATGACCATTACTTTCACACTGGTTGCAATTATTCGTTTTATACGGTGGAAAAGCTGTTGTATTTATATCGTATTTTATGCTTCTGGCGTTGACTTCTTAGGCCGTAACTATTAGATCTGGTGGAGCAACGCCCTGGAGTGAAACCTAGGTTACCCGGAACGTAGAATTGGACATCACTTTCAAACTGGTTGCAATTATTCCTGTTATATGATGGAAACACTCTCGTATTTTATTTGCATTTTATGGTTGGGGCGTTGACTTCTAAGTCCCTAACTATTCAATCTGTTGGAGCAACGCCCTAGGGTGGAGCCTAGGTTGCGCGGAACGTAGAAATGACCATAACCTTTACACTGGTAGCAATTATTCGTTTTATACAATGGAAAAACTGTTCTATTTATTTTGTGTTTTATGCTTCGGGCGTTGACTTCTAAAGCCCTAACTGTTTGATCTGGTGGAGCAACGCCTTAGAGTGAAGCCTAGGTTGCCCGGAACGTAGAAGTGACCATAACTTTCACACTGGTTGCTATTATTCGTTTTATACGATGGAAAAACTGTTATATTTATATTGTATTTTATGCTTCTGGCGTTGACTTCTTAGGGCCTAACAATTCGATCTGGTGGAACAACGCCCTACAGTGAAGCCTAGGTTGCCTAGAACGTACAAATGACCATCACTTTCACACGGGTTGCAATTATTCCTGTTATAGGACGGAAAGACTGTTGTATTTTTATTGTATTTTATGCTTCAGGCGTTGACTTCTGAGGCCGTTGCTATTCCATGTAGTGGAAGAACGAAGTAGAGTGAAGCCTAGGTTGCCCGGAACGTAGAAATGACCATTACTTTCACACTGGTTGCAATTATTCGTTTTATACGATGGAAAAGCTGTTGTATTTATATCGTATTTTATGCTTCCGGCGTTGACTTCTAAGGTCCTAGCTATCCGATCTGGTGGAGCAACGCCCTAGGGTGAAGCCTAGGTTGCTCGGAACGTAGAAATGACCATAACTTTCATACTGGTTGCAATTATTCGTTTAATACGATGGAAAAACTGTTGTATTTTTATTGCATTTTATGCTTCCGGCGTTGACTTCTAAGGCCCTAACTATTCAATCTGTTGGAGCAACGCCCAAGGGTGAAGCCTAGGTTGCCCGGAACGTAGAAATGACTATAACTTTTACACTGGCAGCAATTATTCGTTTTATACAATGGAAAAACTATTCTATTTATTTTGTATTTTATGCTTCGGGCGTTGACTTCTAAGGCCCTAACTGTTTGATCAGGTGGAGCAACGCCCTAGAGTGAAGCCTAGGTTGCCCGGAACGTAGAAATGACCATAACTTTCACACTGCTTGCTATTATTCGTTTTATACGATGGAAAGACTGTTGTATTTTTATTGTATTTTATGCTTCAGGCGTTGACTTCTGAGGCCGTTGCTATTCGATGTATTGGAAGAACGCCATAGAGTGAAGCCTAGGTTGCCCGGGACGTAGAAATGACCATAACTTTCATACTGGTTGCAATTATTCGTTTTATACGATGGAAAAACTATTGTATTTTTATTGCATTTTATGCTTCCGGCGTTGACTTCTAAGGCCCTAACTATTCAATCTGTTGGAGCAACGCCCAAGGGTGAAGCCTAGGTTGCCCGGAAAGAAGAAATGACGTTAACTTTCATACTGGTTGCAATTATTCGTTTTATACGGTGGAAAAGCTGTTGTATTTATATCGTATTTTATGCTTCTGGCGTTGACTTCTTAGGCCGTAACTATTAGATCTGGTGGAGCAACGCCCTGGAGTGAAACCTAGGTTACCCGGAACGTAGAATTGGCCATCACTTTCAAACTGGTTGCAATTATTCCTGTTATATGATGGAAACACTCTCGTATTTTATTTGCATTTTATGGTTGGGGCGTTGACTTCTAAGTCCCTAACTATTCAATCTGTTGGAGCAACGCCCTAGGGTGGAGCCTAGGTTGCTCGGAACGTAGAAATGACCATAACTTTCACACTGGTTGCTATTATTCGTTTTATACGATGGAAAAACTGTTATATTTATATTGTATTTTATGCTTCTGGCGTCCACTACTTAGGCCCTAACTATTCGATCTGGTCGAACAACACCGTAGAGTGAAGCCTAGGTTGCCCGGAACGTAGAAATGACCATAACTTTCACACTGGTTGCTATTATTCGTTTTATACGATGGAAAAGCTGTCGTATTTATATTGTATTTTATGCCTCTGTCGTTGACTTCTAATGCCGTAGCTATTAGATGTGGTGGAGCAACGCCCTAGAGTGACGCCTAGGGTGCTCGGAACGTAGAAATGACCATTCCTTTCGCACTGGTTGCAACTATTCGTTTTATACGATGGAAAAGCTGTTGTATTAAATCGTATTTTATGCTTCTGGCGTTGACTTCTTAGGCCGTAACTATTCGATCTGGTGGAGCAACGCCCTGGAGTGAAACCTAGGTTACCCGGAACGTAGAATTGGCCATCACTTTAAAACTGGTTGCAATTATTCCTGTCATATGATGGATACACTCTCGTATTTTTTTTGCATTTTATGGTTGGCGCGTTGACTTCTAAGTCCCTAACTATTCAATCTGTTGGAGCAACGCCCTAGGGTGAAGCCTAGGTTGCTCGGAACGTAGAAATGACCATAACTTTTACACTGGCAGCAATTATTCGTTTTATACAATGGAAAAACTGTTCTATTTATTTTGTATTTTATGCTTCGGGCGTTGACATCTAAAGCCCTAACTGTTTGATCTGGTGGAGCAACGCCTTAGAGTGAAGCCTAGGTTGCCCGGAACGTAGATATGACCATTACCTTCACACAGGATGCAATTATTCGTTTTATACGGTGTAAAGGCTGTTGTATTTATATCGTATTTCATACTTCTGGCGTTGACTTCTAAGGACCTAACTATTCGATCCGGTGGAGCAGCGCCCTAGAGTGAAGCCTGGGTTGCTCGGAATGTAGAAATGACCATAACTTTCACACTGGTTGCAATTATTCGTTTTATACGATGGAAAAACTGTTGCATCTTTATCGTATTTTATGCTTCTGGCGTTGACTTCTAAGGCCCTAACTATTCGATCAGGTGGACCAACGCCCTCGAGTGAAGCCTAGCTTGCTCGGAATGTAGAAATGACCATAACTTTCACACTGTTTGCAATTATTCCTTTTATACGATGGAAAAGATGTTGTATTTATATCGTATTTTATGCTTCTGGCGTTGACTTCTAAGGACCTAACTATTCGATCTGGTGGAGCAACTCCCTAGAGTGAAGCCTAGGTTGCTCGGAATGTAGAAATGACCATTACTTTCACACTGTTTGCAATTATTCCTTTTATACGATGGAAAAGCTGTTGTATTTATATCGTATTTTATACTTCTGGCGTTGAATTCTAAGTCACTCGATAATCGATCTGGTGTAGCAACACCCTAGAGTGAAACTTAGGTTACCCGAAACGTAGAAATGACCAGTACATTCACACTGGTTGCAGTTATTCCTGTTAAACGATGGAAAAACTGTTGCATCATTATTGTATTTTATGCTTCTGGTGTTGACTTCTGAGGCCCTAACTATTCGATCTGGTGGAGCAACGCCCTAGAGTGAAGCCAAGGCTGGACGGAATGTAGAAATGTCCATAAATTTCACACTGGTTGCAATTATTCCTGTTATGGGATGGAAAGACTGTTGAATTTTTATTGTATTTTATGCGTCAGGCGTTGACTTCTGAGGCCGTAGCTATTCGATGTGGTGGAAGAACGCCATAGAGTGAAGTCTAGGCTGCCCGGAACGTAGAAATGACCATAACTTTCATACTGGTTGCAATTATTCGTGTTATATGATGGAAGAACTGTTGTATTTATATTGTATTTTATGCTGCTGGCGTTCACTTCTTAGGCCCTAACAATTCGGTCTGGTGGTGCAACGCCCTGGAGTGAAGCCTAGGTTGCCTGGAACGTAGAAATGACCATCACTTTCACACGGGTTGCAATTATTCCTGTTATAGGATGGAAAGACTGTTGTATTCTTATTGTATTTTATACTTCAGGCGTTGACTTCTGAGGCCGTACCTATTCGATGTGGTGGAAGAACACCATACTGTGAAGCCTAGGTTGCCCGGAACGTAGAAATGAGCATAACTTTCATACTGGTTGCAATTACTCGTTTTATACGATGGAAAGACTGTTGTATTTATATTGGATTTTTGCTTCTGGCGTTCTCTTCTTAGGCCCTAACTATTCGATCTGGTGGAACAACGCCCTAGGGTGAAGCCTAGGTTGCCCGGAACGTAGATATGACCATAACCTTCACACAGGTTGCAATTATTCGTTTTATGCGATGGAAAAACTGTTCTATTTATTTTGCATTTTATGCTTCCGGCATTGACTTCTAAGGCCCTAACTATTCAATCTGTTGGAGCAACGCCCTAGGGTGAAGTCTAGGTTGCCCGGAAAGTAGAAATGACCATATCTTTCAAACTGGTTGCAATTATTCGTTTTATACGATGAAAAAACTGTTGTATTTATATTGTATTTTATGCTTCTGGCGTTGACATCTAAGGACCTAACTATTCGATCTGGCGGAGCAGCGCCCTAGAGTGAAGCCTAGGTTGCTCGGAATGTAGAAATGACCATTACTTTCACACTAGTTGCAATCATTCGTTTTATACGATGGAAAAACTGTTATATTTATGTTGTATTTTATGCTTCTGGCGTCCACTTCTTAGGCCCTAACTATTCGATCTGGTCGAACAACACCGTAGAGTGAAGCCTAGGTTGCCCGGAACGTAGAAATGACCATAACTTTCACACTGGTTGCTATTATTCGTTTTATACGAAGGAAAAACTGTTATATTTATATTGTATTTTATGCTTCTGGCGATCACTTCTTAGGCCCTAACTATTCGATCTGGTGGAACAACACCGTAGAGTGAAGCCTAGGTTGCCCGGAACGTAGAAATGGCCATAACTTTCACACTGGTTGCAATTATTCCTTTTATACGATGGAAAAGCTGCTGTATTTATATCGTATTTTATGCTTATGGCGTTGACATCTAAGTCCTAACTATTCGATGTGGTGGAGCAGCGCCCTAGAGTGAGGCCTAGGTTGCTCGGAATGTAGAAATGACCGTTACTTTCACACTGGTTGCAATCATTCGTTTTATACGATGGAAAAGCTGTTGTATTTATATCGTATTTTATACTTCTGGCGTTGAATTCTAAGTCTCTCGATAATCGATCTGGTGTAGCAACACCCTAGAGTGAAACTTAGGTTACCCGAAACGTAGAAATGACCAGTACATTCACACTGGTTGCAGTTATTCCTGTTAAACGATGGAAAAACTGTTGCATCATTATTGTATTTTATGCTTCTGGTGTTGACTTCTGAGGCCCTAACTATTCGATCTGGTGGAGCAACGCCCTAGAGTGAAGCCAAGGCTGGACGGAATGTAGAAATGTCCATAAATTTCACACTGGTTGCAATTATTCCTGTTATGGGATGGAAAGACTGTTGAATTTTTATTGTATTTTATGCGTCAGGCGTTGACTTCTGAGGCCGTAGCTATTCGATGTGGTGGAAGAACGCCATAGAGTGAAGTCTAGGCTGCCCGGAACGTAGAAATGACCATAACTTTCATACTGGTTGCAATTATTCGTGTTATATGATGGAAGAACTGTTGTATTTATATTGTATTTTATGCTGCTGGCGTTCACTTCTTAGGCCCTAACAATTCGGTCTGGTGGTGCAACGCCCTGGAGTGAAGCCTAGGTTGCCTGGAACGTAGAAATGACCATCACTTTCACACGGGTTGCAATTATTCCTGTTATAGGATGGAAAGACTGTTGTATTCTTATTGTATTTTATACTTCAGGCGTTGACTTCTGAGGCCGTACCTATTCGATGTGGTGGAAGAACACCATACTGTGAAGCCTAGGTTGCCCGGAACGTAGAAATGAGCATAACTTTCATACCGGTTGCAATTACTCGTTTTATACGATGGAAAGACTGTTGTATTTATATTGGATTTTTGCTTCTGGCGTTCTCTTCTTAGGCCCTAACTATTCGATCTGGTGGAACAACGCCCTAGGGTGAAGCCTAGGTTGCCCGGAACGTAGATATGACCATAACCTTCACACAGGTTGCAATTATTCGTTTTATACGGTGTAAAGGCTGTTGTATTTATTTTGTATTTTATTCTTCTGGTGTTGACTTCTTAGGCCGTAACTATTCGATCTGGTGGAACAACGCCGTAGAGTGAAGCGTAGGTTTCCCGGAACGTAGAAATGACCATTACTTTCACACTGTTTGCAATTATTCCTTTTATATGATGGAAAAGCTGTTGTATTTATATCGTATTTCATACTTCTGGCGTTGACTTCTAAGGACCTAACTATTCGATCCGGTGGAGCAGCGCCCTAGAGTGAAGCCTAGGTTGCTCGGAATGTAGAAATGACCATTACTTTCACACTGGTTGCAATTATTCGTTTTACACGATGGTAAAGCTGTTGTATTTATATCGCATTTTATGCTTCTGGCGTTGACTTCTTAGGACATAGCTATTCGATCTGGTGGAGCAACGCCCTGGAGTGAAACCTAGGATGCCCGGAACGTAGAAATGACCATTACTTTCACACTGGTTGCAATTATTCCTGTTATACGATGGAAAAAATGTTGTATTTTAATTGTATTTTATGCTTTTAGCGACGAACTATAAGTCCCTAGCTATTCGATCTGGCGAGGCAACATTCGAGAGTGACGCCTAGGTTGCTCGGAACGTAGAAATGACCATTACTTTCACACTGGCAGCAATTATTCGTTTTATGCGATGGAAAAACTGTTCTATTTATTTTGCATTTTATGCTTCCGGCATTGACTTCTAAGGCCCTAACTATTCAATCTGTTGGAGCAACGCCCTAGGGTGAAGTCTAGGTTGCCCGGAAAGTAGAAATGACCATATCTTTCAAACTGGTTGCAATTATTCGTTTTATACGATGAAAAAACTGTTGTATTTATATTGTATTTTATGCTTCTGGCGTTGACATCTAAGGACCTAACTATTCGATCTGGCGGAGCAGCGCCCTAGAGTGAAGCCTAGGTTGCTCGGAATGTAGAAATGACCATTACTTTCACACTAGTTGCAATCATTCGTTTTATACGATGGAAAAACTGTTATATTTATGTTGTATTTTATGCTTCTGGCGTCCACTTCTTAGGCCCTAACTATTCGATCTGGTCGAACAACACCGTAGAGTGAAGCCTAGGTTGCCCGGAACGTAGAAATGACCATAACTTTCACACTGGTTGCTATTATTCGTTTTATACGAAGGAAAAACTGTTATATTTATATTGTATTTTATGCTTCTGGCGATCACTTCTTAGGCCCTAACTATTCGATCTGGTGGAACAACACCGTAGAGTGAAGCCTAGGTTGCCCGGAACGTAGAAATGGCCATAACTTTCACACTGGTTGCAATTATTCCTTTTATACGATGGAAAAGCTGTTGTATTTATATCGTATTTTATGCTTATGGCGTTGACATCTAAGTCCTAACTATTCGATGTGGTGGAGCAGCGCCCTAGAGTGAGGCCTAGGTTGCTCGGAATGTAGAAATGACCGTTACTTTCACACTGGTTGCAATCATTCGTTTTATACGATGGAAAAGCTGTTGTATTTATATCGTATTTTATACTTCTGGCGTTGAATTCTAAGTCTCTCGATAATCGATCTGGTGTAGCAACACCCTAGAGTGAAACTTAGGTTACCCGAAACGTAGAAATGACCAGTACATTCACACTGGTTGCAGTTATTCCTGTTAAACGATGGAAAAACTGTTGCATCATTATTGTATTTTATGCTTCTGGTGTTGACTTCTGAGGCCCTAACTATTCGATCTGGTGGAGCAACGCCCTAGAGTGAAGCCAAGGCTGGACGGAATGTAGAAATGTCCATAAATTTCACACTGGTTGCAATTATTCCTGTTATGGGATGGAAAGACTGTTGAATTTTTATTGTATTTTATGCGTCAGGCGTTGACTTCTGAGGCCGTAGCTATTCGATGTGGTGGAAGAACGCCATAGAGTGAAGTCTAGGCTGCCCGGAACGTAGAAATGACCATAACTTTCATACTGGTTGCAATTATTCGTGTTATATGATGGAAGAACTGTTGTATTTATATTGTATTTTATGCTGCTGGCGTTCACTTCTTAGGCCCTAACAATTCGGTCTGGTGGTGCAACGCCCTGGAGTGAAGCCTAGGTTGCCTGGAACGTAGAAATGACCATCACTTTCACACGGGTTGCAATTATTCCTGTTATAGGATGGAAAGACTGTTGTATTCTTATTGTATTTTATACTTCAGGCGTTGACTTCTGAGGCCGTACCTATTCGATGTGGTGGAAGAACACCATACTGTGAAGCCTAGGTTGCCCGGAACGTAGAAATGAGCATAACTTTCATACCGGTTGCAATTACTCGTTTTATACGATGGAAAGACTGTTGTATTTATATTGGATTTTTGCTTCTGGCGTTCTCTTCTTAGGCCCTAACTATTCGATCTGGTGGAACAACGCCCTAGGGTGAAGCCTAGGTTGCCCGGAACGTAGATATGACCATAACCTTCACACAGGTTGCAATTATTCGTTTTATACGGTGTAAAGGCTGTTGTATTTATTTTGTATTTTATTCTTCTGGTGTTGACTTCTTAGGCCGTAACTATTCGATCTGGTGGAACAACGCCGTAGAGTGAAGCGTAGGTTTCCCGGAACGTAGAAATGACCATTACTTTCACACTGTTTGCAATTATTCCTTTTATATGATGGAAAAGCTGTTGTATTTATATCGTATTTCATACTTCTGGCGTTGACTTCTAAGGACCTAACTATTCGATCCGGTGGAGCAGCGCCCTAGAGTGAAGCCTAGGTTGCTCGGAATGTAGAAATGACCATTACTTTCACACTGGTTGCAATTATTCGTTTTACACGATGGTAAAGCTGTTGTATTTATATCGTATTTTATGCTTCTGGCGTTGACTTCTTAGGACATAGCTATTCGATCTGGTGGAGCAACGCCCTGGAGTGAAACCTAGGATGCCCGGAACGTAGAAATGACCATTACTTTCACACTGGTTGCAATTATTCCTGTTATACGATGGAAAAAATGTTGTATTTTAATTGTATTTTATGCTTTTAGCGACGAACTATAAGTCCCTAGCTATTCGATCTGGCGAGGCAACATTCGAGAGTGACGCCTAGGTTGCTCGGAACGTAGAAATGACCATTACTTTCACACTGGCAGCAATTATTCGTTTTATGCGATGGAAAAACTGTTCTATTTATTTTGCATTTTATGCTTCCGGCATTGACTTCTAAGGCCCTAACTATTCAATCTGTTGGAGCAACGCCCTAGGGTGAAGTCTAGGTTGCCCGGAAAGTAGAAATGACCATATCTTTCAAACTGGTTGCAATTATTCGTTTTATACGATGAAAAAACTGTTGTATTTATATTGTATTTTATGCTTCTGGCGTTGACATCTAAGGACCTAACTATTCGATCTGGCGGAGCAGCGCCCTAGAGTGAAGCCTAGGTTGCTCGGAATGTAGAAATGACCATTACTTTCACACTAGTTGCAATCATTCGTTTTATACGATGGAAAAACTGTTATATTTATGTTGTATTTTATGCTTCTGGCGTCCACTTCTTAGGCCCTAACTATTCGATCTGGTCGAACAACACCGTAGAGTGAAGCCTAGGTTGCCCGGAACGTAGAAATGACCATAACTTTCACACTGGTTGCTATTATTCGTTTTATACGAAGGAAAAACTGTTATATTTATATTGTATTTTATGCTTCTGGCGATCACTTCTTAGGCCCTAACTATTCGATCTGGTGGAACAACACCGTAGAGTGAAGCCTAGGTTGCCCGGAACGTAGAAATGGCCATAACTTTCACACTGGTTGCTATTATTCGTTTTATACGATGGAAAAATTGTTCTATTTATTTTGTATTTTATGCTTCGGGCGTTGACTTCTAAAGCCCTAACAGTTTGATCTGGTGGAGCAACGCCCTAGAGTGAAGCCTAGGTTGCCCGGATCGTAGAAATCACCATTACTTTCACACTGTTTGCAATTATTCCTTTTATACGATGGAAAAGCTGTTGTATTTATATCGTATTTTATGCTTATGGCGTTGACATCTAAGTCCTAACTATTCGATCTGGTGGAGCAGCGCCCTAGAGTGAGGCCTAGGTTGCTCGGAATGTAGAAATGACCGTTACTTTCACACTGGTTGCAATCATTCGTTTTATACGATGGAAAAGCTGTTGTATTTATATTGTATTTTATACCTCTGGCGTTGACTTCTAATGCCGTAGCTATTAGATGTGGTGGAGCAACGCCCTAGAGTGACGCCTAGGGTGCTCGGAACGTAGAAATGACCATTCCTTTCGCACTGGTTGCAACTATTCGTTTTATACGATGGAAAAGCTGTTGTATTAAATCGTATTTTATGCTTCTGGCGTTGACTTCTTAGGCCGTAACTATTCGATCTGGTGGAGCAACGCCCTGGAGTGAAATCTAGGTTACCCGGAACGTAGAATTGGCCATCACTTTCAAACTGGTTGCAATTATTCCTGTCATATGATGGAAACACTCTCGTATTTTTTTTGCATTTTATGGTTGGGGCGTTGACTTCTAAGTCCCTAACTATTCAATCTGTTTGAGCAACGCCCTAGGATGAAGCCTATGTTGCTCGGAACGTCGAAATGACCATAACTTTTACACTGGCAGCAATTATTCGTTTTATACAATGGAAAAACTGTTCTATTTATTTTGTATTTTATGCTTCGGGCGTTGACATCTAAAGCCCTAACTGTTTGATCTGGTGGAGCAACGCCATAGAGTGAAGCCTAGGTTGCCCGGAACGTAGATATGACCATTACCTTCACACAGGTTGCAATTATTCGTTTTATACGGTGTAAAGGCTGTTGTATTTATATCGTATTTCATACTTCTGGCGTTGACTTCTAAGGACCTAACTACTCGATCCGGTGGAGCAGCGCCCTAGAGTGAAGCCTAGGTTGCTCGGAATGTAGAAATGACCATAACTTTCACACTGGTTGCAATTATTCGTTTTATACGATGGAAAAACTGTTGCATCTTTATCGTATTTTATGCTTCTGGCGTTGACTTCTAAGGCCCTAACTATTCGATCAGGAGGAGCAACGCCCTAGAGTGAAGCCTAGGTTGCTCGGAATGTAGAAATGACTATAACTTTCACACTGTTTGCAATTATTCCTTTTATACGATGGAAAAGCTGTTGTATTTATATCGTATTGTATGCTTCTGGCGTTGACTTCTAAGGACCTAACTATTCGATCTGGAGGAGCAACGCCCTAGAGTGACGCCTAGGTTGCTCGCAACGTAGAAATGACCATTTCTTTCACACTGGTTGCAATTATTCGTTTTATACGATGGTAAAGCTGTTGTATTTATATCGTATTTTATGCTTCTGATGTTGACCTCTTAAGACATAACTATTCGATCTGGTGGAGCAACGCCCTGGAGTGAAACCTAGGTTGCCCGGAACGTAGAAATGACCATTACTTTCACACTGGTTGCAATTATTCCAGTTATACGATGGAAAAACTGTTGTATTTTAATTGTATTTTATGCTTTTAGCGATGAATTATAAGTCCCTAGCTATTCGATCTGGTGGAGCAACGCCCTAGAGTGACGCCTAGGTTGCTCGGAACGTAGAAGTGACCATTACCTTCACACTGGTAGCAATTATTCGTTCTATACGATGGAAAAACTGTTCTATTTATTTTGCATTTTATGCTCCCGACATTGACTTCTAAGGCCCTAACTATTCAATCTGTTGGAGCAGCGCCCCAGGGTGTAGTCTAGGTTGCCCGGAAAGTAGAAATGACCATATCTTTGATACTGGTTGCAATTATTCGTTTTATACGATGAAAAAACTGTTGCATTTATATTGTATTTTATGCTTCTGGCGTTCACTTCTTAGGCCCTAACTATTCGATCTGGTGAAACAACGCCCTAGGGTGAAGCCTAGGTTGCCCGGAACGTAGAAATGACCATAACTTTTATACTGGTAGCAATTATTCGTTTTATACAATGGAAAAAATGTTCTATTTATTTTGCATTTTATGCTTCGGGCCTTGACGTCTAAGGCCCTAACTAATTGATCTGGTGGAGCAGCGCCCTAGAGTGAAGCCTAGATTGCCCGGAACGTTGAAATGACCATAACTTTCATACTGGTTGCAATTATTCGTTTTATACGATGAAAAAACTGTTGTATTTATATTGTATTTTATGCTTCTGGCGTTGCCTTCTTAGGCCCTAACTATTCGATCTTGTGGAACAACGGCCTAGAGTGAAGCCTAGGTTGCCTGGAACGTAGAAATGACCATCACTTTCACACGGGTTGCAATTATTCCTGTTATAGGATGGAAAGACTGTTGTATTTTTATTGTATTTTATACTTCAGGCGTTGACTTCTGAGGCCGTACCTATTCGATGTGGTGGAAGAACGCCATACTGTGAAGCCTAGGTTGCCCGGAACGTAGAAATGAGCATAAGTTTAATACTGGTTGCAATTACTCGTTTTATACGATGGAAAGACTGTTGTATTTATACTGGATTTTTGCTTCTGGCGTTCACTTCTTAGGCCCTATCTATTCGATCTGGTGGAACAACGCCCTAGGGTGAAGCCTAGGTTGTCCGGAACGTAGATATGACCATAACCTTCACACAGGTTGCAATTATTCATTTTATACGGTGTAAAGGCTGTTGTATTTATTTTGTATTTTATTCTTCTGGTGTTGACTTCTAAGGACCTAACTATTCGATCCGGTGGAGCAGCGCCCTAGAGTGAAGCCTAGGTTGCTCGGAATGTAGAAATGACCATTACTTTCACACTGGTTGCAATTATTCGTTTTACACGATGGTAAAGCTGTTGTATTTATATCGTATTGTATGCTTCTGGCGTTGACTTCTTAGGACATAGCTATTCGATCTGGTGGAGCAACGCCCTGGAATGAAACCTAGGTTGCCCGGTACCCAGAAATGACCACTACTATCACACTGGTTGCAAATTATTCCTGCTATACGATGGAAAAACTGTTGCATCTTTATTGTATTTTATACTTCTGGCGTTGACTTCTAAGGCCCTAACTATTTGATCTGGTGGAGCACCGCCCTAGAGTAAAGCCTAGGTTACCCTGAACGTAGAAATGACCATACCTTCCACACTGGTAGCCATTATTCGTTTTATACGATGGAAAATGTGTTTTATTTACTCTGTATTTTATGCTTCGGGCGTTGACTTCTAAGGCCCTAACTGTTTGATCTGGTGGAACGACGCCCTAGAGTGAAGCCTAGGTTGCCCGGAACGTAGAAATGACCATAACTTTCACACTGGTTGCTATTATTCGTTTTATACAATGGAAAAACTGTTATATTTATATTGTATTTTATGCTTCTGGCGTTGACTTCTGAGGCCGTTGCTATTCGATGTGGTGGAAGAACGCCATAGAGTGAAGCCTAGGTAGCCCGGACCGTAGAAATGTCCATATCTTTCGCACTGTTTGCAATTATTCATTTTATACGATGGCAAAGCTGTTGTATTTATATTGTATTTTATGCTTCTGGCGTTGACTTCTTAGGCCCTAACTATTCGATCTGGTGGAGCAATGCCTCAGAAACAAGTCTAGGATGCCCGAAACGCCGAAATGCTCATTACTATCACGCATGTTGCAATTATTCCTGTTATACGATGAAAAGACTGTTGTATTTTTATTGTATTCTATGTTTCAGTCGTAGACTTCTAAGGCCGCAGCTACTCGATATGTTGGAGCACCGCCCTAGAGTGAACCCTAGGTTGCTCGGAACGTAGAAATGACCACTACTTTCACACTGTTTGCAATTATTCATTTAATGCGATGGAAATGCTGTTGTATTTATATCGTATTTTATGCTTCGGGCGTTGACTTCTTAGGCCCTAACATTTCGATCTGGTGGAGCAACGCCCTACAGTGTAGCCTAGGTTGCCCGGAACGTAGATATGACCATAACCTTCACACAGGTTGCAATTATTCGTTTTATACGGTGTAAAGGCTGTTGTATTTATTTTGTATTTTATTCTTCTGGTGTTGACTTCTTAGGCCGTAACTATTCGATCTGGTGGAGCAACGCCCTGGAGTGAAACCTAGGTTGCCCGGCACGTAGAAATGACCACTACTATCACACTGGTTGCAAATTATTCCTGCTATACGATGGAAAAACTGTTGCATCTTTATTGTATTTTATGCTTCTGGCGCTGACTTCTAAGGCCCTAACTACTCGATCAGGCGGAGCAACGCCCTCGAGTGAAGCCTAGGTTGCTCGGAATGTAGAAATGACCATAACTTTCACACTGGTTGCAATTATTCGTTTTATACGATGGAAAAGCTGTTGCATCTTTATCGTATTTTATGCTTCTGGGGTTGACTTCTTAGGCCGTAACTATTCGATCTGGTGGAGCAACGCCCTGGAGTGAAACCTAGGTTGCCCGGTACGTAGAAATGACCACTACTAACACACTGGATGCAAATTATTCCTGCTATACGATGGAAAAATTCCTGCATCTTTATTGTATTTTATGCTCCTGGCGTTGACGTCTAAGGCCCTAACTATTCGATCAGGTGGAGCAACGCCCTAGAGTGAAGCCTAGGTTGCTCGGAATGTAGAAATGACCATTACTTTCACACTGGCAGCAATTATTCGTTTTATGCGATGGAACAACTGTTCTATTTATTTTGCATTTTATGCTTCCGGCATTGACTTCTAAGGCCCTAACTATTCAATCTGTTGGAGCAACGCCCTAGAGTGAAGCCTAGGTTGCCTGGAACGTAGAAATGACCATCACTTTCACACGGGTTGCAATTATTCCTGTTATAGGATGGAAAGACTGTTGTATTTTTATTGTATTTTATACTTCAGGCGTTGACTTCTGAGGCCGTAGCTATTCGATGTGGTGGAAGAACGCCATACTGTGAAGCCTAGGTTGCCCGGAACGTAGAAATGAGCATAAGTTTCACACTGGTTGCAATTACTCGTTTTATAGGATGGAAAAACCGTTGCATCTTTATCGTACTTTATGCTTCTGGCGTTGACTTCTTAGGCCGTAACTATTCGTACTGGTGGAGCAACGCCCTGGAGTGAAACCTAGGTTGCCCGGTACGTACAAATGACCACTACTATCACACTGGTTGCAAATTATTCCTGCTATACCATGGAAAACTGTTGCATCTTTATTGTATTTTATGCTTCTGGCGTTGACTTCTAAGGCCCTAACTATTCGATCAGGTGGAGCAACGCCCTCGAGTGAAGCCTAGGTTGCTCGGAATGTAGAAATGACCATAACTTTCACACTGTTTGCAATTATTCCTTTTATACGATGGAAAAGATGTTGTATTTATATCGTATTTTATGCTTCTGGCGTTGACTTCTAAGGACCTGACTATTCGATCTGGTGGAGCAACGCCCTAGAGTGAAGCCTAGGTTGCTCGGAATGTAGAAATGACCATAACTTTCACACTGGTTGGAATTATTCGTTTTATTCGATGGAAAAGCTGTTGCATCTTTATCGTATTTTATGCTTCTGGCGTTGACTTCTTAGGCCGTAACTCTTCGATGTGGTGGAGCAACGCCCTGGAGTGAAACCTAGGTTGCCCGGTACGTAGAAATGACCACTACTATCACACTGGTTGCAAATTGTTCCTGCTATACGATGGAAAAACTGCTGCATCTTTATTGTATTTTATGCTTCTGGCGTTGACTTCTAAGGCCCTAACTATTCGATCAGGTGGAGCAACGCCCTAGAGTGAAGCCTATGTTGCTCGGAATGTAGAAATGACCATAACTTTCACACTGGTTGCAATTATTCATTTTATACGATGGAAAAACTGTTGTACTTATATTGTGTTTTATTCTTATGGCGTTGAATTCTCAGTCCCTAGCTATTCGGTCTGGTGGAGCAACGCCCTAGAGTGACGCCTAGGTTGCTCGGAGCGTAGAAATGACCATTACTTACACACTGGTTGCAATTATTCCTGTTATACGATGGAAAAGCTGTTGTATTTTAATTGTATTTTATGCTTTTAGCGATGAATTATAAGTCCCTAGCTATTCGATCTGGAGGAGCAACGCCCTAGAGTGACGCATAGGTTGCTCGGAACGTAGAAATGACCATTTCTTTCACACTGGTTGCAATTATTCGTTTTATACGATGGAAAAGCTGTTGTATTTATATCGTATTTTATGCCTCTGGCGTTGACTTCTAATGCCGTAGCTATTAGATGTGGTGGAGCAACGCCCTAGAGTGACGCCTAGGGTGCTCGGAACGTAGAAATGGCCATTCCTTTCGCACTGGTTGCAACTATTCGTTTTATACGATGGAAAAGCTGTTGTATTAAATCGTATTTTATGCTTCTGGCGTTGACTTCTTAGGCCGTAACTATTCGATCTGGTGGAGCAACGCCCTGGAGTGAAACCTAGGTTACCCGGAACGTAGAATTGGCCATCACTTTCAAACTGGTTGCAATTATTCCTGTCATATGATGGAAACACTCTCGTATTTTTTTTGCATTTTATGGTTGGGGCGTTGACTTCTAAGTCCCTAACTATTCAATCTGTTGGAGCAACGCCCTAGGATGAAGCCTAGGTTGCTCGGAACGTCGAAATGACCATAACTTTTACACTGGCAGCAATTATTCGTTTTATACAATGGAAAAACTGTTCTATTTATTTTGTATTTTATGCTTCGGGCGTTGACATCTAAAGCCCTAACTGTTTGATCTGGTGGAGCAACGCCTTAGAGTGAAGCCTAGGTTGCCCGGAACGTAGATATGACCATTACCTTCACACAGGTTGCAATTATTCGTTTTATACGGTGTAAAGGCTGTTGTATTTATATCGTATTTCATACTTCTGGCGTTGACTTCTAAGGACCTAACTATTCGATCCGGTAGAGCAGCGCCCTAGAGTGAAGCCTAGGTTGCTCGGAATGTAGAAATGACCATAACTTTCACAATGGTTGCAATTATTCGTTTTATACGATGGAAAAGCTGTTGTATTTAAATCGTATTGTATGCTTCTGGCGTTGACTTCTAAGGACCTAACTATTCGATCTGGAGGAGCAACGCCCTAGAGTGACGCCTAGGTTGCTCGGAACGTAGAAATGACCATTACTTTCACACTGGTTGCAATTATTCGTTTTATACGATGGTAAAGCTGTTGTATTTATATCGTATTTTATGCTTCTGATGTTGACCTCTTAAGACATAACTATTCGATCTGGTGGAGCAACGCCCTGGAGTGAAACCTAGATTGCCCGGAACGTAGAAATGACCATTACTTTCACACTGGTTGCAATTATTCCAGTTACACGATGGAAAAACTGTTGTATTTTAATTGTATTTTATGCTTTTAGCGATGAATTATAAGTCCCTAGCTATTCGATCTGGTGGAGCAACGCCCTAGAGTGACGCCTAGGTTGCTCGGAGCGTAGAAGTGACCATTACCTTCACACTGGTAGCAATTATTCGTTCTATACGATGGAAAAACTGTTCTATTTATTTTGCATTTTATGCTCCCGGCATTGACTTCTAAGTCCCTAACTATTCAATCTGTTGGAGCAGCGCCCCAGGGTGTAGTCCAGGTTGCCCGGAAAGTAGAAATGACCATATCTTTGATACTGGTTGCAATTATTCGTTTTATACGATGAAAAAACTGTTGCATTTATATTGTATTTTATGCTTCTGGCGTTCACTTCTTAGGCCCTAACTATTCGATCTGGTGGAACAACGCCCTAGGGTGAAGCCTAGGTTGCCCGGAACGTAGAAATGACCATAACTTTTATACTGGTAGCAATTATTCGTTTTATACAATGGAAAAACTGTTCTATTTATTTTGCATTTTATGCTTCGGGCGTTGCCGTCTAAGGCCCTAACTAATTGATCTGGTGGAGCAGCGCCCTAGAGTGAAGCCTAGATTGCCCGGAACGTTGAAATGACCATAACTTTCACACAGGTTGCAATTATTCGTTTTATACGGTGTAAAGGCTGTTGTATTTATTTTGTATTTTATTCTTCTGGTGTTGACTTCTTAGGCCGTAACTATTCGATCTGGTGGAGCAACGCCCTGGAGTGAAACCTAGGTTGCTCGGAATGTAGAAATGACCATAACTTTCACACTGGTTGCAATTATTCGTTTTATACGATGGAAAAGCTGTTGCATCTTTATCGTATTTTATGCTTCTGGCGTTGACTTCTTAGGCCGTAACTATTCGATCTGGTGGAGCAACGCCCTGGAGTGAAACCTAGGTTGCCCGGTACGTAGAAATGACCACTACTATCACACTGGATGCAAATTATTCCTGCTATACGATGGAAAAGTTGCTGCATCTTTATTGTATTTTATGCTCCTGGCGTTGACTTCTAAGGCCCTAACTATTCGATCAGGTGGAGCAACGCCCTAGAGTGAAGCCTATGTTGCTCGGAACGTCGAAATGACCATAACTTTTACACTGGCAGCAATTATTCGTTTTATACAATGGAAAAACTGTTCTATTTATTTTGTGTTTTATGCTTCGGGCGTTGACATCTAAAGCCCTAACTGTTTGATCTGGTGGAGCAACGCCATAGAGTGAAGCCTAGGTTGCCCGGAACGTAGATATGACCATTACCTTCACACAGGTTGCAATTATTCGTTTTATACGGTGTAAAGGCTGTTGTATTTATATCGTATTTCATACTTCTGGCGTTGACTTCTAAGGACCTAACTATTCGATCCGGTGGAGCAGCGCCCTAGAGTGAAGCCTAGGTTGCTCGGAATGTAGAAATGACCATAACTTTCACACTGGTTGCAATTATTCGTTTTATACGATGGAAAAACTGTTGCATCTTTATCGTATTTTATGCTTCTGGCGTTGACTTCTAAGGCCCTAACTATTCGATCAGGAGGAGCAACGCCCTAGAGTGAAGCCTAGGTTGCTCGGAATGTAGAAATGACCATAACTTTCACACTGTTTGCAATTATTCCTTTTATACGATGGAAAAGCTGTTGTATTTATATCGTATTGTATGCTTCTGGCGTTGACTTCTAAGGACCTAACTATTCGATCTGGAGGAGCAACGCCCTAGAGTGACGCCTAGGTTGCTCGGAACGTAGAAATGACCATTTCTTTCACACTGGTTGCAATTATTCGTTTTATACGATGGTAAAGCTGTTGTATTTATATCGTATTTTATGCTTCTGATGTTGACCTCTTAAGACATAACTATTCGATCTGGTGGAGCAACGCCCTGGAGTGAAACCTAGGTTGCCCGGAACGTAGAAATGACCATTACTTTCACACTGGTTGCAATTATTACAGTTATACGATGGAAAAACTGTTGTATTTTAATTGTATTTTATGCTTTTAGCGATGAATTATAAGTCCCTAGCTATTCGATCTGGTGGAGCAACGCCCTAGAGTGACGCCTAGGTTGCTCGGAACGTAGAAGTGACCATTACCTTCACACTGGTAGCAATTATTCGTTCTATACGATGGAAAAACTGTTCTATTTATTTTGCATTTTATGCTCCCGGCATTGACTTCTAAGGCCCTAACTATTCAATCTGTTGGAGCAGCGCCCCAGGGTGTAGTCTAGGTTGCCCGGAAAGTAGAAATGACCATATCTTTGATACTGGTTGCAATTATTCGTTTTATACGATGAAAAAACTGTTGCATTTATATTGTATTTTATGCTTCTGGCGTTCACTTCTTAGGCCCTAACTATTCGATCTGGTGAAACAACGCCCTAGGGTGAAGCCTAGGTTGCCCGGAACGTAGAAATGACCATAACTTTTATACTGGTAGCAATTATTCGTTTTATACAATGGAAAAACTGTTCTATTTATTTTGCATTTTATGCTTCGGGCGTTGACGTCTAAGGCCCTAACTAATTGATCTGGTGGAGCAGCGCCCTAGAGTGAAGCCTAGATTGCCCGGAACGTTGAAATGACCATAACTTTCATACTGGTTGCAATTATTCGTTTTATACGATGAAAAAACTGTTGTATTTATATTGTATTTTATGCTTCTGGCGTTGCCTTCTTAGGCCCTAACTATTCGATCTTGTGGAACAACGGCCTAGAGTGAAGCCTAGGTTGCCTGGAACGTAGAAATGACCATCACTTTCACACGGGTTGCAATTATTCCTGTTATAGGATGGAAAGACTGTTGTATTTTTATTGTATTTTATACTTCAGGCGTTGTCTTCTGAGGCCGTACCTATTCGATGTGGTGGAAGAACGCCATACTGTGAAGCCTAGGTTGCCCGGAACGTAGAAATGAGCATAAGTTTCATACTGGTTGCAATTACTCGTTTTATACGATGGAAAGACTGTTGCATTTATATTGGATTTTTGCTTCTGGCGTTCACTTCTTAGGCCCTAACTATTCGATCTGGTGGAACAACGCCCTAGGGTGAAGCCTAGGTTGTCCGGAACGTAGATATGACCATAACCTTCACACAGGTTGCAATTATTCATTTTATACGGTGTAAAGGCTGTTGTATTTATTTTGTATTTTATTCTTCTGGTGTTGACTTCTTAGGCCGTAACTATTCGATCTGGTGGAACAACGCCGCAGAGTGAAGCGTAGGTTTCCCGGAACGTAGAAATGACCATTACTTTCACACTGTTTGCAATTATCCCTTTTATATGATGGAAAAGCTGTTGTATTTATATCGTATTTCACACTTCTGGCGTTGACTTCTAAGGACCTAACTATTCGATCCGGTGGAGCAGCGCCCTAGAGTGAAGCCTAGGTTGCTCGGAATGTAGAAATGACCATTACTTTCACACTGGTTGCAATTATTCGTTTTACACGATGGTAAAGCTGTTGTATTTATATCGTATTTTATGCTTCTGGCGTTGACTTCTTAGGACATAGCTATTCGATCTGGTGGAGCAACGCCCTGGAGTGAAACCTAGGTTGCCCGGTACGCAGAAATGACCACTACTATCACACTGGTTGCAAATTATTCCTGCTATACGATGGAAAAACTGTTGCATCTTTATTGTATTTTATACTTCTGGCGTTGACTTCTAAGGCCCTAACTATTTGATCTGGTGGAGCACCGCCCTAGAGTAAAGCCTAGGTTACCCTGAACGTAGAAATGACCATATCTTCCACACTGGTAGCCATTATTCGTTTTATACGATGGAAAATGTGTTTTATTTACTCTGTATTTTATGCTTCGGGCGTTGACTTCTAAGGCCCTAACTGTTTGATCTGGTGGAACGACGCCCTAGAGTGAAGCCTAGGTTGCCCGGAACGTAGAAATGACCAGAACTTTCACACTGGTTGCTATTATTCGTTTTATACAATGGAAAAACTGTTATATTTATATTGTATTTTATGCTTCTGGCGTTGACTTCTGAGGCCGTTGCTATTCGATGTGGTGGAAGAACGCCATAGAGTGAAGCCTAGGTAGCCCGGACCGTAGAAATGTCCATATCTTTCGCACTGTTTGCAATTATTCATTTTATACGATGGCAAAGCTGTTGTATTTATATTGTATTTTATGCTTCTGGCGTTGACTTCTTAGGCCCTAACTATTCGATCTGGTGGAGCAATGCCTCAGAGATAAGTCTAGGATGCCCGAAACGCCGAAATGCTCATTACTATCACGCATGTTGCAATTATTCCTGTTATACGATGAAAAGACTGTTGTATTTTTATTGTATTCTATGTTTCAGTCGTAGACTTCTAAGGCCGCAGCTACTCGATATGTTGGAGCACCGCCCTAGAGTGAACCCTAGGTTGCTCGGAACGTAGAAATGACCACTACTTTCACACGGTTTGCAATTATTCATTTAATGCGATGGAAATGCTGTTGTATTTATATCGTATTTTATGCTTCGGGCGTTGACTTCTTAGGCCCTAACATTTCGATCTGGTGGAGCAACGCCCTACAGTGTAGCCTAGGTTGCCCGGAACGTAGATATGACCATAACCTTCACACAGGTTGCAATTATTCGTTTTATACGGTGTAAAGGCTGTTGTATTTATTTTGTATTTTATTCTTCTGGTGTTGACTTCTTAGGCCGTAACTATTCGATCTGGTGGAGCAACGCCCTGGAGTGAAACCTAGGTTGCCCGGCACGTAGAAATGACCACTACTATCACACTGGTTGCAAATTATTCCTGCTATACGATGGAAAAACTGTTGCATCTTTATTGTATTTTATGCTTCTGGCGCTGACTTCTAAGGCCCTAACTACTCGATCAGGTGGAGCAACGCCCTCGAGTGAAGCCTAGGTTGCTCGGAATGTAGAAATGACCAGAACTTTCACACTGGTTGCAATTATTCGTTTTATACGATGGAAAAGCTGTTGCATCTTTATCGTATTTTATGCTTCTGGGGTTGACTTCTTAGGCCGTAACTATTCGATCTGGTGGAGCAACGCCCTGGAGTGAAACCTAGGTTGCCCGGTACGTAGAAATGACCACTACTAACACACTGGATGCAATTATTCGTTTTATGCGATGGAACAACTGTTCTATTTATTTTGCATTTTATGCTTCCGGCATTGACTTCTAAGGCCCTAACTATTCAATCTGTTGGAGCAACGCCCTAGAGTGAAGCCTAGGTTGCCTGGAACGTAGAAATGGCCATCACTTTCACACGGGTTGCAATTATTCCTGTTATAGGATGGAAAGACTGTTGTATTTTTATTGTATTTTATACTTCAGGCGTTGACTTCTGAGGCCGTAGCTATTCGATGTGGTGGAAGAACGCCATACTGTGAAGCCTAGGTTGCCCGGAACGTAGAAATGAGCATAAGTTTCACACTGGTTGCAATTATTCGTTTTATAGGATGGAAAAACCGTTGCATCTTTATTGTACTTTATGCTTCTGGCGTTGACTTCTAAGGCCCTAACTATTCGATCAGGTGGAGCAACGCCCTCGAGTGAAGCCTAGGTTGCTCGGAATGTAGAAATGACCATAACTTTCACAATGTTTGCAATTATTCCTTTTATACGATGGAAAAGATGTTGTATTTATATCGTATTTTATGCTTCTGGCGTTGACTTCTTAGGCCGTAACTATTCGATCTGGTGGAGCAACGCCCTGGAGTGAAACCTAGGTTACCCGGAACGTAGAATTGGCCATCACTTTCAAACTGGTTGCAATTATTCCTGTCATATGATGGAAACACTCTCGTATTTTTTTTGCATTTTATGGTTGGGGCGTTGACTTCTAAGTCCCTAACTATTCAATCTGTTGGAGCAACGCCCTAGGATGAAGCCTAGGTTGCTCGGAACGTCGAAATGACCATAACTTTTACACTGGCAGCAATTATTCGTTTTATACAATGGAAAAACTGTTCTATTTATTTTGTATTTTATGCTTCGGGCGTTGACATCTAAAGCCCTAACTGTTTGATCTGGTGGAGCAACGCCTTAGAGTGAAGCCTAGGTTGCCCGGAACGTAGATATGACCATTACCTTCACACAGGTTGCAATTATTCGTTTTATACGGTGTAAAGGCTGTTGTATTTATATCGTATTTCA
The DNA here is from genome assembly GCF_051401765.1 of Calliopsis andreniformis. Taxonomy (NCBI): domain Eukaryota; kingdom Metazoa; phylum Arthropoda; class Insecta; order Hymenoptera; family Andrenidae; genus Calliopsis; species Calliopsis andreniformis. The sequence goes on along the minus strand of NW_027480423.1, from coordinate 673,883 downwards.
TACTTCTGGCGTTGACTTCTAAGGACCTAACTATTCGATCCGGTAGAGCAGCGCCCTAGAGTGAAGCCTAGGTTGCTCGGAATGTAGAAATGACCATAACTTTCACAATGGTTGCAATTATTCGTTTTATACGATGGAAAAGCTGTTGTATTTATATCGTATTGTATGCTTCTGGCGTTGACTTCTAAGGACCTAACTATTCGATCTGGAGGAGCAACGCCCTAGAGTGACGCCTAGGTTGCTCGGAACGTAGAAATGACCATTTCTTTCACACTGGTTGCAATTATTCGTTTTATACGATGGTAAAGCTGTTGTATTTATATCGTATTTTATGCTTCTGATGTTGACCTCTTAAGACATAACTATTCGATCTGGTGGAGCAACGCCCTGGAGTGAAACCTAGGTTGCCCGGAACGTAGAAATGACCATTACTTTCACACTGGTTGCAATTATTACAGTTATACGATGGAAAAACTGTTGTATTTTAATTGTATTTTATGCTTTTAGCGATGAATTATAAGTCCCTAGCTATTCGATCTGGTGGAGCAACGCCCTAGAGTGACGCCTAGGTTGCTCGGAACGTAGAAGTGACCATTACCTTCACACTGGTAGCAATTATTCGTTCTATACGATGGAAAAACTGTTCTATTTATTTTGCATTTTATGCTCCCGGCATTGACTTCTAAGGCCCTAACTATTCAATCTGTTGGAGCAGCGCCCCAGGGTGTAGTCTAGGTTGCCCGGAAAGTAGAAATGACCATACCTTTGATACTGGTTGCAATTATTCGTTTTATACGATGAAAAAACTGTTGCATTTATATTGTATTTTATGCTTCTGGCGTTCACTTCTTAGGCCCTAACTATTCGATCTGGTGAAACAACGCCCTAGGGTGAAGCCTAGGTTGCCCGGAACGTAGAAATGACCATAACTTTTATACTGGTAGCAATTATTCGTTTTATACAATGGAAAAACTGTTCTATTTATTTTGCATTTTATGCTTCGGGCGTTGACGTCTAAGGCCCTAACTAATTGATCTGGTGGAGCAGCGCCCTAGAGTGAAGCCTAGATTGCCCGGAACGTTGAAATGACCATAACTTTCATACTGGTTGCAATTATTCGTTTTATACGATGAAAAAACTGTTGTATTTATATTGTATTTTATGCTTCTGGCGTTGCCTTCTTAGGCCCTAACTATTCGATCTTGTGGAACAACGGCCTAGAGTGAAGCCTAGGTTGCCTGGAACGTAGAAATGACCATCACTTTCACACGGGTTGCAATTATTCCTGTTATAGGATGGAAAGACTGTTGTATTTTTATTGTATTTTATACTTCAGGCGTTGTCTTCTGAGGCCGTACCTATTCGATGTGGTGGAAGAACGCCATACTGTGAAGCCTAGGTTGCCCGGAACGTAGAAATGAGCATAAGTTTCATACTGGTTGCAATTACTCGTTTTATACGATGGAAAGACTGTTGTATTTATATTGGATTTTTGCTTCTGGCGTTCACTTCTTAGGCCCTAACTATTCGATCTGGTGGAACAACGCCCTAGGGTGAAGCCTAGGTTGTCCGGAACGTAGATATGACCATAACCTTCACACAGGTTGCAATTATTCATTTTATACGGTGTAAAGGCTGTTGTATTTATTTTGTATTTTATTCTTCTGGTGTTGACTTCTTAGGCCGTAACTATTCGATCTGGTGGAACAACGCCGCAGAGTGAAGCGTAGGTTTCCCGGAACGTAGAAATGACCATTACTTTCACACTGTTTGCAATTATCCCTTTTATATGATGGAAAAGCTGTTGTATTTATATCGTATTTCACACTTCTGGCGTTGACTTCTAAGGACCTAACTATTCGATCCGGTGGAGCAGCGCCCTAGAGTGAAGCCTAGGTTGCTCGGAATGTAGAAATGACCATTACTTTCACACTGGTTGCAATTATTCGTTTTACACGATGGTAAAGCTGTTGTATTTATATCGTATTTTATGCTTCTGGCGTTGACTTCTTAGGACATAGCTATTCGATCTGGTGGAGCAACGCCCTGGAGTGAAACCTAGGTTGCCCGGTACGCAGAAATGACCACTACTATCACACTGGTTGCAAATTATTCCTGCTATACGATGGAAAAACTGTTGCATCTTTATTGTATTTTATACTTCTGGCGTTGACTTCTAAGGCCCTAACTATTTGATCTGGTGGAGCACCGCCCTAGAGTAAAGCCTAGGTTACCCTGAACGTAGAAATGACCATATCTTCCACACTGGTAGCCATTATTCGTTTTATACGATGGAAAATGTGTTTTATTTACTCTGTATTTTATGCTTCGGGCGTTGACTTCTAAGGCCCTAACTGTTTGATCTGGTGGAACGACGCCCTAGAGTGAAGCCTAGGTTGCCCGGAACGTAGAAATGACCAGAACTTTCACACTGGTTGCTATTATTCGTTTTATACAATGGAAAAACTGTTATATTTATATTGTATTTTATGCTTCTGGCGTTGACTTCTGAGGCCGTTGCTATTCGATGTGGTGGAAGAACGCCATAGAGTGAAGCCTAGGTAGCCCGGACCGTAGAAATGTCCATATCTTTCGCACTGTTTGCAATTATTCATTTTATACGATGGCAAAGCTGTTGTATTTATATTGTATTTTATGCTTCTGGCGTTGACTTCTTAGGCCCTAACTATTCGATCTGGTGGAGCAATGCCTCAGAGATAAGTCTAGGATGCCCGAAACGCCGAAATGCTCATTACTATCACGCATGTTGCAATTATTCCTGTTATACGATGAAAAGACTGTTGTATTTTTATTGTATTCTATGTTTCAGTCGTAGACTTCTAAGGCCGCAGCTACTCGATATGTTGGAGCACCGCCCTAGAGTGAACCCTAGGTTGCTCGGAACGTAGAAATGACCACTACTTTCACACGGTTTGCAATTATTCATTTAATGCGATGGAAATGCTGTTGTATTTATATCGTATTTTATGCTTCGGGCGTTGACTTCTTAGGCCCTAACATTTCGATCTGGTGGAGCAACGCCCTACAGTGTAGCCTAGGTTGCCCGGAACGTAGATATGACCATAACCTTCACACAGGTTGCAATTATTCGTTTTATACGGTGTAAAGGCTGTTGTATTTATTTTGTATTTTATTCTTCTGGTGTTGACTTCTTAGGCCGTAACTATTCGATCTGGTGGAGCAACGCCCTGGAGTGAAACCTAGGTTGCCCGGCACGTAGAAATGACCACTACTATCACACTGGTTGCAAATTATTCCTGCTATACGATGGAAAAACTGTTGCATCTTTATTGTATTTTATGCTTCTGGCGCTGACTTCTAAGGCCCTAACTACTCGATCAGGTGGAGCAACGCCCTCGAGTGAAGCCTAGGTTGCTCGGAATGTAGAAATGACCAGAACTTTCACACTGGTTGCAATTATTCGTTTTATACGATGGAAAAGCTGTTGCATCTTTATCGTATTTTATGCTTCTGGGGTTGACTTCTTAGGCCGTAACTATTCGATCTGGTGGAGCAACGCCCTGGAGTGAAACCTAGGTTGCCCGGTACGTAGAAATGACCACTACTAACACACTGGATGCAATTATTCGTTTTATGCGATGGAACAACTGTTCTATTTATTTTGCATTTTATGCTTCCGGCATTGACTTCTAAGGCCCTAACTATTCAATCTGTTGGAGCAACGCCCTAGAGTGAAGCCTAGGTTGCCTGGAACGTAGAAATGGCCATCACTTTCACACGGGTTGCAATTATTCCTGTTATAGGATGGAAAGACTGTTGTATTTTTATTGTATTTTATACTTCAGGCGTTGACTTCTGAGGCCGTAGCTATTCGATGTGGTGGAAGAACGCCATACTGTGAAGCCTAGGTTGCCCGGAACGTAGAAATGAGCATAAGTTTCACACTGGTTGCAATTATTCGTTTTATAGGATGGAAAAACCGTTGCATCTTTATTGTACTTTATGCTTCTGGCGTTGACTTCTAAGGCCCTAACTATTCGATCAGGTGGAGCAACGCCCTCGAGTGAAGCCTAGGTTGCTCGGAATGTAGAAATGACCATAACTTTCACAATGTTTGCAATTATTCCTTTTATACGATGGAAAAGATGTTGTATTTATATCGTATTTTATGCTTCTGGCGTTGACTTCTAAGGACCTGACTATTCGATCTGGTGGAGCAACGCCCTAGAGTGAAGCCTAGGTTGCTCGGAATGTAGAAATGACCATAACTTTCACACTGGTTGGAATTATTCGTTTTATACGATGGAAAAGCTGTTGTATTTATATTGTATTTTATGCCTCTGGCGTTGACTTCTAAGGCCCTAACTATTCGATCAGGTGGAGCAACGCCCTCGAGTGAAGCCTAGGTTGCTCGGAATGTAGAAATGACCATAACTTTCACACTGTTTGCAATTATTCCTTTTATACGATGGAAAAGATGTTGTATTTATATCGTATTTTATGCTTCTGGCGTTGACTTCTAAGGACCTGACTATTCGATCTGGTGGAGCAACGCCCTAGAGTGAAGCCTAGGTTGCTCGGAATGTAGAAATGCCCATAACTTTCACACTGGTTGGAATTATTCGTTTTATACGATGGAAAAGCTGTTGTATTTATATTGTATTTTATGCCTCTGGCGTTGACTTCTAATGCCGTAGCTATTAGATGTGGTGGAGCAACGCCCTAGAGTGACGCCTAGGGTGCTCGGAACGTAGAAATGGCCATTCCTTTCGCACTGGTTGCAACTATTCGTTTTATACGATGGAAAAGCTGTTGTATTAAATCGTATTTTATGCTTCTGGCGTTGACTTCTTAGGCCGTAACTATTCGATCTGGTGCAGCAACGCCCTGGAGTGAAACCTAGGTTACCCGGAACGTAGAATTGGCCATCACTTTCAAACTGGTTGCAATTATTCCTGTCATATGATGCAAACACTCTCGTATTTTTTTTGCATTTTATGGTTGGGGCGTTGACTTCTAAGTCCCTAACTATTCAATCTGTTGGAGCAACGCCCTAGGATGAAGCCTAGGTTGCTCGGAACGTCGAAATGACCATAACTTTTACACTGGCAGCAATTATTCGTTTTATACAATGGAAAAACTGTTCTATTTATTTTGTATTTTATGCTTCGGGCGTTGACATCTAAAGCCCTAACTGTTTGATCTGGTGGAGCAACGCCTTAGAGTGAAGCCTAGGTTGCCCGGAACGTAGATATGACCATTACCTTCACACAGGTTGCAATTATTCGTTTTATACGATGTAAAGGCTGTTGTATTTATATCGTATTTCATACTTCTGGCGTTGACTTCTAAGGACCTAACTATTCGATCCGGTGGAGCAGCGCCCTAGAGTGAAGCCTAGGTTGCTCGGAATGTAGAAATGACCATAACTTTCACAATGGTTGCAATTATTCGTTTTATACGATGGAAAAGCTGTTGTATTTATATCGTATTGTATGCTTCTGGCGTTGACTTCTAAGGACCTAACTATTCGATCTGGTGGAGCAACGCCCTGGAGTGAAACCTAGGTTGCCCGGAGCGTAGAAATGACCATTACTTTCACACTGGTTGCAATTATTCCAGTTATACGATGGAAAAACTGTTGTATTTTAATTGTATTTTATGCTTTTAGCGATGAATTATAAGTCCCTAGCTATTCGATCTGGTGGAGCAACGCCCTAGAGTGACGCCTAGGTTGCTCGGAACGTAGAAGTGACCATTACCTTCACACTGGTAGCAATTATTCGTTCTATACGATGGAAAAACTGTTCTATTTATTTTGCATTTTATGCTCCCGGCATTGACTTCTAAGGCCCTAACTATTCAATCTGTTGGAGCAGCGCCCCAGGGTGTAGTCCAGGTTGCCCGGAAAGTAGAAATGACCATATCTTTGATACTGGTTGCAATTATTCGTTTTATACGATGAAAAAACTGTTGCATTTATATTGTATTTTATGCTTCTGGCGTTCACTTCTTAGGCCCTAACTATTCGATCTGGTGGAACAACGCCCTAGGGTGAAGCCTAGGTTGCCCGGAACGTAGAAATGACCATAACTTTTATACTGGTAGCAATTATTCGTTTTATACAATGGAAAAACTGTTCTATTTATTTTGCATTTTATGCTTCGGGCGTTGACGTCTAAGGCCCTAACTAATTGATCTGGTGGAGCAGCGCCCTAGAGTGAAGCCTAGATTGCCCGGAACGTTGAAATGACCATAACTTTCATACTGGTTGCAATTATTCGTTTTATACGATGAAAAAACTGTTGTATTTATATTGCATTTTATGCTTCTGGCGTTGCCTTCTTAGGCCCTAACTATTCGATCTTGTGGAACAACGGCCTAGAGTGAAGCCTAGGTTGCCTGGAACGTAGAAATGACCATCACTTTCACACGGGTTGCAATTATTCCTGTTATAGGATGGAAAGACTGTTGTATTTTTATTGTATTTTATACTTCAGGCGTTGACTTCTGAGGCCGTACCTATTCGATGTGGTGGAAGAACGCCATACTGTGAAGCCTAGGTTGCCCGGAACGTAGAAATGAGCATAAGTTTCATACTGGTTGCAATTACTCGTTTTATACGATGGAAAGACTGTTGTATTTATATTGGATTTTTGCTTCTGGCGTTCACTTCTTAGGCCCTAACTATTCGATCTGGTGGAACAACGCCCTAGGGTGAAGCCTAGGTTGTCCGGAACGTAGATATGACCATAACCTTCACACAGGTTGCAATTATTCGTTTTATACGGTGTAAAGGCTGTTGTATTTATTTTGTATTTTATTCTTCTGGTGTTGACTTCTTAGGCCGTAACTATTCGATCTGGTGGAGCAACGCCCTGGAGTGAAACCTAGGTTGCCCGGCACGTATAAATGACCACTACTATCACACTGGTTGCAAATTATTCCTGCTATACGATGGAAAAACTGTTGCATCTTTATTGTATTTTATGCTTCTGGCGCTGACTTCTAAGGCCCTAACTATTCGATCAGGTGGAGCAACGCCCTCGAGTGAAGCCTGGGTTGCTCGGAATGTAGAAATGACCATAACTTTCACACTGGTTGCAATTATTCGTTTTATACGATGGAAAAGCTGTTGCATCTTTATCGTATTTTATGCTTCAGGCGTTGACTTCATAGGCCGTAACTATTCGATCTGGTGGAGCAACGCCCTGGAGTGAAACCTAGGTTGCCCGGTACGTAGAAATGACCACTACTATCACACTGGATGCAAATTATTCCTGCTATACGATGGAAAAATTGCTGCATCTTTATTGTATTTTATGCTCCTGGCGTTGACTTCTAAGGCCCTAACTATTCGATCAGGTGGAGCAACGCCCTAGAGTGAAGCCTAGGTTGCTCGGAATGTAGAAATGACCATTACTTTCACACTGGCAGCAATTATTCGTTTTATGCGATGGAACAACTGTTCTATTTATTTTGCATTTTATGCTTCCGGCATTGACTTCTAAGGCCCTAACTATTCAATCTGTTGGAGCAACGCCCTAGAGTGAAGCCTAGGTTGCCTGAAACGTAGAAATGACCATCACTTTCACACGGGTTGCAATTATTCCTGTTATAGGATGGAAAGACTGTTGTATTTTTATTGTATTTTATACTTCAGGCGTTGACTTCTGAGGCCGTAGCTATTCGATGTGGTGGAAGAACGCCATACTGTGAAGCCTAGGTTGCCCGGAACGTAGAAATGAGCATAAGTTTCACACTGGTTGCAATTATTCGTTTTATAGGATGGAAAAACCGTTGCATCTTTATCGTACTTCATGCTTCTGGCGTTGACTTCTTAGGCCGTAACTATTCGTACTGGTGGAGCAACGCCCTGGAGTGAAACCTAGGTTGCCCGGTACGTAGAAATGACCACTACTATCACACTGGTTGCAAATTATTCCTGCTATACCATGGAAAAACTGTTGCATCTTTATTGTATTTTATGCTTCTGGCGTTGACTTCTAAGGCCCTAACTATTCGATCAGGTGGAGCAACGCCCTCGAGTGAAGCCTAGGTTGCTCGGAATGTAGAAATGACCATAACTTTCACACTGTTTGCAATTATTCCTTTTATACGATGGAAAAGATGTTGTATTTATATCGTATTCTATGCTTCTGGCGTTGACTTCTAAGGACCTGACTATTCGATCTGGTGGAGCAACGCCCTAGAGTGAAGCCTAGGTTGCTCGGAATGTAGAAATGACCATAACTTTCACACTGGTTGGAATTATTCGTTTTATTCGATGGAAAAGCTGTTGCATCTTTATCGTATTTTATGCTTCTGGCGTTGACTTCTTAGGCCGTAACTATTCGATGTGGTGGAGCAACGCCCTGGAGTGATACCTAGGTTGCCCGGTACGTAGAAATGACCACTACTATCACACTGGTTGCAAATTGTTCCTGCTATACGATGGAAAAACTGCTGCATCTTTATTGTATTTTATGCTTCTGGCGTTGACTTCTAAGGCCCTAACTATTCGATCAGGTGGAGCAACGCCCTAGAGTGAAGCATATGTTGCTCGGAATGGAGAAATGACCATAACTTTCACACTGGTTGCAATTATTCATTTTATACGATGGAAAAACTGTTGTACTTATATTGTGTTTTATTCTTATGGCGTTGAATTCTAAGTCCCTAGCTATTCGGTCTGGTGGAGCAACGCCCTAGAGTGACGCCTAGGTTGCTCGGAGCGTAGAAATGACCATTACTTACACACTGGTTGCAATTATTCCTGTTATACGATGGAAAAACTGTTGTATTTTAATTGTATTTTATGCTTTTAGCGACGAACTATAAGTCCCTAGCTATTCGATCTGGCGGGGCAACATCCTAGAGTGACGCCCAGGTTGCTCGGAACGTAGAAATGGCCATTACTTTCGCACTGGCAGCAATTATTCGTTTTATACGATGGAAAAGCTGTTCTATTTATTTTGCATTTTATGCTTCCGGCATTGACTTCTAAGGCTCTAACTATTCAATCTGTTGGAGCAACGCCCTAGGGTGAAGTCTAGGTTGCCCGGAAAGTTGAAATGACCATAACTTTCATCCTGGTTGCAATTATTCGTTTTATATGATGGTAAAACTGTTGTACTTTTATTGCATTTTATGCTTCGGGCATTGACTTCAAAGGCCCTAACTATTCAATCTGTTGGAGCAACGCCCTAGGGTGAAGCCTAGGTTGCCCGGAAAGTAGAAATGACCATAACTTTCATCCTGGTTGCAATTATTCGTTTTATATGATGGTAAAACTGTTGTATTTATAATGTATTTTATGATTCTGGCGTTGACTTCTAAGGCCCTAGCTATTCGGTTTGGTGGAGCAACGCCCTAGGGTGGAACCTAGGTTGCCCGGTACGTAGAAATGACCATTACTTTCACACTGTTTGCAAATATACATTATATATAATGGAAACTCTGTTGTATTTATGTTGTATTTTAAGCTTCTGGCGTTGACTTCTTAGGCCCTAACTATTTGATCTTGTGGAGCACCGCCCTAGAGTGAAGCCTATCTTGCCCGAAACGTAGAAATGACGATAACTTCCACACTGGTTGCAATTATTCGCTTTATACAATGCAAAAGCTGTTGTATTCATATCGTATTTTATGCTTCTGGCGTTGACTCCTTAGGCCCTAACTATTCCATCTGGTGGAACAACGCTCTAGGGTAAAGCCCAGATTGCGCGGAACGTAGAAATGACCATAACTTTCACACTGGTAGCAATTATTCGTTTTGTACGATGGAAAAACTGTTTTATTTATTTTGTATTTTATGCTTCGGGCGTTGACTTCTAAGGCCCTAACTATTCGATCTGGTGGAGCAACGCCCTAGAGTGAAGCCTAGGTTGCCCGGAACGTAGAAACGAACATAACTTTCACACTGGTTTCAATTATTCGTTTTATACGATGGAAAAACTGTTGCATCTTTATCGTATTTTATGCTTCTGGCGTGGACTTCTAAGGCCCTAACTATTCGATCTGGTGGAGCAACGCCCTAGAGTGAATCCTAGGTTGCCCCGAACGTAGAAATGACCATTACATTCACACTGGTTGCAATTATTCCTGTTATACGATGGAAAAGCTGTTGTATTTTTATTGTGTTCTATGCTTCTGGCGTTTAATTCTAAGTCGCTAGCTATTTCATCTGGCGGAGCAACGACCTAGAGTGAAGCCTAGGTTGCCCGGAACGTAGAAATGACCATTACTTTCACACTGTTTGCTATTATTCATTTTGTACGATGGAAAAGCTGTTGTATTTATATTGTATTTTATGCCTCTGGCGTTGACTTCTAAGGCCGTAGCTATTAGATGTGGTGGAGCAACGCCCTAGAGTGACGCCTAGGTTGCCCGGAACGTAGAAATGACCATTACTTTCGCAATGTTTGCAACTACTCATTTTATACGATGGAATAACTGTTGTACTTATGTTGTACTTTATCCTTCTGGCGTTGAATTCAAAGTCCCTAGCTACTCGATCTGGTAGTCCAACGCCCTAGAGTGAAACCTAGGTTATCCGGAACGTAGAAATGACCAGTACATTCACACTGGTTGCTATTATTCGTTTTATACAATGGAAAAACTGTTATACTTATATTGTATTTTATGCTTCTGGCGTTGACTTCTTTGGCCCTAACTGTCCGATATGGTCGAACAACGCCCTAGAGTGAAGCCTAGGATGCCCGGAACGAAGAAATGACCATCACTTTCAAACTGGTTGCAATTACTCCTGTTATATGATGGCAAAACTGTTGTATTTTTATTGCATTTTATGCATCGGGCATTGACTTCTAAGGTCGTAACTATTCAATCTGTTGGAGCAACGACCTAGGGTGAAGCCTAGGTTGCCCGGAAAGTAGAAATGACCGTAACTTTCACACTGGTTGCAATTATTCGGTTTATACGATGGAAAAGCTGTTGCATCTTTATTGTATTTTATTCTTCTGGCGTTGACTTCTAAGGCCGTAACTATTAGATGTGGTGGAGCAACGCCCTAGAGTGACGCCTAGGTTGCCCGGAACGTAGAAATGACCATTACTTTCAAAATGTTTCCAATTATTCATTTTATACGCTGGAAAAACTGTTGTATTCATATTGTATTTTATGCTTCTGGCGTTGACTTCTAAGGTACTAACTATTCGATCTGGTGGATCAACGCCCTAGGGTGAAGCCTAGGTTGGCCGGAATGTAGAAATGTCCATAACTTTCACACTGGTTGCAATTATTCGTTTTATACGATGGAAAAGCTGTTGTATTTATATCGTATTTTATGCTTCTGGCGTTGACTTCTTAGGCCGTAACTATTCGGTCTGGTGGAGCAACGCCCTGGAGTGAAACCTAGGTTGCCGGGAACGTAGAATTGGCCATCACTTTCAAACTGGTTGCAATTATTCCTGTTATATGATGGAAACACTGTTGTATTTTTTTTGCATGTTATGGTTCGGGCGTAGACTTCTAAGGCCCTAACTATTCAGTCTGTTGGAGCAACGTCCTAGAGTGAGGCCTAGGTTGCCCGGAAAGTAGAAATGACCATAAGTTTCATACTGGTTGCAATTATTCGTTTTATACGATGGAAAAACTGTTGTATTTATATTGTATTTTATGCTTCTGGCGTTGACTTCTAAGGCACTAACAATTCGATCTGGTGGAGGAACGCCCTAGAGTGAAGCCTAGGTTGCCCGGAACGTAGAATTGGCCATCACTTTCAAACTGGTTGCAATTATTCCTGTTATGTGATGGAAACACTGTTGTATTCTAATTGCATTTTATGGTTCGGGCGTTGACTTCTAAGGCCCTAACTATTCAATCCGTTGGAGCAACGCCCTAGGGTGAAGTCTAGGTGGCTCGGAGAGTAGAAATGACCATAAGTTTCATACTGGTTGCAATTATTCGTTTTATACGATGGAAACGCTGTTGTATTTATATTGTACTTTATGCCTCTGGCGTTGACTTCTAAGGCCGTAGCTATTAGAGGGGGTGTAGCAACGCCCTAGAGTGACGCCTGGGGTGCTCGGAACGTAGAAATGACCATTACTTTCACACTGGTTGCAATTATTCGTTTTAAACGATGGAAAAACTGTTGTATTTATATTGTATTTTATGCTTCTGGCTTTGAATTCTAAGGCCCTAGCTGTTCGATCTAGTGGAGCAACGCCCTAGAGTGAAGCCAACGTTGCTCGGAAAGTAGAAATGACCATAAGTTTCATACTGGTTGCAATTATTCGTTTTATACGATGGAAAAACTGTTGTATTTATATTGTATTTTATGCTTCTGGCGTTTACTTCTAAGGACATAACTATTCAATCTGTTGGAGCAACGCCATAGGGTGAAGCCTAGGTTGCTCGGAAAGTAGAAATGATCATAAGTTTCATACTGGTTGCAATTATTCGTTTTATACGATGGAAAAGCTGTTGTATTTATATTGTGTTTTATGATTTTGGCGTTGACTTCTAAGGCACTAACTATTCGATCTGTTGGAGCAACGCCCTAGAGAGAAGCCTAGGTTGCCCGGGACGTAGAATTGGCCATCACTTTCAAACTGGTTGCAATTATTCCTGTTATATGATGGAAGCACTGTTGTATTTTAATTGCATTTTATGCTTCGGGCGTTGACTTCTAAGGCCCTAACAATTCAATCTGTTGGAGCAACGCCTCGGGTGAAGCCTAGCTTGCTAGGAAAGTAGAAATGAACATAAGTTTCATACTGGTTGCAATTATTCGTTTTTACGATGGAAAAGCTGTTGTATTTATATCGTATTTTATGCTTCTGGCGTTGACTTCTTGGACCGTAACTATTCGGTCTGGTGGAGCACCGCCCTGGAGTGTAACCTAGGTTGCCCGGAACGTAGAATTGGCCATCACTTTCAAACTGGTTGCAATTATTCCTGTTATATGATCGAAACACTGTTGTATTTTTTTTGCATTTTATGGTTCGGGCGTTGACTTCTAAGGCCCTAACTATTCAATCCGTTGGAGCAACGCCCTAGAGTGACGCCTAGGGTGCTTGGAACGTAGAAATGACCATTACTTTCACACTGGTTGCAATTATTCGTTTTATACGATGGAAAAACTGTTATATTTATATTGTATTTTATGCTTCTGGCGTTGACTTCAAAGGCACTGACTATTCGATCTGGTGGAGCAACGCCCTAGAGTGAAGCCTAGGTTCCTCGGAATGTGGAAATGACCATTACTTTCACACTGGTTGCAATTATTCGTTTTATACGATGGAAAAGCTGTTGTATTTATATCGTATTTTATGCTTCTGGCGTTTACTTCTAAGGACCTAACTATTAGATCTGGTGGAGCAACGCCCTCGAGTGAAGCCTAGGTTGCTCGGAATGTGGAAATGACCATAACTTTCACACTGGTTGCAATTATTCGTTTTATACGATGGAATAGCTGTTGTATTTATATCGTATTTTATGCTTCTGGCGTTGACTTCTTAGGCCGTAACTATTCGGTCTGGTGGAGCAACGCACTGGAGTGAAACCTAGGTTGCCCGGAACGTAGAATTGGCCATCACTTTCAAACTGGTTGCAATTATTCGTTTTATACGATGCAAACGCTGTTGTATTTATATCGTATCTTATGCTTATGGCGTTTACTTCTAAGGACCTAACTATTCGATCTGGTGGAGCAACGCGCTAGAGTGAATCCTAGGTTGCTGGGAATGTAGAAATGACCATAACTTTCACACTGGTTGCAATTATTCGTTTTATTCGATGGAAACGCTGTTGTATTTATATCGTATTTTATGCTTCTGGCGTTTACTTCTAAGGACATAACTATTCAATCTGTTGGAGCAACCCCATAGGGTGAAGCCTAGGTTGCTCGGGAAGTAGAAATGACCATAAGTTTCATACTGGTTGCAATTATTCGTTTTATACGATGGAAAAGCTGTTGTATTTATATTGTGTTTTATGCTTTTGGCGTTGACTTCTAAGGCACTAACTATTCGATCTGGTGGAGCAACGCCCTAAAGTGAAGCCTAGGTTGCCCGGGACGTAGAATTGGTATTCACTTTCAAGCTGGTTGCAATTATTCCTGTTATATTATGGTAACACTGTTGTATTTTTATTGCATTTTATGCTTCGGGCGTTGACTTCTAAGGCCCTAACCATTCAATCTGTTGGAGCAAGGCCCTAGGGTGAAGCCTAGGTTGCTCGGAAGGTAGAAATGACCATAAGTATCATACTGGTTGCAAATTGTTCCTGCTATACGATGGAAAAACTGCTGCATCTTTATTGTATTTTATGCTTCTGGCGTTGACTTCTAAGGCCCTAACTATTCGATCAGGTGGAGCAACGCCCTACTGTGAAGCCTATGTTGCTCGGAATGTAGAAATGACCATAACTTTCAAACTGGTTGCAATTATTCATTTTATACGATGGAAAAACTGCTGTACTTATATTGTGTTTTATTCTTATGGCGTTGAATTCTAAGTCCCTAGCTATTCGGTCTGGTGGAGCAACGCCCTAGAGTGACGCCTAGGTTGCTCGGAGCGTAGAAATGACCATTACTTACACACTGGTTGCAATTATTCCAGTTATACGATGGAAAAACTGTTGTATTTTAATTGTATTTTATGCTTTTAGCGATGAATTATAAGTCCCTAGCTATTCGATCTGGTGGAGCAACGCCCTAGAGTGACGCCTAGGTTGCTCGGAACGTAGAAGTGACCATTACCTTCACACTGGTAGCAATTATTCGTTTTATACGATGGAAAAACTGTTCTATTTATTTTGCATTTTATGCTCGCGGCATTGACTTCTAAGGCCCTAACTATTCAATCTGTTGGAGCAGCGCCCCAGGGTGTAGTCTAGGTTGCCCGGAAAGTAGAAATGACCATATCTTTGATACTGGTTGCAATTATTCGTTTTATACGATGAAAAAACTGTTGCATTTATATTGTATTTTTTGCTTCTGGCGTTCACTTCTTAGGCCCTAACTATTCGATCTGGTGGAACAACGCCCTAGGGTGAAGCCTAGGTTGCCCGGAACGTAGAAATGACCATAACTTTTATACTGGTAGCAATTATTCGTTTTATACAATGGAAAAACTGTTCTATTTATTTTGCATTTTATGCTTCGGGCGTTCACGTCTAAGGCCCTAACTAATTGATCTGGTGGAGCAGCGCCCTAGAGTGAAGCCTAGATTGCCCGGAACGTTGAAATGACCATAACTTTCACACTGGTTGCTATTATTCGTTTTATACGATGGAAAAACTGTTATATTTATATTGTATTTTATGCTTCTGGCGTCCACTTCTTAGGCCCTAACTATTCGATCTGGTCGAACAACACCGTAGAGTGAAGCCTAGGTTGCCCGGAACGTAGAAATGACCATAACTTTCACACTGGTTGCTATTATTCGTTTTATACGATGGAAAAGCTGTCGTATTTATATTGTATTTTATGCCTCTGGCGTTGACTTCTAATGCCGTAGCTATTAGATGTGGTGGAGCAACGCCCTAGAGTGACGCCTAGGGTGCTCGGAACGTAGAAATGACCATTCCTTTCGCACTGGTTGCAACTATTCGTTTTATACGATGGAAAAGCTGTTGTATTAAATCGTATTTTATGCTTCTGGCGTTGACTTCTTAGGCCGTAACTATTCGATCTGGTGGAGCAACGCCCTGGAGTGAAACCTAGGTTACCCGGAACGTAGAATTGGCCATCACTTTCAAACTGGTTGCAATTATTCCTGTCATATGATGGATACACTCTCGTATTTTTTTTGCATTTTATGGTTGGCGCGTTGACTTCTAAGTCCCTAACTATTCAATCTGTTGGAGCAACGCCCTAGGGTGAAGCCTAGGTTGCTCGGAACGTAGAAATGACCATAACTTTTACACTGGCAGCAATTATTCGTTTTATACAATGGAAAAACTGTTCTATTTATTTTGTATTTTATGCTTCGGGCGTTGACATCTAAAGCCCTAACTGTTTGATCTGGTGGAGCAACGCCTTAGAGTGAAGCCTAGGTTGCCCGGAACGTAGATATGACCATTAGCTTCACACAGGATGCAATTATTCGTTTTATACGGTGTAAAGGCTGTTGTATTTATATCGTATTTCATACTTCTGGCGTTGACTTCTAAGGACCTAACTATTCGATCCGGTGGAGCAGCGCCCTAGAGTGAAGCCTGGGTTGCTCGGAATGTAGAAATGACCATAACTTTCACACTGGTTGCAATTATTCGTTTTATACGATGGAAAAACTGTTGCATCTTTATCGTATTTTATGCTTCTGGCGTTGACTTCTAAGGCCCTAACTATTCGATCAGGTGGACCAACGCCCTCGAGTGAAGCCTAGCTTGCTCGGAATGTAGAAATGACCATAACTTTCACACTGTTTGCAATTATTCCTTTTATACGATGGAAAAGATGTTGTATTTATATCGTATTTTATGCTTCTGGCGTTGACTTCTAAGGACCTAACTATTCGATCTGGTGGAGCAACTCCCTAGAGTGAAGCCTAGGTTGCTCGGAATGTAGAAATGACCATTACTTTCACACTGTTTGCAATTATTCCTTTTATACGATGGAAAAGCTGTTGTATTTATATCGTATTTTATACTTCTGGCGTTGACTTCTAAGGACCTAACTATTCGATCTGGTGGAACAACGCCCTAGGGTGAAGCCTAGGTTGTCCGGAACGTAGATATGACCATAACCTTCACACAGGTTGCAATTATTAATTTTATACGGTGTAAAGGCTGTTGTATTTATTTTGTATTTTATTCTTCTGGTGTTGACTTCTTAGGCCGTAACTATTCGATCTGGTGGAACAACGACGTAGAGTGAAGCGTAGGTTTCCCGGAACGTAGAAATGACCATTACTTTCACACTGTTTGCAATTATTCGTTTTATACGATGGTAAAGCTGTTGTATTTATATCGTATTTTATGCTTCTGATGTTGACCTCTTAAGACATAACTATTCGATCTGGTGGAGCAACGCCCTGGAGTGAAACCTAGGTTGCCCGGAACGTAGAAATGACCATTACTTTCACACTGGTTGCAATTATTCCAGTTATACGATGGAAAAACTGTTGTATTTTAATTGTATTTTATGCTTTTAGCGATGAATTATAAGTCCCTAGCTATTCGATCTGGTGGAGCAACGCCCTAGAGTGACGCCTAGGTTGCTCGGAACGTAGAAGTGACCATTACCTTCACACTGGTAGCAATTATTCGTTCTATACGATGGAAAAACTGTTCTATTTATTTTGCATTTTATGCTCCCGACATTGACTTCTAAGGCCCTAACTATTCAATCTGTTGGAGCAGCGCCCCAGGGTGTAGTCTAGGTTGCCCGGAAAGTAGAAATGACCATATCTTTGATACTGGTTGCAATTATTCGTTTTATACGATGAAAAAACTGTTGCATTTATATTGTATTTTATGCTTCTGGCGTTCACTTCTTAGGCCCTAACTATTCGATCTGGTGAAACAACGCCCTAGGGTGAAGCCTAGGTTGCCCGGAACGTAGAAATGACCATAACTTTTATACTGGTAGCAATTATTCGTTTTATACAATGGAAAAACTGTTCTATTTATTTTGCATTTTATGCTTCGGGCGTTGACGTCTAAGGCCCTAACTAATTGATCTGGTGGAGCAGCGCCCTAGAGTGAAGCCTAGATTGCCCGGAACGTTGAAATGACCATAACTTTCATACTGGTTGCAATTATTCGTTTTATACGATGAAAAAACTGTTGTATTTATATTGTATTTTATGCTTCTGGCGTTGCCTTCTTAGGCCCTAACTATTCGATCTTGTGGAACAACGGCCTACAGTGAAGCCTAGGTTGCCTGGAACGTAGAAATGACCATCACTTTCACACGGGTTGCAATTATTCCTGTTATAGGATGGAAAGACTGTTGTATTTTTATTGTATTTTATACTTCAGGCGTTGACTTCTGAGGCCGTACCTATTCGATGTGGTGGAAGAACGCCATACTGTGAAGCCTAGGTTGCCCGGAACGTAGAAATGAGCATAAGTTTCATACTGGTTGCAATTACTCGTTTTATACGATGGAAAGACTGTTGTATTTACATTGGATTTTTGCTTCTGGCGTTCACTTCTTAGGCCCTAACTATTCGATCTGGTGGAACAACGCCCTAGGGTGAAGCCTAGGTTGTCCGGAACGTAGATATGACCATAACCTTCACACAGGTTGCAATTATTCATTTTATACGGTGTAAAGGCTGTTGTATTTATTTTGTATTTTATTCTTCTGGTGTTGACTTCTTAGGCCGTAACTATTCGATCTGGTGGAACACCGACGTAGAGTGAAGCGTAGGTTTCCCGGAACGTAGAAATGACCATTACTTTCACACTGTTTGCAATTATTCCTTTTATATGATGGAAAAGCTGTTGTATTTATATCGTATTTCATACTTCTGGCGTTGACTTCTAAGGACCTAACTATTCGATCCGGTGGAGCAGCGCCCTGGAGTGAAACCTAGGTTGCCCGGTACCCAGAAATGACCACTACTATCACACTGGTTGCAAATTATTCCTGCTATACGATGGAAAAACTGTTGCATCTTTATTGTATTTTATACTTCTGGCGTTGACTTCTAAGGCCCTAACTATTTGATCTGGTGGAGCACCGCCCTAGAGTAAAGCCTAGGTTACCCTGAACGTAGAAATGACCATATCTTCCACACTGGTAGCCATTATTCGTTTTATACGATGGAAAATGTGTTTTATTTACTCTGTATTTTATGCTTCGGGCGTTGACTTCTAAGGCCCTAACTGTTTGATCTGGTGGAACGACGCCCTAGAGTGAAGCCTAGGTTGCCCGGAACGTAGAAATGACCATAACTTTCACACTGGTTGCTATTATTCGTTTTATACAATGGAAAAACTGTTATATTTATATTGTATTTTATGCTTCTGGCGTTGACTTCTGAGGCCGTTGCTATTCGATGTGGTGGAAGAACGCCATAGAGTGAAGCCTAGGTAGCCCGGACCGTAGAAATGTCCATATCTTTCGCACTGTTTGCAATTATTCATTTTATACGATGGCAAAGCTGTTGTATTTATATTGTATTTTATGCTTCTGGCGTTGACTTCTTAGGACCTAACTATTCGATCTGGTGGAGCAACGCCCTAGAGTGAAGCCTAGGTTGCTCGGAATGTAGAAATGTCCATATCTTTCGCACTGTTTGCAATTATTCATTTTATACGATGGAAGAGCTGTTGTATTTATATCGTATTTTATACTTCTGGCGTTGAATTCTAAGTCTCTCGATAATCGATCTGGTGTAGCAACACCCTAGAGTGAAACTTAGGTTACCCGAAACGTAGAAATGACCAGTACATTCACACTGGTTGCAGTTATTCCTGTTAAACGATGGAAAAACTGTTGCATCATTATTGTATTTTATGCTTCTGGTGTTGACTTCTGAGGCCCTAACTATTCGATCTGGTGGAGCAACGCCCTAGAGTGAAGCCAAGGCTGGCCGGAATGTAGAAATGTCCATAAATTTCACACTGGTTGCAATTATTCCTGTTATGGGATGGAAAGACTGTTGTATTTTTATTGTATTTTATGCGTCAGGCGTTGACTTCTGAGGCCGTAGCTATTCGATGTGGTGGAAGAACGCCATAGAGTGAAGTCTAGGCTGCCCGGAACGTAGAAATGACCATAACTTTCATACTGGTTGCAATTATTCGTGTTATATGATGGAAGAACTGTTGTATTTATATTGTATTTTATGCTGCTGGCGTTCACTTCTTAGGCCCTAACAATTCGGTCTGGTGGTGCAACGCCCTGGAGTGAAGCCTAGGTTGCCTGGAACGTAGAAATGACCATCACTTTCACACGGGTTGCAATTATTCCTGTTATA
The DNA here is from genome assembly GCF_051401765.1 of Calliopsis andreniformis. NCBI lineage: Eukaryota > Metazoa > Arthropoda > Insecta > Hymenoptera > Andrenidae > Calliopsis > Calliopsis andreniformis. The sequence continues at coordinate 653,997 of NW_027480423.1, read as the reverse complement.
GGATGGAAAGACTGTTGTATTCTTATTGTATTTTATACTTCAGGCGTTGACTTCTGAGGCCGTACCTATTCGATGTGGTGGAAGAACACCATACTGTGAAGCCTAGGTTGCCCGGAACGTAGAAATGAGCATAACTTTCATACTGGTTGCAATTACTCGTTTTATACGATGGAAAGACTGTTGTATTTATATTGGATTTTTGCTTCTGGCGTTCACTTCTTAGGCCCTAACTATTCGATCTGGTGGAACAACGCCCTAGGGTGAAGCCTAGGTTGCCCGGAACGTAGATATGACCATAACCTTCACACAGGTTGCAATTATTCGTTTTATACGGTGTAAAGGCTGTTGTATTTATTTTGTATTTTATTCTTCTGGTGTTGACTTCTTAGGCCGTAACTATTCGATCTGGTGGAACAACGCCGTAGAGTGAAGCGTAGGTTTTCCGGAACGTAGAAATGACCATTACTTTCACACTGTTTGCAATTATTCCTTTTATATGATGGAAAAGCTGTTGTATTTATATCGTATTTCATACTTCTGGCGTTGACTTCTAAGGACCTAACTATTCGATCCGGTGGAGCAGCGCCCTAGAGTGAAGCCTAGGTTGCTCGGAATGTAGAAATGACCATTACTTTCACACTGGTTGCAATTATTCGTTTTACACGATGGTAAAGCTGTTGTATTTATATCGTATTTTATGCTTCTGGCGTTGACTTCTTAGGACATAGCTATTCGATCTGGTGGAGCAACGCCCTGGAGTGAAACCTAGGATGCCCGGAACGTAGAAATGACCATTACTTTCACACTGGTTGCAATTATTCCTGTTATACGATGGAAAAAATGTTGTATTTTAATTGTATTTTATGCTTTTAGCGACGAACTATAAGTCCCTAGCTATTCGATCTGGCGAGGCAACATTCGAGAGTGACGCCTAGGTTGCTCGGAACGTAGAAATGACCATTACTTTCACACTGGCAGCAATTATTCGTTTTATGCGATGGAAAAACTGTTCTATTTATTTTGCATTTTATGCTTCCGGCATTGACTTCTAAGGCCCTAACTATTCAATCTGTTGGAGCAACGCCCTAGGGTGAAGTCTAGGTTGCCCGGAAAGTAGAAATGACCATATCTTTCAAACTGGTTGCAATTATTCGTTTTATACGATGAAAAAACTGTTGTATTTATATTGTATTTTATGCTTCTGGCGTTGACATCTAAGGACCTAACTATTCGATCTGGCGGAGCAGCGCCCTAGAGTGAAGCCTAGGTTGCTCGGAATGTAGAAATGACCATTACTTTCACACTAGTTGCAATCATTCGTTTTATACGATGGAAAAACTGTTATATTTATATTGTATTTTATGCTTCTGGCGTCCACTTCTTAGGCCCTAACTATTCGATCTGGTCGAACAACACCGTAGAGTGAAGCCTAGGTTGCCCGGAACGTAGAAATGACCATAACTTTCACACTGGTTGCTATTATTCGTTTTATACGAAGGAAAAACTGTCATATTTATATTGTATTTTATGCTTCTGGCGATCACTTCTTAGGCCCTAACTATTCGATCTGGTGGAACAACACCGTAGAGTGAAGCCTAGGTTGCCCGGAACGTAGAAATGGCCATAACTTTCACACTGGTTGCTATTATTCGTTTTATACGATGGAAAAACTGTTCTATTTATTTTGTATTTTATGCTTCGGGCGTTGACTTCTAAAGCCCTAACAGTTTGATCTGGTGGAGCAACGCCCTAGAGTGAAGCCTAGGTTGCCCGGATCGTAGAAATCACCATTACTTTCACACTGTTTGCAATTATTCCTTTTATACGATGGAAAAGCTGTTGTATTTATATCGTATTTTATGCTTATGGCGTTGACATCTAAGTCCTAACTATTCGATCTGGTGGAGCAGCGCCCTAGAGTGAGGCCTAGGTTGCTCGGAATGTAGAAATGACCGTTACTTTCACACTGGTTGCAATCATTCGTTTTATACGATGGAAAAGCTGTTGTATTTATATTGTATTTTATACCTCTGGCGTTGACTTCTAATGCCGTAGCTATTAGATGTGGTGGAGCAACGCCCTAGAGTGACGCCTAGGGTGCTCGGAACGTAGAAATGACCATTCCTTTCGCACTGGTTGCAACTATTCGTTTTATACGATGGAAAAGCTGTTGTATTAAATCGTATTTTATGCTTCTGGCGTTGACTTCTTAGGCCGTAACTATTCGATCTGGTGGAGCAACGCCCTGGAGTGAAATCTAGGTTACCCGGAACGTAGAATTGGCCATCACTTTCAAACTGGTTGCAATTATTCCTGTCATATGATGGAAACACTCTCGTATTTTTTTTGCATTTTATGGTTGGGGCGTTGACTTCTAAGTCCCTAACTATTCAATCTGTTGGAGCAACGCCCTAGGATGAAGCCTATGTTGCTCGGAACGTCGAAATGACCATAACTTTTACACTGGCAGCAATTATTCGTTTTATACAATGGAAAAACTGTTCTATTTATTTTGTATTTTATGCTTCGGGCGTTGACATCTAAAGCCCTAACTGTTTGATCTGGTGGAGCAACGCCATAGAGTGAAGCCTAGGTTGCCCGGAACGTAGATATGACCATTACCTTCACACAGGTTGCAATTATTCGTTTTATACGGTGTAAAGGCTGTTGTATTTATATCGTATTTCATACTTCTGGCGTTGACTTCTAAGGACCTAACTACTCGATCCGGTGGAGCAGCGCCCTAGAGTGAAGCCTAGGTTGCTCGGAATGTAGAAATGACCATAACTTTCACACTGGTTGCAATTATTCGTTTTATACGATGGAAAAACTGTTGCATCTTTATCGTATTTTATGCTTCTGGCGTTGACTTCTAAGGCCCTAACTATTCGATCAGGAGGAGCAACGCCCTAGAGTGAAGCCTAGGTTGCTCGGAATGTAGAAATGACCATAACTTTCACACTGTTTGCAATTATTCCTTTTATACGATGGAAAAGCTGTTGTATTTATATCGTATTGTATGCTTCTGGCGTTGACCTCTTAAGACATAACTATTCGATCTGGTGGAGCAACGCCCTGGAGTGAAACCTAGGTTGCCCGGAACGTAGAAATGACCATTACTTTCACACTGGTTGCAATTATTCCAGTTATACGATGGAAAAACTGTTGTATTTTAATTGTATTTTATGCTTTTAGCGATGAATTATAAGTCCCTAGCTATTCGATCTGGTGGAGCAACGCCCTAGAGTGACGCCTAGGTTGCTCGGAACGTAGAAGTGACCATTACCTTCACACTGGTAGCAATTATTCGTTCTATACGATGGAAAAACTGTTCTATTTATTTTGCATTTTATGCTCCCGACATTGACTTCTAAGGCCCTAACTATTCAATCTGTTGGAGCAGCGCCCCAGGGTGTAGTCTAGGTTGCCCGGAAAGTAGAAATGACCATATCTTTGATACTGGTTGCAATTATTCGTTTTATACGATGAAAAAACTGTTGCATTTATATTGTATTTTATGCTTCTGGCGTTCACTTCTTAGGCCCTAACTATTCGATCTGGTGAAACAACGCCCTAGGGTGAAGCCTAGGTTGCCCGGAACGTAGAAATGACCATAACTTTTATACTGGTAGCAATTATTCGTTTTATACAATGGAAAAACTGTTCTATTTATTTTGCATTTTATGCTTCGGGCGTTGACGTCTAAGGCCCTAACTAATTGATCTGGTGGAGCAGCGCCCTAGAGTGAAGCCTAGATTGCCCGGAACGTTGAAATGACCATAACTTTCATACTGGTTGCAATTATTCGTTTTATACGATGAAAAAACTGTTGTATTTATATTGTATTTTATGCTTCTGGCGTTGCCTTCTTAGGCCCTAACTATTCGATCTTGTGGAACAACGGCCTAGAGTGAAGCCTAGGTTGCCTGGAACGTAGAAATGACCATCACTTTCACACGGGTTGCAATTATTCCTGTTATAGGATGGAAAGACTGTTGTATTTTTATTGTATTTTATACTTCAGGCGTTGACTTCTGAGGCCGTACCTATTCGATGTGGTGGAAGAACGCCATACTGTGAAGCCTAGGTTGCCCGGAACGTAGAAATGAGCATAAGTTTCATACTGGTTGCAATTACTCGTTTTATACGATGGAAAGACTGTTGTATTTATATTGGATTTTTGCTTCTGGCGTTCACTTCTTAGGCCCTAACTATTCGATCTGGTGGAACAACGCCCTAGGGTGAAGCCTAGGTTGTCCGGAACGTAGATATGACCATAACCTTCACACAGGTTGCAATTATTCATTTTATACGGTGTAAAGGCTGTTGTATTTATTTTGTATTTTATTCTTCTGGTGTTGACTTCTTAGGCCGTAACTATTCGATCTGGTGGAACAACGACGTAGAGTGAAGCGTAGGTTTCCCGGAACGTAGAAATGACCATTACTTTCACACTGTTTGCAATTATTCGTTTTATACGATGGTAAAGCTGTTGTATTTATATCGTATTTTATGCTTCTGATGTTGACCTCTTAAGACATAACTATTCGATCTGGTGGAGCAACGCCCTGGAGTGAAACCTAGGTTGCCCGGAACGTAGAAATGACCATTACTTTCACACTGGTTGCAATTATTCCAGTTATACGATGGAAAAACTGTTGTATTTTAATTGTATTTTATGCTTTTAGCGATGAATTATAAGTCCCTAGCTATTCGATCTGGTGGAGCAACGCCCTAGAGTGACGCCTAGGTTGCTCGGAACGTAGAAGTGACCATTACCTTCACACTGGTAGCAATTATTCGTTCTATACGATGGAAAAACTGTTCTATTTATTTTGCATTTTATGCTCCCGACATTGACTTCTAAGGCCCTAACTATTCAATCTGTTGGAGCAGCGCCCCAGGGTGTAGTCTAGGTTGCCCGGAAAGTAGAAATGACCATATCTTTGATACTGGTTGCAATTATTCGTTTTATACGATGAAAAAACTGTTGCATTTATATTGTATTTTATGCTTCTGGCGTTCACTTCTTAGGCCCTAACTATTCGATCTGGTGAAACAACGCCCTAGGGTGAAGCCTAGGTTGCCCGGAACGTAGAAATGACCATAACTTTTATACTGGTAGCAATTATTCGTTTTATACAATGGAAAAACTGTTCTATTTATTTTGCATTTTATGCTTCTGGTGTTGACTTCTTAGGCCGTAACTATTCGATCTGGTGGAACAACGACGTAGAGTGAAGCGTAGGTTTCCCGGAACGTAGAAATGACCATTACTTTCACACTGTTTGCAATTATTCCTTTTATATGATGGAAAAGCTGTTGTATTTATATCGTATTTCATACTTCTGGCGTTGACTTCTAAGGACCTAACTATTCGATCCGGTGGAGCAGCGCCCTAGAGTGAAGCCTAGGTTGCTCGGAATGTAGAAATGACCATTACTTTCACACTGGTTGCAATTATTCGTTTTACACGATGGTAAAGCTGTTGTATTTATATCGTATTTTATGCTTCTGGCGTTGACTTCTTAGGCCGTAACTATTCGTACTGGTGGAGCAACGCCCTGGAGTGAAACCTAGGTTGCCCGGTACGTACAAATGACCACTACTATCACACTGGTTGCAAATTATTCCTGCTATACCATGGAAAAACTGTTGCATCTTTATTGTATTTTATGCTTCTGGCGTTGACTTCTTAGGACATAACTATTCGATCTGGTGGAGCAGCGCCCTAGAGTGAAGCCTAGGTTGCTCGGAATGTAGAAATGACCATAACTTTCACAATGGTTGCAATTATTCGTTTTATACGATGGAAAAGCTGTTGTATTTATATCGTATTGTATGCTTCTGGCGTTGACTTCTAAGGACCTAACTATTCGATCTGGAGGAGCAACGCCCTAGAGTGACGCCTAGGTTGCTCGGAACGTAGAAATGACCATTACTTTCACACTGGTTGCAATTATTCGTTTTATACGATGGTAAAGCTGTTGTATTTATATCGTATTTTATGCTTCTGATGTTGACCTCTTAAGACATAACTATTCGATCTGGTGGAGCAACGCCCTGGAGTGAAACCTAGGTTGCCCGGAACGTAGAAATGACCATTACTTTCACACTGGTTGCAATTATTCCAGTTATACGATGGAAAAGCTGTTGTATTTATATTGTGTTTTATGCTTTTGGCGTTGACTTCTAAGGCACTAACTATTCGATCAGGTGGAGCAACGCCCTAGAGTGAAGCCTATGTTGCTCGGAATGTAGAAATGACCATAACTTTCACACTGGTTGCAATTATTCATTTTATACGATGGAAAAACTGCTGTACTTATATTGTGTTTTATTCTTATGGCGTTGAATTCTAAGTCCCTAGCTATTCGGTCTGGTGGAGCAACGCCCTAGAGTGACGCCAAGGTTGCTCGGAGCGTAGAAATGACCATTACTTACACACTGGTTGCAATTATTCCTGTTATACGATGGAAAAGCTGTTGTATTTTAATTGTATTTTATGCTTTTAGCGATGAATTATAAGTCCCTAGCTATTCGATCTGGAGGAGCAACGCCCTAGAGTGACGCATAGGTTGCCCGGAACGTAGAAATGACCATTTCTTTCACACTGGTTGCAATTATTCGTTTTATACGATGGTAAAGCTGTTGTATTTATATCGTATTTTATGCTTCTGGCGTTGACTTCTTAGGACATAACTATTCGATCTGGTGGAGCAACGCCCTGGAGTGAAACCTTGGTTGCCCGGAACGTACAAATGACATTTACTTACACACTGGTTGCAATTATTCCTGTTATACGATGGAAAAATTGTTGTATTTTAATTGTATTTTATGCTTTTAGCGACGAACTATAAGTCCCTAGCTATTCGATCTGGCGGGGCAACATCCTAGAGTGACGCCCAGGTTGCTCGGAACGTAGAAATGACCTTTACTTTCGCACTGGCAGCAATTATTCGTTTTATACGATGGAAAAGCTGTTCTATTTATTTTGCATTTTATGCTTCCGGTATTGACTTCTAAGGCTCTAACTATTCAATCTGTTGGAGCAACGCCCTAGGGTGAAGTCTAGGTTGCCCGGAAAGTAGAAATGACCATAACTTTCATCCTGGTTGCAATTATTCGTTTTATATGATGGTAAAACTGTTGTACTTTTATTGCATTTTATGCTTCGGGCGTTGACTTCTAAGGCCCTAACAATTCAATCTGTTGGAGCAACGCCTCGGGTGAAGCCTAGCTTGCTAGGAAAGTAGAAATGAACATAAGTTTCATCCTGGTTGCAATTATTCGTTTTATATGATGGTAAAACTGTTGTATTTATAATGTATTTTATGATTCTGGCGTTGACTTCTAAGGCCCTAGCTATTCGGTTTGGTGGAGCAACGCCCTAGAGTGGAACCTAGGTTGCCCGGTACGTAGAAATGACCATTACTTTCACACTGTTTGCAAATATACATTATATATAATGGAAAATCTGTTGTATTTATGTTGTATTTTAAGCTTCTGGCGTTGACTTCTTAGGCCCTAACTATTTGACCTTGTGGAGCACCGCCCTAGAGTGAAGCCTATCTTGCCCGAAACGTAGAAATCACGATAACTTCCACACTGGTTGCAATTATTCGCTTTATACGATGCAAAAGCTGTTGTATTCATATCGTATTTTATGCTTCTGGCGTTGACTCCTTAGGCCCTAACTATTCCATCTGGTGGAACAACGCCCTAGGGTAAAGCCCAGATTGCGCGGAACGTAGAAATGACCATAACTTTCACACTGGTAGCAATTATTCGTTTTGTACGATGGAAAAACTGTTTTATTTATTTTGTATTTTATGCTTCGGGCGTTGACTTCTAAGGCCCTAACTATTCAATCTGGTGGAGCAACGCCCTAGAGTGAAGCCTAGGTTGCCCGGAACGTAGAAACGACCATAACTTTCACACTGGTTTCAATTATTCGTTTTATACGATGGAAAAACTGTTGCATCTTTATCGTATTTTATGCTTCTGGCGTGGACTTCTAAGGCCCTAACTATTCGATCTGGTGGAGCAACGCCCTAGAGCGAAGCCTAGGCTGCCCGGAACGTAGAAATGACCATAACTTTCGCACTGGTTGCAAATATTCCTGTTCTACGATGGACAAACTGTTGTATTTATATCGTATTTTATACTTCTGGCGTTGACTTCTAAGGACCTAACTATTCGATCTGGTGGAGCAACGCTCTAGAGTGATGTCTAGGTTGCTCGGAATGTAGGAATGACCATAAATTTCACACTGGTTTCAATTATTCGTTTTATACGATGGAAAAACTGTTGCATCTTTATCGTATTTTATGCTTCTGGCGTGGACTTCTAAGGCCCTAACTATTCGATCTGGTGGAGCAACGCCCTAGAGCGAAGCCTAGGTTGCCCGGAACGTAGAAATGACCATTACTTTTACACTGGTAGCAATTATTCGTTCTATACAATGGAAAAACTGTTCTATTTATTTTGTATTTTATGCTTCGGGCGTTGACTTCTAACGCCCTAACTGATTGATCTGGTGGAGCAACGCTCTAGAGTGAAGCCCAGATTGCCCGGAACGTTGAAATGACCATAACCTTCACACTGGTTGCTATTATTCGTTCTATACGATGGAAAAACTGTTATATTTATATTGTATTTTATTCTTATGGCGTTGACTTCTTAGGGCCTAACTATTCGATCTGGTGGAGCAACGCCCTAGAGTGAATCCTAGGTAGCCCGAAACGTAGAAATGACCATTACATTCACACTGGTTGCAATTATTCGTTTTATACGATGGAAAAACTGTTGCATCTTTACCGTATTTTATGCTTCTGGCGTGGACTTCTAAGGCCCTAACTATTCTATCTGGTGGAGCAACGCCCTAGAGTGAAACCTAGGTTGCCCGGAACGTAGAAATGACCACAACTTTCACACTGGCTGCAAATATTCGTTTTATACGATGGAAACGCTGTTGTATTTATATTGTACTTTATGCCTCTGGCGTTGACTTCTAAGGCCGTAGCTATTAGAGGGGGTGTAGCAACGCCCTAGAGTGACGCCTGGGGTGCTCGGAACGTAGAAATGACCATTACTTTCACACTGGTTGCAATTATTCGTTTTAAACGATGGAAAAACTGTTGTATTTATATTGTATTTTATGCTTCTGGCTTTGAATTCTAAGGCCCTAGCTGTTCGATCTAGTGGAGCAACGCCCTAGAGTGAAGCCAAGGTTGCTCGGAAAGTAGAAATGACCATAAGTTTCATACTGGTTGCAATTATTCGTTTTATACGATGGAAAAACTGTTGTATTTATATTGTATTTTATGCTTCTGGCGTTTACTTCTAAGGACATAACTATTCAATCTGTTGGAGCAACGCCATAGGGTGAAGCCTAGGTTGCTCGGAAAGTAGAAATGATCATAAGTTTCATACTGGTTGCAATTATTCGTTTTATACGATGGAAAAGCTGTTGTATTTATATTGTGTTTTATGATTTTGGCGTTGACTTCTAAGGCACTAACTATTCGATCTGTTGGAGCAACGCCCTAGAGAGAAGCCTAGGTTGCCCGGGACGTAGAATTGGCCATCACTTTCAAACTGGTTGCAATTATTCCTGTTATATGATGGAAGCACTGTTGTATTTTAATTGCATTTTATGCTTCGGGCGTTGACTTCTAAGGCCCTAACAATTCAATCTGTTGGAGCAACGCCTCGGGTGAAGCCTAGCTTGCTAGGAAAGTAGAAATGAACATAAGTTTCATACTGGTTGCAATTATTCGTTTTTACGATGGAAAAGCTGTTGTATTTATATCGTATTTTATGCTTCTGGCGTTGACTTCTTGGGCCGTAAGTATTCGGTCTGGTGGAGCACCGCCCTGGAGTGTAACCTAGGTTGCCCGGAACGTAGAATTGGCCATCACTTTCAAACTGGTTGCAATTATTCCTGTTATATGATCGAAACACTGTTGTATTTTTTTTGCATTTTATGGTTCGGGCGTTGACTTCTAAGGCCCTAACTATTCAATCCGTTGGAGCAACGCCCTAGAGTGACGCCTAGGGTGCTTGGAACGTAGAAATGACCATTACTTTCACACTGGTTGCAATTATTCGTTTTATACGATGGAAAAACTGTTGTATTTATATTGTATTTTATGCTTCTGGCGTTGACTTCAAAGGCACTGACTATTCGATCTGGTGGAGCAACGCCCTAGAGTGAAGCCTAGGTTCCTCGGAATGTGGAAATGACCATTACTTTCACACTGGTTGCAATTATTCGTTTTATACGATGGAAAAGCTGTTGTATTTATATCGTATTTTATGCTTCTGGCGTTTACTTCTAAGGACCTAACTATTAGATCTGGTGGAGCAACGCCCTCGAGTGAAGCCTAGGTTGCTCGGAATGTGGAAATGACCATAACTTTCACACTGGTTGCAATTATTCGTTTTATACGATGGAATAGCTGTTGTATTTATATCGTATTTTATGCTTCTGGCGTTGACTTCTTAGGCCGTAACTATTCGGTCTGGTGGAGCAACGCACTGGAGTGAAACCTAGGTTGCCCGGAACGTAGAATTGGCCATCACTTTCAAACTGGTTGCAATTATTCGTTTTATACGATGCAAACGCTGTTGTATTTATATCGTATCTTATGCTTATGGCGTTTACTTCTAAGGACCTAACTATTCGATCTGGTGGAGCAACGCGCTAGAGTGAATCCTAGGTTGCTGGGAATGTAGAAATGACCATAACTTTCACACTGGTTGCAATTATTCGTTTTATTCGATGGAAACGCTGTTGTATTTATATCGTATTTTATGCTTCTGGCGTTTACTTCTAAGGACATAACTATTCAATCTGTTGGAGCAACCCCATAGGGTGAAGCCTAGGTTGCTCGGGAAGTAGAAATGACCATAAGTTTCATACTGGTTGCAATTATTCGTTTTATACGATGGAAAAGCTGTTGCATTTATATTGTGTTTTATGCTTTTGGCGTTGACTTCTAAGGCACTAACTATTCGATCTGGTGGAGCAACGCCCTAGAGTGAAGCCTAGGTTGCCCGGGACGTAGAATTGGTATTCACTTTCAAGCTGGTTGCAATTATTCCTGTTATATTATGGTAACACTGTTGTATTTTTATTGCATTTTATGCTTCGGGCGTTGACTTCTAAGGCCCTAACCATTCAATCTGTTGGAGCAACGCCCTAGGGTGAAGCCTAGGTTGCTCGGAAGGTAGAAATGACCATAAGTATCATACTGGTTGCAATTATTCGTTTTATACGATGGAAAAACTGTTGTATTTATATTGTATTTTATGCTTTTGGCGTTGACTTCTAAGGCCCTAGCTGTTCGATCTAGTGGAGCAACGCCCTAGAGTGAAGCCTAGGTTGCCCGGAACGTAGAATTGGCCATCACTTTCAAACTGGTTACACTTATTCGTTTTATACGATGCAAACGCTGTTGTATTTATATCGTATTTTATGCTTATGGCGTTTACTTCTAAGGACCTAACTATTCGATCTGGTGGAGCAACGCGCTAGAGTGGATCCTAGGTTGCTCGGAATGTAGAAATGACCATAACTTTCACACTGGTTGCAATTATTCGTTTTATACGATGGAAACGCTGTTGTATTTATATTGTACTTTATGCCTCTGGCGTTGACTTCTAAGGCCGTAGCTATTAGATGTGGTGGAGCAACGCCCTAGAGTGACGCCTAGGGTGCTCGGAACGTAGAAATGGCCATTACTTTCACACTGGTTGCAATTATTCTTTTTATACGATGGAAAAGCTGTTGTATTTATATCGTATTTTATGCTTCTGGCGTTTACTTCTAAGGACCTAACTATTCAATCTGTTGGAGCAACGCCATAGGGTGAAGCCTAGGTTGCTCGGAAAGTAGAAATGACCATAAGTTTCATACTGGTTGCAATTATTCGTTTTATACGATGGAAAAGCTGTTGTATTTATATTGTATTTTATGCTTCTGGCGTTGACTTCTAAGGCCCTAGCTGTTCGATCTAGTGGAGCAACGCCCTAGAGTGAAGCCTAGGTTGCCCGGAACGTAGAATTGGCCATCACTTTCAAACTGGTTGCAATTAATCCTTTTATACGATGGAAAAGCTGTTGTATTTATATCGTATTTTATGCTTCTGACGTTTACTTCTAAGGACCTAACTATTCGATCTGGTGAAGCAACGCACTAGAGTGAAGCCTAGGTTCCTCGGAATGTGGAAATGACCATAACTTTCACACTGGTTACAATTATTCGTTTTATACGATGGAGACGCTGTTGTATTTATATTGTATTTTATGCCTCTGGCGTTGACTTCTAAGGCCGTAGCTATTAGATGTGGTGGAGCAACGCCCTAGAGTGACGCCTAGGGTGCTTGGAACGTAGAAATGACCATTACTTTCACACTGGTTGCAATTATTCGTTTTATACGATGGACAAGCTGTTGTATTTATATCGTATTTTATGCTTCTGGCGTTGACTTCTTAGGCCGTAACTATTCGGTCTGGTGGAGCAACGCCCTGGAGTGAAACATAGGTTGCCCGGAACGTAGAATTGGACATCACTTTCAAACTGGTTGCAATTATTCCTGTTATATGATGGAAACACTGTTGTATTTTTTTTGTATTTTATGGTTCGGGCGTTGACTTCTAAGGCCCAAACTATTCAATCTGTTGGAGCAACGCCCTAGGGTGAAGCCTAGGTTGCTCGGAAAGTAGAAATGACCATAAGTTTCATACTGGTTGCAATTATTCGTTTTATACGATGGAAAAACTGTTGTATTTATATTGTATTTTATGCTTCTGGCGTTGACTTCTAAGGCACTAGCTATTCGATCTGGTGGAGCAACGCCCTGGAGTGAAACCTAGGTTGCCCGGAACGTAGAATTGGCCATCACTTTCAAACTGGTTGCAATTATTCGTTTTATACGATGGAAAAGCTGTTGTATTTATATCGTATTTTATGCTTCTGGCGTTTACTTCTAAGGACCTAACTATTCGATCTGGTGGAGCAACGCGCTAGAGTGAAGTCTAGGTGGCTCGGAGAGTAGAAATGACCATAAGTTTCATACTGGTTGCAATTATTCGTTTTATACGATGGAAACGCTGTTGTATTTATATTGTACTTTATGCCTCTGGCGTTGACTTCTAAGGCCGTAGCTATTAGAGGTGGTGTAGCAACGCCCTAGAGTGACGCCTAGGGTGCTCGGAACGTAGAAATGACCATTGCTTTCACACTGGTTGCAATTATTCGTTTTATACGATGGAAAAACTGTTGTATTTATATTGTATTTTATGCTTCTGGCGTTGACTTCTAAGGCCCTAGCTGTTCGATCTAGTGGAGCAACGCCCTAGAGTGAAGCCAAGGTTGCTCGGGACGTAGAATTGGCCATCACTTTCAAACTGGTTGCAATTATTCCTGTTATATTTTGGTAACACTGTTGTATTTTTATTGCATTTTATGCTTCGGGCGTTGACTTCTAAGGCCCTAACTATTCAATCTGTTGGAGCAACGCCCTAGGGTGAAGCCTAGGTTTCTCGGAAAGTAGAAATGACCATAAGTATCATGCTGGTTGCAATTATTCGTTTTATACGATGGAAAAACTGTTGTATTTATATTGTATTTTATGCTTCTGGCGTTGACTTCTAAGGCCCTAGCTGTTCGATCTAGTGGAGCAACGCCCTAGAGTGAAGCCTAGGTTGCCCGGAACGTAGAATTGGCCATCACTTTCAAACTGGTTACAATTATTCGTTTTATACGATGCAAACGCTGTTGTATTTATATCCTATCTTATGCTTATGGCGTTTACTTCTAAGGACCTAACTATTCGATCTGGTGGAGCAACGCGCTAGAGTGGATCCTAGGTTGCTCGGAATGTAGAAATGACCATAACTTTCACACTGGTTGCAATTATTCGTTTTATTCGATGGAAACGCTGTTGTATTTATATCGTATTTTATGCTTCTGGCGTTTACTTCTAAGGACATAACTATTCAATCTGTTGGAGCAACGCCATAGGGTGAAGCCTAGGTTGCTCGGAAAGTAGAAATGATCATAAGTTTCATACTGGTTGCAATTATTCGTTTTATACGATGGAAAAGCTGTTGTATTTATATTGTGTTTTATGATTTTGGCGTTGACTTCTAAGGCACTAACTATTCGATCTGGTGGAACAACAGCCTAGCGTGAAGCCTAGCTTGCCCGGAACGTAGAAATGACCATTACTTTCACACTGTTTGCAATTATTCCTTTTATACGATGGAAAAGCTGTGGTATTTATATCGCATTTTATGCTTCTGGCCTTTACTTCTAGGGCCCTAACTATTCAATCTGTTGGAGCAACGCCCTAGGGTGAAGCCTAGGTTGCTCGGAAAGTAGAAATGACCATAAGTTTCTTACTGGTTGCAATTATTCGTTTTACACGATGGAAAAACTGTTGTATTTATATTGTATTTTATGCTTCTGGCGTTGACTTCTAAGGCACTAACTATTTGATCTGGTGGAGCAACGCCCTAGAGTGAAGCCTAGGTTGCTCGGAAAGTAGAAATGACCATCAGCTTCATACTGGTTGCAATTATTCGTTTTATACGATGGAAAAACTGTTGTATTTATATTGTATTTTATGCTTCTGGCGTTGACTTCTAAGGCACTAACTATTCGATCTGGTGGAGCAACGCCCTAGAGTGAAGCCTAGGTTGCTCGGAACGTAGAATTGGCAATCACTTTCAAATTGGTTGCAATTAATCTTGTTATACGATGGAAAAACTGTTGTATTTTTATTGCATTTTATGCTTCTGGCGTTCACTTCTTAGGCCCTAACTATTCGACCTGATGGAACAACAGCCTAGGGTGAAGCCTAGCTTGCCCGGAACGTAGAAATGACCATTACTTTCACACTGTTTGCAATTATTCGTTTTATACGATGGAAAAACTGTTGTATTTATATTGTATTTTATGCTTCTGGCGTTGACTTCTAAGGCACTATCTATTCGATCTGGTGGAGCAACGCCCTAGAGCGAAGCCTAGGTTGCCCGGAACGTAGAATTGGCCATCACTTCCAAACTGGTTGCAATTATTCCTGTTATATGATGGAAACACTGTTGTGTTTTTTTTTGCATTTTATTGTTCGGGCGTTGACGTCTAAGGCCCTAACTATTCAATCTGTTGGAGCAACGCCCTAGGGTGAAGCCTAGGTTGCTCGGAAAGTAGAAATGACCATAAGTATCATTCTGGTTGCAATTATTCGTTTTATACGATGGAATAACTGTTGTATTTATATTGTATTTTATGCTTCTGGCGTTGACTTCTAAGGCCCTAGCTGTTCGATCTAGTGGAGCAACGCCTTAGAGTGAAGCCTGGGTTGCCTGGAACGTAGAATTGGCCATCACTTTCAAACTGGTTGCAATTATTCGTTTTATACGATGGAAAAGCTGTTGTATCTATATTGTATTTTATGCTTCTGGCGTTGACTTCTAAGGCACTAACTATACGATCTGGTGGAGCAACGCCCTAGAGGGAACCCTAGGTTGCCCGGGACGTAGAATTGGCCATCACTTTCAAACTGGTTGCAATTATTCGTGTTATATTATGGAAACACTGTTGTATTTTTATTGCATTTTATGCTTCGGGCGTTGACTTCTAAGGCTCTAACTATTCAATCTGTTGGAGCAACGCCCTAGGGTGAAGCCTAGGTTGCTCGGAAAGTAGAAATGACCATAAGTATCATACTGGTTGCAATTATTCGTTTTATACGATCGAACAACTGTTGTATTTATATTGTATTTTATGCTTCTGGCGTTGACTTCTAAGGCCCTAGCTGTTCGATCTAGTGGAGCAACGCCCTAGAGTGAAGCCCACGTTGCCCGGAAAGGAGAAATGGCCATCACGTTCAAACTGGTTGCAATTAATCCTTTTATACGATGGAAAAGCTGTTGTATTTATATCGTATTTTATGCTTCTGGCGTTTACTTCTAAGGACCAAACTATCGATCTGGTGGAGCAACGCCCTAGAGTGAAGCCTAGGTTCCTCGGAATGTGGAAATGACCATAACTTTCACACTGGTTGCAATTATTCGTTTTATACGATGGAAACGCTGTTGTATTTATATTGTATTTTATGCCTCTGGCGTTGACTTCTAAGGCCGTAGCTATTAGATGTGGTGGAGCAACGCCCTACAGTGACGCCTAGGGTGCTTGGAACGTAGAAATGACCATTACTTTCACACTGGTGGCAATTATTCGTTTTATACGATGGAAAAGCTGTTGTGTTTATATCGTATTTTATGCTTCCGGCGTTGACTTCTTAGGCCGTAACTATTCGGTCTGGTGGAGCAACGCCCTGGAGTGAAACCTAGGTTGCCCGGAACGTAGAATTGGCCATCACTTTCAAACTGGTTGCAATTATTCCTGTTATATGGTGGAAACACTGTTGTATTTTTTTTGCATTTTATGATTCGGGCGTTGACTTCTAAGGCCCTAACTATTCAATCTGTTGGAGCAACGCCCTAGGGTGAAGCCTAGGTTGCTCGGAAAGTAGAAATGACCATAAGTTTCATACTGGTTGCAATTATTCGTTTTATACGATGGAAAAACTGTTGTATTTATATTGTATTTTATGCTTCTGGCGCTGACTTCTAAGGCACTAACTATTCGATCTGGTGGAGCAACGCCCTAGAGTGAAGCCTAGGTTGCCCGGAAGGTAGAATTGGCCCTCACTGTCAAACTGGTTGCAATTATTCGTTTTATACGATGGAAAGACTGTTGTATTTATATTGTATTTTATGCTTCTGGCGTTGACTTCAAAGGCACTAACTATTCGATCTGGTGGAGCAACGCCCTAGAGTGAAGCCTAGGTTGCCCGGGACGTAGAATTGGCCATCACTTTCAAACTAGTTGCAATTATTCCTGTTATATTATGGAAACACTGTTGCATTTTTATTGCATTTTATGCTTCGGGCGTTGACTTCTAAGGCCCTAACTATTCAATCTGTTGGAGCAACGCCCTAGGGTGAAGCCTAGGTTGCTCGGAAAGTAGAAATGACCATAAGTATCATACTGGTTGCAATTATTCGTTTTATACGATGGAAAAACTGTTGTATTTATGTTGTATTTTATGCTTCTGGCGTTGACTTCTAAGGCCCTAGCTGTTCGATCTAGTGGAGCAACGCCCTATCGTGAAGCCTAGGTTGCCCGGAACGTAGAATTGGCCATCACTTTCAAACTGGTTACAATTATTCGTTTTATACGATGCAAACGCTATTGTATTTATATCGTATTTTATGCTTCTGGCGTTTACTTCGAAGGACCTAACTATTCGATCTGGTGGAGCAACGCGCTAAAGTGGATCCTAGGTTGCTCGGAATGTAGAAATGACCATAACTTTCACACTGGTTGCAATTATTCGTTTTATACGATGGAAACGCTGTTGTATTTATATTGTACTTTATGCCTCTGGCGTTGACTTCTAAGGCCGTAGCTATTAGATGTGGTGGAGCAACGCCCTAGAGTGAAGCCTAGGGTGCTCGGAACGTAGAAATGATCATAAGTTTCATACTGGTTGCAATTATTCGTTTTATACGATGGAAAAGCTGTTGTATTTATATTGTGTTTTATGATTTTGGCGTTGACTTCTAAGGCACTAACTATTCGATCTGGTGGAACAACAGCCTAGGGTGAAGCCTAGCTTGCCCGGAACGTAGAAATGACCATTACTTTCACACTGTTTGCAATTATTCCTTTTATACGATGGAAAAGCTGTGGTATTTATATCGCATTTTATGCTTCTGGCCTTTACTTCTAGGGCCCTAACTATTCAATCTGTTGGAGCAACGCCCTAGGGTGAAGCCTAGGTTGCTCGGAAAGTAGAAATGACCATAAGTTTCTTACTGGTTGCAATTATTCGTTTTACACGATGGAAAAACTGTTGTATTTATATTGTATTTTATGCTTCTGGCGTTGACTTCTAAGGCACTAACTATTTGATCTGGTGGTGCAACGCCCTAGAGTGAAGCCTAGGTTGCTCGGAAAGTAGAAATGACCATCAGCTTCATACTGGTTGCAATTATTCGTTTTATACGATGGAAAAACTGTTGTATTTATATTGTATTTTATGCTTCTGGCGTTGACTTCTAAGGCACTAACTATTCGATCTGGTGGAGCAACGCCCTAGAGTGAAGCCTAGGTTGCCCGGAACGTAGAATTGGCAATCACTTTCAAATTGGTTGCAATTAATCTTGTTATACGATGGAAAAACTGTTGTATTTTTATTGCATTTTATGCTTCTGGCGTTCACTTCTTAGGCCCTAACTATTCGACCTGATGGAACAACAGCCTAGGGTGAAGCCTAGCTTGCCCGGAACGTAGAAATGACCATTACTTTCACACTGTTTGCAATTATTCCTTTTATACGATGGAAAAGCTGTTGTATTTATAACGCATTTTATGCTTCTGGCGTTGACTTCTTAGGACGTAACTATTCGGTCTGGTGGAGCAACGCGCTGGAGTGAAACCTTGGTTGCCCGGAACGTAGAATTGGCCATCACTTTCAAACTGGTTGCAATTATTCCTGATATATGATGGAAACACTGTTGTATTTTTTTTGCATTTTATGGTTCGGGCGTTGACTTCTAGGGCCCTAACTATTCAATCTGTTGGAGCAACGCCCTAGGGTGAAGCCTAGGTTGCTCGGAAAGTAGAAATGACCATAAGTTTCATACTGGTTGCAATTATTCGTTTTATACGATGGAAAAACTGTTGTATTTATATTGTATTTTATGCTTCTGGCGTTGACTTCTAAGGCACTATCTATTCGATCTGGTGGAGCAACGCCCTAGAGCGAAGCCTAGGTTGCCCGGAACGTAGAATTGGCCATCACTTCCAAACTGGTTGCAATTATTCCTGTTATATGATGGAAACACTGTTGTGTTTTTTTTTGCATTTTATTGTTCGGGCGTTGACGTCTAAGGCCCTAACTATTCAATCTGTTGGAGCAACGCCCTAGGGTGAAGCCTAGGTTGCTCGGAAAGTAGAAATGACCATAAGTATCATACTGGTTGCAATTATTCGTTTTATACGATGGAAAAACTGTTGTATTTATATTGTATTTTATGCTTCTGGCGTTGACTTCTAAGGCCATAGCTGTTCGATCTAGTGGAGCAACGCCCTAGCGTGAAGCCTAGGTTGCCCGGAACGTAGAATTGGCCATCACTTTCAAACTGGTTACAATTACTCGTTTTATACGATGCAAACGCTGTTGTATTTATATCGTATTTTATGCTTCTGGCGTTTACTTCTAAGGACCTAACTATTCGATCTGGTGGAGCAACGCGCTAGAGTGGATCCTAGGTTGCTCGGAATGTAGAAATGACCATAACTTTCACACTGGTTGCAATTATTCGTTTTATACGATGGAAACGCTGTTGTATTTATATTGTACTTCATGCCTCTGGCGTTGACTTCTAAGGCACTAACTATTCGATCTGGTGGAGCAACGCCCTAGAGTGAAGCCTAGGTTGCCCGGGACGTAGAATTGGCCATCACTTTCAAACTGGTTGCAATTATTCCTGATATATTATGGAAACACTGTTGTATTTTTATTGCATTTTATGCTTCGGGCGTTGACTTCTAAGGCCCTAACTATTCAATCGGTTGGAGCAACGCCCTAGCGTGAAGCCTAGGTTGCTCGGAAAGTAGAAATGACCATAAGTATCATACTGGTTGCAATTATTCGTTTTATACCATGGAAAAACTGTTGTATTTATATTGTATTTTATGCTTCTGGCGTTGACTTCTAAGGCCCTAGCTGTTCGATCTAGTGGGGCAACGCCCTAGAGTGAAGCCTAGGTGGCCCGGAAAGGAGAAATGACCTTCACGTTCAAACTGGTTGCAATTAATCCTTTTATACGATGGAAAAGCTGTTGTATTTATATCGTATTTTATGCTTCTGACGTTTACTTCTAAGGACCTAACTATTCGATCTGGTGGAGCAACGCCCTAGAGTGAAGCCTAGGTTCCTCGGAATGTGGAAATGACCATAACTTTCACACTGGTTGCAATTATTCGTTTTATACGATGGAAACGCTGTTGTATTTATATTCTATTTTATGCTTCTGGCGTTGACTTCTAAGGCACTAACTATTCGATCTGGTGGAGCAACGCCCTAGAGTGAAGCCTAGGTTGCCCGGGACGTAGAATTGGCCATCACTTTCAAACTGGTTGCAATTATTCCTGTTATATTATGGAAACACTGTTGCATTTTTATTGCATTTTATGCTTCGGGCGTTGACTTCTAAGGCCCTAACTATTCAGTCTGTTGGAGCAACGCCCTAGGGTGAAGCCTAGGTTGCTCGGAAGGTAGAATTGGCCGTCACTGTCAAACTGGTTGCAATTATTCGTTTTATACGATGGAAAAGCTGTTGTATTTATATTGTATTTTATGCTTCTGGCGTTGACTTCTAAGGCCATAGCTGTTCGATCTAGTGGAGCAACGCCCTAGCGTGAAGCCTAGGTTGCCCGGAACGTAGAATTGGCCATCACTTTCAAACTGGTTACAATTACTCGTTTTATACGATGCAAACGCTGTTGTATTTATATCGTATTTTATGCTTCTGGCGTTTACTTCTAAGGACCTAACTATTCGATCTGGTGGAGCAACGCGCTAGAGTGGATCCTAGGTTGCTCGGAATGTAGAAATGACCATAACTTTCACACTGGTTGCAATTATTCGTTTTATACGATGGAAACGCTGTTGTATTTATATTGTATTTTATGCCTCTGGTGTTGACTTCTAAGGCACTAACTAATCGATCTGGTGGAGCAACGCCCTAGAGTGAAGGCTAGGTTGCCCGGGACGTAGAATTGGCCATCACTTTCAAACTGGTTGCAATTATTCCTGTTATATGATGGAAACACTGTTGTGTTTTTTTTGCATTTTATGGTTCGGGCGTTGACTTCTAAGGCCCTAACTAATCAACCTGTTGGAGCAACGCCCTATGGTGAAGCCTAGGTTGCTCGGAAGGTAGAAATGACCATAAGTATCACACTGGTTGCAATTATTCGTTTTATACGATGGAAAAACTGTTGTATTTGTATTGTATTTTATGCTTCTGGCGTTGACTTCTAAGGCCCTAGCTGTTCGATCTAGTGGAGCAACGCCTTAGAGTGAAGCCTAGGTTGCCCGGAACGTAGAATTGGCCATCACTTTCAAACTGGTTACAATTATTCGTTTTATACGATGCAAACGCTGTTGTATTTATATCGTATTTTATGCTTCTGGCGTTTACTTCTAAGGACCTAGCTATTCGATCTGGTGGAGCAACTCCCTAGAGTGGATCCTAGGTTGCTCGGAATGTAGAAATGACCATAACTTTCACACTGGTTGCAATTATTCGTTTTATACGATGGAAAAGCTGTTGTATTTATATTGTATTTTATGCTTCTGGCGTTGACTTCTAAGGCACTAACTATTGGATCTGGTGGAGCAACGCCCTAGAGTGAAGCCTAGGTTGCCCGGGACGTAGAATTGGCCATCACTTTCAAACTGGTTGCAATTATTCCTGTTATATTATGGAAACACTGTTGTATTTTTATTGCATTTTATGCTTCGGGCGTTGACTTCTATGGACCTAACTATTCGATCTGGTGGAGCAACGCGCTAGAGTGGATCCTAGGTTGCTCGGAATGTAGAAATGACCATAACTTTCACTCTGGTTGCAATTATTCGTTCTATACGATGGAAACGCTGTTGTATTTATATTGTACTTTATGCCTCTGGCGTTGACTTCTAAGGCCGTAGCTATTAGATGTGGAGGAGCAACGCCCTAGAGTGACGCCTAGGGTCCTCGGAACGTAGAAATGACCATTACTTTCACACTGGTTGCAATTATTCGTTATATGCGATGGAAAAGCTGCTGTATTTATATCGTATTTTATGCTTCTGGCGTTTACTTCTAAGGACCTAACTATTAAATCTGTTGGAGCAACGCCATAGGGTGAAGCCTAGGTTGCTCGGAAAGTAGAAATGACCATAAGTTTCATACTGGTTGCAATTATTCGTTTTATACGATGGAAAAGCTGTTGTATTTATATTGTATTTTATGCTTCTGGCGTTGACTTCTAAGGCACTAACTATTCGATCTGGTGCAGCAACGCCCTAGAGTGAAGCCTAGGTTGCTCGGAAAGTAGAAATGACCATCAGCTTCATACTGGTTGCAGTTATTCGTTTTATACGATGGAAAAACTGTTGTATTTATATTGTACTTTATGCTTCTGGCGTTGACTTCT
The DNA here is from genome assembly GCF_051401765.1 of Calliopsis andreniformis. Classification (NCBI taxonomy): domain Eukaryota; kingdom Metazoa; phylum Arthropoda; class Insecta; order Hymenoptera; family Andrenidae; genus Calliopsis; species Calliopsis andreniformis. The sequence continues at coordinate 631,703 of NW_027480423.1, read as the reverse complement.
AAGGCACTAACTATTCGATCTGGTGGAGCAACACCCTAGAGTGAAGCCTAGGTTGCCCGGAACGTAGAATTGGCAATCACTTTCAAATTGGTTGCAATTAATCTTGTTATACGATGGAAAAACTGTTGTATTTTTATTGCATTTTATGCTTCTGGCGTTCACTTCTTAGGCCCTAACTATTCGATCTGATGGAACTACAGCCTATGGTGAAGCCTAGCTTGCCCGGAACGTAGAAATGACCATAAGATTCATACTGGTTGCAATTATTCGTTTTTTACGATGGGAAAGCTGTTGTATTTATATTGTATTTTATGCTTCTGGCGTTGACTTCTAAGGCACTAACTATTCGATCTGGTGGAGCAACGCCCTAGAGTGAAGCCTAGGTTGCCCGGGACGTAGAATTGGCCATCACTTTCAAACTGGTTGCAATTATTCCTGTTATATTATGGAAACACTTTGCATTTTTATTGCATTTTATCCTTCGGGCGTTGACTTCTAAGGCCCTAACTATTCAATCTGTTGGAGCAACGCACTAGGGTGAAGCCTAGGTTGCTCGGAAAGTAGAAATGACCATAAGTATCATACTGGTTGCAACTATTCGTTTTATACGATGGAAAAACAGTTGTATTTATATTGTATTTTATGCTTCTGGCGTTGACTTCTAAGGCCCTAGCTGTTCGATCTAGTGGAGCAACGCCCTAGCGTGAAGCCTAGGTTGCCCGGAACGTAGAATTGGCCATCACTTTCAAACTGGTTACAATTATTCGTTTTATACGATGCAAACGCTGTTGTATTTATATCGTATTTTATGCTTCTGACGTTTACTTCTAAGGACCTAACTATTCGATCTGGTGGAGCAACGCCCTAGAGTGAAGCCTAGGTTCCTCGGAATGTGGAAATGACCAGAACTTTCACTCTGGTTGCAATTATTCGTTCTATACGATGGAAACGCTGTTGTATTTATATTGTACTTTATGCCTCTGGCGTTGACTTCTAAGGCACTAACTATTCGATCTGGTGGAGCAGCACCCTAGAGTGAAGCCTAGGTTGCCCGGAACGTAGAATTGGCAATCACTTTCAAATTGGTTGCAATTAATCTTGTTATACGATGGAAAAACTGTTGTATTTTTGTTGCATTTTATGCTTCTGGCGTTCACTTCTTAGACCCTAACTATTCGATCTGATGGAACTACAGCCTAGGGTGAAGCCTAGCTTGACCGGAACGTAGAAATGACCATAAGTTTCATACTGGTTGCAATTATTCGTTTTTTACGATGGAAAAGCTGTTGTATTTATATTGTATTTTATGCTTCTGGCGTTGACTTCTAAGGCACTAACTATTCGATCTGGTGGAGCAACGCCCTAGAGTGAAGCCTACGTTGCCCGGGACGTAGAATTGGCCATCACTTTCAAACTGGTTGCAATTATTCCTGTTATATTATGGAAACACTTTGCATTTTTATTGCATTTTATGCTTCGGGCGTTGACTTCTAAGGCCCTAACTATTCAATCTGTTGGAGCAACGCCCTAGGGTGAAGCCTAGGATGCTCGGAAAGTAGAAATGACCATAAGTATCATACTGGTTGCAATTATTCGTTTTATACGATGGAAAAACTGTTGTATTTATATTGTGTTTTATGCTTCTGGCGTTGACTTCTAAGGCCCTAGCTGTTCGATCTAGTGGAGCAACGCCCTAGCGTGAAGCCTAGGTTGCCCGGAACGTAGAATTGGCCATCACTTTCAAACTGGTTACAATTATTCGTTTTATACGATGCAAACGCTGTTGTATTTATATCGTATTTTATGCTTCTGACGTTTACTTCTAAGGACCTAACTATTCGATCTGGTGGAGCAACGCCCTAGAGTGAAGCCTAGGTTCCTCGGAATGTGGAAATGACCATAACTTTCACACTGGTTGCAATTATTCGTTTTATACGATGGAAACGCTGTTGTATTTATATTGTATTTTATGCCTCTGGCGTTGACTTCTAAGGCCGTAGCTATTAGATGTGGTGGAGCAACGCCCTAGAGTGACTCCTAGGGTGCTTGGAACGTAGAAATGACCATTACTTTCATACTGGTTGCAATTATTCGTTTTATACGATGGAAATGCTGTTGTATTTATATCGTATTTTATGCTTCTGGCGTTGACTTCTTAGGACGTAACTATTCGGTCTGGTGGAGTAACGCGCTGGAGTGAAACCTAGGTTGCCCGGAACGTAGAATTGGCCATCACTTTCAAACTGGTTGCAGTTATTCCTGATATATGATGGAAACACTGTTGTATTTTTTTTGCATTTTATGGTTCGGGCGTTGACTTCTAAGGCCCTAACTATTCAATCTGTTGGAGCAACGCCCTATGGTGAAGCCTAGGTTGCTCGGAAAGTAGAAATGACCATAAGTATCACACTGGTTGCAATTATTCGTTTTATACGATGGAAAAACTGTTGTATTTGTATTGTATTTTATGCTTCTGGCGTTGACTTCTAAGGCCCTAGCTGTTCGATCTAGTGGAGCAACGCCCTAGAGTGAAGCCTAGGTTGCCCGGAAAGGAGAAATGACCATCACGTTCAAACTGGTTGCAATTAACCCTTTTATACGATGGAAAAGCTGTTGTATTTATATCGTATTTTATGCTTCTGACGTTTACTTCTAAGGACCTAACTATTCGATCTGGTGGAGCAACGCCCTAGAGTGAAGCCTAGGTTCCTCGGAAAGTGGAAATGACCATAACTTTCACACTGGTTTCAATTATTCGTTTTATATGATGGAAACGCTGTTGTATTTATATTGTATTTTATGCCTCTGGCGTTGACTTCTAAGGCCGTAGCTATTAGATGTGGTGGAGCAACGCCCTAGAGTGACGCCTAGGGTGCTTGGAACGTAGAAATGACCATTACTTTCATACTGCTTGCAATTATTCGTTTTATACGATGGAAATGCTGTTGTATTTATGTCGTATTTTATGCTTCTGGCGTTGACTTCTTAGGACGTAACTATTCGGTCTGGTGGAGCAACGCGCTGGAGTGAAACCTAGGTTGCCCGGAACGTAGAATTTGCCATCACTTTCAAACTGGTTGCAATTATTCCTGATATATGATGGAAACACTGTTGTATTTTTATTGCATTTTATGTATCGGGCGTTGACTTCTAAGGCCCTAAGTATTCAATCTGTTGGAGCAACACCCTAGGGTGAAGCCTAGCTTGCTCGGAAAGTAGAAATGACCATAAGTTTCATACTGGTTGCAATTATTCGTTTTATACGGTGGAACAGCTATTGTATTTATATCGTATTTTATGCTTCTGGCGTTGACTTCTTAGGCCGTAACTATTTCGTCTGGTGGAGCAACGCCCTAGAGTGAAGTCTAGGTTTCCCCGAACGTAGAATTGGCCATCACTTTCAAACTGGTTGCAATTATTCCTGATATATGATGGAAACACTGTTGTATTTTTCTTGCATTTTATGCATCGGGCGTTGACTTCTAAGGCCCGAACTATTCAATCTGTTGGAGCAACACCCTAGGGTGAAGCCTAGGTTGCTCGGAAAGTAGAAATGACCATAAGTTTCATACTGGTTGCTATTATTCGTTTTATACGATGGAAACGCTGTTGTATTTATATTGTATTTTATGCCTCTGGCGTTGACTTCTAAGGCCGTAGCTATTAGATGTGGTGGAGCAACGCCCTAGAGTGACGCCTAGGGTGCTTGGAACGTAGAAATGACCATTACTTTCACACTGGTTGCAATTATTCGTTTTATACGATGGAAAAGCTGTTGTGTTTATATCGTATTTTATGCTTCTGGCGTTGACTTCTTAGGCCGTAACTATTCGGTCTGGTGGAGCAACGCCCTGGAGTGAAACCTAGGTTGTCCGGAACGTAGAATTGGCCATCACTTTCAAACTGGTGGCAATTATTCCTGTTATATGATGGAAACACTGTTGTATTTTTTTTGCATTTTATGGTTCGGGCGTTGACTTCTAAGGACCTAACTATTCAATCTGTTGGAGCAACGCCCTAGGGTGAAGCCTAGGTTGCTCGGAAAGTAGAAATGACCATAAGTTTCATACTGGTTGCAATTATTCGTTTTATACGATGGAAAGCTGTTGTATTTATATTGTATTTTATGCTTCTGGCGTTGACTTCTAAGGCACTAACTATTCGATCTGGTGGAGCAACGCCCTAGAGTAAAGCCTAGGTTGCCTGGAACGTAGAATTGGCCATCTCTTTCAAACTGGTTGCAATTATTCCTGTTATATGATACATACACTGTTGTATTTTTATTGCATTTTATGCTTCGGGCGTTGATTTCTAAGGCCCTAACTATTCAATCTGTTGGAGCAACGCCATAGGGTGAAGCCTAGCTTGCTCGGAATGTAGAAATGACCATAAGTTTCATACTGGTTGCAATTATTCGTTTTATACGATGGAAATGCTGTTGTATTTATATCGTATTTTATGCTTCTGGCGTTGACTTCTTAGGCCGTAACTATTCGGTCTGGTGGAGCAACGCGCTGGAGTGAAACCTAGGTTGCCCGGAACGTAGAATTGGCCATCACTTTCAAACTGGTTGCAATTATTCCTGATATATGAAGGAAACACTGTTGTATTTTTTTTGCATTTTATGGTTCGGGCGTTGACTTCTAAGGCCCTAACTATTCAATCTGTTGGAGGAAAGCCCTAGGGTGAAGCCTACGTTGCTCGGAAAGTAGAGATGACCATAAGTTTCATACTGGTTGCAATTATTCGATTTATACGATGGAAAAACTGTTGTATTTATATTGTATTTTATGCTTCTGGCGTTGACTTCTAAGGCACTATCTATTCGATCTGGTGGAGCAACGCCCTAGAGCGAAGCCTAGGTTGCCCGGAACGTAGAATTGGCCATCACTTCCAAACTGGTTGCAATTATTCCTGTTATATGATGGAAACACTGTTGCATTTTTTTTGCATTTTATGGTTCGGGCGTTGACTTCTAAGGCCCTAACTATTCAATCTGTTGGAGCAACGCCCCAGGGTGAAGCCTAGGTTGCGCGGAAAGTAGAAATGACCATAAGTTTCTTACTGGTTGGAATTATTCGTTTTATACGATGGAAAAGCTGTTGTATTTATACTGTATTCTATGCTTCTGGCGTTGACTTCTAAGGCACTAACTATTCGATCTGGTGGAACAACAGCCTAGGGTGAAGCCTAGCTTGCCCGGAACGTAGAAATGACCATTACTTTCACACTGTTTGCAATTATTCCTTTTATACGATGTAAAAGCTGTTGTATTTATATCGCATTTTATGCTTCTGGCGTTTACTTCTAAGGCCCTAACTATTCAATCTGTTGGAGCAACGCCCTAGGGTGAAGCCTAGGTTGCTCGGAAAGTAGAAATGACCATCAGTTTCATACTGGTTGCAATTATTCGTTTTATACGATGGAAAAACTGTTGTATTTATATTGTATTTTATGCTTCTGGCGTTGACTTCTAAGGCACTAACTATTCGATCTGGTGGAGCAACGCCCTAGAGTGAAGTCTAGGTTGCCCGGAACGTAGAATTGGCCATCACTTTCAAACTGGTTGCAATTAATCTTGTTATACGATGGAAAAACTGTTGTATTTTTATTGCATTTTATGCTTCTGGCGTTCACTTCTTAGGACCTAACTATTCGATCTGATGGAACAACAGCCTAGGGTGAAGCCTAGCTTGCCCGGAACGTAGAAATGACCATTACTTTCATACTGGTTGCAATTATTCGTTTTATACGATAGAAATGCTGTTGTATGTATATCGTACTTTATGCTTCTGGCGTTGACTTCTTAGGACCTAACTATTCGATCTGGTGGAGCAACGCGCTAGAGTGGATCCTAGGTTGCTCGGAATGTAGAAATGACCATAACTTTCACACTGGTTGCAATTATTCGTTTTATACGATGGAAACGCTGTTGTACTTATATTGTAGTTTATGCCTCTGGCGTTGACTTCTAAGGCCGTAGCTATTAGATGTGGTGGAGCAACGCCCTAGAGTGACGCCTAGGGTGCTCGGAACGTAGAAATGGCCATTACTTTCATACTGGTTGCAATTATTCGTTTTATACGATGGAAAAGCTGTTGTATTTATATTGTATTTTATGCTTCTGGCGTTGACTTTTAAGGCACTAACTATTCGATCTGGTGCAGCAACGCCCTAGGGTGAAGCCTAGGTTGCCCCGGACGTAGAATTGGCCATCACTTTCAAACTGGTTGCAATTATTCCTGTTATATTATGGAAACACTGTTGTATTTTTATTGCATTTTATGCTTCGGGCGTTGACTTCTAAGGCCCTAACTATTCAATCTGTTGGAGCAACGCCCTAGGGTGAAGCCTAGGTTGCTCGGAAAGTAGAAATGACCATAAATATCATACTGGTTGCAATTATTCGTTTTATACGATGGAAAAACTGTTGTATTTTTATTGTATTTTATGCTTCTGGCGTTGACTTCTAAGGCCCTAGTTGTTCCATCTAGTGGAGCAACGCCCTAGAGTGAAGCCTAGGTTGCCCGGAAAGGAGAAATGACCATCACCTTCAAACTGGTTGCAATTAATCCTTTTATACGATGGAAAAGCTGTTGTATTTATATCGTATTTTATGCTTCTGACGTTTACTTCTAAGGACCTAACTATTCGATCTGGTGGAGCAACGCCCTAGAGTGAAGCCTAGGTTCCTCGGAAAGTG